>NC_136411.1:50145000-51345000 GCF_051521515.1 Lactuca serriola | reverse complement strand
ACCTCCTTGTTCCTCAGAACCTTGATTTTCCGATCTCTGATGGCCACTGGTCTCTCAGCATAATTCAGGCTCACATCCACCTGAATATCCTCTAATGGAACCACTGCCGACTCATCGTCTATACACTTCCTCAACTGCGACACATGAAAAGTGTCGTGCATCTGCCCCAACTCTGCTGGCAAATCCAAACGATAGGCTACCCGGCCTACCCTCGCGATCACTCGGAAAGGACCAACATATCGGGGCCCCAACTTGCCCCTCTTCTTGAATTGAATCACTCCCTTCCAAGGAGAGACCTTCAGGAGTACAAGGCCGCCGACCTGAAACTCAAGCTCGGACTAGCGTCTGTCTGCATAACTCTTCTGACGACTCTGAGCGGTCAACAACCTCTGTCTGACCTGCTGGATCTGGTCTGTCGTCTGAAGCACGATCTTTGTACTGCCCATCACCCGCTGTCTAACCTCTCCCCAACAAATGAGGGTCCGACACCTCCTCCCATACAACAGCTCAAAGGGCGGCATACCAATGCTCGAATGATGGCTGTTGTTGTAGGAAAACTCTGCCAAGGGCAAATATGCATCCCAGCTACCCCCGAAATCCAACACACATGCCCGAAGCATGTCCTCGAGCGTCTGAATCGTCCGCTCACTCTAACCGTCTGTCTGGAGATGATATGCGGTACTAAAATGCAGCCTAGTACCCAACTCCTCATGAAACTTCTTCCAGAATCTGGAAGTGAAATGCACATCACAGTCTGAAACAATCGAAATCGGCACCCCATGCCGAGATACCACTTCCCTCACATACACCTCTGCCAATTTCTCTGCTGAAGAACTCTCGCTGATAGCAAGAAAATGAGCGCTCTTCGTCAACCTGTCCACAATCACCCAAATTGCATCAACTCCTCTGGAAGTCCTTGGCAATTTGGTGATGAAATCCATGGTGATCTGTTCCCACTTCCATTCGGGAACCTCCAACGGCTGCAACTTACCATGCGGCCTCTGGTGCTCGGCCTTAACCCTGCGGCAGGTCAAGCACCTCTCAACAAACCACGCAACATCCCTTTTCATACATGGCCACCAATTCTCCTTTCTCAGGTCCAAATACATCTTAGTGGCCCCGGGATGGATCGGAAATTTCGACTGATGAGCCTCTTCCATTAAAATGGTACGTGTTCCTCCCACAAACGGCACCCAGATACGCCCCTGAAATGTCATAAGCCCCCGACCAATGGTAACGAACTCTGAAACCAAACCAACAACCCGCTCTTTCTTCTGCATCTCAGGGTGCACAGCCTCGGCCTGTGCCCCACGAATGGCGTCCAACACTGGAGCTATCACGGTCAATCTCAAACATACATCCCGCAATGGGGTGCTCTCCGCCCTGCGGCTCAGTGCATCAGCTACAACATTAGCCTTGCCTGGGTGGTACAGGATCTCACAATCATAATCCTTGACCACATCCAACCACCTTCTCTGACGCATGTTTAGGTTGGGCTGATCCATCAAATATTTCAAACTCTTATGGTCCGTGTATATCGTACACCGAACCCCATACAGGTAGCGACGCCAAATCTTGAGGGTGAACACCACTGCCCCCAACTCTAGATCATGGGTGGGGTATCTCATCTCATGAGGCTTCAGCTGCCTCGATGCATATGCTATCACATGCCCCCTCTGCATCAGCACCGCCCCCAACCCCAAAATCGATGCGTCACAGTATACCACAAAGTCCTCCATCCCTTCCGGGAGGGCTAACACCAGGGCTTTGCACAACCTTTGGCGAAGTGTCTCAAAGGAGGCCTGCTGCTCGGGGCCCCATGAAAAAGCAACACCCTTCCGGGTCAATCTGGTGAGTGGCACTGCGATCTTAGAGAAATCCTTGATAAACCTCCGATAATACCCTGCCAACCCTAGGAAACTCCTGATCTCGGAGGGTGACCTCGGCACCTCCCATCTCATCATCGCCTCAACCTTGGCCGGGTCAACCAATATCCCTTTCTGGTTAACGAGATGTCCTAAGAACTGGACCTCCCGCAACCAGAAATCACACTTGGAGAATTTGGCATAAAGCCTCTCCGATCTCAAAACTCCGAGAACCTCTCTCAAATGCTCCACATGCTGCTCTCTAGATCTCAAATATACCAGAATGTCGTCGATAAATACAATCACCGACCGATCCAGCATCGGCCTACACACTCGGTTCATGAGATCCATGAACACTACCGGGGCATTGGTGAGCCCGAAAGGCATCACCACAAACTCATAATGCCCATAACGCGTCCTGAACGCTGTCTTCTGGACGTCCTCATCTCGCACCCTCACCTGATGATATCTAGACCTCAAATCGATCTTGGAGAACCAAGACGCTCCCTGCAACTGATCGAACAAATCGTCGATTCTCGGCAATGGGTAACGGTTCTTGACCGTCAGCTTGTTCAACTCCCGGTAATCAATGCACATCCGGTGTGAACCATCCTTCTTCTTGAAGAACAGGATAGGTGTTCCCCACGGCGAGCTGCTCGGCCGAATAAACCCCTTCCCCAGCAGCTCCTGAAGCTGCAAGGATAACTCTTGCATCTCTGGAGGTGCAAGGCAATAAGGCACCTTAGCGATAGGCGCGGCCCCCGGAACCAAATCGATACTGAACTTCACTTGCCTCACAGGAGGCACACTCGACAACTCCTCGGGAAATACATCCGGAAACTCACGCACTACCGGGATCTCCTCAACTGACCTCGGTCTCTCGGAGTCCACCCGCGTATCCATCACATACGCCACAAAACCCTTACAGCCCTGCTGTAGACACTGCCTCGCCCTAGCGGCCGAACAAAATGCTGATCCTGAACGTGTACCCTCGCCGTACACCGAAAGAACTCCCCCACTAGGGTCTCATATGGTCACCAGCTGTCGCTCGCAGTCGATAACCGCACCGAATCTGCTCAACCAGTCCATGCCCACAATGACACAAACATCACCCATCGCAATAGGAACCAGATCAATCGGTAACTCAACACCGAAAATCTCGACTACGCACCCTCGGAGAACCTCCGTGGCATATATCACCCTCTCATCAGCTATGGAAACTCTTAGAGGCCGACTCAACGCCTCACGACTAACACTGATATGCTGACTAAAAGCCAAAGATACAAAAGACCGACTCGCACCCGAGTCAAATAACACCAAGGCAGGTACAGAATTCACAAGAAAAGTACCTACGCATAACATAATATAAGCATAATATATCAACATCAAAATAAATACACGAAAGAATACCTACCAGCCACGACATCGGGCGCTGCGCGGACCTCCTCCGCGGTCAGCTGAAAAGCTCTCCCTCGTGCCCTTGGCGCCTCGGCCTTCACTGGCCGACTCTCAGTAGCTCTGATGGCGGCAGGGGCAGATCCCTGAGGTGCTCCCTGAGATGATCCTCACAATTGCGGACACTCTGCCTTCCGGTGTCCAGTCTGGTTGCAGTGGAAACACACCGCAAACCCCTTGGGGCAATCCTTGGCCATATGCCCCTCCTTGCCACACTTATAGCATGATCCCGCTCTACAGACTCCACCGTGACCCTTGCCGCACTTCCCACAAGTGCGGCCCTTCTGGCTCCCTGGTTTGGGATCAGCGGGCTTGGCCCGCTTGGCTGCCGGCTGAGACTGCGTCGCCGATCCCTCCCCTGAGACTCCGCCTCCTCCCTGGCCTGAGTCTCTAGCTCAATCTCCCTCTTCCGGGCATTTGCCTGAAGCTCGGAAAATGTCCGGTACGAGGAGTTCGCCGCGAACTCCCGAATGTCTCTCCTCAAAATACTCAGATATCGGCTCATACGTGCCTGCTCAGTGGACACGTGCTCAGGGCAGAACATCGCCCTCTCATGGAACATCCTGGTAATCGCCGTAACAAACTCGGTACCCTGCTTGAGGGTCAGAAACTCCTGGGCCAAACGCTCCCTCTCCACCTGGGGAACGTACTCATCTCAGAACATGGCAGTGAACCTCTCCCAGGTCACTGCCGCAAGCTCAGTAGGCGTAAAGTGCGCCGTCACAAACTTCCACCAGTCCTTCACTCCCAAGCGAAGCTGGTTCAGCGTGAACCGAACCTTCAAATGCTCAGGAATTGAGCAAGTGAAGAAACACCCCTCCATGTCAGAAATCCATCTCATAGCCACCACCGGGTCCTGGGTCCCATCAAAATCTGGTGGTTTTGTGTTGCTGAACTCTCGGAATAGCAATGCATCACCACCCTGCGGCCTCGCGGTAGCAATAGCTGCGGTGGCCGCTGCAACAGCAGCCTCAGAAAGAGCGGCATAACGCTCGTCAAAGGTCTCAATCAGCGTGGTCTTAATAGACCCAAACATCTCTGGTATCTCTGCCCTGATGGCCGCAACCACCTCCTCATGGATGATCCAACGAATCTCCTCATCACTGGTCTCACTGCTCTCAGGCATCAGACGTGTCCTCACCATGATCTACCACTGAAATACAACATACGATAAATTAGAATCCATTCGAGCATACTCACACTTGACAACTCATCCCTCCTTGATCCTTGGTATTCCAAAGATTCTTACTTGGGCTGTACACCGCTCCGGTGCTTTCAGTAGTACGGGCCCAATACTACTGTCCACACCGTATCAGAATACACCCCAAGTCCTCCTCTTCGGATCCCAAATTCCAAGTACTCTATCATGCATAATCCACTCTCTAACAGATCTCTCATAATCCCCTCGTTGCTACCTACTCACTCTCAAGCATCTCATAGCAGCTCACCTCTCCCTAGGCTAAGGCATCACAAATCAGGCCACTCTAGTCCTAATAGGAGTACCTAGCCTACTCTAGCATGAGAATACATCATATCAATATCAATATCACATAATATGAGGGTATTTTGGGAAATCACCGTTCGGGCGCGGACTGATCGTACACACAACTCTGCTCTACGTTTTTCCAAAAATTTTTTACTCTTTTTGAAAATACTTTTCAAATCATCAGTTTGAGTTCAAATACGCCCGAAAGTGTACTCAAATCCCTCAAACCAAGGCTCTGATACCAACTTGTAACACTGTGAATTTTCAAAATAATTTTTCGCATAATATAAAAACATATTCATTTAATTTTCATAAAAACATAAATGTTTAAAACTCCAATCCATGTCATACAAAATCCCAAGATCACATATCATAAAAATCCCATGTGTGTGTACTGATCAAGCCGACGCCTTCCCACGGTCATCATTAGTACCTGAAACAAATAACACCAACACTGTAAGCATAAAGCTTAGTGAGTTCCCCAAAATACCACACGTAACACATATTAGCCACTCGAGGCTATAACCCTGTGGGTCCGTAGACCCTACTCTGTGAACCCACTGGTTCTAACTCTGGGAACCCTCCGGTTCCAACTCTATAAACATGCACAACATAAATCACATAGAAATAATGCAGTACAACACATAACATACATATAACATACAAATACTCTGTCACATAACTCTGATTACCTACTTAGGGTAAAGTATAGTGAGAAGACTCACCTCGCGTATCTCGATAACTCGCAAATCCCGAAAATCACTCGCGCTCGATCCTCCGAGCTATAATCCTCCTATAACACAATATGTCTCTAATTAACACTTTCTCAACAAAGGTTGACTACCCCCATCAAGTCAACACTGGTCAACTCTGGTCAACGGTCAACGGTCAACTTTGACCGGACTCGGCGAGTGCACTAGAGTGACTCGGCGAGTCTATATGTGTTCACTGACTCCCTAGGATCCTCTTGTGACACGTCGAGTACTTCCCTGACTCGACGAGTTCCACCTGGCATGAATCGCAGGGCCACCCCGACTCAACTCGCCGAGTCTCAAGAACAACTCGGCGAGTTCCAGCTCGACTCAGTCCATCTGTCAACCCTCTCTAACTCTCCCTGACTCACTGAGTCAACCCCTTAACTCGGCAAGACCACTCGCTGAGTGGTTAAGGACAATCTTCATGCTACTCGTCGAGTCTGTTCTTCGGACTCGGCGAGTCCATGCCATGCATCAACTCAAACTCGCTCCTGAGGTCAGATCCGCTCCAACAACTCATAGATCTAGTCCTCCCAAGCACATTCATCATGTAAAGTTACAATCTTGGCTACCATGCAACGCCTACAAGGCTCCTTTTGGTGAAATGACCTCTAAAATGGTAACCTAAGTCCCCAACTAAAAAGGAAAGGCATAAAGCAGGGCATTTGGGACTCTCTGGACCTAATAAGGTCCAGATCTAGGCACCATTTCCCCAAGGGACCTCTCACACTCCAAATACAAGGCAAACAAGGCATGAAGAAACCCTAAATTTGGCCATATCAACAAAAACACGAGAATAAGCTCTGAATGTTACCTCAAATAGCTTCCTCTGTCGAAATGGAAGTAGATCCAAGCTCCCCAACTCTCCTAGCTTGACCTTCCTCTTCCTTTCTTGCAAACACACACAAAATGGTGAATAATGGCCTCTTATCTCACTCACAAGGACTCTCAGCTGCTCTGGTGCTCTCAAGGTCGAAGGTAGCCGTAATGAGGGGGTATAAGGTTCTTTAAATAGGGCTCAAGGCCGGGAAATTAGGGTTTCATTAAACAGCATGGACTCGCTGAGTCCACTCTTGGACTCGCCGAGTCCGGACGCGTCCCCGCGTCCATATCCGCGATCATACTCGGCGAGTCTAGGCTCCAACTCGCCGAGTCTATTCACAAATTATCAAAAAATAAATAAATGAATAATACCCCGGAAACCGGGCTGTTACAAGAAGCGGGATGAGCTCACGATTTAAGTTGGCTACTCGGCGAGTCCATATGTTGGGAATCGGCGAGTTTGCCTGTCTGGATGAAGCCCTAATTTCAAGGGTTTTTACTCTATTTAAACGTCATTATAGCCTCCCACCCCAGCCTCCAGCACCTTTAGAGCATTTCCCCTGTAAACCCTAGCCCCTATTGTTGAGCTTGAGTGTGTTTGTGCTAGTTTGGAAGCTTTGGAAGAGAAGGAAGGAAAAAAGGTCCATAGAAAAGAGAGGAGATCCAAGAGTTAGCTTCCATCTGTTTCTCATTCAGGTAATAAAGTTATTACCTTGTGTATTCCTCCATTAAACCCTCTTGTATGCTTGTTATGTCTCTTTTGGAGCCTTATATGATTCAAAACTTGAGATATGGACTCTCCTTTGGATGGAAATCTTAGATCTGGACGTTATTGAACTCCAGGAGCTCATTATAGCCACTTTTATGCAATCATGGCCTTGTTCCAAACCCTAAGTGCTTAGTATTTGATGATTTTGGGTATTTTAGCCTTATACTCTTGTGCATGCACGTAAAGTTGGAAACTTTACGTGTAAAACCAGTCCTAGAAGCTCAGATCTATGATTTGGAAGCACTGAAATCGATTAGAATCGACTGGATAGTAATAGCATGATTGGGACTCGACGAGTTGTTCTTCAGACTCGACGAGTTGTTCATACGACTCGGCGAGTCACAGTCTGGACGTGTTTATATGTTGAAGGAGAACTCGACAAGTTATTCATACAACTCGGCGAGTCGGATGAAGTTAGACTCGATGTTAGTATCGAAGAAGAACTCGTCGAGTCTTTGCCAAACTCGACGAGTAGAAGCGAGTAGAGGACTAGAATGGATGATTGGGACTTGGCGAGTTGGCGGCCCAACTCGGCGAGTCCGGTCAACTAGAAGTTGACTTTTACCAGGAAGTTGACTTGACCAAGGGTAAATAGTTATTTTACCTTGAGAACAGTTGTCAGTATCTGATTTAGTGTTTATGGGATTGTAGCCGGGGAGTTTCGGAGCAGCAGTCAGCCAGTTCCAGATTTAGTATCTCAGCAGCCAGTGTTACGAGGTGAGTTTCCTTCCAGTAGGAACGGGTCTACGGCCACAATGCCGGCCCGTCTAGTTAGCAGTAGTTCCGGACTTCGGTCCGATGTAGTAGTTCAGTGTGCTTGATGTCTTTGTGATTCAAGCCTGTCTTTGTGTTATGTGTTTCGGACTTGGGTCCGATGCAGTATGCAATATATGTGTTTATGCTAGTAGTTATGATTATGCTATGCTATGTTCAGTCAGTTTCCGGACTTCGGTCCGATGCAGACGGCAAGGCCTTGGTTAGTTCCTGACTTTGGTCTGATGTAGAGGGCAAGGCCTTGGTTAGTTCCGGACTTCGGTCTGATGCAGTTTCCGGACTTCGGTCCGATCCAGAGGGCAAGGCCCTAGTTAGTTCCGGACTCCGGTCCGATGCAGTTTCTGGACTTCGTTCCGATACAGTGGGCAAGGCCCAATATGTGTTCATATGTTGTTGTATGGTATGTGGTAGTATGGGGGAGCTCATTAAGCTTCATGCTTACAGTTTCAGTTTTGGTTTCAGGTACTTCCGCTAGCAAAGGCAAGAGCTCGGGTTGATGGCATCGCACCCACCACAATTTCAGTTTTATCCTAGGAGTTTTATTCACACATTTTGTTATGATTGATACAGTTTTGTTAAACACAGTTACTATGACTTTTGAGTACTCATTCCATGGTTCTTGTTATATATGACATTGGATGATGTGATTTTTAGTAATATTAAAACAAAAATTTTTGGGTCGTTACATTTATAGTCATGGATTTTGGGTACGTGCGTCGCGCATGATCATCGTGGCTCCATCCACAAAATGTCACGTGTCACTTCCCAAATTGGTCACTTCACTCGCAATTTGCTCGAATCCGATGTCAAGTGCGCGGCGTGCAGAGACGCGCCCCTCACGCACACAAAAAGATTTTGTAAAAATCATAACTTCTTAATGCGAGCTCCAATCAAATCCCTCTTTATATTTATATGATGATCTCAATATGTACTAGAACTCTCCTTTAGGTTGTCTTAGCTAGTTTTGAGTTTCATTTTCATGCTTAATGGGGGTAAAAATAAATGATTTTACAAAAATCATATCTCTCTCATACGGATCATGTTTTCGAAAAACTTTGTCCTACAGCTTATATCTTGAGGAGTACTACGAAACTCCTTTTTGCACTTTTAGTCAAAACTCAACCAATCTCTAAGTACTATTTTGACGTAATTAATTTTAATTGCGCGGTTGATTTCTATTTTATAAAATCCATAACTTTTTCCTTTAGAGTTGGATTTTTACGAATCTTATATCCTTGAGATTACGTTAACGAGTACTATCCAAGCATGTTAACCAGCTTAGAAAATGGTACAACTTTTCAGACACTAATGTTTTAGCCTAATGGATGTTTTAACAACTAAACGTAATGACACATTTTACAAGACTAATCTATTACATCTATCTTCCCTACTCTTTCCTAATGGTGATCAGTGACAGAAACCTCTTGGTTGTCACAGTCCCAAAATTTTATCTTGTCATCGGGCTTCCTTTGAACAAGTGAGTATACTTTTCCTTCATTTGATCCTCTCTTTCCCATGTGTACTCTGGTCCTCAGTTAAAGTTTCATCGCACCTTGACAATGAGAATCTGACTCTACTTGAGTCGTTTGACCTCTTTGTCCATTATTTTGATTGGTTTTTCGATGCAGTTCAGTTCAGGTTTAATCTGAATTGCATCAAGTGGAATGACAAGCGTGTCGTCAGAAAGGCACTTCTTAAGATTAGACATATGGAAGATATCATGCATGTTATTAAGCTCCTAGAGTAACTTAAATCGACAGGCAACTGGACCTATCATGTCAAGGATTTCGAATGATCCTATGTACCTCGGATTTAGTTTACCCCACTTTTCGAACCTTATAACTCCTTTTCCAAGTAGATACTTTGAGCATCACCATGTCTCCAACTTGGAACTCTAGGGGTTTTCACCTTATGTCATCATAGCTCTTTTAACGGCCACGTGCTGCTTTCATGCGCTCCCGTATCTGCATTATCTTTTTAGTCGTCTCATGGATAATCTTTGGGCCTGTTCATAGGGTATTCCCTACGAATTTCGTGGCCAATTAGGTGCCACCAACTTCTGTCCAGAAAATGGGAGATCGATATTTCCAACCGTATAGTGATTCGAACGGTGTTGCTTTGATGCTTATGTTATAGTTGTTGTATGAGAACACAACCATGGGAAGGCGAGTATCCCATGCACTTCCAAAATTTATCACACATGCTCGGAGCATGTCTTCTAGCGTTTGGATGGTCCTTTCATTTTGGCCATCGGTGTGCGGATGATAGGTTGTACTCATATCCAGGTGAAGGGTTTTGAGCATTCTAACACTCCTAATGTGTACATGCAACCCTAGAAACCTTGGATCTATGTTTTACTATGATACATGCAAAATTGATTTTCCAAGGTTTTTAACATATCTAGCATACCATGGGGAACTTTTAAACATAAATGTCACACCCCCGAACCAAACGGCGGAAACGTCCAAGGGCTCGCGTGACTTAAATTGAAATATCATCATAATGAATATACATGAAACATAACATAAACATCACCATGCATTAATATATTACAACTGGCATTGTTCACATCAAGTACATTGTCTAAATATTACATTTCCATAGCATAAATTGTTTGAGAGTTTTCAAAACATAACATCCTAATATACTTGGTATTGTTCTTCAGTTTATCTGTTACCTGAGAATACAAGTTATTTTGAAAATGTCAACATAAAGAATGTTGGTGAGTTCATAAATAGGTTTGATATGAAAATGTTTTGTGTAGTTTATAAAACCCCGAAAATCCGATATTTTCTGAACCAGCAATTGTTTATACAAAAAGTGTGAAGATCCATAGGTATATGCATGAATGATTTTGAAAACGTGTATAAATAATGAGAAGTTTTGCAATATAGTAATTGAAAATACAAGTGAATAATATTGATTTCCCCTGAAAAACCCGATGTTTTCCGATAATTAGTATGATCGTTTTGTATTATTATATTGTCACAACGAATAAATATGATTTCTCCTTATTACTTAGATGGTATTGGATTTTTATGTGAGTCGTTATAACCATGCATGATAATGACTACTTCGTCTGTCTTGGCATTCTAGTGAATGCCAAAATTGATCTTATGATTTTTTCACCCTAGACTGGCCGAGTCTAACTATAGCGAACAACTTAGTTGTGGGGGAGTCACCCCCATATAGATCTATACACAAACTCTCGCTCTCCCTCCAGGAGACTTTGATTATAACTACAGACTACGACCGACACTTAATGGTGTCGCCCGTTATTACTCATTTAATCCAAATGAATTTGATTACCCTTGATTAACGACCTGATTTTTGGTTTACTTAAATAGAAGGTAAGTCTAACAGACGAGGAGTAGAGGACAACGAGGTCCCACTAATCGCGTATGTTATCTAAGGTTGTCGAGTATACGAAGGCGCGTTGGCCTACTTCGCATATGATTTATTTGGACCTTACTAGCAATGCTAGTGGGCCACTGAGGCCCAACAGCAAGTAAGTGCCATTGAGGGTCCCTTAAGCATGTAATTGGGTCACAGGAGGCCAATTAAACATGTATTATTGTTGTTAGGCCCAAACGTTATGTTAATGGGTCACGAAGGCCCAATAAGCATGAGTAGAATCTTTCAAGCCCAACAATTTAAATATTTACTTGTTTTAGGTATAGTATAATTGTCGGAAAGTCTGATTGAACAATTGTTAAATCGCAAAGGCACGAAGTTTGACGATTGTTTTATAACGATATTTAAATATATGTATATTTTTCATTGTAAATTCATAAGTTGTAATTTGGTATTTTTGGCCCAATATATTAATAATAAAATAATTGACTCCAAAATATTGGTTTGACCTATTCAGCCATTCTTTAATAAAAATGACAATTTTAGCCCCCTTTTTGTAAAAAAAATGACGTTTTAGGTCCTTAAACTATTTTTCTTGACATATTGGCCCAAAGACTTATTTAAATAATGTTTTCAGCCTAAAGTTTACTTTTTGGCAGTTTCAGCCCCTTTAGTAAAAAGATTTTCATTTTAGTCCAAACTTTTCGCAACTTTTACAAATTTGACCCAAAATCCAAAACCTTTACATTTTTAATCCTTATTGGCAAAAGGGTCATTTTAACCCTTGAAATAGATTTATTTACCATTTTACCCACTGTTTTGAGAAATTTACCATTTCAACCCTTAAAAACCATATTTTTCGCAAATTAGGGCCTATGGGCCGAAAAGCCCAAAATTTGAGCCCAATAGGCTAGAACTTTCATTTTTAGTCCTTTGAAAAGCATAATGTTCATAAAAACTTCTATTTTAATTGTTTTGACCCTTTTGATCCTTGTAAAAGCTGTAAATGACAACTTTTTCCCAACTTTTGTTTATTTGACAAAAATAGTCCAAAAATGAGTTTTATGTTGTAACTTGCTTATTATAACCTTAGATGATAATTTTTCTTAACTTGTTAAGTGTAATACATCCTACATCACATATGTTTCCCTCATGAACTATAGATCTCGAATATCTTTCATTTTTTGCACATATTTACCACATAAACACAAGAAACCACACATAACATACAAATACACATAGATCTACACATTTTACTTGTATTTTCCCCCATAAAACATGTGAAAACCAAAAATAGAGGGGTATGAACTCACCTTCGCTTGTTGTTTTCGGTTTTGAAGAAAGAATGGAAGAGTTTGATGTTATTTTCGGCCCAAGAAAGCTTCTTGAGAAGACTTTGGCTTAGATAGGTTCTAAGAAGCATGATCATGAACTTTCATGAGTTAGAATGAGATTTATAAAAAAATCAAGAAACTAAACCATGGATCTAAGTACAACTTACCAAGGATGATGATTTCTTATGGAAGAACCTCCTTGAAATGCCCTAGATCTCGAAACTTTGATGGAGGAATGAAAGTGTTCTTGAGGGAATTTGGAAAGAGTTGGAAATGAATTATGTGTGTGTGTGTCTACCTTCGGCTGAGAGTAGGAGAGAAGAGGGGAGAGATAAATAGATGAAGTGATGTTGCATGGGGAGGAGAGGGTGGTGCATGGATACCCAAAATGTAAAGATTGGGTGTCTAACTGTGACATCCCTAATTTCACGGCCAGAAAAGACCGATTTGTTTATGCTTTGTTTTATAAATCAGAGTAATCGTTTAAAGAAAACGGTTACGGAATTTGTTCCCAAAACAAGATATGATAATAACTTATCAAAACATTTCTCAAAGAGAATGTATTTTTTATTTAATAATAAAACCTCGGGATGTCATGTTCCGATACAAACACATAAGAATAAACATATCATACATTCATTTATACTAGTGATTTGCATCTCTTTTAATCTCTCAGTGAAATGGGTCTTCGCATCGATACCTGTGATACAAGGAAAATTGAGTGGGTCAGGCTTAGGAGCCTAGTGAGCATATAGGGTTTTCAACCCACAATAATACATTTATTATATTCAATCATCGAAAAATCAACCCAAACACCCATCCCCATATCTCCTTTATTTCTTAAGGGTTTACCCTAAGAATCAACTATCCTTCATCCATTCATTCCTAAGGATTTATCTAAGGGATTGGCACAAAGTCCATTGCTGCCAAAGTTTATCTATCGGGTACTAAATCCATAGTTATCAGGTGATAACTCCATAGTCACCAAGGTTTACTCAACAGGAACGAAGTCACATCGTCACCAAGGTTTACTCAATAGGCGCTAACTCTATAGTCACCAAGGTTTACTCAACAATAGGCATTAACTCCATAGTCACCAAGGTTTATACAATAGGCGCTAACTCCATAGTCGCCAAGGTTTATACAATAGGCGCTAACTCCATAGTCACCAAGGTTTACTTAACAGTAGGCGCTAACTCCATAGTCACCAAGGTTTATACAATAGGTGCTAACTCCATAGTCACCAAGGTTTACTCATATCATCTTCCATCACACACCAACTATCCCATCTACCCATGTTCTACCCAACATTTTCGTAGATATAAATACTTACACAGTTTAAATCATTTAACACCTATATAAAACATCAATTTCCATGCCCATCTCAAATAGACAAACAATATATAACACCTAGCACGTATGTTATAGAGAATAAATCATATCTATGAGTTAGAAGAAAGTGAATATGCATTCTCACATATAAACAACAATATGTACACAAAACACGTATTTCATATCAAATACTTCATAATTATGTGATAGAAGAAAGTGACTATACACTCACTTGATCAGAAGATGATCGGACAGCACTACGACTTGTAGAAGTAGTATTCTTCGGCGGATCTGGAAGATCTTCACAAAAATTGGTATCTCGCGGGCAGAGCTTCAACTCGGGAATTGCACTTCTAGGGATCTTTGGGGCTTCGGGACTTCCTACAGGGCTCGGGATTAATACCAGGGCTTCGGGATATTTCTTGCACGAAAAACGAGGTAAAACGAGAGAGAAAGAAGAGAAAAGGAGCAAAGAACTCAGCAGCCTCAACTTCCTTTTATAGGAGGCTGGATCCTCGATTTACGTTGGGCGTAAATCCAGGTACGCTGGGCGTAACCCGGATAAGCCCGGTGACTCCCCCCTTTGGATAATATCTGAATTTATATTTAAATTTAATATTTTAATTATTTAATAAACTTCAAAAATTCATATCTTCATCATACGAACTTCTGTTTTGACGTTCTTTATATCCACGCGTAGGTGAGACTACATTCTACAACTTTCATTTAGACTCCGTCGGATAATTTTGAATTTATTTATTTTATTTATTTTTAGTAGGCCGGGACAGGAAAACTCCGTTATAAATTTATGACTTCTTCATCCGACGTCCGTTTTCGTCTGTATTTTTATCATCGCACTACTAATGATGAGTTTTTCGATTCTCGTTCAGATTGCTTCAGCTAGAAATCACTCGATCTCGAATTCGAGTTTCAGGCTGCATACTGCTAAGCCGAAACTTAGAAAAATCATAACTTCCTCATACGAAGTCAGATTTGGGCATTCTTTTTATGCACGCTCTCGGTTTAACGTAATCTACGACTTTCATTTAGATCGCTAAGGCTAAATATCGCTCTAACATAAATTCACTTTTTACATCACGCTGTGTCGTGTCGGTTCTGTCGCAAAACTTGGACATGACATAACTTCTTCGTTATAACTCGGATTTCGGCGTTCTTTATATGTACAGAATCCTTGTAACATATAATACAACTTAGTTAAGATTACTCCTTCTAAATAATCTTCCGTCAAAAAGTCATTTTTGACGCTTATCGTCTCTAAATTGACTAGCCCTGATATACAGGCGTTACACTAACCCTCAATAATTCACTTCTCTCCTTTTTTTCTTTTTTTATTAATATCATGGGTGTGGGCCAAGAATCGGGCTAGGGAAAAGGAGTTGAGTATTTTGGGCCATTAGTTGCCCTAGTTCGAAATCATAGGCCCAATAAAGCTTATTAGTTTAGTTAAGGCCCATTAGGGCAATTTATTTCATTTTAGGCCTATTATGGCCCAAAATGTTAAATTTTATGAAAGTGGGTCCAATTAGAGCCCATATAAGGGTTCTAGGCCCAAAATAGTCAAGTTGGAAGTTTATTGGTCCATTAGGCCCAATAAGGGAATCCTAGTCCATAATGGACTTAAACCGGGATTTCTAGGGTTTCCAACCTTTTGTTGACTATTTGAATGTATGTAAGGTGTTTGATGAAATTTTTTTGTTATTGAATAAATATCATACATGCTTTCAAGTTTTAATTACAATGTTATCCTTGTTAAGTGTTTACAAAGCATCAGAATTCCTGGTTGTGACAATAAATGCTAGAAGAAGAACATACCTTTAGTAGTTTGGATTCCTTGAGAGCCTTGTGAGCCTAGAACCTCAAGTGTGATGCCTCAAATGTCTCACACAACACTACAACTCTTGGAATATACTTGAGAGAAGTTCACTTACACCTCAAAATCGGCTAGCCCTCTATCTTGTACAAGTAGTACCGATTTTGCTAGACTAGGGGTCTTTATATAGTTGTGGCACAAGTAGGGTTACACCATGTAAACCCTAATTGTCATGGCTTTTCATATTCCATGATCCATGGGTTTGTAACCTCCATGGGTTATCTATGGAGCACCTTATGGGTTTTAGCCCAATCCATACAAACCATGGATCATTAGCCCACTATATAAGAATAGATTATTTACACATTCAACCCCATATATTTAATTAGTCTCTTTTTGATCACTTAATTAATTCCAAATTAATTCTTTGGTCAATACTAATTAAATAATATTATTAATATATTAGAACTTATAATATATTAATAATCCTTAAGTGTCCTTTCTCTCATTTAGTCTATCCAAGTGTTGCAATGCCATGCAACCCAAATGCACCATGCCAACTGGGTCAAGTACATCCCATAAATAGTTATGAGCTTAGACACCTAATCCAACAGTCTCCCACTTGGATAAGTCTAATAACTATATCTACAAGAATAACTTCAGGAACCGATCAGCAATCGTAGCTCTTTCAAGGTCTCGCGGAACTAAGATGATGATGATACGCCATTTAAGATAAGTGATCATATAATCCTCTATTCTAGATATCAACCGAACAACTACATGGAACAATGTCTTACTTATTGTCCAGCTGTTTGTTTCCCGATTTCCGATTTGTTTGACATAGAACTTAATTGAACACATCAACTTAGTTCTGACCGGTCTCGGTACATGGGTCAACACAACATCATCGAGGGGCCCAAATATCGCTTCTAATCCAAGAAGGAATAGATAAACTTCGACTCATATGCTTGTTCTACTACTTGTTGAATCATACACAAAGGCACGTTTTATAACATCGAGTTACCAATGCATTTTCGTACAATCAGTGTATAACCAACTCATACGCAACAAGTCATATCTCTAGGTTTGAAGACTTATATGATATTACCATCTCACGATCACTTGAGATAAATTCCATGAAGTGATACCAATGAGCGTGGGTTGAATCCAATACTCAATACTTATGAGCACTCATGAATGTTGCAGCAACTCGTGCTATGTCCCATACCTTGGACATCTATAATCCAACTTCATGACAATCTTGATTCTAATCTACTTCCAACATATGACCGACTGTGGATGGTTTGAATAACTTAGTCATTCAGGAAGAATGACCTAGTTATTCTGGAAATCAAAACATGTAAAGTGAAACACTAGAATAATTGAATCAAATATGGTCTCAGAACTTATGAATATAAATAGAGCATCTTTTATTTATCACCATATTGATTACACATTATTCATTGCATACTGTTTCAAACTATCAACTTTATACTTGAATTAAAACAATAGTTGTCCCATGCTCCAAGCATGTACACTATGGTTGTTGCTAAACACTAGTCATGCCATACACCAAGTATGCACACTATGTTTTCCCAGACATTAGTTATGCCATACACCAAGTATGCACACTAAGTTTGTCTATGATCTTTACTCTGTGAAATAGATTGATTGAACATAATTCCAATGATACTCATTTCACAATCCCAAATCCTTACCGCAAATGCAAGAATTCCAAATTCCTGCCATTTACCTAAATCTGTTAGATTCTAAACTTATATGCATTGGTCCTCTTGTAATGATTATGCACAAAGTCACAAAGACTTGTCAACAGGCATTACAAAGTACTCCAAAGGAGATCAACTCCATGGAAATGAAGTCTCATATTCAAAGTTCATTGCTTTGAACATTCTTCTTGCATTAAATTTCCTAATCTTACACAGATTTAATGAATAACTTCCACTATGGGAACATTTCCATATTCCCCTTTTGACTATTACTCTTGAACAAGAGTTGACTCTTTTCAGAATATGTCAACATGGTCCTTCCAAAATTAACACTATACTTTCAACTATCCCTGAGCAACCAATCTTTGGTAAACCTTATATTGTCCTCGACAGTTGCTTAATCAAATTAGTCATATCAAGTTCTAGTACTTTTTCCCTCTTAATGTTATGGGCATTTGGAAAAATTTAGCACAAATGAATATTATAGCACATGAAATCGATCCTATATCTGAAGTATATGGGACACGATTCATAAATACATGATACTAGACCAGTCTTTTGCTATAATATTTATATTTCTATTTGCCAAGTTCTCATAATTCAGATTATAAAAAGGGATGTCGTAATCATAATCGAATTTTAGAACGCAAATAATGGAACCATATATAGAATTTTCATATGTTGAGCCATTCCAACATAAAATTCACACACACACACACACACACACACATATATATATATATATATATATATATATATATATATATATATATATATATCCTTGACTAAAGACGATTAAAACCTCAATATAAGCTTTTAGAATTGAAATGAAGTATAATTTTCTCTCCCTTAATTATAGCAAAACAACTTTTTCCCAATTGAAACCTTTTTTTTCTATAATTAACATTGCTAACTTGCAACACTTATTATAATTTTCATGCTCCCACTTGCATGATGATTATTAGCATAACACTTATGCTCCCACTAGCTTTGACATGTACTTAGAAATCAGTTGGACTTCTAGAAATCAATACTTTATTGAACTTCTTACCAAAGTTCATATTTATGATACGAGATGCTTTGATAAAACTTTATCAAAATCATATACCTTTCCTTAGATAACACACATGTGTGTCTAAACAATTTCAGAACTATGAAAAGGGATGTTGTAATCATAGATTCAATTGTTTAGACCTTTGCCATTTCTCACAAGTCCATGTTAGTGTGTTGGTTAACCACACACGCTCCACTAACGACTTTAAGAATGCAAATATCACAATTGCTATCTACTTAAAATCTACTTAGTGAAAGCGTTTCCTCACCATCATTTTCATGAATCGGATAGAAAGCTTCTGACACTTTAGATTTTATGGTGTATGTGTGCCTATCCATGTGAATTTGTCAACAACATAACCACAAGACAAGGTTAGTGACAAATCCAAACTCTTATGGATTAAACTTGTGCAATCTTAACTTCTAGCCACCTGGAAGCACAAGGGTCTGCCATTGCTTCCAAGTTGTTATGCAACCAACTGAGAACTCTCATAACTCATATGCAAAGCCAACTTTAACTGAAATGGGCACATAAATAGGAATATGTCAACATGATAGGTTATAAACCTCAAGTCGTGTGCTAGTGATAAACTATATGTTTTTCTTCTTGATTAGATCTGGAAGCTTTTCCAAGATCTTTAAGACTCCCACTGTCATCTTGACATATAAGACTCACTTGCTAAATATTCAAGAGATAGTGCGGATTCTTTATCAAGACAAACACTTCACACAATTGTCCTTAGTTGGTCTTTGGTTTATCCAAAATATCACAACTTACCAATTTCAAATGTACAAGAGTAGGACACACTTTACTCCTACATTTGACGAGTGTTATAAACCTTTCTTTAAGATATGTCACTCAAGTTACAATCTTGGAGTATGACTCTAAGATTTGTTTTTGGAACGAAGTATGACTCATCTTCTTGATTTAACCACTTCAACATTTCATGATTCCTCTTCTTAGCCATAAGAATGCACTAAGATGTCCTTAGAGGACCAATTGTGATATGGTTTCTTAATCATTAAGATGATCACAAAACATGATACTAAAGTACTCTCCCATCTTTTCAGATTTGAGTAACTTTTATCTTTCTGCCTTATTTGATTCTTCTCATTCGTTCTGTCATACATTGAAACTTTTCCAATGTTTCAGAATGATACTTAAACTTGTAAGTATAAACATATTTACTAAACTTTAGTAAATCATGACGAATAGTCTTATCAATCTTTTATGGTGGACTTGACAAGTGAAAAAGAATGTGTACTCGATCCCTTAGTCCTTCACTCGACTCACATATACATGTGAACAAGGTATTAGTCTTAATTTTCCAAAGATGAAAATTCTTATTCATCATATGACTTGCATGATTCCAAGTTTCTATCCAACTGAAACTTGGGTAATGAGAATCTTTCCTTATTTGGTAAATAATGACACTACCACAAACGAAAGAATCAAATCCATTTTCCAATGGTGCTATCAGTTGAATCATATAAACAACAATTTTTACAAATGCCACTGTAAGAATATTTAAAATAAATAAAAACGAAACTTTTCTTTGTTTTAAAACTTGCGGAAAAACTTATCCTTACAATGCAAATGCATATGAAAACTATGTTGTTATCTATTCCTAAACAATTTATCACAACTCTTAAGCAGTAGCTCAAAAATTCTGATCACTGAACCATGCAATCGAAATCCATCTTCGCGATCAGAATCAACTTACTCTTCTTTAAGCTTCCTCTCTTTTCTTTGATTCTTAAAACTTCAACATGTGACTCAGTCACATCATGTAATAAGAATCTCCAAATAGGAACTTAATAGAGTTAGATAGTGGACTTACCTGAAGTGGAGTAAAAAAAATTGACTTGACCAACCTTATGATCTTTCAGGTAAATAAGGCAGCTTTGCAACTAATGTCCCTTCCTTTGGAAATAGAACCATATGGACTCTTTGGTAATGGTACATGGGACTATCTCAGACATAGCCTTTCTCTTTACCATTTGATCAACTGAGTTGACTATGGCCGATCCCTTTCCATTGGGAAGAGAAAGCTTCTCTAGATATCCAATGTTACCAATTGTCAATGTCCATTGTAGTTTGGGAAGTTGATCTACTAATCAAATTTGCTCTACCAGTGCTCCAAATCATTTCTGATTCAGCAGCACCAAGAAAATAGATAAGATAATTAAGGGTCATATCATAGTCTTTTACATAGTAGTCCCAAAGGACACTTACTATAAGACTTAGAAAGTGATTGAACAACCAAATTTCTCAAGACTTTAACACCCAACTCTCTCGGCTTGTCAAGATGTGACTTCATCTCCAAGATGTGAGCACACATAGACCTTGCTTGCCAATAGGGCTTGAGTGACCTTGAACTTGTGGGTTAGGGAGAATAATTGGAGGAGATAGAGGAAGTGAAGAATGATTTCCATGATCCAACCACGGGACGTCATCTTCATTAGGAAAGCTTGTTCCAAGAGATTTGGGAAGATCATAGATGTCTAAACCAGGCATCTAATGGGAGATATTTAAGATAGATGATTTAAAGTCCTAAATATAACATCCAATATGAAATATTAAGGATAGGACCCAACACAATATTTTATAACTTGGAAGAGGGATTCCGTAATCCAAGCTATAGAATATTTGAAGGTAGGCAAATGACGATTCACCAATTTCCACCATGAAAAACGAAATAATTATCAGGTTTTAATTGGTTTTGAAACTCCTAGATTCTTTGAGATTCATTGAACTTTTCAATGGCACGTTTCAATCTCGAGTGTGCCCTTCAGGTTTTGTGAATGGGATGTCGAGGATCGCAAAACAAGGTGTGATGTATCTCTGCAATTTACTTGGTACCCTTAATGTTTTACCCCTCAATCGATGTGTCGGTTAACCACACACGCTCCATCGATACTATGATAAACATTAAGTTACCCTTTGCCTACCTTGTCAAGTCCAGCTAGTGTGTCGGTTAACCACACGCGCTCCACTAACCGACTTAAGTAAAGTACAAAGTGTAATTTCATGGGTTAGCACCTTATTCACATTTTCCTAAAGTAACTAAGATTGGGAATTTATAAAACATTTAGTTACTTTATATTTATCATTAATACTTTTAATGAAGATTTAAAGTCCTTGTCTTACCCGTTCGACTAACGACCCTCCACCGATCAAAGAAGCGGTGGGTGAGAGGGGACACCCATTAAGCTGCCATTTTATAGGCAGCAACCTTATACCCCCCTTATAGACCGACTTCGTGAATGAGGCCTACTCAGTGGCGGAACACAGAAGGGGCCAGGGGTGGCCATGGCCCCCCTGGTTTTGTATCTACTATATACCAGTTATTATATATAATCACTAGGTGTATAAATTAAGTTTTTTAGAAAGCAAATGAACGGCCCCTCCAAATTTTATGAGCATCTAAGTATCAATTAAAAAAAGAAATCAAACCTAACATATTTGTTAAAGAAAATTTTCAGCTGGGAAATCCACTAAATTTGGAAACTGAATAACTAACTCTATAAAGATATCAAAAAACCAATTATCGACTCACATCTTCAAAATAATAAATAAATAAACCTAAAATTCTCATCGTCGTTGCTATGCCTTCTTGCTCTCTATTTGTCTCTCTCACCTGGTTAAGTCACCGAACTGAAAAATGTGTTGTTTTCTTCAATCTCTCCTCTTCGTCCGAGTGCGGGTACCCACTCCCCCTCATGTTTTCTATTTCTGTCCCTAAAAGGTATGACATTTCTTCTTCGTTTCTCTCTTTAAAATTAAGGTTTCTTTTGATAGTTTCTATCTGGGAAAGTGTTGTCCAGTAAAGTGCTGTCTGGGAAAGTTTTTCTGACTGGGAAAAAAACCATGTTGTTTGATTGTACATCTGATTGACTGTGCTGAATGATGAAAAAAAAAGTAATAATTCAATAAAAAATAAATTTTAAAAAAGTTATTTAAAAAAATTAATAATCCAATAAAGAAAGAAAGATGCGGGGTTTGGTGTATAATTTTCTTTCCAGTCCATTCAGCCAGAAAGATATGATTTTGGGGCTTTCTGGGAAAGACATATCTTACCGGGAAAGACCCCTTCTTTTGTTCAAATCAAACAGTCTTTCCGGTCCATTCAGCCGGAAATATCTGTTTGGACCTGGAAAGATGGGTATCAAACGGGGCCTAAAAGTGCAACAAAGTTAATTAAATAAAAGAAATGTGAATTCTTATAACCTGCAGAGCTACCCACTGCATGAGTTGTCTATGTCAAATAGTATATATGGTCTAACGTGCAAATTGTCAAAACCGTAAATCAAAACAATAAAATAAACAAATGAGTGTAGGTGTACCGACCCTATTTTCCGAATAATAGAGAACTATTTGTTTTATTTTTATTTTAAGATTGTGAATATAAATAAAATAAAGATTATGTAATATTTGATTATTTGTATTTGTATTTGTTTCATTAGTTGTTAGTTATTAATTTATTTTTGTTATGTAATATATATTATTATGAAAAACCAATTTACTATTCACGAATTTGTTAACAGAAAAGAAAACGAAAAAATTTCTTGTATTGGTTGTGTTTGGAAGTGTTGGTTTTGGCCCCCCAAAATTCGATGCTCGTGTTCCGCCACTGGGCCTACTAACGGTAAAACGACTTATTCTTATACATATATAATTATTATTAAACTTATAATATTATAAAGTATAAGGGTTGAATTTTAACTTTTAAAATTCTAGGGGTTGGAACTAAAGCTTTTAAAGTGACTTTACATGTTCCAAAACTTGAGGGCAAGTTTTGTAACTTTCAAAACTTTTCATTTTTTCATAACTTATGAGTTAAATGGTTTATTAAAACAAGATACTTTTCATTTTATGTAACCTATGTGTTTCTTTAATGGACTTTAAAATGATGACTTTTGATAATCCATAACTTGAGGACAAATTATAGATTCCATGAAAACACATAATGATCAAGAATAAAACTAACAAGCAAGTTACAAATAATTCCTATGATCTTCTAAACTCATAAGTGTATGAACTTTCATATCAACAATTTCAAGTATCATAAATAAACCATACAAAGCTTGAAATTTTGATAATAACCTTTGAAATTAGATTAGCATAATCATTACCACGTCAAAAATAGGTTTTAAGGTTCAAAAAACAGTTTAGGGTAATGATCCTCATCCAATACCAAGGAAAACCCCGAAATTCTGCATACATGGGGCATCACCACGTCGTGGTAAAGACTGCCACGCCGTGGTGATCAGTCAGATGCAAAAAATGCAGAATTTCAACTTTTGAAAAAACATGTAGCATCAAGTATCAAGAAAACAAACCTAGGCTCTGACACAACTGAAGGGTTTTGAGCATTCTAACACTCTTAAGTTGTACATGCAACCCTAGAAACCTTGGATCTATGTTTTACTATGATACATGCAAAATTTATTTTCCAAGGTTGTTAACCTATCTAGCATATCATGGGGAACTTTTAAACATAAATGCTAGAAGAAGAACATACCTTTAGTAGTTTGGATTCCTTGAGAACCTTGTGAGCCTAGCACCTCAAGTGTGATGCCTCAAATGTCTCACACAACACTACAACTCTTGGAATATACTTGAGAGAAGTTCACTTACACCTCAAAATCGGCTATCCCTCTATCTTGTACTAGTAGTGCCGATTTTGCTAGACTAGGGGTCTTTATATAGTTGTGGCACAAGTAGGGTTACACCATGTAAACCCTAATTGTCATGGCTTTTCATATTCCATGGTCCATGGGTTTGTAACCTCCATGGATTATCCATGGAGCACCTTATGGTTTTAGCCCAATCCATACAAACCATGGACCATTAGCCCACTATATAAGAATAGGTTATTTGCACAATCAACCCTATATATTTAATTAGTCTCTTTTTGATCACTTAATTAATTCCAAATTAATTCTTTGATCAATACTAATTAAATAATATTATTAATATATTAGAACTTATAATAAATTAATAATCCTTGAGTATCCTTTCTCTCATTTAGTCTATCCAAGTGTTGCAATGTCATGCAACCCAAATGGACCATGCGAACCGAGTCAAGTAAATCCCAGAAATAGTTATAAACTTAGACACCTAATCCAACACCTGGCACGTACCAAGGGACTAATGTAAACTCTGCGAGAAGCGAGAGGTAAACCTACTATCCCTATTAGAGATAATAGATAAGGGTACCCCATGCAATATGGCGATCTCTCTAAGGTACGTATTGGTCAACTTCTCCATCTTATTCGTTTCTTTTATTGGTATGAAGTGGAAGACTTGGTTAATCTATCGACAACTACCAATATAGTTTCATAACCAACAGTAGTCTTTGGTAATTTAGTAACAAATTCCATTGCGATCTGCTCCCACTTCAACTCAGTAATCTCTGGTTGCAGTAGCAATCTCAAGGGTTATTGATGTTCTGCTTTGACCTAGGAACATGTTAGGCATTTACTTACGTAGGTTGCAATCTCAGCCTTCATGTTTGGCCACCAATAAAGGGCCTTTAGGTCCAGATACATCTTGTCTGCTCTAGGATAAATGGAATACTTAGTCCTGTGGTCCTTATTTAGGAATAGTTCCTTGACCACTCCAAATTTCAGAACCCATAATCGATTCATGAAATATCTCATTCCATCATCCTTAATTTCGATTTGTCTTTCCATCCCTCTGAGGCATTCTTCTTTAACATTTTATTTTATTCAAGCCTCGATTTGAGCACTCCTAATCTACGATATTAGATTTGAATGGATAGTCACCGTAAGTACTTTGACTCTACGAGGTTTAACTCGTTCTTTACGGCTCAAGGCGTCAGCTACGACGTTCGCCTTTCCTGGGTGATATCGAATCTCATAATGATAGTCGTTCATAAACTCTAACCATCTTCTTTGTCTCATTTTGATCTCTTTCTGATCGAAGATGCGCTGCAGACTCTTGTGATCCGTGTATAATACACACTTGGTTCCGTAAAGATAATGACGCCAAATCTTTAGGGAAAAAACTATCGCTCCCAACTCTATGTCGTAGGTGGTGTAGTTGTTCTCATACACCTTAAGTTGTCTTGTGGCGTAGGCTATGACCTTCTCCCTTTTCGTTAATACACATCCTAACCCCTGATGTTAAGCATCACAATACACTACGAAGTCATCAATACCTTTTGGAAGGGATAGTGTCGGTGCACTACACAACATTTCCTTCAGCTTTTGGAAAGTTGTTTCCTGTTGGTATCTCCAAACGAATTTTACGTCCTTTTGGGTTAATGTTGTGAGGGGTTTAACTATGCAAGAAATTTTTTCTATAAATCTCTGATAATAGCCAACCAGTCCTAAACATTGACGAAATTCTATTGGCATCTTGAGCGCTTCCCAATTCTTTACCACTTTTATCTTAAAAGGGTCGACATGAATTCCTTTGCTGCTTACCACATGACCAAGAAAGTGTACATTTCTCTTATCCAAAATTCGCACTTAGAGAATTTTGCGTACATCTTTTCTTTCCTTAAAATAGGATCACTCGAAGGTGTTGCCCTTTCTCTTCCTTGGTTCGCGAGTATACCATAATATCATCGATGAATACAATCACGAATTTGTCCAAGTAGGGCTTTCACACTCGATTCATGAGATCCATAAAAACAGCTCAAACATTGGTTAGTCTGAAGGGCATGACTAAGAACTCGTAATGACCATATCGTGTTCTGAAGGCAATCTTTGAAATGTCCTCTTCCATGACTAGAAGTTGATGATATCTAGATCTCAAGCCGATCTTAGAAAAGTAACTGGATCCTTGCAGTTGATCGAAGAGATCATCTATTCGGGGTAATGGATCTATTCTTAGTGTTCAACTTATTTAGCTCTCTATAGTCAATGCACATTCAAAAAGATCCATCATTCTTCTTAACAAATAGAATGGGCATTCCCCAAGGCGAGAAACTTGGTCTAATGAAACCCTAGTCAAGAAGTTCTTGTAGTTGGTTAGAGAGTTCTTGCATCTCCAAGGGTGCCAATATATAAGGAGACTTTGCTACTAATGCAGCTCCTTGAACTAGATCGATATAAAACTCTACTTTTCGAGCTGGTGGTAGACCTGGTAGATCTTCAATGAATATAAAAGGGAAATCGCACATTTGAGGTACTTCCTCGATTTTTTCTTCTTATTGTCTTTCCCATCGACAATATTGTTTTGGTTAAAAATCGATCAAGTGCAATTCAACCAAATTGTATGAGAGGTTGTGATGTTAGTGTAATGCAAATGTAGAATAATGATCAAAGTGAGACAAGTGGATTACAAGGAAAGCCCTTGATCCTTTTTTAGGATCTCCTACATAAAACCTTGGATGGTGATAAGGATCACCTTCCATGTTGCTTTTTATTGATTTTAATATGTGATTACATAGATGATGAAGATAATACGAGTACAAGTGTAGTACTAGAGCTAATCATGTATGTAGTGTGCGAGTTACAAGTGTTATTTATAGTATAAGCTAATTAACAAGAAATCCAAAGGATCCTCCTTGAACAATGTGACATCCCCAATTTCACGGCCAGAAAAGACCGATTTGTTTATGCTTTATTTTTAAAATCAGAGTAATCGTTTAAAGAAAACGGTTGCGGAATTTGTTCCCAAAACAAAATATGATAAGAATTTATCAAAGCATTTCTTTAAAGAAATGTATTTTCATTATATACCAAAATCTCGGGATGTCATGTTCCGATACAGACACATAAGCATAAACAGAACTTACATTATTTACACTAAAGATTTTACATCTCCTTTAATCTCTCCGAGAAATATATCTTCGTATCGATACCTGTGATACAAAGAAAACTAAGTGGGTCAGGCTTGGGAGCCTGGTGAGCATATAGGGTTTTAATCCCACAATGTTATATCATATAAATATATATAGAACATCCAAACTTATATAATATCACCATATAAAAGCAACTCTTATCCCACCCCATCGATCCTCACAACGACACGATCTAAACTCTTATATCTAAACTTTTCCTCTTTATCTGATCCCTACTTACGGATCTAAACTAATCTCTCCACCTGATCCATACTCTTGGACCTAAAACTAACCTCTTGGTCTAATCCATACTCCCAGATCTAAACTAATATCTTGGTTTGATCCATACTCCCGGATCTAAAACTGTGCTCAATCCATACTCCCGGACTAAGGACAATTTACTATACCTAAATCTAGTTCTGATCCATACTCCCGGATCTAAACTGTGCCCAATCCATACTCCCGGACTAGAGACAATTTACTATACCTAAATCCTGTTCTGATCCATACTCCCGGATCTAAACTGTGTCCAATCCATACTCCTGGACTAGAGACAATTTACTATACCTAAATCCTATTCTGATCCATACTCCCGGATCTAAACTGTGCCCAATCCATACTCCCGGACTAGATACAATTTACAATACCTAAATCCTGTTCTGATCCATACTCCCGGATCTAAACTGTGCCCAATCCATACTCTCGGACTAGGGACAATTTACTATGTCTTAATCCATACTCCCAGATTAATAACAAGTTTATCTCTTTTCCTATTCCATATTCTCGGATCTAATTCCAATCTCTTGATCTAATCCATACCCACAGATCTAAAACTAACCTCTTGATCTGATCCATACTCATGGATCTCATCTACCCATGTCCTACCCAACATATTTGTAGATACAAAATATCTATACAGTTTAACTCGTTAAAACCTATATAGTTCATCCATTCCATACTCATCTCAGATAAACAAACAATATATAAACACATAGCACGTATTTCATAGCAAATACTTCATATATATGTGTTAGAAGAAAGTGATCACATACTCACCCAAAACATATACTTAATACATTCAAACAATACTTGTATTATAATCGTGTTTATGAAAGGGACTATACACTCACCTGATCAGAAGATGATCAGGCAGCACTACGACTCTAAGAGTAGTATTCTTCGGTGAAACCAGGATCACTTCACACACCGGGCTTCTCGCGGGTAGAGCTTCGGCTCGGAAACTCTTTTTCTTCTCGAGATCTTCGGGATTCGGGACTTGCTTCGGGTCTCGGGGTTGATACCGGGGCTTCGGGATATTTCTTGCACGCAAATCGAGGTAAAATAGGAGAGAGAAGAGAGAATGAGCAACCAAACTCAGCTGGCCCTTCAAAGCTATTTATAGGGCAAAATTAGCCCTTGCCACGTCGTGGCACCCTTTTCCACGTCGTGGGCTTGGTCGTCACTGCATGCATCATCGCAAGTTGCATCTGGCAGACTCCTGGAGGTATCAGAAGACCTGCCACATCGTGGCACTGCTTGCCACGTTGTGGTATCTAACAGTTTTGGGGTTTCACGCCCCGAACTTCAGAAATTCATAACTTTCGCATATGAACTCCGTTTTCGACGTTCTTTATATCGACGCGAAGGTGAGATTATGCTCTACAACTCTCGTTTAGACTCCATTGGCTAATTTTGAGTTCACTTTTAATATTATATATATATATATATATATATATATATTACTTACATATTATTTTTAGTAGGCCGGGACAGGAAAACTCCGTTATAAACTCATAACTCCTTCGTCTGACGTCCGTTTTCATCCGTCTTTCCGTCATTGCACTACTATCGATGACATATTCGACTCTCTTTTAGATCACTAAGGATAGATATCTATCTACCTTAAATTCACTATTTACGTCGCGCTGGGTCGTGCCGGTTCTGTCGCGAAACTTCGACAGGTCATAACTTCTTCGTTATAACTCGGATTTTTGCGTTCTTTATATGTACGGAATCCTTGTAACATATACTAAAACTTAGTTAAGATTAACCCTTCTAAATAATCTTCCATCAAAAAGTCATTTTTGATGTTTATCGTCTCTAAATTGACTAGCCTTGATCTACGGGCGTTACAAACAAGTATTTGCACGTTGTTTGACTTGGTATCCCGAGTCTTAAGCTTGGTTGAAGTGACTCTCCATTGAGAATTATTATTGTATTGACTAGTTCTATATATGTGAGAAAAAGAATGAAGAATATAGTCATTATAAGTGTTAGTAAATATTAGTGATAATAATCAGGATCCTAGGATATGCCTAAGGATCCTAAGACTTCAGGATTATTAAGGATCCTAAATATGATTCTGGGATCTTGCCCCTAACAATTTCCCCCAAATTATACACGTGAAATATTAAGGTTAATTTCCAAATATTTAAAGGTATAATTTAAAAAATAAAAGAGATAAAAAAAATTTGAACTTCAAACCCTAATTGGATTGGTTTTATCTGTTGCATAAGCATCATTGCTCAAATCTCTCTCTCTCTCTCTCTCTCTCTCTCTCTCTCTTCCGTTACTTAGGTTAAATAAGAGTAACTGACTTAAATTCTTTCACCTTCCCTAATACTTATTTCAATCACCTTTGGCCACCTTCACACATAATTCCTTTCTCTTCTTTTCCTTGTGTTTTCCTCTTTTTTCTGATCATGGGCAAGAAGCCAACCCATTATCGTGCCAGCATTACTGCCCCTCCAGAGAACGACTTCATTGATAAGGGGATCCAGACCTACGATGAGGTATGTTCCTTTGATGATGAACATATGCAATCTCTCAAAGTCAAGAGAGCTTTTCCTTCTGATGTAATCTTCAGATCCTTCGAATCTTCCATTCAGCCCAATTTTGTTTCTCCTTCCTGGATATGTTTCCCTGAGTATCCCTTTTCTCTGGATTTCAAATACCCTTTTCCGAGCATTGTTTCTTTTTTCTTTCAAGCTACCAAACTTTCATATATTCAATCCATGCCTATTATCTGAGGATTCTATTCTGGATTGACCAAGTGAATCGTTCCCACAATCGGGACATATGTCTCACCGAGTTGGGTTATGTTTATGAACTTTCTACTTTTGGGAATTCTCGTTTTCTGCTTAAGGTCAAGACCAACAAACCTTCTCTTATTTTTAAAACAAAACATAATGACGAAGCCTGGAAGGAAAAATACCTTTTTGTGAGGCACGATTCTATTGATGGTGGGGATCTCTTGCCCAAAGCTTGGGTTGAAACAGGTGATGAGTTTTGAGCATCACATCAATCCTATGGTGCACATGAAAACCCTAAAGCTTTGGATATAAGTTTCTCTAATTGTACATGCAAATCATCCAAAGCTTGTAAACCCTAATCTAGCATACAACAAAACAAAAATAACATCTAATAAACAAGTTAGAAGGTTACCTTGATTGTTGCTTGAAGACCTTGAGCTTTTGAGAACCTTAGCACCTCAAATGTTGTGCCTCTAATAGATCACAAACACCAAAGCAAGTTGGAGAATAATAGGGAGAAATGGGAAGGCTAAAATCGTCTCTTAGACTCTTCTTAGGGTTGTGGTAGCCGATTCATGAAGCATTGTGGTCCTTTATATAGGTGAGCTGCTAGGGTTTCAGTCAAAACCCTAATTGAATTGCTTAGGCCTTAAGCAGTCCAAAGGAACCTTCCAGAATAAGGCCTTGGACGAATTCAAGGTGGGCTTCCCTCCTTGATTTCGTCCATCCCATTCTAATGGATCCTCAGCCCAAAATCCAATTATCTAATAATTGCAATTCCAATCCCCTAGGTTCAATTAATATATTTTGATCACAAAATTAATTTTTTAATTAATTTTTGACCAATATTAATTAACCAATGTGATTTCTCTTTTAATGTGTTATTCATATAATATATTAATAAACCATAATAACCTCTTTTTCCATTATTCATCCAGTCAAGTTGCTTTGGTGAAGGCAACCCAAAAGGACTATGCTACAACCGGGTCAAGTACATACCAAATATAGTTATGGGCTTAGACACCTAATCCAACAGTCTCCCACTTGGATAAGTCTAATAACTATAGATGCAAGTATGACTTCAAGATCCGATTAGCAACCGTAGCTCTCAAAAGCCGTTGTTGAACTTTGGCACGTCCTTTAGATAAGGATCGTACAGTCCTCCGTTCTCAAGATATAGTGTGGACAATTACATGGAACATAGTCATACTTATTGTCCAATAGTTTGTTTCTCGATCTCTGATTCGTCTGACATAGTACTTAATTGAACACATCAATTCAGTCCTGACCAGGTGTAACATCCCAAAATTCAAGACCAAAAATTTCTTTTTATTATTAAGTTATTATAAAACCAACAGTATAAAAACATGCATAATAACATCACATGTCAAGACCCAAGTGTCAGTAATTAAAATATGTTATCATAAAATAATATCAGAGTATAATCCTAAAGTCCATCAGTGCCTCCATCCAAAGGTCTATAAATTACCTCCTTTAGTCCTAAAGCCTCTACACCAATCAAATTCTAGCCCATGGCCCTGAAATAAGAAATTACAGGAAACAGGATGTTAAATTCTAAGTTCATAAAAATGAAATCTTGATTGTTAGTTTCCATCCATGCATGAGTTTTAGTGTCTTAATGAGTTAAGGAGTTAGGGTTTTGTTGTTAGGAACTTAATAACCATGTAAGACCATAAAGTTGGAAACTTTATGGTTATGATGTTAGTTTACGACTAGATCTGTTATTTGGACAAAAGAGATTAAGGATTAAGCTCTTAATAAGAAGGAAAAGGGGTCAGTCGCGTATGTTGGGCGTACCAGATGGTACGCTGCGCATACGCAATCAACATCCTGTGTTTTGGTCAATGCCTCAATACGCCCTGCGTACAAGCTGAGTAAGCTCAATGTACTCAACCGAGTTGACCCGGATTGACCTTTTGACTTTTTGGCATTTTACCAGGATTTAACAAAGTTTAAGCTAAGGGTATATTGGGTATTTTGAGTTGTATTTGAGAGTAGTCACTATTTGATGAATAGGTGATGGGTAGAGCTAATATTTGGAGTAGATACCTATTCATCTATTTGTTCGGACTGAGAGGTGAGTTTTCCTCATTATACTTATGGGTTGAAGGAACCAAGGTCGACCCATTAGATTTGGTATCATGTTTTATTGTGGGTTGTTATGATGAGATATGTATTAAATGGGCATGTGATTAGACTTGTAGATCTATAGGACAACCTGTGTTTGATGATTATTGTTTGATGTTGTATTTTCAACATGTTATGGTTCGTTGGGTTGAGGTGGACTAGCTGGTACTGAAGGCTAAGATACCCTAGGGCGGCCCGGATATACTGAAGGCCTAGAGGTGGTCCAGTCAAATCAAAGGCCCAGAGAGCTATCCAGATAGACTTTAGATCCGGTGCGGTAGTCCAGTAAGGCTGAAGGCTCATGTATGCATGCGTTTGTTTGTATGGTTGTATGTGGTACTTTGGGTGAACTCACTAAGCCTTGACTTATCGTATCAGTTTGTTATTTCAGGTACTTCAGAGGATCAAGGAAAATCAAAGGAGTGATTGTGGACATTCATTTGGATTATTTTATGTTATTGGATTATGAGATACCATTAGGGATGAGCAGCGGAAGCGGGTACCTGCTTTCGGAACCAGAACCGTCTCGGAACTGTCGGTTCTGGAACTAGAACTGCCTTAAGCGGTTCCGGTTCCAATTCTCATTTTTACAAAACCGATACCCATTGGATACCCGCCGGTTCCGGTTCCAAAACCGGGTACCCGGAACCGGCGGGTACCTGGAACCGATACCGACGGGTACCCGCCTATTTATAATATATATATATATATATATATATATATATATATATATATATATATATATATATACGGGTACCCGCCTATTTATAATATATATATATATATATATATATATATATATAATTTCTATATTTTGTTGATTTGTTTTTAAAAATTAGGGCAAACGTTTTTAGGGTTTGTCACTTTGTTTGATTCTTTCTTACAAACAACCGCCGACACCCTATGCTCTATTCTCTCAATCTACCTTGTCCGCCCAGGGTGTCTTGGCCTACAACACACAGCAGGACCTGCGTCAACCCTTTCCCCAAACCAACAACATGTGCACATACATATAAACAAGTAAACATGTAGATCTCAAAGATAACTAATCATGGAAACCATCCTATAACCAGAATACTGATCTAACCGATCACTAACATAACAACCATCCTATAACCAGGATACTGATCTAACCGATCTCTAACATAGCAACCAACCTATAACCAGGATACTGATCTAACCGATCTCTAACATAGCAACCATCATATAACCAGAACACATATCGTAAGCATGACGTATAATAAACCCGGATAGACATCCGAAAAGGGCCGACATTAGTGACTTAGACCCTGTTGATATAGTGAGGATAAATCACATGGCACTGCTGAAGTCCCGCAGATAAAAATCCAGATGCTGGTTGACAGCTTCCCGAACTGTCAACATCAAAGAATACCCAATTAATAATTGGTTCCAAGCCTAAGGTCCAACTCACACTTCAAAAGCCCAAAAGCCAAGTAATGGGACAAAGCCCAACATATGGTCCAATTTTCCAAATTAGGCCCAGACCTCTACATGGTCTTTCGTTAAGGCTCATCTATTTATTCTAATCCAAACTCTTGATATTCCCATGGCTCAATATCACATAATCATAAGGGCCCAATTATGGCCCACGTATGGCCCAATTTTCCATATTGGGCTCAAGTCCCTCACATGGGCCTTACCCTAAAGCCCGTCTAATTATTTAGTTCATTTACTTGTTCTTGGATAGTCCATCAGTAGCTCAATCTCCAAGCCCAGTGGAAAGGTCCAATTCAACGCCCAAGTGAGATTAGGGTTTACACATGAAATGATGATTAGGGTTAAGTATTTCTTACTTAACCCCTTAGGGACTTAATCCATTAAGTCCAATATTGCCTTAGGTTAATTTTCCAATGATTATTAATTAATATTTTAACTCTACTAAATAAATCCTGTGCGTGTCCCGATAAATCCCCAAAATTAGGGATCAAATCCATTAGGGTTTTCCAAACCCTAATTAGGTTTTACTACCCATTACTAGCCTATTAGTCAATTGGTTCGGCTTTAAGGTCATTTTGGACCTCATTGGGCCCATTAGGGCTTTTATTGGGCCCATTAGAGTTTCATTAAGCCCATTAGGATGTTTATTGGGCCCACTAGGGTTTCAAACATCCCAAACGAGTCCAAGAATGCAAATGAGGCACACCGCCACCCAACACGGCGGCCGGTGGCGGTAGGAGGCGACAACCACCACTCTACGGGTGGTGGTTTGGGTTTTTCCTTTCATTATACCACTTTTGTTACAATTACAATGCTAAAAACAAATTAGCACTCACACACACACACCTAATCCATAGTACAACATGCACACAGCCACCACCACGCGGCGGCTGGCTGTGGTAGAACAGAAAGGTGGTGATAACCACCATGGTTGGCAGCCATGGTGGTCCTTCCATAGTTTCCGGCCAAAAGGGAACAACCACCCTCGCAAAACAAAACCAAAAAACACACAAGCATGAACTGATCACGCAAACCCATCTATCAACGACTTGAAGGCGGCAAACGGTGGTAGATGGTGGTAGGAAAACGGCAACAACAACAATATGGCGTCAGGCAGTGACAGCAGCGCGAGTGGCGGCGACAACCGCGATTTTGGAAATGGTAGCCACCACCTCATGGTGGTGGCGGTGACTTCTCTTGGTTCCCAACCAAGTAACTTTGACCTAACACGAGTAGAAGGCACACGAACTCAAACCCCGGCGTCAGATACGCACCCACCTCGATTGCTTTGGGGCGGCAACATCAGTGTTTGCGATGAAAGCCACCATTTCACGGTGGTGGCGGCGGTTTGGTTATTGATTCACACCCCAACAACACGTCGCCCACACATGAGATGACGTGAATCGGTAGCCCTCAGCCACCGACTGTGGTGGCGCTACGATGGCGAGACGGAGGAACGACGACAGTACCCGAAGAATGATCTTCCGACTTCAATGGAGACGACATCGGTGTTATTTGGTACGGCGACCCATGGAACCAACGTCACAAAAGGCTATTCGTCCCTGTCGTGGTTGCACCGTCGGTTGGCTTGGACGTGGCGGCCAGACATAGCAGTCATGGATGCGACGACTGGAGAATGGAGGAAGGGAGAGGTGGCGGCTGGAGCTTAGAGCATCTAGGGTTAGGGTTTAGAGGAATAGACGGGTTATATACCTGGTTCCTTAGGCTTTATCCCATAATAGCAAAAATGCTCCCTCCTTGTAGTATTCTTTTCAAAACAAATCCCTAATTTACTAATTAAACCCCGCCTTTTGAAAACCATTCCAAATAAAGTCCAAAATGTTACCAATCAGTCCCTCTTCTACGAAATTTTCTCATATTAGGTCCAAAACTTACTCTTTAGTCCATGCTTCCATAAATCCTTACAAATTAAATCCCAAAATTACACTTTAACCCCTGTAGATTCAAATCTTGACATTTGACTTCCCGAAACCAGCACCCCACTAAATATTATTCGATTTTGGGATATAATAATACGGAATAACAATAAAAATCACTTCTCGGGGTTTCGGGTTTATTATTTAATTATTATATTTAAATGGGATGTTACAACTCTCCCCCACTTAAATTTGATTTCGTCCTAAAAATCGTTCTTTATCATTCATTACACGCCAGACAACTTGAACTACATGGCCACAACTACAAGCATACCCCAGCCTTTCCCAGGCAACCGTACTCATCCCTCGCATGGTCCTGAAACCTGGTGATAAACGAATTCCTTGCAATATGATTATATATATACTAAATTTGAAGTGCGAAGTCTCGAGGTGGTCTGGCTCCTTGACAGACAACCCATACTGAATCATTGTCGAATTCATTACACTGAACTCCCAACTGGCTACTCAACTTCTGATAATCTGGGGTTCCTACTAGAATATAGAGTCACAGACCAAATTTCCCTGCAGAACACTTATGCTTGACAGAAACTCATATGGAATATCGGATTCCTGCCCGGTTGCTGAACCAATGAGCGATCGTACAGTCGCTCCACGCGATTCCTGAAAGAAACTTCAACTACTAATTGCCCTAGCTATATCGCCACTCATGGCTCTATCAATCCTTCTGGTCTATCCGACCATAATAGTCTAACAATTTGTCGTCATTGAACCAAATACGAAAAGTGAACGCTACCAGAATACTATAGTCTTACATCATGTCCGGTCTCCAACGACCTACCATTTTCTGATTCCGATTATGCTGTGGTCTACCCATAATCTTGCGAACTGGCCCGCCTTGGCCTAATCGTCTGAAACATTTCATGAATGCTACAGGTCCTTCCTCAGTCTCACAACACTTCCCTCACTATCTGACCGCTAGGTCTAATAGATTACATACAAAGTCTTCAGCATGACTGGACCGCCTCACCAGGCCTTCAGTCTATCTGGACCACTATCAGAACCTTCAACATGTCTGGACCGCCTTTCCGTGCCTTCAGCATGTCTGGACCATTCTTCGAGCCTTCGACCTGACTTGTACGCCCCGCTGGCCTTCAGTCTATCCGGACCGCTCTAAGTCTGTTGTGCATAAACCTGGACCCATCCTGGTGCCCTTTCCTATATAGCCAGTTCTCCCCCACTTGGGATTTCGAACTCCTGCTCCAATCCGTGGACTATAATCTCGGCCTAAATCTAGACCTCATGTTGATCCCCCACCCTCTCGGGAAACCGTATTCCGATCGTTGATCCGCGTATCTACCGTATATGCTAAATAACCCACACACTTGTGGTGAATGTACTGTTGAGCCCTGACAGCTAACAAAACCCTTAATCTATCAATCCAAAAACCCTCAGAGTCGAGCACACACTCGACCGAACACCCGAACTGAGCTCAATTCATGACTAGAACCCCAAACCGATTCCCCAAATTCTGCTATCAAGCACCAAGAGGACCTGATACACATGATGGGGAGTTTTACCAAACTCCCAACTCACACAGCTCTCAAACCAACAACCACTTGGGCTGTCTTTCTTCCTAACAAGGATGCGAAACTTATCCCAGTTTCGAAACCACTCCCGTTTCTATATCTCAGGGTAACTCTCCCCCACTTATATTCGACTAAGCCTTCATAATACATGAGAATTTGGAGGATTCCAATCCTTTTCACTTTCCAAGTATCGATCTGATGACAACCAACTCCTTCCAACCAGTGCTCAATTACCGACCGATCCCAATTGATCACACGCTTTTAAGAACTAGATGAACACTTCCTGAATCCTAGGGAGACCAACAATCCTTAATGCTCGAATGATCCCACACCCAAAAATCTTGAAGTCCAAAGATAGATGCTCCAACTAATATCTCAACAATGAGCTACTTCCCTTGGTGCTTTCCTCCGCCAATCAATAACGGTTACTGAAACTACTGAATCTTGACAATGTTGAACAACCATCCTGTGGGACCCGATCCGCAGACCTCCCACATAATACCCTTCTTCCCAGGGTGCTCCAAACAAATCTCCCATTCTCGGCTCTAGAAATTTTATCATTCAGGGTCTCGCACCCTGATTCGCTCATCAACTCAAACGTCCACAACTGAACTGCAGTAGCTGAAGCAACCTCTGCCCTAAACCGGGCTACAAACTACTCCCAAGACATAGTCTACAATCCTAAAAGTGAAATAGGTCGCACAATCAATCCTTACCGCCCGATATAAGAGATCCAAGGCGAATCGGATCTTAGCTCCTATGGGCCGGGACGGTAATCGCGTACGCCACACAAGATACTCATGCCATATCGGCCCACCTGCGCTCACCAGTGCTGAAATGATGTCACCAACTGTCACACCCCAAAACCGATAACGGCGGAATACGTTTTGGGGTGGATGACGTATCGAACAGTATCATCACAATTGCATAATAGTAGAAACAAGAAACATACAACCATAGCATTACATAGTGAATTTAATTACAAGCGTGTTTTGTAATGTTTAACAATCACCCAAAAGTAATCAAAAATAAGAGATGGGTCTTGTGTGCTCCACCTTCTCCAAAAATGCTCCGACTGTACCTGTCTATCTTTGACCTGAAGATACAAGTTATTTTGAAAACGAATATCAGCATAAAGCTGGTGAGTTCATAAGAGTTTAGTGTGAGTTTTTGTATACAAAGCATTAGTGCTAAAAATGTATCATTTATGTTCATAAGTAGTAGAAACTTAGAAAATTCCATATTTTCCAGAAAATGCATTGTAAGTGACAATCTGTGAAAAGTATGCGTTCTTCATTTCTTTGAAACAGTTTATTGTAAAAATATATTGGCAAATCTCCAAATAACAAATGTGATAGAATAGGTTAAGCCTGTAATCAGTGATAGAGGTGTAAGCTTCCTTTAGTGATAGATACTTACTTGCTTCGGGGTGCAGTTAGCATTTAGTGTAGTATTTTAGAGTAGTTGTAGCGTATTCCTTGTATATTACTAATAGTGAGGATAATAGAGGATCCCATGACCTTCCCAGTCATGCACAGTATAGTGAAGTAGTGGCATCCCTGGGCCTGCACGGCGCGGACTGAGTTTAACAGTCGGGATGTAATAGCGTCTGCCCCGTATAGATCTATACATGTAGAGTCGTCTCCCTGCTGGAAAACTCCGGGCGTAGTGGATAGCAAATAGAGTATCTCGTAGTGGGTTAGTGTATTATTGTTTGTTTAGTGTTTTCTCTATTTTTATAGTGTAGTAATCTTTTAGTATTGATCATAGTGTATTCTCTTACTAGTGTATCGTCTAGTAATAGTAAGTATTATAGTGTAGATAGAAATGACTTTAGCGAGTAGTAGCTGTAGCAACCGTAACTATACCTATTATAGTTATCTTAGTGGGGATGGTTCTTGGCATGTTAGTGACTTTAGTATTAAGTGAAAGCAGTAACATTCGTATCCCACACTGATATACAGATTATATAACTAAGAAATCAACGACAGTCGGACGGATAACTACTACCCTAAGCCCACAATCAAACAAGAACAGGAAATAAGGCGAGATATCGGTCCTAAGTCCTCCAAGTCTTACTTATATAAATATATCAGAGTGGTTACATTTTATAAGTAAATTGATTGAATAAAAGTATTTTTCCAAAAGAACATTTAAAATCGGACTCACTGTTTAAAAATAGTTTGAAAAGGGTAAAACCCGTTTATAAGGCATAGGGACAAATCACATGTGATTTGAACTAAAGGTAGTGAATCACATGTGATTAATCCTTGTAACGCGGAGACCGTTCTGTAAAACTTTACATATATATTTATAAGCAACTTGTATCTCCCCCCTAAAACATTTAAAACATTTGAAAGGTTCATTAAGGGGTATGAACTCACCTGAAATCGCGGAAATCGGGTGAGTCGGGTAAATCGGGTAAAAGTGTCGATTGAGCGTTTGGTACCAAATAACCACTTGAGCACCTTTTAGGACCCTAATGTCATATGAAATATGTATTTTACAAGAAGTTAATCATCTTATGTTTTTCATTACAGTATTTGGACATTCTAGCATCGTTTTCGGGGTTTTAAGGCCTAGAAAGGGTTCCCGGGAGTGGTACAAGGCCATGAATGATTTACGGGAGGGTCCATGAGCTCACTCCCTTGGAGTTTATGGCCCAAAGGCCATCCTTTGGGAGTTTATGACCGTAAGCCCCCTAGGCTTGGCCGTAAACTCTTGTGACACTCCAAAATGTATGTTTAGGGCCTTATATCACTTCCTTAATTTAATGGTATGTATTTTGGACTAAGAGGGAGGGATTAAACCCTTAATTTGTGACATTTTTGGGGAGTTTACGGCCAAGACTTGTTCTTGGTCCGTAAACTCCAATAAATCCTTCAAGATGTATGTTTTAATGGTACAACATGGTCTCATACACCTTAGATAAATCCTATAAGGCCTAAAAATGAGTTTTGGGAAAATTTGGCATCAACTTTTGGGGAGTTTACGGCCCAAGAACATCCTTGGCCATAAACTCTTCATTTTGCATCCAAATGTGAAGTTTAATGGTACAACACACCTCCAAAGGCCTTAGCTAAATTCCTTACATGCATTTGAGTGGTTTTGGGACTTGTTTGACACAAAAACTTGGGTGTTTACGGCCCAAGCTTAGCCTTGGCCTTAAGCTCCTCTTTTTGTGTTCAAATGATGTTGTTTGATGCTTTTAAGCCTTCCTTGTTGTCAAGTCCAAATTACCAAACACCCTAGAAGAGTTTTTGGGGCTTTAAACATAGATTTATGGGGTGTTTGAGGTGTTTACGGCCTAATCACAAGCTTGGGCCGTAAACTCCTTTTTAGGCATCAATTTCTTGTGTTTTAGTGTCCAAACCCTTCTAGATATATGCCTTAATTAGTATACTAGCTTAAAGGAAGGAAAAACATGGTCTTTGGCATGATTTTGGGGGTTTACGGCCTAAGGAGCTTCTTAGGCCGTAAACTCCTTTTTGGTCCTTGATTTCTATGATTTTGGCTTCTAAATTCAGTAAAGTAAGTCTAGATTAAGATAGGGGATGAGTACTTACGTTTGGAAGTCGGAAATTAGCGGAATTGGGGTCGATTTCGGGTTTAGAGAGAGAAAGTAGAGAGAGATAGAGTGGGTGTGTGGTAAAAGAGTATTCAAATGTTGTGTACACTCATTTCATATGTCTCGGGTATCGCACCCGATACACGGCTACCCGATGTTTAAAGTTAACTGGGTTAAAACTTTTTACCCGGGTGAAGTGGTTGAAAATGTAATACAACTCTATTAGGTTAAACGGGGTTAACACATACGAGTTATATTTCTTATGATCATATCAAGCCATGCATAAATTTAGATATTCGGATATTGACGATTCCAAATGTTACATAAAATAACGTATAGTGATACGTTCCGTTAGTGAAAATGGGATTTGTAACGGAAATAGATTTGGGGTTGTCACATCATCCCCCCGTTAGGGGAATTTCGTCCCGAAATTTAGAATTCAAATAGATAGGTTATTATAATACTACTAAGCGAAGAGATGAGGGTATTTGAGTTTCATTTGATCCTCGCGCTCCCAAGTGAATTCCGGTCCTCGCTTGGCGTTCCACCGAACCTTCACAATTGGGATGTGGCTTTGTTTCGTCTGTTTTACTTCACGATCCAAGACCTCCGCAGGTTCTTCCACGAAGTTGAGGCTCTCATTGATCTAGATCTCGTCGAGGGGAATCACGAGAGTCTCATCAGATAGACATTTCTTCAGGTTTGAGACGTGGAGGGTAGGATGTATGTTACTTAGTTCGCGGGGTAAGTTTAGTTTGTAAGCTACAGGGCCGATTCTGGCAAGAATCTCAAAAGGCCCTATATACCTTGGGTTTAACTTTCCACGCTTCCCGAAGCGTATCGTGCCTTTACAGGGCGAGACCTTCAGAAGGACCCGGTCTCCCACCTGGAATTCCAAGGGTTTTCTTCGTTTGTCGGCGTAGCTTTTCTGTCGATCCCTAGCGGCTTTTAGTCGTTCACGTATCTGTACAATCTTCTCGGTCGTCTCTCAAAGGATCTCTGGACCAGTGAGGGCGCTATCAGGAACTCGTCCTTTAGCTAACTGAGTGTCTCCCACCTCGGCCCAGCACAAAGGGGATCTGCACTTCCGGCCGTAGAGGGCTTCGAATGGAGCTGCCTTGATGCTCGTATGATAACTATTGTTGTAGGAAAACTCCACAAGAGGCAAGTGTGTATCCCACGATTTCCCGAAGTAGATCACACAAGCTCGCAGCATGTCTTCTAAGGTTTGGATCGTCCTCTCACTTTGTCCGTCAGTCTGCGGATGGTAGGCTGTACTCATGTCCAGCCTCGTTCCTAGTGCCTTTTGCAATGATTGCCAAAACCTAGAGGTGAATCTACTATCTCTGTCTGATATAATAGATATAGGGACGCCATGCAATCGCACTATTTCCTTTATATAAGTCCTAGTGAGCTTTTCCATCTTGTCCGTCTCCTTGATGGGTAGAAAGTGGGCAGACTTGGTCAGCCTGTCAACGATGACCCAAATGGTATCTAATCCACCCGTTGTCTTGGGCAGCTTGGTGATAAAGTCCATTGTGATTCGCTCCCACTTCCATTCTGGTATTTCCGGTTGTTGGAGGAGTCCTGATGGCTTTTGACATTCGACTTTGACCTTCGCGCAAGTAAGGCACTTACTTACAAAGGTAGCGATCTCCGCTTTCATGTTCGGCCACCAGTATAGCTTTTTGAGATCCAGATACATCTTATCTGAGCCTGGGTGGACGGAGTAACGAGTGTTGTGTGCTTCCCTCATAACCAAATCTCTGAAACCTCCATGGCGTGGAGTCCAGATTCGGTCCATAAAGTAATAGGTTCCGTCACCCTTAACCTCCAGATTTTTATCTATTCCGCGCAGGGATTCTCCCGTCACGTTTCCAGACTTTAAAGCTTCCAGCTGAGCCTCTTTGATTTGCGTGGATAGATGTGAATGTATAGTCATTGTCAACGACTTGGTCCTTCGTCCGGAATATTCCTTTCTGCTCAGGGCGTTAGCTACTACATTGGCTTTCCCCGGATGATATCTAATTTCACAGTCGTAATCGTTAAGTAACTCAACCCATCGACGCTGTCTCATGTTGAGTTCTTTTTGGTTCAGTATATGTTGGAGGCTTTTATGATCAGTGTACACCACGCTCTTTGTCCCATACAAGTAGTGTCTCCAGATTTTTAGTGCGAAGACGACCGCTCCTAACTCAAGGTCGTGAGTAGTGTAGTTCACTTCATGGTTCTTTAGCTGTCTCGAGGCATAGGCGATAACCTTGCCTCGTTGCATCAAGACACAACCGAGCCCCTGATTGGATGCATCACAGTATACGACGAAATCCTCTGTCCCTTCGGGAAGGGATAATACTGGTGCGGTGCATAGGGCTCGCTTCAGGGTTTGAAATGCCTTCTCTTGTTTCTCTTCCCAGTCGAATGATACACCCTTCTGTGTTAACATGGTGACAGGTTTCGCAATCCGAGATAAATTTTGGATGAATCGACGGTAGTAGCCAGCGAGCCCTAGAAATTGACGAATTTCCGTAGGCGTCTTTGGTGCTGACCAGTTCTCAATAGCTTTGATTTTGGAGGGGTCCACGTGGATTCCGTCTTTACTGACCACGTGCCCTAAGAATTCAACTCTCCGGATCCAAAACTCGCACTTAGAGAACTTCGCATACAACTTCTCGGATCGCAGGGTTTCCAGGACTAATCGTAAATGATTTCTGTGCTCTTCCTCGCTCCGAGAGTAGACAAGTATGTCGTCAATAAAGACGATGACAAACTGATCTAAATATGGACGACATACCCTATTCATCAAGTCCATGAATACTGCGGGGGCGTTAGTCAGTCCAAAGGGCATCACTACGAACTCAAAATGCCCGTAGCGGGTTCGGAAAGCTGTCTTTGGAACATCTTCCTCGAGCACCCGTAACTGATGGTACCCCGATCTAAGATCAATCTTGGAGAAGTAACTTGCTCCTTGGAGTTGGTCGAATAGGTCGTCGATACGAGGGAGAGGATAGCGATTTTTGATCGTGAGTTTATTGAGTTCCCTATAATCGATGCACATCCGAAACGACCCATCCTTTTTCTTCACGAACAAGACCGGAGCTCCCCAAGGTGAGAAGCTCGGTCTTATAAAGCCCTTGCTGAGAAGTTCGTTGAGTTGACCGGATAGTTCTTGCATTTCGGCGGGCGCTAGACGGTAGGGCGACTTAGCTACGGGGGTAGCTCCTGGGATTAGGTCGATTCTGAATTCAACCTGTCGTTTGGGAGGTAGGCCTGGAAGATCCTCCGGAAAGACATCAGGAAAATCGCATACTACAGGAATGTCTTTTGGATCTTTCGATTTCTGGTTAGTGTCGACGACGTGAGCAAGAAAGGCGCGATATTCCTTGCGCAAGTATTTCTGAGCCTGAATACTAGAGATGATACGAAGGTTTGTACTTGGCTTATCTCCGTATATCAATAGGGTCTCTCGATTCGGAAAGTTCAGACGAATGGCTTTCTCGGAGCATAGGATGTCGGCGTAGTGAAGGCTTAGCCAATCCATACCAACAATGACATCGAAATTTTTGATTGAGACTGGTATAAGGTCGATTAAAAAGGGGTGATCATCTAACATGAGAGTACAACCTATATAGATTTCATTAGAGCTTTCTGTCTTCCCATTATCCATTTCTACGACGAATGTTTCTTTTAGTGGTTGAGGGGTTTGTTTGAGCAAGTGTTTAAAGTTTTGATTTATGAAGCTTCTTTCTGCACCACTATCGAATAAGACACAGGCATAAGAGTTGTTGAGAAGAAACGTACCCGTGACCACCGTGGGATCGGCTACCGCTTCATTGTGACCGATAGCAAGTAACCTTCCAGTTCCTCCAGCATTTGCAGCCTTCGGACAGTTCTTCTTAAAATGGCCCGCTTCACCGCAGCCATAACAAGTTGGGGTCACTCCCGTACTAGGAACCTGTGTGATAGGTTTGGGAGGGGCCTTGCAAAATCGGACAGTATGGCCCTTTCGTCCGCAGTTGGAACACTGCAATTCACGGCAAGGACCGTTGTGGTGAAAAGGGCACTTGGGACACTTAGGCAAGTTTCCACTGTAAGCCTTTGGCGGGGCTGGAGCAACTGGTGTGGCTGGGATGGTGGCAGCATGGACCGCCACAATTTGCTGATCCTTGGAGTTGGTTTGAGTCTTCTTGCCTTTCTTCTTATCCCATCGTTTCCTTTTTCTGTCAGATGATCCGGATGGTGCAGTGGTTGTTGTGGTTGTTGTTGCTGGAGTGGAGGAGATTTCGTGATTGATCAGACTCTGGGCCAATTCCTTGGCGCTATCAAAAGTGGTAGGGCGTGAAGCCAGAACATTTCCTCGATACGGGGGCACTAAACCCCAGATGTACCGTTCAATTTTCTTGCTTTCGGACGGGATCATATTAGGACACATAGCCGCCAAGTCGCAAAACCTGGCAGTGTAAGCCATTATGTCGGTCCCCTTCATTTTAAGGTTCCAGAGTTCTTCTTCAAGCTTCTGAACTTCGCCCCTAGGACAATACTCTCCTCTCATAAGATATTTTAGAGTGTCCCAGCCCATGGCATTGGCTGTGACCAAGGAGAGTGTGTTGACATGGCCGTTCCACCATGACAAGGCCCTGTTAGTGAGGGTAGCGGTAGCGAACTTGATTTTTCTCTCTTCGGGACAAGAGCACATTTCGAATACAGCTTCGGTTCTTTCGAACCATTGGGACAATGCCAGAATTCCTCCGGTACCATCAAAGAAAGCAGGTTTACAATTCATGAAGTCTTTATAAGTGCATCCCTGCACTCGTTGGTGGACTTCACCAAATCTACAATTTCCACCGCTCGCATCACCCGAGTTCATTTGGGCCATGGCTGCTGTTACAGCCGCAGTCACAGCCGTTTGGAACAACACCGGATCGAACTGAGGAGGAGGAGGGGTTTGAGTTTCAGGTCTTCCTCTGCTGGGACGCTTTCGTGGAGGCATCCTTTACTGGAAGATCATAGAAATGATAGCAATAGTAAGAGCCTATTGCGAATATGAATAGAGTGTTTCATGGATTAAATCAACATAATCCAAGATCAGGGTAAGAGTTATAGTAATAGAGAAATCAACTGCCAGCATACTGGTATTAATGATGCAACACATATTCATGAAAATTGACCTAGCAGTAGGTCTTACATCATACCATAGAGAGAATGTTGGCAGTTTAGAGGTTCAACTAGAGTACTTTTAAACTAGGAATGTTTACAGACAAGAGACCTACGGAACATAGAGATAAAAGGCTAGTCCTTTGAACAAAAGAGTGAAGTAACTAGATGTCTTCTACTGGCGACGGCTGCTTGTTGGGCGAATCCTCAGATCCGCTAGTTGACGCATCACTTCTTGAAGGTGTCGATCATGAGTCCTTTGGCGTGCTTGGAGTTCCCTAACTTCAGCTCGGGATGCAGCCAACTGATGCTGCAGAGCCTCGTTGGTCCTCCTTGTCCTGTCCACGACTTCCTCGAGTTGGCGAATGCGAACAGTATTGAGGTTTGAGTTGGCATCCACTTCTACAACTCGACCAATAGCAGCTTGACCTTGCTCAACATTCCTGGCAATCCTTCGGATCATGATGGGCAGAACCCGATCCGCCGATCCTCCTTCGCTTATGTGGTAGAAGCTTCGGTCTCCATTGTAAGGCAAGGGCTGACCCTGCTCCTCGCTCCATCGATGCAAGGATATTGCCCACATAGGAGTGGGGCCCTAAAATGCCGGTCGGGGGTTAGGGTTCGGGGCTTCAGGAGGTTGGTTGTTGACTTCTGGCTCGGAGCTCGAGCTATCCGAGAAGCCTTCAGCATGATGATCATCCAAAGGAATAGGGTGATCGTCGTCTGACTCCTCTTCGAGCCATCCTCCATTGCCCTGGTTCGGAAAGTACGGATCACCGGGTAGGTGGAAGCCAACCATGCTATCTACGCGAGAAAGGGGGAAAAGAGGATTAACAGACGTACTATTCTAAGATACTTATAGGAGGAATCATTACTAGTTGACCCTATACTTGCATAGTGCATACCGATTACATGTAACCGAAGCAAGATAGTCCTTCGAATAAACCACCCTAACTTCAGACCCCCAATCAAACAAGAACAGGGAATGAAGCAAAGGCTGCAGATTCTGAGTCTATAGCGCCCTAATCACATGTAATCGTGGTGTATCCACTTAGCAACTATTGTCCTACTAGTAACGACCCTTTTTGTTAACACATACGTATAATCTACAGATACAGAATACTCCTATAGTATTCTTATGTTAGCGTTATTGTGGTATTGTTGGTAAGTTTTAGACTTGTTGCAACATCACAACCGAACTTAGGCACATGCTAGTCACCCTCAGGAAAACGTAGTTGATCAGGCTACATCATCCTGAATGTGACTATATGTCTCTAAACCCAATTGTGCTGCCCAACAATCTTAATACTTTCGTTTTGTTCTAGGACGATACTGATTCCTGTGTTTCATACTGATGTGTGTATATATATACTTAGTTAGATCTTTTAGATACTTAACAGTATATATTTTTAGTCAGAGTGTTTTAGTCCCGAAGTGTTTATAGTTCGTATATCTTTTATAGGTTGATATACTTGATTCACTATAAACAATGCTCTGATACCAATCTGTCACACCCCAAAACCGATAACAGCGGAATACATTTCGGGGTGGATGACGTATCGAACAGTATCATCACAATTGCATAATAGTAGAAACAAGAAACATACAACCATAGCATTACATAGTGAATTTAATTACAAGCGTGTTTTGTAATGTTTAACAATCACCCAAAAGTAATAAAAAATAAGAGATGGGTCTTGTGTGCTCCACCTTCTCCAAAAATGCTCCGACTGTACCTGTCTATCTTTGACCTGAAGATACAAGTTATTTTGAAAACGAATATCAGCATAAAGCTGGTGAGTTCATAAGAGTTTAGTGTGAGTTTTTGTATACAAAGCATTAGTGCTAAAAATGTATCATTTATGTTCATAAGTAGTAGAAACTTAGAAAATTCCATATTTTCCAGAAAATGCATTGTAAGTGACAATCTGTGAAAAGTATGCGTTCTTCATTTCTTTGAAACAGTTTATTGTAAAAATATATTGGCAAATCTCCAAATAACAAATGTGATAGAATAGGTTAAGCCTGTAATCAGTGATAGAGGTGTAAGCTTCCTTTAGTGATAGATACTTACTTGCTTCGGGATGCAGTTAGCATTTAGTGTAGTATTTTAGAGTAGTTGTAGCGTATTCCTTGTATATTACTAATAGTGAGGATAATAGAGGATCCCATGACCTTCCCAGTCATGCACAGTATAGTGAAGTAGTGGCATCCCTGGGCCTGCACGGCGCGGACTGAGTTTAACAGTCGGGATGTAATAGCGTCTGCCCCGTATAGATCTATACATGTAGAGTCGTCTCCCTGCTGGAAAACTCCGGGCGTAGTGGATAGCGAATAGAGTATCTCGTAGTGGGTTAGTGTATTATTGTTTGTTTAGTGTTTTCTCTATTTTTATAGTGTAGTAATCTTTTAGTATTGATCATAGTGTATTCTCTTACTAGTGTATCGTCTAGTAATAGTAAGTATTATAGTGTAGATAGAAATGACTTTAGCGAGTAGTAGCTGTAGCAACCGTAACTATACCTATTATAGTTATCTTAGTGGGGATGGTTCTTGGCATGTTAGTGACTTTAGTATTAAGTGAAAGCAGTAACATTCGTATCCCACACTGATATACAGATTATATAACTAAGAAATCAACGACAGTCGGACGGATAACTACTACCCTAAGCCCACAATCAAACAAGAACAGGAAATAAGGCGAGATATCGGTCCTAAGTCCTCCAAGTCTTACTTATATAAATATATCAGAGTGGTTACATTTTATAAGTAAATTGATTGAATAAAAGTATTTTTCCAAAAGAACATTTAAAATCGGACTCACTGTTTAAAAATAGTTTGAAAAGGGTAAAACCCGTTTATAAGGCATAGGGACAAATCACATGTGATTTGAACTAAAGGTAGTGAATCACATGTGATTAATCCTTGTAACGCGGAGACCGTTCTGTAAAACTTTACATATACATTTATAAGCAACTTGTATCTCCCCCCTAAAACATTTAAAACATTTGAAAGGTTCATTAAGGGGTATGAACTCACCTGAAATCGCGGAAATCGGGTGAGTCGGGTAAATCGGGTAAAAGTGTCGATTGAGCGTTTGGTACCAAATAACCACTTGAGCACCTTTTAGGACCCTAATGTCATATGAAATATGTATTTTACAAGAAGTTAATCATCTTATGTTTTTCATTATAGTATTTGGACATTCTAGCATCGTTTTCGGGGTTTTAAGGCCTAAAAAGGGTTCCCGGGAGTGGTACAAGGCCATGAATGATTTACGGGAGGGTCCATGAGCTCACTCCCTTGGAGTTTATGGCCCAAAGGCCATCCTTTGGGAGTTTACGACCGTAAGCCCCCTAGGCTTGGCCGTAAACTCTTGTGACACTCCAAAATGTATGTTTAGGGCCTTATATCACTTCCTTAATTTAATGGTATGTATTTTGGACTAAGAGGGAGGGATTAAACCCTTAATTTGTGACATTTTTGGGGAGTTTACGGCCAAGACTTGTTCTTGGTCCGTAAACTCCAATAAATCCTTCAAGATGTATGTTTTAATGGTACAACATGGTCTCATACACCTTAGATAAATCCTATAAGGCCTAAAAATGAGTTTTGGGAAAATTTGGCATCAACTTTTGGGGAGTTTACGGCCCAAGAACATCCTTGGCCATAAACTCTTCATTTTGCATCCAAATGTGAAGTTTAATGGTACAACACACCTCCAAAGGCCTTAGCTAAATTCCTTACATGCATTTGAGTGGTTTTGGGACTTGTTTGACACAAAAACTTGGGTGTTTACGGCCCAAGCTTAGCCTTGGCCGTAAACTCCTCTTTTTGTGTTCAAATGATGTTGTTTGATGCTTTTAAGCCTTCCTTGTTGTCAAGTCCAAATTACCAAACACCCTAGAAGAGTTTTTGGGGCTTTAAACATAGATTTATGGGGTGTTTGAGGTGTTTACGGCCTAAGCACAAGCTTGGGTCGTAAACTCCTTTTTAGGCATCAATTTCTTGTGTTTTAGTGTCCAAACCCTTCTAGATATATGCCTTAATTAGTATACTAGCTTAAAGGAAGGAAAAACATGGTCTTTGGCATGATTTTGGGGGTTTACGGCCTAAGGAGCTTCTTAGGCCGTAAACTCCTTTTTGGTCCTTGATTTCTATGATTTTGGCTTCTAAATTCAGTAAAGTAAGTCTAGATTAAGATAGGGGATGAGTACTTACGTTTGGAAGTCGGAAATTAGCGGAATTGGGGTCGATTTCGGGTCTAGAGAGAGAAAGTAGAGAGAGAGAGTGGGTGTGTGGTAAAAGAGTATTCAAATGTTGTGTACACTCATTTCATATGTCTCGGGTATCGCACCCGATACACGGCTACCCGATGTTTAAAGTTAACTGGGTTAAAACTTTTTACCCGGGTGAAGTGGTTGAAAATGTAATACAACTCTATTAGGTTAAACGGGGTTAACACATACGAGTTATATTTCTTATGATCATATCAAGCCATGCATAAATTTAGATATTCGGATATTGACGATTCCAAATGTTACATAAAATAACGTATAGTGATACGTTCCGTTAGTGAAAATGGGATTTGTAACGGAAATAGATTTGGGGTTGTCACACCAACCCCTACAACTAACTGATCCGAGTTGGAACACAACCTGATCCTGGGGTCCCAAGTCTGCTTACTCCTTCGAGCTCGAAAACTCAAAGGGCACAATCCTTGCCCAACAAAATGACATTCCAATCCATCAATTAACCATTCTACTTCCAGCTGCAAAACCCCAGCTGAACATAATCATCACTACTTTCCGGAGTCCCCGCGACTCACATTCCGGCCTCGAGCAAAACCCCCGAAGCCTCAAATCTAGAAACTCATGCGCTAGCCTCTCCCGCTCAACCCGCGAAATGTAACAAGTACGGAACATCTCCATGATCCCAAGTAACTGCAGCCCTCTGCTCATCATAATATGTCCCAGTAACAAGTCCCCGTACTGGTAAGCTCGACCGGCTCCTCCCCCTGCCGACGTTGTAGCTATTGAAGCTGTTGCAGCAGCCGTCTCAGCAATGGCTGCATAGCGCTCATTGAACTACTCAACCACGGCGGTCTTGTTAGACCCAAACATCTCCGGAATCTGACCCCGGACAATCTACCTGACACGATCCTATGATAATACTGGCCTATCCTAGCTGCCAGCTCCCAATCCTAACCCGGATCCGGTCTCAAGGCGTCTTGGATAATCCATATAATAATAGGGAACCAACTCCCAACTAAACCCTAGGGATTATAACTTCCTTGCTACACGTATGGGTCCTATGCTTTTAGTAGTACGGGTCCATACTACCTTCCACGCCTACCCATATTTGTCTCAAGTATCACCACAACACCCTAACAATACACATAATTATAGCAAGCGCTCAATCCTCACTCATATAGGAATGCTAAATATCTCACAACTGGCCTCTCGGCCTTTCACAACCCACCCATGAAACTTCCACCAACCATGCAGCACTCGTGTATGCTAACCATACATAACGCTGGACCTTATAGACTTTCGAATACCTGATCCTACCCTAAGCCCTTCATCAAACAAGAACAGGAAATAAGGCCAAACCAAACATTCTCAGGCTATAAGATCTTAATTATGTATAGTCGTGATGCATAAACTAAGCAACTACAGTAATGATGTCAATTTCATATAAGGAAAAACTCTAGGCTATCAGGCATCATATAATCAGACAATTTTATCATGCATTTCATGAAGATCCCTAGCCTAGTACTGCATGCTATTTTAATCATATCTCATAACTCAAATAATCCGTAAGGTATTTTGGGGTCTATCCGCGAGTACCGACTGATCGTACACTTGCATCATCCTTTTATTATTTTGAAAACATTTTTAAGAAAATCGTTTTATAACCTTGTCCTAAGTTTGAGACTGGAGACACATGAGTGTTTCCTCCAATTCACTCAAACCAAGGCTCTGATACCAACTTGTAACACCCATAAAATTCAAGCCAAATTAAAACTTTTTAAAACATTTAAAACCATCAAGTTATTTCAGTTTACTTTCAAAACAATTTAAACATCAGAGTATCCCCATAATCAATCATGAAAAAGTAAGGAGGTGCACGATCATGCCTTCACCTTCCTACGATCATCAGAACACCTGAAACAATAATTGATAAATGTAAGCTCGAAGGCTTAGCGAGTTACCCCCAAAATACCAACGCCATACAGATATAATCATATCATATAAACATATAAGCAAACAGATACAACATGCATAATGAGCCATCAGTATGATTGGACCGACTCCCGGTCCTCAGTCTATCTAGACCACTCTCCGAGCCCTCGGTACGTCTGGACCGCTCTCCTCGGGGCCTTCAGCCTATCTGGACCGCTCGCTGGGCCTTCGGCCTGACTAGATTTGCCCGACCCGGGCCTGCAATCTACCCGGTCCGCCCAGGGTGTCTTGGCCTACTGCACACAGCAGGACCTGCTTCAACCCTTTCCCTAAACCAACAACATGTGCACATACATATAGACAAGTAAACATGTAGATCTCAAATATCAATAATCATGGCAACCATCCTATAACGAGGATATCGATCTAGCCGATCACTAACATAGGAACCATCCTATAACCAGGATACTGATCTAACCGATCTCTAACATAGCAACCATCCTATAACCAGGATACTGATCTAACCGATCACTAACATAGCAACCATCCTATAACCAGAACACATATCATAAGTATGACGATGGATAGACATCCAAAAAGGGATGACATTGGTGCCTTAAACCTTGTTGATATAGTGAGGATAACTCACATGGAACTGTTGAAGTCCCGTAGATAAAACTCCAGATGTTGGTTGATAGCTTCCCGAATTCTCAACATCAAAGAATACCCAATTAATAATTGGTTCCAAGCCTAAGGTCCAACCCACACTTCAAAAGCCCAAAAGCCAAGTAATGGGACAAAGCCCAACATATGGTCAAATTTTCCAAATTGGGCCCAGACCTCTACATGGTCTTTCCTTAAGGCCTATCTATTTATTCTAATCTAAACTCTTGATATTCCCATGGTCCAATATCACATAATCGTAAGGGCCCAATTATGGCCCACCTATGGCCCAATTTTCCATATTAGGCCCAAGTCCCTCACATGGGCCTTACCCTAAAGCCCATCTAATTATTTTAGTTCATTTACTTGTTCTTGGATAGTCCATCAGTATCCCAATCTCCAAGCCCAGTGGAAAGATCCAATTCAAGGCCCAAGTGAGATTAGGGTTTTCACATGAAATGATGATTAGGGTTAAGTATTTCTTACTTAACCCCTTAGGGACTTAATCCATTAAGTCCAATATTGCCTTAGGTTAATTTTCCAATGATTATTAATTAATATTTTAACTCTACTAAATAAATCTTGTGCGTGTCCCGATAAATCACCAAAATTAGGGTTTAAAGCCATTAGGGTTTCCTACCCAATACTAGCCTATTAGTCAATTGGTTGGGCTTTAAGGTCATTTTGGACCTCATTGGGCCCATTAGGGTTTCGTTAGGTCAATTAGGGCTTTTATTGGACCCATTAGAGTTTCATTAAGCCCATTAGGGTTTTTATTGTGCCCACTAGGGTTTCAAACATCCCAAACGAGTCCAAGAATGCAAACGAGGCACACCGCCACCCAACACGGTGGCCGGTGGCGGCAGCCACCACTCTACGGTGGTGGTTTGCGTTTTTCCTTTCATTATACCACTTTTGTTACAATTACAATGCTAAAACCAAATTAACACTCACATACACACCTAATCCATAGTACAACACACACAGCCACCACCACGCGGCGGCTGGTGGTGGAAGAATAGAAAGGTGGCGATAACCACCATGGTTGGCAGCCATGGTGGTCCTTCCATGGTTTCCGACCAAAAGGGCACAACCACCCTTGCGAAGCAACACCAAAAAACACACAAGCATGAACTGATCACGCAAACCCATCTATCAATGACCTGGAGGCGGAAAGCGGTGGTAGATGGTGGCTGGAAAACGGCAACAACAACAATACAGCGTCTGGCGGCGGCAGCCGTGGCTTTGGAAATGGCAGCCACCACCTCACGGTGGTGGCGGTGACTTCTCTTAGTTCCTAGCCAAGTAAGTTTGACCTAACGCGAGCAGAAGGCACACAAACCCAAACCCCGACATCAGATACGCACCCACCTCGATTGCTTTAGGGCGGAAACAAGAGTGTTTGCGATGAAAGCCACCACCTCACGGTGGTGGCGGCGGTTTGCTTATTGATTCACAACCCAGCAGCACGTCGCCCACAAACGAGATGACGTGAATCGGTAGCCCTCAGCCACCGACTGTGGTGGCGCTACGATAACGAGACGGAGGAACGATGACAGTACCCGACGAATGATCTTCTGACTTCAATGGAGACGACAGCGGTGTTATTTGGTCTGGCGACCCACAAAACCAACGTCACGGAATGCTATTCGTCCCTGTCGTGGTTGCACCATCGGTTGGCTTGGACGCGGCGGCCGGACATAGTAGTCATGAATGCGACGGCTGGAGAATGGAGGAAGGGAGAGGTGGCGGCTGGAGCTTAGAGCATCTAGGGTTAGGGTTTAGAGGGATAAACAGGTTATATACCTGGTTCCTTAGGCTTTATCCCATAATAGCAAAAATGCTCCCTCCTTGTATTATTCTTTTCAAAACAAATCCTTAATTTACCAATTAAACCCTGCCTTCTGAAAACCTTTCCAAATAAAGTCCAAAATGTTACCAATCAGCCCCTCCTCTACAAAATCTTCTCATCTTAGGTCCAGAACTTACTCTTTAGACCCTGCTTCCATAAATCCTTACAAATTAAGTCCCAAAATTACACTTTAACCCATGTAGATTCAAATCTTTACATTTGACTTCCCGAAACCAGCACCCCACTAAATATTATTCGATTTTGGGCTATAATAATACGAAATAACAATAAAAATCACTTCTCTGGGTTCCGGGTTTATTATTTAATTATTATATTTAAATGGGATGTTACAGTATTATTTAGCAAAACGAATAGATCTATATAAAATTCTTCTATATCTCTTCACCTCTTGAGATACAGTCGTTTCCTGACCTTCTCTAAGGTTTCCAGAGGGTTTGAATCACAATCCTTCTCATAAAATTGGCCATAAATCTTCTCCATTCGACCTAATGTTTGGATATATATATATATATATATATATATATATATATATATGTATATATATATATATATATATATATATATATATATATATATAGTCTCCATAAAATCTGATCACCACGGCATGGTGGATAGGCACCACGTTGTGGTCTTCATAGATATTCCGTATTCTCCAAGTCAGCTTAATGGTCACGAATCTTCCATTCGCCATGTCGTGGTGGATGATCACCACGTCGTGGTCTTTTGGATTTTGGTCCTCTTTGTCTTCTTTTTGTCTTAGCCCAAATTTTCCTGCTTCCAACTCCTTGTTTGCTTCCTTTTTATCCCGAGCATGTCTTTGCTACTACAAAACAAATTTCAACCATAATAAGTACCTTTTATCCCCAAAATAATCATAATTGTAGCTAAAAGTATTAAAAATATACACAAAATACATAACTAAATATGCACATATCAGAAGGTGAAAGGAGGGGGATATTTATTTTATTTTGTTTTTTTAATTTAAAATAATAAATAAATTAAAGAAAATGAAAAAAAAAACTATTAAGGGAAAAATAGTCATTTCATGTCAATAAGGATGTACCGTGCAAGAAAAAACAAATCCAAGGATGGTCCGAGTTAATTTTTGAAAATAAGGACTAAATGTGCATTAATAAACTATTTATTAAAGAAAAAAATATAGAATATGCATTTTAGTACATACATAAGGGATGAATGATGTAATTTACCTTAAACTTAGTTGTTGTTTCGTAAAAATTAGAGTAAATTACACGAATCATTCCTCGGTTAGGTATCAAAAAGCACGTGTAGTCCTTATTTTTAAAAATTAACCTGAACCTTCCATATGTTTTCATTTCTTTGCATGTTTAGTCCCTATCACCGTTAGCCGTTAATGATTTTCGTTTAAGTGCCCCCCAAAGCACATTAAGTCCCTCGTTTCTTTTAAATTTATCATTTTAGTCGCTCGTTTCTTTTTAAAATACTATATTTCTATTTTTTTTATATTTTTTTCATTTATTTATAATTTATCAATTAAATTAGATTAATTATAAATATTAAAAACTTATATCATTTTCATATATATATATATATCTCATTTTCTCTCTATTCCCTATCATATTTCTCAATTCGGGCAACTATCTCATATCATAGCCGACAACCATCTCCTTTCACCGTCGGCATCTTCACTAACCACATCCTGTCAACACCAAATTTGATACTATAACCAAAATCTAAATCTCAAACCTAAATCCGATACTCGAACCAGAATCTGGAACTTATAATCAACATCAAATCCTAATCTAAAACCTTTAATCGACACTGATTTTTGAGATGAAGTCCCCAATCCTAAAATCAATCATGAAATCCCTACATCAATGTAAAATCCAGAAGGACTGAGATGTAGAATCGAAACCCTAGATTTTTGTCCTATCTTCTTTCTCAAATCTTGCAACCACCACTTATCACCATTACAGAAGAAAGAAGAGTAGTCGAAATATAGATCTACGAATAGAGTATAGATCTGAAATCTAGATGTAAAAGGGTTGTTGACGACATGCCCTAAATCACTTACAGTGCCGGTGAAGACCAGGGGCAAGCAGGACTAAGGCACAGGGCCCATTCTTTTATGGGGCCCATTTTTTTTAACTATATTGAGAGTAGCCCATGAATGTAAAATTGTGAAGGCCGCAAAAAACAAACGGGAATTTCCTTCATTTGTAATTAGTCCATAAATCAACTTGTCCAGTCCACATTTGTAATTAGTTGATCAATGAATTGAGTTTGGGACGCACGCAAATAACGAACGACAAAAAGAAGGCAGAAGCGATTGGCCAATTGCGATTGATTATTCAAGCTTAGCGCTTTATCCAACATTCCAACGAGTCGGCGACCATCGATAGGAATTACCCTTTGATTGAGTTTAATCAATCACTAATTGCTAACCAGGTAAAGGGTTTTAATTTTGCAATCAAACACTCAAACCCGAATTGAACTTACAGAATTGAGAATTGGTATCAAAATTGTTTATTGTTGGTTGTAATTTTGTATTTCCTTGCAAAATTAGATTAGAGTTTTATAATTTTAGTTTATATATATATATATATATATATATATATATATATATATATATATATATATATATATATATATATTCTTTTTACAGTAAAACAAGAAATCTAGAATATATTATATATGTTATCACTTATCAAGATTTAGAATAATAGAATTCAGTCAATTTCATTCAACATTCATGTATCACATTTATACTTTATGTCTTTATACTAATATACTTTATGTCTTTATACTAATATACTTGAATGAATAGATTATCATAATCACTTTATTAGATATAACTTGAATGGTATATGACATTGAATGAATGTTGATTGTTAAATGTTGAACTTTTAGTGATGAAGTCGAAACAACCATCTGGTAGTCAAAAACGTAAGAAAATAAAACTAGATGAAGAAAAGAGAAAGGTTGACGCGGGTGCCCTAGATAAATTTATCTATAGACAACCTGTTGAAGAGCACGTTGAAGAGCATGTTAAAGAGCATGTTGAAGAGCATGTTGAAGAGAAAGAGCATGAAGAAGTAGAAGTAGAAGAGGTAGAAAATCAAGAGCACGTTAAAGAGCTTGTTGATATATGTGATCCAAGAAGGTGGGAAAAACTTAATTATGATGAGATTAAACTTTTGGTCGAGAAAGGTCCTAAAAGAGATACTAGTATTATGTATGGTCCCTATGATAAATTTGGTAGACGATTTTCCGCAGCTTTATATACTAGAACTTTACCAAATTTGGAGAAGTGTGATAGAGAATGGCTAGTATATTCAAAAGAGCAAGACAAATTATTTTGTTTCTGTTGTAAAGTATTTAGAAAAGGGATTTCGAAAGGTAAATTGGATGGTGAAGGTTATGCAGATTGGCATCATGTTACCACTAGGGTTAAAGAACATGAAATTTCCTTGGATCATCTTACAAATAGGAGTAAGTGGTTTGATATGCGTAAAAGATTGAACTTGAACGAAACAATTGATAAAGTTCAATACGAGCAATTCAAGAAAGAAAGAGATTACTGGAAAGTAGTCCTTTTGAGAATCATTGCAGTCGTGAAGTTTCTTGCTAAACATAATTTAGCATTTCGTGGATCCAATGAAAAGTTGTATCAAAAAGGTAACTATAAATTGTTTTTTTTTGTTCCAATTCCACCAAATATCTTTTTCTTAATTAAGATGTCTGATTCCACTTCTTATTTGTTAATTATATTTAATAGGTAATGGGAATTTTTTGGGTGTCATTGAAATGTTGGAAGAGTTTGACTCGGTTATCAAAGAGCACGTACGGCGGATCACAAATGACGGGCTTCATGTGCATTATCTTGGCCACACGATCCAAAATGAACTAATACTTTTGATAGCTCAAGAAATTAAAAAAGAACTTATCAAGAGGATAAAGGAAGCAAAGTACTACTCAATTATACTTGATTGTACTCCCGATTCAAGTCACCAAGAACAGATGACTATAATAGTGAGGTATTTAAAGTTATCATATAATTCTGTTACTGTCGAAGAGTCATTTTTAGGTTTTTTGAATGTTGATGATACCACTGGAAAAGGATTATTTGATATTACATTTGAGGAGTTAAAGTCTCTTGGTCTTGAAATTGATGATATGCGTGGTCAAGGCTATGATAATGGAGCAAACATGAAAGGAAAACACCAAGGAGTGCAAAAGAGATTTTTAGATATAAATCCTAGAGCATTTTACACTCCTTGTGGTTGCCATTCTCTCAATCTAACATTATGTGATATGGCTAACAAATGTGTTAAAGGAAAAAACTTTTTTGGATTTATCCAACGCATTTATACTATCTTTGCAAATTCTACTAAGAGGTGGGAAATTTTGAAAGATAATGTTAAATTTTGGAGTCTTAAGTCATTGTGTCAAACTCGTTGGGAAAGTCGGGCTGAGAGTGTAAAGGCTATTAAACTGCAACTTGTGGATGTCCGGGAAGCTTTACTTCAAGTTGGAGAAAATGATAATGATGCTGCAATTGCTAGTGAAGCAACTTTACTGGCAGAAAAAGAACTTAGTGACTTTGAATTTTTGGTATCAACTGTTATTTGGTATGAAGTACTAAACCATGTGAATATTTTAAGTAAGAAGTTACAATCAAAGGATATGCATCTTGATAATGCTATTACAGAAATAAACAAATTGATTGGGTACTTTAAGGATTATAGAGAAACTGGTTATTCAAAAGCGATTGTTGAAGCTAAGGAGATTGCTATTGAAATGGGTATCAATCCAATATTTCCACAAAAACGTTTGATTGAAAGGAAAAAAAGATTTGATGAGAGTTCAAGTAGGGAAGAAGTTTCATTTACACCTGAAGAGAATTTCAGAGTCAATTATTTCTTGTACATTGTTGATCAAGCCATTTCTTCTCTTGAGACAAGATTTGAACAATTCAAAGAATATGACAAAGTATTTGGTTTTTTATTTCCACATAATTTGAGAGGAATTGAAGATAAAGATCTTAAGTCGTATTGTCATCGTCTTGAAAATGCACTCAAGTTTGAAGAAAGATCGGATATCAATGCCGAGGAACTTTATACGAAATTGAAATTATTTGAGACATTGAAAACCAATGAATTTAGCAACCCTATAGATGTTTTGAAGTTTTTGAAAGAACTTGATTATTTCCCAAATGCATGCATTGCATATAGAATATTGTTGACTATTCCAGTAACGGTCGCATCTGCAGAAAGAAGTTTTTCAAAATTGAAGTTTGTGAAATCTTACTTACGCTCCACAATGACCCAAGAAAGACTTAGCGGTTTGGCGATGATATCTATCGAGAACGAACTCTTAGAGAGTATAGACTACGAAGATTTGATCAACCAATTTGCAATCAAGAATGCTAGAAGAGCTTCACGGATAGTTGGTTAGCTGTTACAATATGTAATTACTTATTAAAATACTATGATTTTGCTATGTTTATTGATATAAGTTTATTGTCCTTTTAATTAAAATTTAGTTTATGAAATTTAATTCGTTACATGTTAAGGCCTAAGGGCCTTTTTTATTCACCTCGTCCTGGGCATTTGAATCCTCAGGACCGGCCCTAATCACTTATTTGACCATAAAAGACAAAAGAGGATGAAAACAAAGGGAGTTGTTATTGGCGTACCCAAAATCACATATCCGAACAGAGTTATTGTCAGAATATAGATTTTCGTCTCACTTTCCTTCTCTCTCTATATTGTAGCAACACACACATACAAGGTATATGTGTTATGTGTTTCTTTTCTATGGTGAAATTAACATCACTGGTAATTAGTGGCATGTCGGTGGTTTTCCGACAGTAGTTGTGATGTTGGTGCTTTTTAGGAGTTGATCTTAAAGAAAAAAGAAGGATAAAAATATATTATGTTAGAATTTTAGGGTGGGCGGGTCGGTAGGGTGTGTGGGATCTAATTTATGATTAATACAAAATAAATTAATTAGATTAAAAATAAAATAATGAGGTTAATATAGTTTGTTGATACATGAAAGTGACCTTCGTCATCTAAATGGGTTTTTGAGAAGATGTGAAGAGTTTGAGTTGAGTTGATGCGGAGTGTTGTTTCTTTTGATGTACCAGACAGCTTATGAATATTAGAGATATAGAAGGTGACTTAACGAAGAGTTGCTAACTATTTATCTTTTGTGATACCAAAGAGTCAGAGCAATGATCACCTCTACTGACAAAGAGTGTTTGGTTGGTATTGTCAGAGCCAAGTGTGGGAGGCATGACCGTCTATTTGAACATTTCTTTTATATTATACAGTTGTGGACTTATAACTTTTGTGCTATAAATAGATGATATTGTTGATCGATTTAAGTGTTACTCATCTCATCTTCCTTGTAATTTTCTCAATATTGAAATACAAGTATCCTTATCTCCATTAGCTTGTACCGTGTTATTCATCACTTACTAACTTGTGTTTGAATGCAAACCATGTTACTATTCAACAAGTATCTTTAAATTTACGTATATTTATTGATGTACTTTGTTGCTATGTTTCATATATAATTCTGCGAACTTATTATTATTGAGCCTCTCTATGACCCATGAGATTAATTTAGCACCCTAATCTCTCTAATCAGAAGTTCTTCTCTTAACATAGTCATTTTATGTCTGGTAAAGGATAAAACATGCAAATTTAAGCTAACGGTGGTGGCGGGTGGTGGTTGGAGAAGGTGCCGACGGTGAAAGGAGATGGTTGTCGCTAATGATATGAGGTGGTTGCCCGAATTGAGAAAAAAGACATGGAATAAAGAGAAAAGGAGAGGGAGAGAGAGAGAGAGAGAGAGAGAGAGAGAGAGAGAGAGATGAAAATGATAAAAAGTTTTTAAAATTTATAATTAATCTAATTTAATTGATAATTTAATATTAACCGAAGAAAAAAAATAAAAAATAGCAATATAGTATTTTAAAAAGAAACGAGGGACTGAAATTATAAATTTAAAATAAACAAGGGACTAAACGTGTATGGATACTTAAATGGAAACCACTAACGGTTAATGGTGATAGGGACTAACCAGATAAGGAAATGAAAACATAAGGACGGTCCGAGTTAATTTTTGAAAATAAAAACTAAACGTGCTTTTTAATACGTAACCGATGGACGATTTGTGTAATTACTCTAAAAATTAACATCCACACAAAACAAAAGATAGTAAGCAAAACCTCACATAGGTCCATGGGGAGGCGGGTTGCGGGCAATTTCTAGTTGTTATTAAATGCAAAGTTTTTATGAATAGCAATTTTTTCATTTTTGGAGTTTTGCCATAAAGATTTTAGATTTTGACAGATTTAATTCCTATAATTTTTTAATTTATAGAAATAGTCATGTAAAGTTTTTTATTTACCAAAACAATCCATATGTCTAAAAATTTGTATATTGACAGGTTTGGCTCCAGTATAAAAAATAAATTACAAAAATTATCTCTATAATTTATAGGAAATTGCATTGTGTATTTTTTTTTTACAGAAACGGTCAATGTGTTTACAAAAACAAAAAAAATGTCCCCATAATTTATAGAAAATGTCATTTTGTATTTTTTTTTTTATAAAAATAGACCATATGTTTAAAAAAAATTACAAAAATAATCCCAACCTAATAGAAAATTTATAGGTTTGGTCCCTATATTTTCCTACTTCAGCAAGTTTGGTCCCCTAAAAAGTGCACACATAACAATAAAATGATTAACAATAGTACTTTCTCTTTGTCTCACTAGAACATAGTAAGAAAAACGTCGTTTGCGTCCCCCACGAAAATAGAAATAAACTCATCTCTATCCATGTCCTTATTTTGCTTACGTAGGAAGCCACCAAGTTATTTATGTCCATGGTCTTTTTTTTTTTTTTTATCACAAATCAATGTTGTATAACTTGGTTTATTCGTTTAAATATTTGGAGTCGAGTATGTTATGAGACGTTTTCTACAAATCTATCAGAAAATCAAAATCGGTTAAACCCGAAACAAATCGGTCTAACTTAGAAAAAAATTGGTCAATCTCAAAGTTTGACTTTTATTTAAATAAACAACTACGATTGCTAATTAATTAATTTAACATACATCATATATTTAGTTATTTGTTAAACCTTTTAATGTATTTTTATAAATTTTAATAAACTTATGATATTTGTTATATATATAATTTTTTCAATGCTCTCTCTGGAGTATTTGCTACTCACTAGTCGACCAATCAAAAAACACAACAAACAAAGAAAACCAAATTACAAACCCAGGATGTGAATCTCCTAATAAAACCAATATTATATAAGAATTCACATGGAAAATATATGAAGATAACCAAATTAAAAATTAGCATGTTAATTCAAATTATTTAACATGTTATTATTCTCAAATGTTATATAAAATATAAGCAGCCAAGCAGGGTATCAAACATAAGCATCAAAAAGGATTATAGATAAAATTTGTCATCAAACTTTTGTTTTTTGTTGTCGTTTAGTCATTTAAGTTCAAATCGTATTAAATTAGACCCTATAATTTTACAAATGTATAGATTTAGTTAACATGACAGACCATCTTTGGTTTCTTTATTACAAACAGATGAAATTTTTTTTGCGAATTCACATATGAACCTTCTAATAAAACCAAGATTCCATAAGAATTCACATGGGAAATATATAAGGAAAAACAAACTACAGACCCTTTTTTAATAGCTGAATTTTCAATAACCACAATATAGCAACGGGCTAGAAAAAACAAAGATAAATAGAGAGAATTACATAAGGTTTTTATGCCAACAAGTCTAGTTGCTAGAACATTTCGGATCCCTATTTTTAAATCAAGAAAATAGTTTCAACTGCCGTTCCAAAAAAAAAAAAAAAAAAAAAAATAGTTTTAACATGATATTATAAAGACAAAACTGCAAAAATAGTCTCTGTGGTTAACTGAAAATTGTCACTTTGATCCAAAAAGTTTTAGGCTAGCACCACTGGTCCAATCTTTTCATTTTGTTGCAGTTTTGGTCCAAATCCTTTTGAATCTTTTTATAATGACTGATTTACCCTTTTTATATGATTTTTTTTTCTTTTTCTTAATTTCTTTTATTTTTCTGATTTAAGAAAAACACAAAAAATAAAAACAAAAATACATACACATCCCTACTACCACACCCTACCTAGTATCTACTTAACCTGCATACGACTTCTCAGTTTGTCTTCTTATCCCACCGTTGTGACTGTCGGAAAAGAACTAGCGTCGGTGCCCAATCACCGGAGATCATCTCCAGAAAAACCCAATATATGTTCGCATCAACACCTTCGGAGGCCTGTACATCAAAAAAGAACCACCCCAAAACCACCGCCCAATCCTCCATTCTTTCTCCGATAAACCCATCTGTTATTTGCAGATTTTCAGCACCACTATGTACCTTCTCCGACGTCGTTTAACAGAAACCACCACGTACCTGGAACCACAAGTCATCATTGCTAGTGGAGAAGACGAATCAAAAATGTCGGAGCTTGATTCCAACGTTCGTCGGTGAGAAGGGCGACGACACCTCTAGGGTTTTTGCAGATCTAAAAAAATTGAACGGTTGTGTGTGTATTCGTTTTCAGGTTCATCGGTGTGGTTTCAAATCCATATTTGTGTTAATTTCTGGATTTTGTATATGAGAAGGCTAGGGTATCACAAATCAGGTAATTAGTTCTTGTGATTTTACAAATCTTGTAATCAGGTGTTCTTGTGAGTTTACAAATCCGATTGTTATTATTGATTTACAAATCTGATTGTTCATGTGTTTTGGGGCGTTCGTGTGTCGATTTATGTTGACCTTGGTAAATCTGAGTTTGGTTTGATCTTCATATGTTTATGAAAAACTGAGATTAGTTGATGTGGGTGTGTATGTGTATGTGTGTTTGTATTGAAGTTAGTTCAAATCTTCATCTTGTTCGTCTTCGTATGTGTGTATATAAATCACAGATGGTAAGAGTTTACAAATATGATAATTCTTGAGTTTGAGTTACAGATCTGGAAAATTTTGTTTAAGCATTAGATGGTAGTGACTAGTGGTGACCGGTTGTGGTGGCAGCGGTGGTGATGAGTGGTCCGATGGCGTTCACTAGTGGTTGTGGTGTCGGTCTTTTAAAGTAAGCAGTTTAAGAGAGAGAAAAAACAAGCAGTAGGATGGGCTTTATTTTTATGTTCTTTTTAATTGTTTTTTAACTGCTGTAATAAAAGAAAAAGAAAAAGTCATATAAAAAGGGCAAATTGGTCATTATAAAAGGATTCAAAAGGTTTTGGACCAAAACGACAACAAAATGAAAAGTTTGGACCAGTGGTGCTAGTGTAAAACTTTTTGGACCAAAGTGGCAATTTTCAGCTAACCACAGGGACCATTTTTTCAGTTTTGTCTATTATAAAAACAAAGTCTTTTCTAACTTCGTTAGAGCCAAAAAAAACACCAAGTATCCAAAACTCCAAAGCGTCCATAATGTTGTTAAAATGACAACCTTCGTGTAATTCTTTTTTAAAGCTGAGTGCTGCATGTCATTGACACCACCTCCAACTTTAGATGCACCTTTAAAGTTTGTATCTTTGGTCCAAAGTCTTTCAACGAGGCGTGGATGTGTTTTTCACTTGGTGTTGTTCCGAAAATTGTCTTGGGAAAGAGATAATGATGTGACGATGTCGATGACACTAATAATAATAATAATAATAATAATAATAATAATAATAATAATAATAATAATAATAATAATAATAATTAAGAGTCTAATTTAGCATGGTTTAAACTTTAAGGTGTAATTTAGCATGTATTGAATGTTAGGGTTTAATTTATCATGTTTTGAACTTAAAGGTCAGTTTCATATGTTTTGTCAGTTTTGAATTATAGACAACCAAGAAACCTAATAGGCTAATATATCTCGTCTTATTAACGAAACAATACATTTTTAAAAATTTAGGGTCTAATTTAACATAATTTTCTAAATGGTGATAAAACCAAAAGTTTGATGTCAAATTAATCAACATTACTGGCCTCAAAAATCATGCCCTAAATTCAACTTTGCTAACACCATTTTCATAATCTCTTTAGATTCTTCAACAATGTCAACGGTATGTTCATAAGTTGTTTTCGGTGATCCTTCTTCTTATCTTAACAATCTTAACAGTACATATTTATGTACTTATCAGCGGTACTTATATATAGATGTGAGTATTACCACATTGATTCAAATATCTCTTTTTGCATGATTAATAAAATTTTGTGCATATAAACATTGTTTGTGTGATAGTCAATGAGTAGAAATATATAGGTTGTTGATGCAGATCGATGATCAAGTAATACATGATCATTTCTTTATTTTAATGTCGTAGACTCACAATACCATGAAGTTCGCTAACATTAAACCGTAATGTGAGAAAAAAAATGAATTATCACACTTTGATTAGATGTCATCCTCATTGAACATGAAAATGTGATATGATTCAAGTACGTTGGAAAACTTTTAAGCACGTTGTTATTAGTCTAATTGGGCATCTTGTGATCTTGGTCCAAAACAAGGGGTAGAGTAAAACTTGGTAATTTAGCAATATTTTAATATTTATAATTAAAAGACAAATTAATGTAAAATAAACCAATTAGGATTTTATTTTTTGAGAAAATTTATCAAGGGATGATGAAGGAGGAAAAAAGTGTTTTTTAAGGTTACGGAGATTTTGATGAGCAAAGAAATTTTTGCACTTTTGTTGGTTTTTTTTTAGGGTTTGGAAATCATAGGAGAAAACCATTGGTTTGAAAGGTTTAGGAATCGATGGAGTTTTGGCATGATGTTATAGGGATGAAAGTTGGTCCAAACGTGGTCCGGATGGACCCAGACCCAGAAAACCCGAAACTGGTTAACAGGATTTTGTAGAACCGGAAACCGGACCGGTATATAGGAACTAATTCCAGTTCGGTTCCGGGTAAAATGGGTATAGAACCGGAAAACCCAAAAACATCAAAGTGGGTAGGCTGGAACCGGATAAAGTGAGTTTAGAACCGGAAAACCCGGAAAAACTGGAATTTTTTGGAAATTACTTACTACTTAGTGGTTTGAACATTGAAATTTTCAAATTGATATCCCGATTTTGGGGGACTGTAACTCATTGAATATAAAACCAAAATTATAGTCTAAAATCATGTACAAACTCTAAACTACACTCAGAAAAAAACTGCATGTCAATCCAACTTTAAACAAATGAGATATGCATGTGTAAACATTTTCACAGAATACAAAGTACAAAAACATATAGCTAAAAAGTTGAAAATTTTCAGTTTTGATATCCCGACTTCGGGGGACTATAAATCATTGAATATTAAACCAAGAATGACAAAATTATTGTCTAAACTCATGTACAAACTCTAAACTATAAATTGGAAAAAACCACATGTCAATCCGACTTCAAACGAATTAGATATTCATGTTTTAAAACTTTCACATAATACAAAAAAACTGAAAAACAAAAAACTTTCAGCTTTAATATCTCGACTTTGGGGGACTGTAAGTCAATGGATATAAAACTAAAAATGGCAAATTTATAGTCTAAAATTATGTACAAACTCTAAACTAGACGTTGGAAAAAAACGCATGCAATCGGTGTTGAAACGAATGAAATATGCATCTTTTAAACGTTTCACAAAAACCAATTCTGACCCTAAAAGTGGTTCCGGTTCCAGTTTTTAGACCCGGTTCACCCGGACCCGATAGACCCAAACCCGGAATACCCGGAACCCGGATAAAACAAAATTTTAAACCCGAAATCGGAACCGATTCTATATATTTCGGTTCTAACAGTTCCGGTTCCAGTCCGATTCCGGTTTTCCGATTCTAAATCTCATCCCTATGATGTTAGGAACACACATGTCTGTTTCTTTGATGTTTGTAGGTGCCAAAAGCAACTCAAAGACTTGTAAATTGAAAAATTGAAAACCTAGACCAAAAATAAACTAATGAGGGACTAGAAATTGCAAGATCATGAAGTTCATTTCAAATCATAGAAGACAAGGGATGAAATCCGGGGGTTGATATAAAATATAAACATATAAAGTCATTAAAATTGGTATCAAAAGTGTTAGAATCGGATTTAGCAAAGTAGGTTGCTATTTTTGGCTTTTCTACACATAAAAGGGAGACATTTGTCTTTACATAGACCGTGGGAAATCCCTTTGATATTTTACTAGTTACAAGTAAGTTGTAAACGAACACAAACAAGTGTTGTTCATATTCATTAATTTAAGTTAGCCGAACAAATAAACGAACACGAATAGATAAACAAACGATTTTTTGTTCATATCTGTTCATTTAACAAATTACATTGTTCATGTTTGTTCATTTATGTCCGTGAATATGCTAGACCAACATAAACGAACGAATATAAACATAATTGAGTATATAAACATAAACAAACATAATTGAATATATAAACATAAACAAATATATAATATAGTAATGTAATCAAAGACAATTGAACATATATAAACATCAAAGGAATTTAAAGGAATAGACATAAACGAACGTCAATGAACAACATAAACGAACATAATTGAATGAACAAGACCATTGTCCATGTTTGTTCACTTAACCATGCGAATGATAATTGGTGCTCATGTTAGTTCATTTGTTAAATAAACGAAGGTATATGAACTTCCCACCGAATAGTTCGTTGAACGTTCAGTTCTTTTGCATCCTACACACGAGTAGTCATTTATCTCCTTTTGGTGATTCCAAGTTGCCCAATATTGGTCTTGATGCCCCTCACATGATCTTATTGCTCTTGTAAGGACATGTAGGTCTGATGATTATAATTTCTTGTTGAGAAAATTGGGATATAGAAATGAGTGGTCAATAGTGATTTAGTGCTTTGAGTTCATAATGAATCGTGAAAGAGATGAACGGAAAAAGGTAAGTTATCTAGTTTAGTGTCAGAGTTCTTTGTAGATTAGGGGAAATCAATTTTACGAAAAAGGTTTCGAAAACAGCTGTTAAACAAGGGTACGAAAGTGGAGAAGTTTTTATCGCTGGAGCCCCTGATGAACAGTTGATCTCTCTCTCTCTCTCTCTCTCTCTCTCTCTCTCTCTTTGAGATTTAGTATATGTTTTGATTTCTAGAGGCTTTGTTTTTTTTGGATATGGTTCATGAGTTGAATAGTTTTATCAAAAATACACAACATGTAATCCAGATAATAAGCATTCAGTACACATATAAGTTTTCTATAAATGTACGTCATGAAAGTAACTACGCACTCACTATACAAGATAGACATTTAATCTTTGAAGTAATAAGTACTTTTATTAAGATCCTCCTCAAGAAAGTAACTACGTACTCACCTTATTAAAGGTGGAAGATTTGCGGGTAAGTTAGCTCTTTGTCTAACACTTTTGTTTTCCCTTGTAAACGACCTAAATACAAATATTACTAAGTTTTAGTTTTCATTTATATTTATATTATTCAGGAAATATTAACTATTTTTTGGACCTTTATTAATCCCGAAAAATACAAAGTTCTATCAAAAAAGGAATTACCAAATAAGATGATATTGGAAAATCCACTTTAAACACTTCACTAAGATCTTGCCTAGACACCATGCCCGTAAACAGATCAAACATTATTATAACTGGTATTACTGATAAATCTTATTTATAGGTTCATAACAGTGACAATGAACACAATATAAGTTACACTTAACAAACATAATAAGTGCAACTCACCTCACATGATCATTTAGCGAAAACTTGAAATTTTGCGAGCCTGACTTCGACGCTGGATCCTTCTTCTAGAAAAATTCTCCAGCGCTCTGCTAACAATACTAAGAATGAAGAAATAAAATCACGAGGGACTGAAATCTCAAGGGTTAAGAGAGAATTCAATCGAAATTAGCTAGGAATGAAAGAGGGGTCGATTTGCTATTTATAGCAAATATTTCTCGAAAAGTGTAACACCATGATTTTTCACCTAATTTTTTCTTTTTATTTTAACTTGTTTTAATCAGAAAACGTTAGCGGAAATCCTATATTGTTTATTAAGAAAACATTACCAATGTTACTTATTTTAAACAACCATTTGAAACAAAGTTTACAAATCATCCCAATAAATTCTCAAAAGTAGTGTAATGAAAACTAACCAAATGTCCCAAAGTGGTATCATACTAAGCATAGTAACTACCTAAAAAGTGCATCCCAACTCACCAAGGTCTCACTCCTTCTTAACTTCCTGTACCATTCAAAGCAACATGGCAAACACACAACAAATCAAGTGTCAATATCAACAAAGTGAGTCAATCCAAGTACGATGATATAGAAACATGCATATTGCATACAATTCATACACACATACACATAACCACATTTCATGTTCTATACCCCGTTCGCTACTAACATGACATGATGATCTAATGCACTAAGTGAAGCGCGACTCTCTCCCGTAGCATTGTCTCTAGTTCTCAGCGTTTACTATTCCGACAACACCCAAGGCCTGCATCGTTCGAGAGTGGTCCAAACGATACTTCCGTGAACATACCTCCCACCCAAACATGATGTTTGTACATGGCATCCAAGATCACCAACATCACTCCAGCCCCACACACTTAGACCATGTGTCCAAATGGTCACCTACAAAAGCATTGGACCTAACTGTGGCTGCAGCTTTCTGTCTCACCAAAATGTCCATGCAGGTTATGCACCTAGACTTAGGCTACTATATATATATATATATATATATATATATATATATATATATATATATATATATATATATATATATATATATATACACACACACACACAATTCATATGCAAAATATGTATGTAGTCTAAAGAAAACCAAATTGTCAATTCACATATGATTAGTAATCCCAAAATTATGTAAGGGATTCACACACGTCCATGTAAAACCAAATTGCAAATCATCATGTAAATCTTCTAAGAATCACAAAATTATATAAAGAATTAACAAGTGAATCTTAGAATAAAGACCAAATTTATCTAAATAATGTGTATGTAGGTCTGAAATCACATATGGATTATATATAAACAATTTGCATTTTTCTATATTGAATTCATATGTAGATCTCTATACGGAAATCAAAAACTACATTCGATGGGATCATATACGCATTATGTTTGTCCTTTTTAAATCTGTTGAGATGTTCTTAAGAATCAACTAATCTACAAGTCATATTCGATGAGATACTTAGAACAAGAATTTTACACTCAACCACTCGAAATAAGGCAATACAACATTCTCAAAGGTGTATTCTCTAATATTACACTCAAATACAATATCAATAATGAATCGAACCTAATATTTTCCTTAATTCTTTTACAAATCCCAATCTCAAACAACTTTCTACATGTATCTACAAAACTCTGTTCTTGAACAATCTTTAAAGAAAAAAAAACTTCAACACAAAGGCTTTTGCCTCTCTGTTTCAAACCTTAGAATCTTCTAAAACACATTTTCACTCGACTTTCCTGTTTCATGAAATCAAAATAAATTATAATCTTACATTCTTCTGTAGGATATGAACATTCTTGCATAGATTGTAATCATATCTAACCTTTAATGGACAGGATCCATTGGGAATGCAGGATCTGAAGAAAACTTGTTGGATGTTTTCAGCTTTAACACTTCTAGAATGATTGAAGTAAGAATAATGGCAGCAAGAACAAACCCATAACCAATCTTCCATGAAGATCCTGCATCAGCAAGCTGTATACCTAGAAATACATTTAAAGCTCCAAAGAAGAGAGCAATTCTTCCAACATAATGATGATACCAATTCCATAACCTTCTATGCTTACTGTCCTTATCAGGTCTTATAAAGAATGCCATAACCTTAAAAATTCAAGAAACACACAAATCATAAGAATTGCACATCATTTTTGAAGTCAAACATTTCTGCTTTCAATTCAAAAAAGTTTGAAGCTTTCTACGTTTCCAACACTTCAAAACTTATCTTTTTCATTTTTCAGGTAATGGATTAACATACCCATCAACCTTTTTCTTAATATTTTAAGGAATCGATTCTGAATTTCGAATTGGAATTAAGTATGTTTGACCTCAAAAGTCAAACTTTAAGTTTTATACCTGTAGAACACTGAGCACGATGGCAGTTATTCCAATGCCTTTGTGAGTTGGCGCATGGAAACTAAACCTATTGTACATACTTAACCCCACAAATCCTGTAGCGACTGCAAATATGAACCCAACAAATTGAAAGGCTACATGCAGATAATACCATAATGGATCTTTATGCTTGAAGTATCTTGCGACAATAGCTCCATATGGCAGGATTATACCCCATCCGAGTAATCCCAATACCCCATGAGTCGTTTTAGAACGATGGAGATTGTTAGAAGGAGTTCTTGAATTTGAATTCGATTTTGATCCAGAAGAACCTGAGGACAAAAGGGTAAAATCGCAAAAGGGCAGAAAAAGGGTAAGCTTAATGAATAACGATTGACTCGTTAAAAGTTAAAACGAACCTTGAGAGAAATCCAAATGGATAGTTGTCTTATCTTCATGAACAGATAGGAGGTGGTGCTCTGGGTATTTGCTTGAGAAAGCCAATAAAATCGGTTGAGTTCTGAGTTGACTCGGGTACTGGAGTTGATATGCTAAGTGAATCTTTGCGCCGTTGACGGTGACAAATGGAGGAATTCCAGTCAAGGGTAGCTCGCCCTTGTCGTGTTTTACTTCCGACGGCTTGAAACCTTCGGCGTAGTATTGTTTAATTACCGGAGTACCCTTTCGGGTGATCCATCCAACCATGGCACTTGAGTTTAGCATCATGCCATCTTTTGAGAACCCCATTGCAACGTATCCACTTGTGTAGGTTGCTGATAATACGATTGTGACTACATTGTCTTTGCTCTGTGAGAACTGTTTTTGGAATTAGAGAAGTAATCATGTTAAAAGGGAAATTGGGTCAACCAATAAGAAAACCCTAAATTTCTTAATTTGCAGCTACAATCAGTCAATCAGACGTAACTTTTGAACTTTGAATCTCGGATCTATTCCTCATACATATTTTCACATGAAGTCGAATATTTGAAAAAGGAGATTGGAAATCGCCATTGAAGGGAATGGGAACTTACTCGAACAATGTATGAATTCCAGACAGGTTTACACACCATATGCGTCATATTAGCATATGGAAGAGGAAGAAATGCGTTGATGTCTTGGCTGCATTCATCGGATACCACCACAGGAACCACCACAAATGACACAAAAACAGATAAAACCCAGAATCTGGAAACGGAAATCATTGCAAATTGAACGGAATCAAGAGATGAGAAGAAGCGAGAAGAGAAGTGAACTGGAAGAGATGAGGTGGGCAAGAAGGTTATGATGATTTTGTCAAGAGATTTCTTCGTTTTGAAGGTTGCCTGGTTGGTTGGTTGGTGGTCGTGATAGAAGAGGTGGCTAATCAGTAATCATGATCATCACATCATACAATTTTCCCGCCATTTATACAAACTACTTTTTGAAAATACAAATTTATATGTTAACATCTTTGTAATATCTTTTTATTTGAGAAAGTTACAATTATTATTTTGTCTTCGATCATAAAAATGTTTTTGATAATATTGAGTTGGATGGAAAAATATACATATTTTAAATGGTTTTACTCTATATCAAATTTTTACCATTAAAACCCTAAACTTTGAGGCGTATTTTAAATTCATTTAGCATGTTAAAACTCTTCTTACGTGACACATACTTTTAGATTTTTTGGGTTTCGAGTCGATGTTTTTTCCCACAGTTAAAAAACCAAAGTGGCGGCAAGACATTGTCATGAGGCTAAATGTCATTTTCTATAAATTTATAAATGAAAAATACGTTTAGTGGTAAAGACTTGTAATTATATTTGAGAGGGCGGGGAATTTAGTCTTGATGACAACCCAATAAATGGGCCTTACTAAGATTCAAACTTTCTACCTTGTTCATATATATGACAGTATTTATCATTGAGTTGCATATTCTTTGGTATATAAAATGATACATTTTGTTAATGTTTATTGTATAAATTGTTAGAAGCTTTTAAACACTATTATTATTATTATTATTATTATTATTATTATTATTATTATTATTATTATTATATGTTTTTTATAAATGTACAAATACACTTCTAAGGTATAAATACATTTTAATGATATAAATATGTTTAAAAAGTAAAAAAACTTTTTAAATGTATATAAATGTTTCTAAAAATATAAATACACTTTTAAAAATATTAATATATGTTAAAGGTATACTTACATTTTAAAGAAATAGTTAATTATAATTTAATGATATAAATACGTTTATATACCTTTACAAAGGTAATTATATATTATAAAACATTTTTTTACCTTTGTAAATGTATATATATATATATATATATATATATATATATATATATATATATATATATATATATATATAATACCTCCGTCCCAAATTGATAACCTTAAATATTTTTGTTTTTGATAGATAATACTTGATGCAAAATATATGACTATAAGTGGATTGTATTTTAAATGTATTTTTATTGTTATAAGTTTTATCAAGTAATATACTAACACAAATAAAAATATTTAAGATTAAAGTTGAAAAAAAGAACTTGGATATATATATATATATATATATATATATATATATATATATATATATATATATATATATATATATATATATATATATATATATATATATATAACATATTGGTGTATTGAATTATCTTGTCAAATTTGGTAGCAAGATTATGCATTGTCGTATAATTTGTGGGGTATGCTTGGGGGAAAGTTGTCTTGTTTTGGTAGTTCTGAATTATGATAATTGAGCATAGCGTAAAAATTAACTAAAAAAGGACATCAATTATGGTTAAGGGTCACCAAAGTGTTGGTTGGCTTCTTTTCAAGTTAGTAATTTATTGTAGCATTTTAATTATTCTTCTACATACAAATAATGTTATAGTTTTTGTCGAATAACATAATTTAAAAGTCAAAATAAATAAAAATATCTGTATTTTATTATCTTATTGTTATTGTTATTTATTTTATTGATTAGTTCATTATATATTTTTGGAAAATCTCCAGAAAAATCTCAATATTTTAGACTGTTTTATGAAAGTCTTAAATTATTATTTTTTACAAAAAAAGTCATAAACACCAATAAAGGTTGCATTCTAACCCTATTTTCTCAGTTCAGTCGGTAACAAATTAATTTGAGACTATTTCGTAATCTGACCTGAAATATTGCGATTTTTCTGCACAAAACAAAAAATTGAGATTATTTCGTAAACGGTCCCAAAATATATATGGAAAACGTTTTTATATATTTTTACACATTAAGAAACATTTTCAAAGTTTTTTTTTCCATTTAAACGTATCTATACGTATTATTAAATATAGGTATAAAAATATTTAAATCAAAAAAGAATTTAAAAAAATACGTTTTTTATATACATGTAAAGATAAGTTTTTATATATTTTTAAACATTTTTATACATGTAAAGATAAATTTTTGATGGTACGGACATTATGTGAGCTTATGTGAAGATGGTGATGAAGATTGATGAGAAAACACTCTTGACGTTAAGTGTTTTGAATATTGATCTTCGTCTGTCCACTGCACTTAATATGATTTGACCTGTTCGTTGTAGCTTTTTAGTCTATAAACAAATGAGTTAGGAGTTGTTCAAATATGTGTCTTGTACCTGCATATGTTTTATCTAGAGGTGACAATTCTCGACCCAACCTATAACTCGACACGAAAATATAGTGAAATCTCCAAAAAAATCATAATATTTTAGGTCAGTTTACGAAATAGACAAATAGTTCTAAATTAATTTGTTACTGGCTGAACCAAGAAAAAAAATAGTCATAATACAACCTTTTATCGGTTTTCAAGAATTTTTTGTAAAATAATAATAATAATAACTAGAAAAGATTCTCCGGCGTTGCCGGGGTCGGAAGGTATTGCTTTGTAAAGTAAAGTAGCATGTTGAATTGCATTGAGATAATCTAGTAAAGGAAGATAAACAATGTCATCTAATTACATAAGTAACGAAATCTAAATCATTATTTCTTGCAATAAATGAGGAAAATAAGGAAATTGTCTCACAAATTGAACTTTATTGCCATGTATAGTATCGGCCGGAAAACCAATCCGGAAAATATACACCGTTGTTTTTTGTCCGTTAATGTGAGGGTAATTTGGTCTTTTAAGGTAGTAGAGATTGAATTTGTGACGACGGGTAAACCATATGGACCATTTATGTAATTTTGACGGTGGTGGTGGTGGTGGTGATGACAGCTAGATGGTGGCTTTATGGTATTGATTGAGTATTTTCTAATAAATAAAACAATAATTTAAAACCAAAAAGAGAAATATAAATTAATAAAAAAAAAATAGGATTAGGAGTAAAAGAGTGATTTCGGTTTCCATCGTTGTCCTTAATGTGTTAAATCTGGTAAACCACACGGACCAATCGTGTAATTTTCTCTAACAATAATAATAATAATAATAATAATAATAATAATAATAATAATAAATAAATAAATAATAATAATAATGAGGGACCATTTCTGCCAAACGATTAAATACTAATAATATGTAACAAAAGGCGAGGCTTATGAAAAATTCAAACGAAAGTGAAAGAGTTGTTTGTGAACAAAAGCATAAAGGTGAAGGGTCAATATTGTAAGTAATTTTTTAAAACCAACATAAGTTGGAGGACCAAAAGTGACAAAAAAATTAACAAAAAAAGAAGAGCAACCATACATAACCTTATGGACCAATATTGCCAAAGACTTAGGAAGTTTACTATTCCTAACTTCCATATCTTTGTTTTTACTAAGTATTGTGTGTCAGAATGCACAGATTTGGACCAACGGATGAAATTAATCAATGGACATGATTTGGGAGTGTATGATATTACAATAGGGTAGCATGTACCATATAATCACATAATTTTTAGCAAAAGGGTATTTTGGACAATTAACTACATTTATAAAATGAAATTTTTGAATTTTTAGAGAAGATTAATTCTCCTAATTTAAAAAAATCTGAATTTTTTAATTAATTCAGTTTCAATTTTTACCGATTTTTATTCTATCATAATATTTTTTGTTAAAATGATATACTCTTTCAGAATTTTATTCTAATAGAATATTATTGAACAAAAATAAAATTCTTGAATAAGATGTTGAAAAATAACAAACATTCTGATATATATTCTTATACATCCGAACTTAAATACAAATTCATACATATTGTTACAGACTAAAAGTCTTATACATTTTAAATATAGTTATAAATATTCTAAAAGAATAGCAACAAAAATGAATAACATTCTTAAAAAATAACAACATTCTGCTACAATACTCTCGTTCTTTATGTTTTCTTCTTGAATTCTTGAATTCTGAAAGAATGTTGCTGTTTTTGGATGTTGGATCCTGAAATTCTGAAAGAATATTGTTGTTTTTCTTCATTCTTTAAGAATGAAGTATCACATATCTTTTTTTCATAAGTTACCTCATCATTCCTGCATCATCCTAACATACATTAAATTCCAACAGAATATCTGAATCATGAATATTTGAAAGAAACACATGTTCCTACTTACATCACCACAAAAAATACACACCAACTTTTAGCTTTTGTTTTCTTCTTATTATCTACAAAACTCAGAAGTTTTTACTTTTTTTTATATATTTTTACTCAATTCAAATGGTTTAGAAAAACAAAACAACAATCAAACTATATATTAGTCATAGATTAGCATTGGTTAGACTTGTCAATTTAATCAAATCAGTTTTATTAATAATTAATAATTACAACTAATTAAAACTATCCGAATATGTTATTATCCATTCTTATTATAAATAAGTAAAACTAATAAAAAATAATTACGTGAAATAAACACAATTCCAAAATCAAAAGTCTATTATATAAACAAATTCTTACTGCAAATAATGTTTATTTAGTTTTTATTGTTTGGATGCTTTTATCTGATTTGTATTGATTCCAGAGAGCAACATGGCAAAAGCATTCCACTAAAAAATCATATGTACTAAAAACTAATATAATATGTTTCTGATCCTTTTTAGTATATGCAAATAAATGAAAACTAAATCTATTGCAAATCCTTTTTTTAACACATCGGGAAGATAAAGAAAAGAAAATCGATTAAGTACAAATTGCGAATAGAATTCATACATCTTTACGTAAATCAATTTAATTGCAATAAACAATTATCCAAAATCGAACGCATAAAATCTATTAAAGAAAAAAAAACAAGTTCAATAAAAAAAACTTACAGATTCATTGGAGAAGGATAATTTTTCATAATCATTTGGTGACGATGGCGTGTAGTTGATGAACACAAACAGCCACATAGGGTTACAGAGAAAATAACATACATACGTGATATGATTAAATAAAGGAGATTCAATTACTTATCCATGATTATAGGCATATAAATTGAAATGTTATTTTAAATGAAGGTGATGTAAAGTTACAAAATTACCCTTATATTATTTTTTAATAATTTTATTATTCCTAAATTCCTATTGGTGCATTTATGCACACAATAGTTGCTAAAAACATTTGAATCTAACTCCCTCTCTCTCTCTCTCTCTATATATATATATATATATATATATATATATATATATATATATATATATATATATATATATGTTAATAAAAATAATAATAATTTGTGAATATTTCATAAAATATTAAGAATTTTTTGATATATCAGTATATTTTTTAGATTATTGAGAAACTTTATTTTTCATTGTTAACATGTTTTGATATTTGTACAGAATACATGAAATACAATGAATTTTCCTAAATTCATTGGCTTAACTTTTTATGATAATCAAAATAATGGCTAAATCAGTAAAAATGTAAAATAGTAAATAAATAAATAAGATTGAGCAACACATCTAATACAATTTAATCGTATTTATTTTAAAAATGTTACAATTTTTATTAAAAAGTTTATAGATATAAGCATCTCAGCATTTTTCCCCCATGTTTTGGTTTTTGTTGAACAAGTTAAAACTCTTGGTTAATTTTGTGCTGAAATATATATATATATATATATATATATATATATATATATATATATATATATATATATATATATATATATATATATATATATTTATAAAGTTTGCATTTTTTTCTTGAACCACATTCATTTGAAACTCCCATGCATTTTTTCCTTTCACCACATTCATTTGAAACTCCTATGACTTTTCAATTTCTTTCTAATAATTATTATAAGTTGGTTAATAAGGTTAAATAAATATCAAACCTAAAGTGTAATCATATATAAACTAAATTTTAATATTAAAAGAATATATTTTTTCTACTTATAAAGTTATGTTTTTAACTTTTAATATATTATACTTAATTTATTAGGTCTAATATGTTGTTGTATGTAAACCATTATCATTTTAAAGCTACAACTTTTGATTAATTTGTATAAAATACTTAAATTGTTAATTTAAATATAACCTTACATGATCAACTTAAATATAAAATTTAGTTCAACTTAAACAACCCAAAGAATATTTTGTAAATAGTTAAAAGTGATAAATTGTAGTGTCTTTCTAATAATGATTATAAGTTGGTTAATAAAGTTAAATAAATATCAAACCTAAAGTGTAATCATAAACAAACAAAATTGCAATATTAAAATAATATTTTTACCTTTACGTATAAAGTGTCTTTAACTTTAACATATTATATGTAATTTATTAGATTTAATATGTTGTTGTATGTAAACCATTATCAATTTAAAGCTAACTTTTAAACAGTTTTGACAAAATACGAAAATTGTTAATTTAAATATAATATTACAGGGTCAACTTCAATATAAATTTCAGTTCCATTTAAAAAATCCAAAGAATATTTGGTGAATAGTTAAAAGTGATAAATTTAAATGCTAAATGCAAAAACTAAATTGTAATATCATTTTAACTAAAATATTTTCTAAAGATATTTTTATAATCGTTAAAAGTTTTCAAATAAATAACTTAATAAATTACAATAACAATAGTTAAAAATAACTCTATATAAATGATTATATTGTTACCTTTAAAATAAAAACAATAATTGTTTGATGTTTTAAATAATTACAATGAAAAAAAATTAAAATGTTAAGCAAATAACTTTTAAAAAATTAATTAACAATAACAACAACTACAAATAGCATTAAACCTTATATTATATTTAATTTTAGTCATGAGTAACCTACGGGTAGATATCGTTCAAAAGATTGAGGTTATGCAGTTTTAATAAATCTATATATTATCATATAATTCAATATATTTCCTAAAGATATTTTTATAATCATTAAAAGTTTTCAAATAAGTAACTTCAAATAAATTACAATAACAATAGTTAAAAATAACTCTATATAAATGATTATATTGCTACCTTTAAAATAAAAAAATTTATTTGATGTTTTAAATAATTACAATGAAAAAATTAAAATGTTAAGCAAAAAAATTTATAAAATTAATTAACAATAACAACAACTATAAATAATATTAAACCTTATATTATATTTAATTTTATTCATGAGTAACCCACGGGTAGAGGTCGTTTAAAAGATTGAGATTATGTAGTTTTAATAGATGTATATATTATCATATAATTCAAAATAATCAATATATTATATCAACTTAATATAAGAATTGTTATATCAAATTTAACAACAACATTATTGTTATAGTTATAAAAAACATATATTTGTAAATATTTCAACTACATAAATGCTTCTGTGCAACGCGTGGGCATTCGCCTAGTATATATAAAATAAAGCTAGCATTTTTCCTTTCACCATATTCATTTGAAACTCCCATGACTTTTCAATATCTTCCTAATAATGGTTATAAATTTGTTAATAATATTAAATAAATATCAAACACAAAATGTAATCATATACAAACTAAATTTCAATATTAAAAGAATATATTTACTTCTACTTATAAAGTTATGTTTTTTGACTTTTAACATATTATACTTAATTTATTAGTTTTACTATATTGTTGGGTGTAAACCATTATCATTTTAAAGCTATAATTTTTGAATAATTTGTATAAAATACTTAAATTATAAATTTAAATATAACATTACAGGACCAACTTAAATATAAATTTTAGTTTAACTTAAATAAACCAAATAATATTTTGTAATAGTTAAAAGTGATAAATTGTAGTGTCTTTCTAATAATGATTATAAGTTGGTTAATAATGTTAAATAAATATCAAAACAAAATTGTAATCATAAATAAACTAAATTTCAATATTAAAATAACATCTTTACTTCTACTTATAAAGTTATGTATTTATTTTTTAACATATTATACTTAATTTATTAGATTAAGATGTTGTTGTATGTAAACCATTATCAATTTAAAGCTACAACTTTTGAATAGTTTGAACAAAATACTTAAATTGTTAATTTAAATATAACATTACAGTATCAATTTAAATATAACTTTCATTTCCACTTAAAAACCCAATGAATATTTTGTGAACAGTTAAAAGTGATAAATTGCAGTGCTAAATGCAAAAACTGAATTATAATCTCAACTGAACTAAATATTTCCTAAAGATATTTGTATAATTGTTAAAAGTTTTCAAATAAGTAGCTTAAAATAACTTACAATAACAATAGTTAAATATAACTCTATATAAACGATTATACTGTTACATTTAAAATCAAAAAACAATGTTTGATGTTTTAAATAATTATAATGATATAAATTAAAACGCTAAACAAATAAATTTGAAAAAATTAATTAACAATAACAACTATAAATAATCTTAAACCATATATTATATTTAATTTTATTAATGAGTAACTTGCTGGTAGAAGTCTTTCAAACGGTTGAGATTATGCAGTTATAATAGATGTATATATTATTATATAATTCAAAATAATCAATATATTATATCAATTTAATATACGAATTATTATATCAAATTTAACAACATTATTGTTATATTTTTAAAAAACATATATTTGTAAAGATTTCAATTATATAGGTGTTTATGTACAACGCGCAGACATTCGCCTAATTTGGTGTAAACATATACAAAATCTAAAATTGATGCTTACTTTGGAAATTCTCTCTCACACACAGAATACAGCATTTTCATAAGAAAATAACATCCACAACTTACTTTCATTAATTTATCAAAAACCAAAAAAAGCTATTAGACAAAAAGAATAATCTCAAGTTATTATAAAATAATTGAAGCAACTAAAGTGATAAACCGATAAAAATATTTAAGGAATTGGGATTCATCTACTTGGCCCATACAACTGTATCAATCTCACATTGTGCAGCTCGATACAATTCCAATCTTTTCACCGTGTTTTGACGCCTTTGCGTTATCTCCGGATCTTCATCTAACAATTTACCCAATTGTCTCCCCTATAAACAAAAAAATAAAAACATATTAAAAAAATTATATAAAAATCACATTTTAAATTTCCATTTATAAATTCTAAAAGACTAAACTCACCTCCTTCGCCCCTAACTCAGTAAAAAATCGATCAAGTAAGCTTCGTTTGGCCTCACGCACTTGACAATACACAACCGATTTTGGTATCGAGTGTCTCAAAGTCCCAACCACCATATGCACATACGCCAAAACATTTGATCCTAAAAAAAGATTTTTTTTTTTTAATAATAAAAATTATATATTTATAAGTAGTAGTATTATTTATTAATACATACCAACGCGACGAATATAAGCATCGTTATATCTATCATAAATCGAATGTGTTGGATTTCCACCCTTTTCAACGTCTTGCGGAAGGTTCCGGAAGAAATCAACTGTCAGATAACTGCACTCCATGTCAACTAACTGTAAAGCAGCTCTCTTGCTTTCGTTCCTCATTCTTTCTAATGATTCGTAAGCTGCATTCATAACTTCCACTTTAAGGGGTGGATAATTTTTCAACTCCTACAAATATATACAAACCAATTTATATTATGCTTTCGAAATATAAAACATATTCCGAAAACATCATACTAAGTTACTAACCTTGGTCTCCTTAATTGACTTGCGAACCAGATCCCTCAGTATATCATGAACCTGAAAAGGGAAAAGGGAATAAATTACAAAATCAGAAAGCACAGGGACCATTTTTGTAAATTAATTTGCATACGTACAGCATCAACAACTGCTTCAGTGGGATGTTTGATGGTGACTAAGGTGGATTCAATGAGGCGTCGGTATCCTTGTTCAGGGGCAATTAGATGAGGCTGATATCCATCAGCTTCTGTGATTAGTTTTCTCACATTTTCCATCGAAAGTTGTTTGTCAAACTGTAATCTCTTTAAAGCAAATGGAAGTTGGTTCTCAAATACACCATACACTTTCTCGCCACCTGGTCGTCTGGAGGAGGGTATAATCGTCAATAGTTCAAAATATTAGGATAATTAAGAACATGGAATTACCAATTAGGGTTTTAATTTGATAATACTTACATCCCATCGAGATGTTCTTTGAATGTTTGATCAAAAGCACGACATATTTCCATAATCATATATAACTTTCCCTGGAAAAAAAATTAACAAAAACACCTCTATCAATTTCAAACAAGAGTAAGGGTAAAATGGTCATTTTGTAAAAGTTTACCCCGGAATCAGCAGCAATGGGATTCCCAAGACGGTTTAATTCTGTTTCAAGGTCGAGTATTGTTTTGCTGATGAGAGACTGAAGGCCTGGAATCCGAGATTTAATCAGGGATTCCAAATGCTGAAATTTATAAATTATGTAGTCAGAAACTAAATTACAGAAATGGTCCCTGTGGTTTTATAAAAATAGCAGGTTTGGTCTAATTTCAGATTTTCTTGCATGATTTACCAAGGGAAAAATGTCCATGTTTAAGAACCCAGGGACCAAAATTGCAACAAAAAGAAATCATGAAGAAAAACAGGAACTGGACTGAACCTACTATTTCACCAAACCACAGGGACCATTTATGTAATTCATTCTAAATATGTTTTTAAAGTAAAGTGTCATAGTGTACCCTGGAAAGCACTTTGCCTAGATGTTCAGAGCCCATTCTATTAGCAAGATGTGAGTATTCAGGGGAATTAAAAAAGTATTCACGTTCTTTCCTTCTAGCAGCAATCATGTCAATGTTTTTATTAATATCAGCTTGAGATCGATTCACAACACCAATCCATGGAAATTTAAGCCTATGTGATCTTCCTTCTAAAATCTACAATAATATAACAATGTCAATTTACAATAAGTCATATATATTATTAAGTCAACAAATCCAAACTGTAGAAGTCAAGGGCTACTGGCTTATAATTAAGCTTACATCAACGGCATCAGTACCCTTGTCCATAAGGTCAATCTTTGTCAAAACTCCAAAAGTTCTCTCCCCTGTATACATATAAGATTCAAAACTAAGATATCGAAAATATTAATTATTTGGAAATATGTTACCTTTTGGATCCACTTCACGTGAAATTTTGATAGCATCAGATGTTGCGAGATCTTGGTTGGCAGGAGAAACGGCTAGAATAATACAATTAGGCTGCATGACAATGTCACAATGCAATTGAAAATAAATATTAATATTATTCTTCGATTCTTTTATAAGATTTGGGTAAATTTGTAAATAAATATATATACCTTTTCAATGTAGGACCTCACCATGTTTTCAATATCTTGGACAATGCTATCAGACTGCCCCTCTACAAATATCATAATATAGGTGAAAATATATTACATAAATCAATAATCACATAGAGAAGTTAAGTTAAATTGCAGAATATTATAAATGGTGTAAACTTACCAACAGCTATTTTTGTCAAACCAGGAAGGTCAATGAGGGTCAAGTTCACAACTATAAAAGATCAAAATTCAGACATATATATTATGTTTTCTTCATTTGATATGATGTTCATGAAAGATAATTTTTTTTTTTATAATTATATATCATACCATTAGGAGAATAGATACTGAGATATATAGGAACAGATGAAATCTGTTTGGTACGACCTGTCACTCTGTCAGTTTCATCACCAATCTCCTTTCTCACAGCAGCTAAAAAAGAATATATAAACTTGTAACAAGATTATGCAGAGTGATTGAGAATTACAAAAGGATCATAAAATTTTTAGTCATGATACCAAAATCAGTGAACCATTTTCTTGGAAGGTGAGCAAACTCTGCATATTCTTTTCCTTCTTCGATCTTATGAAGCTGTAGAACAAGAGGACGCCGAGTGACAATTCCTGCAAATAGATGTTAATTAATCATATTTTATATCCACAAATTTGAATCAGAAAATTTTGAAGATTTAGTGATTACCAGAACCACGAGGCAAAAAATCCTTGCCAACGACACTCTCCAACACAGATGATTTCCCAGAGCTCTAAAAAAAGTTTATGGAAATTGATTAGAGTGAAGTACATTTGCACGAATAAAAACTGCTTACACAATTTCCCACAGTTTTACACTTTGATCTAAATGTAGTCGTGTCAATAGATATTATTAGGGATTAGAATTACAGATCATCTTTCTTCAGACCGAAGTTGAAATATCAAAAACAGACCAAAGAAACACAAACACGATAAACTTTATTGAGAACTTAAATGCTTGCAAGAAATCACAAGTGAATGAACGTCTTGAATTAACTCATTGATTGGATCAAAGAGCATTGAAAAGAAAAGAAATTATGATCGGCGATTAAATATCTGCATATTTATACCTGACCACCGACGACGGCGATTGTAGGCAAGGCGTCCCAGAGAGTAGGAAGAGAGGATTCTTCACCGAAGTCGCCTAGGGCTGTGCATGCTTTCTGTAGTTTGTTGACGAGGTTAATTAGAGTGTCCATTAACAATTACGATCAATAAGAGATGACAGATTAATCAAATACGATTAGGTGATTAGGGATTTCAGAAATTGCAGATGGAGAGAAAGGCGGAAAAAGATGAAACAAATTCCAACGTCAATGAGTGGAAATTGGGATTTTTGAGTTTAAAGTTAGTTTGTAGAAGAAACGCATTAGAAGGGCACGTATGCATGTGCGCGTAGGCGCGCGTGTGTTATTCGGTGGGATGTTTTTGAATATCATTAAAAAAGAGTAAATTCCACAAAGATTTTGGGTAATTTGTGTTTTGGTACCTAATTTTTTTTAACATTTGGGAAAATGACATAAAAAGTTATTAATTTTTAAGAAATGTTTGGTTTTATTATTTTTAGGTTTCATTAAAGCCTGAAATTTACGTAGATTTTTGTATTTTCACCCTTTTAACAAGTTTACCCGGTTAGATAACTGGTTACATATACAACTATCATGCCACATAGGCCAGGTCCGACCAAGCGCCACATAGAAAAATTCTTTTATCTGTATCTATTTTTAGAACATTTTTATAATTTTTTTGTTATTATAATTTAACAAAATAAATAGGACCCACCATTATACTCAACTTAGTACCCACCCATTATCCGAACCCATCATTCTCTTTTTCACTTCTCTTGGACTGACTTATCTTCACCATCAATAGACCCACACTGTTGACATCCAAACCAACCACTCCTTTTGTTGCTTCCTCTCGACCACCTCTCCTCTTCGGTCACCACCATCACCACAACATTGCCATCGAGAGAAATCCCTACCATAATTAACGACAAGCTTGTTCATGTACCACCATAGATACATCAACCCACTATGAAGCTCGTGATCAATCAATGTTGTCTTTTAATAAAGTTGTCACCACCATCAATGATGTGAATCAGAGCCACCACACCACCATCGTTGTATTCCCCTGATTATTCAAACGTTGTTCGTAAATCATTTCAAATACACAGTGAATCAGTGTCACCGCCACCAAAAATTGTTTTCTGAAATCGGTGTGTTCCATAAATCGTTGGTCATTTCAAAAACCTCGCAGTTGATTTTGATTTATATCTCATATATTGGTGGCCAGTTCCTCATATTTGATATTGATTTTTGCCATTATTTTTTATTTTAAAATTGAGATATTAAAATTGTTTCTATATCAAAGTGTTTTGATTTTTTTTTTTACTTTTGGAATCTGGATGTTCGTTAGGTTTTTATTTTTATCTTTGATTTTGATTTTGAAATCGTGGTTTCCATTAGGTTTTGATTTTCATCATTTAGATATTGATTTTGTTAGGTTTTGATTACAAGGTAATAAGTTTAATTTTGATTTGGTTTGATTTTGGTTTTGATTTGGTTTGATTTCATTATTATTAGGATCAGGATCCCGAAATTACATTCAAGATCCTCAAACCTCAAGATCCTCAAGAATACTTTAGAATCCTGACTATTATCGTTTATTCTCCAAACGTTTATGCCAGTAATATGCTTTGTTATTTTTCTCACATGTGCAGAAATAATCAACCAAAGACTTATTCTCAACGAATAATCATTGTGACCATGCAAAAGACCCGGAAGACCAAGTCAAGTAACGTCTATAAGTTGATCTCGGGGGATCCTAGAATTGTCGCAACTTTTGTTATTATCTTTAGAATATAAAAAACACCTGTATTCATCACACTACAAACAACAGATAGCAGAATAACAACACTTGTACTCATATTCCTTACATTTTCTCTGTAATTAACCTTTTTAATCAATAAAATTATCGAGGCATGTGATCATTATCACCTCCCAAGGTTTTATGTTGGAAATCCTAGCAAGGATCAAGGGCTTTCATTGTAAACAACTTGTGTCACTTTGATCAACAGTTTATACTTGCATTATTCTGAACATCACAACCTCTCATACACTTTGGTTGGTTCTTATTTGTTTATTTTTTTACCAAAACAATTCGGTGCCCACCATGGGGCTGTGGTGTTCAAAACCCTTCGAAATATCATGTATACTCAATCAACCCAATCCTCTTCCTTAATTCCTCTCAATTCCTCCAAAAACCTTCCACCTCCTCCTGTCGAAGCTCCCAAGAAATCCTCGGAAGCACCGAAGAAAAACACGTATCCGGTCGTTACCCCAGGACTCGAGGATTCTCCTGTGCTGATTTCCAACAGTGAAATGTTCACTATGATGAAGAGACTGGAACGATAAGTCGCCCAACAGTAGGAAGATAACAGGACAATTCTCAAGGAATTGGAGAGAATGAGGACAAAAATCCAAAAACCTCAAGAAGCATCTGTAACACCGTAAAAATTAAAGCAATTTTTTTTTTACATTTTTAAAACACATTGTTCATTCACAATTATTAATAAAATCTCATTGTATCATATCTCTGTTCCACAAAACATTTCCCAAGATCGAAATACATAAAACTCCATGTGTGTGTGTACGAATCATGCAGGCGTCTCAGTGGGACCCTCCAGTCCCAACTCTCTCTGTGGGCCCTCTAGCCCTAACTCTATGGACCCACTGGTCCTAACTCTGGAAACTCTGAATCATGCATATCACATATCACAATAACACATAAATAGCATACAATACACTAGCACATAACTATGTTAGCACTCTAGGTAATGTATAGTGAGAAGACTCACCTCAGATGTCTCGGTAAATCTCTGACTCGGTAGAAATATGGTCTAGCCTCCGCCTAATCACATAAAGTAAATACTTTCATAAATATAACTCTCGAGACTAGACTCAACCCTCTCTTGGCATCCTTAGAAGGGTAAAAGACCATTTTACCCCTCTCTTGACACAAAGACCCCATTGATGACCAAACCCTCAAAGTCAACAAAGCCAATGGTCAAACTTTGACCCGACTCGCCGAGTGCACTTGGGTGACTCGGCGAGTCTACGCGTGTCCATTATCCCTCTAGTCTCGCATGACACTTTAAGTCTTTCCCCTACTCGACGGGTTGCACCTGGCATGAATCGTGGGGCAACCTCGACTCAACTCGTCGAGTCCCATTATGAACTCGGCGAGTTCCGCCTTGAATTCTAGTCCTCTATTTCCCTCTGACTCACCGAGTCATTCCCCCAACTCGGCAAGTTACTCACTGAGTGAACTATGGAAAACCCTAGCCCTACTCGTCGAGTCTGTTCTTGGGACTCGGCTAGTTCATGCCATGCTCAAGCTCAAATGACCTCCTGAGGTCAGATCCGTTCCTCTAACCCATAGATTTGGCCTCCTTAAGCAATATAAACACGTAAAGTCTGGATCTTGATGCCCATGCAAATATCCAATGGATCTATTTGCAGAAATGGCCTCAATATGCCACCCTAAGCTCATATTACCCAATGTTACCCCCTAAAGATTAGGGAGTTAAGGTCTCTGGACCTCTTTGGATCCAAAACCGAAGCCTCAACACAAGAAGGGACCAATTGCACCATCATTCACACTTTAAATGGGCTAGAAACCCTAACTCTCAAGGATTAACACCCAAAACTGAAGAAGGATCGAATATATACCTCAATATGAAGTTCTTAGGCTCTGAAATCCACAGAATAGAGCCCTCTTCGGCTCCCTCTTGCCTTGGTCACCTTCTTCTTGCAAAAACACCCACACAAGGATCAAAAATGGCCTCTCCTTTCTCACAAACGTTCTGGATCGCTTAGGGTTTCACGCAGGGGTCTGGTAGCCGCAATTGGTGGCTATAAGCCCCTTTAAATAGGCCTCAAACCCCGGGGATTAGGGTTTCATTAAACAGAGCGGACTCGCCGAGTCCACTAGTCGACTCGCCGAGTCCGATCATTAACCTGGATGGAATTCGCGACTCTACTCGGCGAATTTAAGCATCAACTCACCGAGTCCCTCCAAAATCTCCAAAATAAATGAATAAATAATGTACCTGGAAATCCGGATGTTAAAATTCTCCCCCACTAGAATCAGACTTCACCCTCGAAGTCTCTTTCCATAAATAACTCTGGATACTGCTCACACATCTCTAACTCCGGCTCCCAGGTGAGCTCAGAACCCTTCCGATGTTGCCACTGGACCTGAACCAATGGCACCTCCTTGTTTCTCAAAACCTTGATCGTTCTATCCCGAATCGCGATCGGCCTCTCAACATAGTTCAGGATCGCATCCACCTGAATGTCCTCTAATGGAACCACTGCCGACTCATCAGCGATACACTTCCTCAACTGAGACACGTGGAAGGTATCATGAATCTGACTCAACTCCGCAGGTAGCTCCAAACGGTACGCTACCCTGCCCACCCTGGCGGTCACCCTAAAAGGACCAATATACCGGGGCCCCAACTTTCCTCTCTTCCTGAATCGGATCACTCCTTTCCAAGGAGATACCTTCAGGAGTACGAAGTCACCAACTTGGAACTCGAGCTCCGAGTGACACCTGTTTGCGTAGCTCTTCTGACGACTCTGAGCCGTCAGTAACCTCTGCCTGACCTGCTGAATCTGCTCAGTCGTCTGAAGTACTATCTCTGTACTACCCATCACACGCTGACCGACCTCACCCCAGCAAATGGGAGTTCGACACCTCCTCCCATACAACAACTCAAAGGGTGGCATATCGATGCTCGAATGATGGCTGTTGTTATAAGAAAACTCAGCCAAAGGTAAATATGTGTCCCAACTCCCTCCGAAGTCCAGTACACATGCCCGAAGCATGTCCTCGAGCATCTGAATCGTCCACTCGCTCTGCCCGTCGGTCTGTGGGTGGTATGCGGTGCTAAAATGCAGCCTCGTACCCAACTCCTCATGAAATTTCTTCCAGGACCTGGAAGTGAAACGCACATCTCGATCTGAGACGATCGAGATCGGCACTCCATGTCGTGATACCACCTCCTTCACGTACAACTCTGCCAACCTCTCAGCGGAAGAGCTCTCACTGATAGCAAGGAAGTGAGCGCTCTTCGTTAACCTGTCCACAATCACCCAATTTGCATCGACGCCCTAGCAGTCCTCGACAATTTGGTGATAAAATCCATGGTAATTTGTTCCCACTTCCACTTGGTAACCTCCAACAATTGCAACTTACCATGCGGTCTCTGGTGCTCAGCCTTAACCCTGCGACAGGTCAAACACCTCTCAACGAACCATGAAACATCCCTCTTCATACAAGGCTACCAATACTCTCTCTTCAGGTCCAAATACATCTTAGTGGCCCCATGATGGATCGAAAACCTTGATCTATGTGCCTCCTCCATCAAGAAGGTACGCGTTCCGCCCACAAACGGTACCCAAATCCGACCCTGAAAGGTCATAAGCCCTCGGCTATCGGTGACGAACTCTGATACCTGCCCGATAACCCGCTCTCTCTTACGGTTCTCTGGTCTCACGGCCTCAGCCTGGGCCCCTCAAATGGCGTCAAACACTGGGGTCATCACTATCAGCCTCATACAAACATCTCGTATCGGGGCGCCCTCCGCCCTACAACTTAGGGCATCGGCTACAACGTTAGCCTTGCCCGAGTGGTACAGGATCTCACAATCGTAATCCTTCACCACATCCAACCATCTCCTCTGTCGCATGTTCAGGTTGGGTTGATCCATTAAATATTTCAAGCTCTTGTGGTCCGTGTATATGGTACACCAAACCCCATACAGATAGTGACGCCAGATCTTGAGGGCGAACACCACTGCCCCCAACTCTAGATCGTGGGTGGGATACCTCATCTCATGAGGCTTCAACTGCCTCGATGCGTATGCTATCACATGCCCCCTCTGCATAAGCACCGCTCCCAACCCCGATATCGACGCGTCACAATACACTACGAAGTCCTCCATCCCCTCCAGAAGGGCTAACACCGGGGCTTCGCATAGTCTCTGGCGAAGTGTCTCGAAGGAGGCCTACTTCTCTGGGCCCCATGAAAAAGCAACACCCTTCCGGGTCAACTTGGTGAGTGGCACGGCGATCTTGGAGAAATCCCTGATAAATCTTCGATAATAGCTTGCCAATCCTAAGAAACTCCTGATCTCGGTGGGGGATCTCGGCACCTCCCAACTCATCTCTGCCTCAATCTTGGCCGGATCGACCAATATCCCATTCTGGTTAACGAGGTGCTCAAGGAACTGGACCTCTCGGAACCAGAAATCACACTTGGAGAATTTGGCGTAAAGCCTCTCCGATCTCAAAACTCCAAGGATCTCCCTCAAATGCTCCTCATGCTGCTCTCTGGATTTCGAATACACCAATATATCGTCGATGAACACGATCACCGAGCGGTCCAACATCGGCCTACACACTCTGTTCATGAGATCCATGAACGCCGTCGGTGCATTGGTGAGCCCGAAAGGCATCACCACGAACTCGTAATGCCTGTAACGAGTCTTGAACGCTGTCTTCTGGATATCCTCGTCTCGCACCCTCATCTGATGATATCCAGACCTCAAGTCAATCTTGGAGAACCAAGATGCTCCCTGTAACTGATCGAACAAATCGCCGATCCTTGGCAACGGGTAACGATTCTTGACCGTCAACTTGTTCATGTAACACCGAAATTTTCAAAACAAAATTTTTATTTAAATTCGCTTATCTCTTTAACACTTTTCATAAAAATCTCATTTTTATTTAAATTACAAATCATGACTCTTTTGTTCAATCAATTAATAAACCAGGATCCTCCAAAACAAACGCTTCCTATGGTGTGTACAATCGAGTCGGTGCCGTCCCGTGATCCTAAGAAAACCTAAAACATATAACACAAAACTCTGTAAGCACGAAGCTTAGTGAGTTCTCCAAAATACCACTCTAACACATATTAGCCACTCAAGGCTATAGCTATGTTGACCCTCTGGTCAGTATGTCTCAGTGGGACCCTCCAGTCCCAACTCTCTATGGACCCTATGGCCCTAACTCTATGGACCCAAAGGTCCTAACTCTGATAACTCTGAATCATGCATATCACATATCACAATAAATCTCATAAAATAATTTGCATACAATTACACTGACACATAACTCTAAACCTAACTCTGTGGACCCTCTGGTCCTAGGCTCCTAGCCCTGTGGACCTTCCGGTCCTAACTCTGATATACACACAACAAAAATCACATAGAAATAATGCAGTGCCACACATCGCATAGATAGCATATAATAAGGATGAGATTTAGAACCGGAAAACCAGGCCGGAACCGGGATTGGAACCGTTAGAACCGGAATATGTAGAACCGGGTCCGGTTCCGGGTTTAAAAATTGGCTTTATCCGGGTTCCGAGTAATCCGGGTTTGAGTCCATCGGGTCCGGGTAAACCGGGTCTAAAACCGGAACCGGTTTTTGGAACCGGAACCACTTTTAGGGCCGGAACCCGTTTTTGTGAATCGTTTAAAAGATGCATATCTTGTTCGTTTTAACTCCAATTGACATACGGTTTTTTCCAACATGTAGTTTAGAGTTTGTACATGATTTTAGACTATAAATTTTTCATTTTTAGTTTTATATTCATTGACTTACAGTCCTCCAAAGTCGAGATATCAAAGCTGGAAGTTTTTAGTTTTTCAGTTTTTTTGTATTCGGTAAAAGTTTTAAAACATGCATATCTAATTCGTTTGAAGTCGGATTGACATGTGGTTTTTTCCAACTTCTAATTTACAGTTTTTACATGAGTTTAGACTATAATTTTGTGAATTTTGGTTTAACATTCAATGATTTACAGTCCTCCGAAGTCGCGATATCAAAACTGAAAATTTCCAACTTTTCAGCTATTTGTTTTTGTACTTTGTATTATGTGAAAATATTAACACAAGCATATCTTATTCGTTTAAAGTCGGATTGACATGCGGGTTTTTTTAGAGTGTATTTTAGAGTTTGTACATGATTTTAGACTATATTTTTGTTAATTTTGGTTTCGTATTCAATGAGTTACAGTCCCCCAAAGTCGGGATATCAATATGAAAATTTTCAAAGTTCAACCCACTAAGTAGTAAGTAATTACCAAAAAATTCCGGTTTTTCAGGGTTTTCTGGTTCTAAACCCACTTTATCCGGTTCCAACCTACCCACTTTGATTTTTCTGGGTTTTCCGGTTCTAGACCCACTTTACCCGGAACCATACCCGGAACCGAACCGGAACCGGTTCCTATATACCAATCTGGTTTCCGGTTCTATAAAATCCCGTTAACCGGTTCCGGGTCCATCCGGTCCGGGTTTGGACCCACTTTCATCCCTTGCATACAATAACTCTATCACATAACTCTATTACCACTCTAGGTAAAGTATAGTGAGAAGACTCACCTCAAACGAAGTCGGATGAACTCTCGTGCTCAACATCCCGACCTGGCCTCCTCCTATTATTCAAATAACATTCCCGATCAACACTCTCTCATTGTCTCAGCTCTAAAGATTGGGTAGAAGACCATTCTACCCTTCCCTAAACTCTCTTAAGTCAGTCTTGACCAAAAACCTAAAGTCAACGAAAGTCAACGGTCAAACTTTGACCCGACTCGTCGAGTGCACATGGGCGACTTGGCGAGTCCACACGTGACCACGGAATCTTCCTTCTATCCTCGCTTAACACGTCGAGCCAACCCCTTGTTCGACGAGTTACGCCTGGTATGAATCGCGGGGCAACCCCGACTCGACTCGTCGAGTCCTCTCATGAACTCGGCGAGTTGCTTCCATGATAACACTCATCTGGCCTTCTGAGGTCAGATCCATTCCTCTAATCCATAGATCTGACTTCCGTAGGACCAATAACCATGAAAAGGTCGAATCTTGGTACACATGCAAGGCTCTCTATGCTTATTTTGGTGAAATCCTTCATATCATGACAACCCTAGCTCATAACTCCAAGGAAAAGGCATAAAGCAGAATGGAAGGGACTCTCTGGACCTCTTAAGGTCCAGATCTAAGAATCATTTCACCATGGGACCTCTCATACTCTAGATTCAAGCTAAATAAAGCATGAAGAAACCCTAGATTCATGAAATCAAACGAAGATGGACATGAATCCTTACCTCTCACAGCAGCTCTGAACGAAATGATGGAAGATTTGAGTCCCACAAGACAACCCAACTCGAAATCCTTCCTTCCCTTTGCTAAGACACCCCAAAGTATGATGAATTAGCCCTCCTCTTGCACTACAAGCTTCCTCTCTGCTCTCTATGGTTTCTCAGGGTGTAGTGGTCACAAATGAAGGCCATAAGGACCTTTAAATAGGTCCCAAACCCAAGAAATTAGGGTTTCTCTGCCCAGCACCTACTCGGCGAGTCCCTCCTCTGACTCGTCGAGTCCACTCATTAAATCTGCATGAAAAACCCGACTCGACTCGGCGAGTTGGATCTTCAACTCGTCGAGTCTCTCCTTTAATCAAAAGATTAAACTACACAATAATAACCCTGAAAACCCGGATGTTACAGTTCAACTCCCGGTAATCAATGCACATCTGGTGTGAACCATCCTTTTTCTTGACAAAGAGGATAGGCGCTCCCCACGGCGAACTGCTCGGCCGAATAAACCCCTTCCCCAGCAGCTCCTGAAGCTGCGAGGATAACTCCTGCATCTCTGGAGGTGCAAGGCGATAGGGCGACTTGGCGATAGGTGCTGCCCCCGGAACCAAATCGATACGAAACTCTATCTGCCTCTCAGGAGGCACGCCCGACAACTCCTCTGGGAAAACATCCGTGAACTCTCGCACTATCGGAACCTCATCAACTGACCTCGGCCTCCCTGAATCAACCCTTGTATCCATCACATACGCCACAAACCCACTACAGCCCTGTTATAGACTCTGTCTCGCTCTAGCGGCCGAACAAAATGCTGACCCAGAACGTGTACCCTCGCCGTATACTATAAGAACTCCCCCACTAGGGTCTCGTATGGTCACCAGCTGTCTCTCGCAGTTGATAACCGCTCCAAATTTGCTCAACCAGTCCATGCCCACGATGACACAGACATCTCCCATCGCATTAGGAACTAAATCAATCGGAAACTCAATGCTGAAAATCTCGAGTACATACCCTCGGATCACCTCGGTGGCATACACCGCCCTCTCGTCAGCTATGGAAACTCTCAGAGGTCGACCCAACGCCTCTCGGCTAATACTGATGTGCTGACTAAAAGCCAAAGATACAAAAGACCGACTCGCACCGAAGTCAAATAACACCAAGGCAGGTACAGAACTCATAAGAAAAGTACCTACGCATAACATAATATAAACACAATATCTCAAACATCAAAATAAATACATGAAAGAATACATACCATCCACGACATCGAGCGCTACGCCGACCTCCTCCGTGGTCAACTGGAAGGCTCTCCCTTGCCCCTTCGGTGCCTCGGCCTTTACAGGCCGACTGTCTGTAGCTCTCACTGCAGCAGGGGAAAATCCCTGAGATGCTCCCTGAGCTGTCCCTCGCAACTGTGGACACTCTGCCTTCCGGTGTCCGGTCTGGTTGCAGTGAAAACATACTGCAAACCCCTTGGGGCAATCCTTGGCCATATGCCCTTCCTTGCCACATTCGTAGCAAGACTTCGTTCTGCACACCCCGTCGTGGCTCTTGCCGCAATTGCCACAAGTGCGGCCCCTCTAACTCCCAGATCTTGAATCAGCGGGCTTGGCCCGCTTGGCTGCCGGCTGAGACTGTGCCGGTCGCCGATCTCTCCCCTGAGACTCAGCCTCCTTCCTAACCTGGGTCTCCAGCTCTATCTCCCTCTTCCGAGAATTTGCCTGAAGCTCAGCAAATGTTCGGTACGTCGAGTTCACCACGAACTCTCGTATATCCCTCTTCAAAATGCTCAGATATCGGCTCATACGTGCCTGCTCGGAGGACATGTGCTCTGGGCAGAACATCGCCCGCTCATGGAACATCCTCGTAATCACTGTAATAGACTCACTACCCTGCTTGAGGGTCAGAAACTCCTGGGCCAAACGCTCCCTCTCCACCTGGGGAACGTACTCATCTCGGAACATAGCAGTGAACCTCTCCCAGGTCACTGCAGCAAGCTCAGCAGGCGAATAATGCGCCGTCACAAATTTCCACCAGTCCTTCGCTCCCAAGCAAAGATGGTTCAACACGAACCGGACTCTCAAATGCTCTGGAGATGAGCAAGTAAAGAAACACCCCTCGATGTCTGAAATCCACCTCATCACTGCAATCGGGTCCTGGGTCCCATCAAACTCCGGTGGTTTTGTGTTGCTGAACTCCCGGAATAGCAACGCATCACCACCCTGAGGCCTAGTCGCAACTATGGCTGCAGTGGCCGCAGCAACCGCAACCTCAGAAAGAGCAGCATATCTCTCGTCAAATGTCTCTATCAGTGTGGTCTTGATAGACCCGAACATCTCTAGTATCTCTGCCCTGATGGCCGCAACCACCTCCTCATGAATGATCCTACGGATCTCCTCATCACTAGTACTACTGCTCCCTGGTGTGTGGCGTGTCCCAACCATGATCTCCCACTGAAATATGACATAAGAAAATTAGGTACTCACTTAAGTATACCCACACTCGATGACTCCACCCTACTTGTTCCTTAGTACTCTAAGGATTCTTACTTGGACTGTGCACTGACCCGGTGTCTTCAGTAGTATCGGCCCAATACTACCGTCCACACCGCATCAGCATCCATCCCAAGTCCTCCTCCCAAAGTCCCAAATCCCAAGTACTCTACTCTCTTTAATCATATGCTACTCACTAGCAGATCTCTCATAAGCTCCTCGCTGCTATCTAAACACTCTCAAACATCCCTAGCAGCAAAACTCCTAGACTAAGGCATCACATATCAGGCCACTCTAGTCCTAATAAGAGTACCTAGTCTACTCTATCATGCGTAATATAACTCATCATATAACATAACATAATATATCTCATAACACTTATTGCAAGGGTATTTTGGGAAATCATCGTTCGGGCGCTAGCTGATCGTACACACGGCTCTGCTCTGTTTGTCTCAAAACTCTTTTTACTCTTTTAAAAATTTTTTGTTATCAAAATTTTCTCAAATCCTCAGTTTGAGTTTAGATACGCCCAAAGATGCATCCGAATCCCTCAAACCAAGGCTCTGATACCAACTTGTAACACCGTAAAAATTAAAGCAAATTTTTTTGACATTTTTAAAACACATTGTTCATTCACAATTATTAATAAAATCTCATTGTATCATATATCTATTCCACAAAACATTTCCCAAGATCGAAATACATAAAACTCCATGTGTGTGTGTACGAATCATGTCGGCGCCTTCCCGCGCTCCTCACTAGTACCTGAAACACATAACACAAAACACTGTAACCACCAAGTTTAGTGAGTTCCCCAAAATACCACTCTAACTAATATTAGCCACTCAAGGCTATAACTCTGCTGACCCTCTGGTCAGTCTGTCTCAATGGGACCTCCAGTCCCAACTCTCTCTGTGGGCCCTCTAGCCCTAACTCTATGGACCCACTGGTCCTAACTCTGGAAACTCTGAATCATGCATATCACATATCACAATAACACATAAATAGCATACAATACACTAGCACATAACTATGTTAGCACTCTAGGTAATGTATAGTGAGAAGACTCACCTCAGATGTCTCGGTAAATCTCTGACTCGGTAGAAATATGGTCTAGCCTCCGCCTAATCACATAAAGTAAATACTTTCATAAATATAACTCTCGAGACTAGACTCAACCCTCTCTTGGCATCCTTAGAAGGGTAAAAGACCATTTTACCCCTCTCTTGACACAAAGACCCCATTGATGACCAAACCCTCAAAGTCAACAAAGCCAATGGTCAAACTTTGACCCGACTCGCCGAGTGCACTTGGGTGACTCGGCGAGTCTACGCGTGTCCATTATCCCTCTAGTCTCGCATGACACTTTAAGTCTTTCCCCTACTCGACGGGTTGCACCTGGCATGAATCGTGGGGCAACCTCGACTCAACTCGTCGAGTCCCATTATGAACTCGGCGAGTTCCGCCTTGAATTCTAGTCCTCTATTTCCCTCTGACTCACCGAGTCATTCCCCCAACTCGGCAAGTTACTCACTGAGTGAACTATGGAAAACCCTAGCCCTACTCGTCGAGTCTGTTCTTGGGACTCGGCTAGTTCATGCCATGCTCAAGCTCAAATGACCTCCTGAGGTCAGATCCGTTCCTCTAACCCATAGATTTGGCCTCCTTAAGCAATATAAACACGTAAAGTCTGGATCTTGATGCCCATGCAAATATCCAATGGATCTATTTGCAGAAATGGCCTCAATATGCCACCCTAAGCTCATATTACCCAATGTTACCCCCTAAAGATTAGGGAGTTAAGGTCTCTGGACCTCTTTGGATCCAAAACCGAAGCCTCAACACAAGAAGGGACCAATTGCACCATCATTCACACTTTAAATGGGCTAGAAACCCTAACTCTCAAGGATTAACACCCAAAACTGAAGAAGGATCGAATATATACCTCAATATGAAGTTCTTAGGCTCTGAAATCCACAGAATAGAGCCCTCTTCGGCTCCCTCTTGCCTTGGTCACCTTCTTCTTGCAAAAACACCCACACAAGGATCAAAAATGGCCTCTCCTTTCTCACAAACGTTCTGGATCGCTTAGGGTTTCACGCAGGGGTCTGGTAGCCGCAATTGGTGGCTATAAGCCCCTTTAAATAGGCCTCAAACCCCGGGGATTAGGGTTTCATTAAACAACGCGGACTCACCGAGTCCGGTCATTAACCCGGATGGAATTCGCGACTCTACTCGGCGAGTCTAAGCATTAACTCACCGAGTCCCTCCAAAATCTCCAAAATAAATGAATAAATAATGTACCTGGAAATCCGGATATTACAACATCACCCTCGATCTTGCATCTCAAGATCCTGAACTTCGACAACACAGGATCCTCAGAGATTCGACGCGAGATAGGATCCTCAACACTGGACTTTGTTCCGCTTGGGGCGCGACTCCGAGAGAACAACCCCATACGACCTAGGATCCTACTGAAACCTTTGTTACCCCAATAACAAGGATCCTGGTAACCCTGTCAATAATAATATCTTTACTAAATCAATGGATCTTGATACATGTTTAAGCCCGATCATGGACAAGGAGCTCCAACAATTAAGAAAAAATGATCTCAAGCGTACCCGAAGTAGTTCAGCATATACCAGAAGTATCCCCCACAAGCCACAAGATCTCTAGATTCGTTCCAACGATGCTGATATCGAAGTCCCAAAACGCTTTCACACCCCCAGCATGAAACCTTACAACGGGACTATGGATCCTAAGGAGCATGTGGCACAATGCAAGGAAAGGATGGGGTATTCCCATCCCCACTCACTTGAAAAAAGCTTTCATATGCAAGGGTTTTGGGTCAACCCTCATAGGATTAGCTTTAAAATGGCTTCTTAACGTTCCTCCCTATTCTATTACATCATTTTCTCATTTAATTAATTTATTTAACAACCAATTTTCTTGTAGCAGAACATCCAAAAAGATCACTAGTGATCTTTATCGGGTGGTCCGGGATCCTAAGGAATCCCTTAGGACTTTTGTGAACAGGTTTGGCAGGGAAGCCCTAAGTATCCCCAACATCGCCATGACAATGCAATTGAAGCCTTTAAGATGTGCTTAAAGAAAGATTAATCTTTCTATGAAGACCTCGTAATGAATCCATGCAGGAGGATGGACGAAGTCAGAAGCAAAGCACTAAGATTCATCACGCTCGAAGAAGACAAGGAAATCCAAAAAAAGGAGCAACCCACCAAGCTCTTATGATCACCCCAATAGAAAGGCCGATTCCTCGACCCAAAGATCCTATAAATCAAAACCATATTCCAAACATGACCATCATAGGTTAATGCCCTTGAAGATGAGGGAGGGGAAGAAGATTTTCCTAAGATTACTGACTATTGTTTTTTTGTGGATATTTCAGGTGTAATATTTGCTATGTAGGATCTTGGAGAAAAAGCAAGATGGCCAAGAAAATGAGAAAAATCCACCGCTTGTAAAGACAAGTCCAAATGGTGTGCGTACCATAAAGACTTCGATCACATCACAAAGGATTACATAGCTCTTAGGAAGAAGATCAGCTACCTCCTAGGCAAAGGATACCTCAAAGAAATTCTTGGAAGAAGAAAGGATAGATCCAAATAAAAAGATCAAGATTCTCATAAGATCCTCGACAGACTGGGATCACCCTTGTCGACGCCAAGGTAATCAATGTTATATCTGGAGGATATGGAATTTCGAACAAGACCATCCTCATCAACTGAAGCTCCAATTTCACAAAATGTTTCCAGTCCGACACCTACTTTTCCTGCATTTGGTTCTGAACCATTTCAACCTTCTCAAGTTGAGGGGGAGAATGGTTAACCTTCCCTTAAATCAAATTTGGATGGATTCCAAGATGCAACAAATCAATTTGTTGAATTTGATCCCATTCCAATCAACAACGCCGATAATGTCAAAATTTTTGATTTTCCACCTAATGTCGACGTTAACTTGACTGGTTCAGAAGTTCAGGGGGATCTTCATCCTCAAATTCGAAATGTTCAGGGGGAGCAACACAACCCCATTGTTGATGTTGAATCATCTGTTGCACAAGAGCTTTCGAAACTACACATCTGGACCAAGGATCATCCTTCGAACCAATTTATTAGAAATATAAAGCCGGTATTCAAACTCGTTCTGCCATCAACATCCAAAATGCATGTCATTTCTCATCTTTTATCTTAATGGTTAAACCAAAATCCATCAACGAAGCACTAGAGCATGCTGACTGGATTATAAAGATGTAAGAAGAGTTGGCTAAATTTTACCGAAATAAAGTATGAATTCTCGTCCCTCCTCCTTAGGATTACCCCATTGTTGGTACGAGATGGGTATTCTGAAACAAGCTAGATGACAATGGAGTTATCATTTGAAACAAAGCAAGATTGGTGACCAAAGGATTCACTCAGATTGAAGGACTTGATTATGACGAGACCTTTGCTCCTGTTTCCCGTCTTAAAGCCATCATAATCTTTCTTGCTTATGCAGCTCACAAAGGCTTTAAAGTTTACCAAATGGACGTCAAAAATGCTTTTCTTAAAGGTGAACTGGATACTGAAGTGTATCTTCAATAGCCTCCCGGTTTTGTCAATCGTTCTTATCCAAATTATTGTTACAAACACTGAAAAGTTGTTTATGGCCTTAAGCAAGCTCCTCGCGCCTGGTACAAGACTCTCACCGACTTTCTCAAGCATTATGGTTTTCAAAGAGGAATTCTCGATCCTACCATGTTCCGAAGATCAAATGGAAAACATTTCATGCTTGTCCAAATATATGTTGACGGCATCAACTTTTGGAACCATGGATTCATCAATGGTTGCTGATTTTGCCAAGTTAATGGTTAGTCAATTCCAAATGAGTATGAATCGTGAACTAAGTTTCTTCCTTGGTCTCCAACTAACACAAAACAATAGAGGAATCTTTATTCACCAAGAGAAATAAATTTTCAAGCTCCTCAAGAAATACTCAATGAATATTTGTGCCTCTACAAAGGTACCTATGGGTTTCGGACATAAGATCTTTTCGGACCCATCAGGTGTTGCTATTGATGAAAAGAAGTATGGTTGAATGATAGGATCACTACTCTACCTGACATCAAGTCGTCCGGACATCATGTTTCTACATGTTTGTGTGCCAGATTTCAGGTTAATCCAAAGATGTCTCATCTCTTGGAGGTCAAGCAAATATTCTGATACCTCAAAGGTACACAGAGTCTCGGAAGCTGGTACCCAAAAAATGAGAGTTTCCTCCTACAAACATATTCCAATTCGAACTATGGTTGTCTTTAATTGGACAGAAAAGCACCTCTGGTGTGTGTCAATTTTTGGGTGGAAGATTGGTTAGCTGGTCATCTAAGAAATAGAATTGCATTGATGTAATGTCTGTGTTTCTGTGCTAAGCATTAATGATAATGTAATAGTCTTGCTCAACCATTTAAACCCTTTTAAAGTAATAAAGATGAATTACTTGAATATTATGTGAATTATGTGCTTTTGTGTGCTTGTTACTTGTTTATAATAATATAATAAATAAAGGATAAAAATAAGCGTCAAAAATAAAATGTTAGATAAACCAGATATCGATGAAGAAAGTTTTAGTGGTCATGACAAGGATTCCGGACATATAAAGAGCGCCGAAATTCGAGTTATAACAAAGAAGTTACGACATGTCGAAGTTTCGCGACAAAACCGGCACGACACTACGTGACGTAAATAGTGAATTTATGATAGAGGACTTTTTATCCCTAGCGATCTAAACGAACTTCGTAGTGTTCATTAAACCGAGAGCGTGCATAAAAAGAACGCCCAAATCCGACTTCGTATGAGGAAGTTATGATTTTTCTAAGTTTCGGATAAGCAGTGCACAACCCGAAGTTCGAATGATAGATCGAACGATTTTTGGCCGACACAACCTAAACGAGAATCGAATATCTCATTAATAGTAGTGCAACGGTAAAAAGACAGACGAAAACGGACGTCGGATGAAGAAGTTATGAAATTTTAACAAGCATTATTGTCCTGGTCTGTTAAAGAATATAAATTTAAAATCGGTCGAGAATTAGCCAAAAAAGTCTAAACGAAAGTCACAGAGTATGGTCCTGCCTATGCGTGGATATAAAGAACGTCAAAAACAGAGCTTGTATGCGAATGTTACAAATTTTAGAAGTCAGAGGTGCAAATTACGAAGCTGGATGCGAGGCTACGCCCCGCAGAGACTTCAGACGCCTCGCGTACCATGTACGCCCCGCATACACCGAAGGTACGCTCTGCGATTTGACTTCTTCTACGGTCCAGGTGTAGCCACGATGATCCATCTGAATACCGACACGTGTTGTACGAACTGAGCAGTACGCCCCGAGTAGAGCTTCGGTACGCCCAGCGTACCTACGAGGCTCCACCTATAAAAGGCATGCGAGGGCAGCCGACATTCTCACTCATTTCCACCTTCTTTCTCTCACTACTTTCTCTCTCTAGCCCCCTAAAACCCCCCTAAATCCTAGGAAAACCCCCTAGCCCCCGAAGGAAGCCCCGGAGAGCCCAGAGTCTCCGAGAAAAAGAGTTTTTCGGTTTGAAACTCTACCCAAGCGGAGCCCGGTTTTCAAACAAACTTCTCGGTTTCATCAAAGAAGATTATTTTAAGAAGCGAAGTGTTGTCCGAATCACTCCTTATCGGGTGAGTGTATAGTCACTTTCATCTTACACATAGATATGAAATATTTTATGTAAATTACGTGCCATGTGTATATATATTATATGTTTACTTGGGATCTATGTTGGATGAAAGATCTGAACCTCTTTCTTTTCATATCTGAACCTTTTCTTTCAGATCTAAACTATGTGTGTATATATATATATATATATATATATATATGTGTGTGTGTGTGTGTGTGTTTTATACTTTGAGATCTATGTTGTATGAAAGATTTAAACTTTGTTTTCCATATCTGAACTATCTATGTATTTTATATCTACAACTATGTTGGGTTAAACATGGGTAGATGAAATAGTTGGTGTGTGGTGAAATAAAATGTTGAGAGGCCTCGATGTTGATGTTGATCCAGTCAGATAATCTAGCAGAGTATGGATGACAACCACAAAGTTTTCTAGGAAGTCCAGTGCAACGCTAGCAGGCTCGCAACTTGTAGGTGTTTATGAATGATGTGTTCACCAGTGTACTCCATCCCCCCATGGTTTCCTTACGGATCTGTATGGCTGAGGAATCCCCTTAGCATTAGGATCCATCCCGATGATATTCCTTAGGATAGGTCCCTTATGATAGATTCTTTAGGGACGTAAGGTGAGGATAACGGGAACATGTAATTGGGTTTAATGATTGTTGAAATAATAAACTTATTTATAGTGGGTTGAAAACCCTATATGCTCACCAGGGTCCCCAGCCTGACCCACTCAGTTTTTTTGTATTACAGGTAGTGGCAAAAGCATAGTTGGATCACTTGAAGAGAGATTATGTATTTTAGGCCAGTAGAAAATAAATGGAATGTTGTAAGGCCTAAGTTGTTTTGAGGCCAAATTGTGTTTTGTGGCCTATGATGTTTTTGGTTTATGCTTATGATTTGTATCGATGATTGACATCCCGAGTTTTTGTAATGTAATGAAAATACATTTCTTTAAGAAATGCTTTGATAAATTTATATCATATTTTGTTTTGGGAACAAATTCCGCAACACTTTTCCTTGAAAGATTACTCTGATTTTATTATAAAAGCATAAACGAAATCAGTCTTTTATGGCCGTAAAAATGGGGATGTCACAGTTGGTATCAGAGCATTAGTTTAAGCAAACAAGGAATTTCTAGGATTTCTAGACTTAATCTTAGAATTCTAAGTGATGATCGTGAGATGAGTGTCTTCCATATTTCAGACACGAGCACTAGTTTATTTTAGGAAATATGCCTAAAATGCTTTTATGTGCTAAATGTTTTATGCTTTCCTTATGTGCTATTATTTGTTCGGATCTATGGTATGTTGCCGACCGGATCTGGAAACCTTATGTGTTTAGGATTCTAAGCGTTCGAATACGATTTTAGAAATAGCATGTAATGTTTCGGAGTGATAAGGAGAATTTAAAACGTCTATCGTGAATAAAGATCTAAATTCACCTAAGTTGGTGTATAGATCGAAATGGCAGGAACTCGAAGAGGATCTGAAGACGCAAATGGAAACAGGAATCAACGACCTCAACCCCAAGCGAATGAACAGGTGCCGATAGTAGAAGCTGCACTTGAGCCAGTCACAATGGTTGGAGTACAAGCCATGATTCCGGCTATGATGGCTAAACAGAGGGAAGAAATAAGACATTTGTTGCTGAATAACTGAAATGAACCTTCGATGCTCGTTGAACAACCGGAACTGAATGACGGACAGTCAGAAGAAGGGGACTATAGTCGCACTGTCAGTCAAGTTGAACCCTTAGAAGAAAGAAGGAATGACCCGGAGAGGGAAATCGACCGAGATGGACGTATGTATAAGAACTTCTTGGGTGCCAAACCACCAAATCTTTCCTCAAACCCAATGCCTGTGGAGATTATGGACTGGATCTCTGAAATGGATATGGTATTTGAAAGCTGCAACTGTAGTGATAAGCAGAAAACCATCTTTGCGGTTCGACAATTGAAGATGTCTTGGGAAACATTCCTAGAGCAGTTGAAGATGCAGTAGTACTCTGAGATAGATCTGATCGATCTAAACAATTAGTTCCAAAACTTGAAGAAGGGGAAAATGAGCATTGATGACTATGCTACTGCGTTTACTGAGAAGATGAAGCTATTTCCATACTTGGTGCCGAATGAGCTCGCTAAGATAGAAAATTTTGCTAACGGATTACCGTCATACTTTGGCCCAACAGTCAAAATGGCAAGCACGTTGAAGGCAGCCGTTAGAGAAGCCAAGAATGTTGAGACCTAGTTAAAGGAAATGGGTCTAGAGAAAACTGAGGTGGGTGAGAAGAGGAAGTTCGAGGGATCTTCGAGATCCAACAAGAAAAGTAAATCCTCAAAGTCTGGTTTAAGAAGAGGAGGAGCTGAAGCAAAATGGTGTGAAAAGTGCAAAAAGAAACATCATGGTAAATGTGATGGGTACGTCACTTGTTTTACATGTGGAAAGCCTGGGCACTATGCCAACGAGTGCATGTCCAACAAGAAAGTTTGTTATGGTTGTAATGAGGAATGGTACCTTTTGAGGGACTTCCCATAGAAGAAGGAGGCAACAAGGCCTAATATCCCACCGAAGCCAAAAGTCTGAGCTTTCCAGATGACACTCGAAGCCGCGAAGGAAGCAGCAAATGTCGCTTCAGGTAGCTTTCTTGTAAATGGATTGCCTGCCAATATATTGTTTGATTCTGGAGCAAATTACTCCTTTATATCACATAAATTTGGTGGAAGACTTGCATTACCTATAGAAAAACTTGATGATGCTCTAGTTGTAGAAGTTGCTAGTGGCAAATTCATACCTGTTAGCGATTGCATCAGGAATATCGTCATCAACTTGAAATGAAACGAATTCCACGAGGAGTTGTTACCTATTGAGCTAAATGGTTTCGACATCATACTGGGAATGGATTGGCTTGGTGCCAATGATGCCGAGATAGTGTGCAAGAAGAAGATAGTAAGAGTGAACCCTCTTAGGAAAGAGTCATTTGTGGTCTGCGGGGAAAAACATAGAGTGAATTCTAGAATCATTTCCCTAATGAAAGCCAGAAAATGTTTGTAAGGATGCACATTATACTTAGCATTTTTGATCGATGCTAAGAAAGAGAAGAAGGAGATGCAAAATATACCAGTGGTGTGTGACTATCCGAAAGTCTTTCCTGAAGGTCTTCCTAGATTAAACCCCTGATAGACAAGTAGAGTTTCGAATAGACTTGTTACCAGGAACAACACCAATAGAAAAAGCACCATACCGATTAGCACCGACGGAGATGAAGGAGCTTATGACGCAAATTCAGGAGTTTTTGGACAACAATTTCATTAGACCTAGTTCATCACTCTGGGGAGCTCCGGTGTTATTCGTGAAGAAGAAAGATGGAAGCATGAGGATATTCATAGATTAAAGAGAGTTGAATAAGGCAACATTGAAGAACAAGTATCCATTACCAAGAATTGATGACCTATTCGACCAGCTGCAAGGTTCGAGATATTTCTCCAAGATCGATCTTAGGTCGGGATATTATTAGCTGAAGGTGAGAGAGCATAATATTGAGAAAACGCATTCATAACAAGATATGGACACTATGAGTTCTTGGTTATGTTGTTTGTACTAAACAATGCTCCAGTAGCATTCATGGATTTGATGAACAGGGTCTGTAAACCATTCCTAGATAAATACGTGATAGTGTTCAGAGATGACATTCTGGTTTACTTGAAAAGAGAGCAGGAGCATGGCATCCATCTACGGGAAGTGTTAGAAGTTTTGAGGAGGGAGAAGCTGTATGCAAAGTTCTCTAAATGTGATTTTTGGCTTCGGGAAGTCCATTTCTTGGGTCGTGTGGTCAACCAATAAGGAATAATGGTTGATCCAGCAAATATTGATGTCGTGATGAAGTAGGAACGACCGAAAAGTCCCACCGAGATTCAAAGCTTTCTGGGATTAGCCGGATATTACCAAAGGTTTATCCAAGGCTTTTCTTCGATAACTGCTCCATTGACAACTTTGACCCATAAAGGAGCTACTTACACTTGGAGTGAGAAGCATGAGGAAGCGTTAAAGAATCTGGAGAAGAAGTTATGTGAAGCACCGATTCTTTCTCTACCTGAAGAAGTTGAAGACTTTGCAGTTTATAACGATGCATATGGAGTTGGGTTAGGTTGCGTTCTGACCCAAAGGGATAAAGTGATAGCATATGCATCGAGACAATTGAAAGAACATGAAAAGAACTACCCTACTCATTATCTGGAGTTGGCGGCGGTAGCATTTGCACTAAAGATATGGAGGCATTATCTTTACGGGTCGAAGTGCAAGCTTTTCACTGACCATAAAAGTCTTCAGTATCTCTTCAATCAAAAGGAATTGAATATGAGACAATGAAACTGGCTAGAGTTGCTTAAGGATTACGATTGCGAGATACTTTACCACCATGGTAAAGAAAATGTCGTAGCTGATTCTTTAAGTCGAAAAGTGAGCCTTGAAAGGAAAAGGCCAAGAGAATTAAGGATTGAAGTTGTCTCAACGATTGTGGAAAGCATCAAGAAGGCTCAGGAAGAAGCTCCAGAGGAAAATGACCAAAAAGAGGAGCATTTGGGAAAAACATTGGTGTTTGGTACGAATAATCAAGGATTGAAGGTATTCCAAGATAGGATTTTGGTACCTAAAATGGGAGGAATAAGAGATCTTTTGATGGAAGAAGCTCACAAGACCATGTACTCGATTCATCCTGGCAGCATAAAAATGTATATGGATTTGAAACCCTACTACTGGTGGCCGACGATGAAGCTCGATGTTGCAAAGTACGTAACCGAGTGTGTGACATGTGCGGGAGTTAAGGCACACCATTGGAAATCGTATGGGAGTTTTGAACCTTTACCCGTTCCCATGGGTAAATAGGAAGACATCACCATGGAATTTGTCACTAAACTGCCCAGAAAAAAGGACGGTCACGACATGATTTGGGTGGTCGTTGATCGGTTCACTAAGAGTGCACACTTTATAGCAGCTAATGAAAGATGTGATGGGTTTTATGCTATACATCAATCCTATGGTGCACATGCAAAACCCTAAACTTTAGATCTAGGTTTATCTAAATGTACATGCAATAATAATCCAAAGCTCATAAACCCTAGATCTAATAAACTATAACTGAAATTAGGGTTTAGATCTTACCTTTGATTGTTATGTAGCAATAACAATCTATTCTTTCTTGTAATTGGCTTCACAAAGCTTAGTGTCTCAAGTGCTGCACCTATAATGGAGTCACAAACACCATAAGCACTAAGGATGAAGAAGGAGGAGATAGGAGGCACCAAAATTCGTCTAGAAACCCTAAGGAATCATTCACCACGTTTTTGGGGCTTAGGGGGTCCTTAAATAGGTAGGCTATTAGGGTTATCTAACAAGGAAATCCTAATTTGACTGCTTAAGCCCTAAGCAGTCAATGGAATCCCTTTAGAATACCTCTTGGACGGAAATCATATGGGCTTCCCATAGATTTCATCCAACCTTTATTCTAAAGCAATCCATAGCCCCATTGCAATTATCTTATAATTACAATTCCAGTCCCCTAAGTTTAATTAATCTCTTTTAGCCACAAAATTAATTCTTTATTAATTCTTGACTACTATTAATTAAACAATATGATTTCTCATGATAATTAATCTCTTTTAGCCACAAAATTAAACAATATGTTATCGTCTCACAATCACTCGTGATAAAATCCATGAAGTGATTCTCATGAGCGTGGGTTTAATCCAATACTTTAATCTTATCAAAGCACCCATGAACTCTGCAGCAAACTTGTGATATGTCTAAACACTTTAGACAATCTACAGACAGATTCATGACAGTCTTCCTTCATACCTACTTCCAACGTATGACCGACTGTGGAGGTTCCAATAACCCAGTTATTCTGGAAGTCAAAACATGCAAAATGAAACACAACGACAATACTTAATCCTATATGGCCCCAAAACTTTTGAGCGTAAACAAATTACTTTTATTTAAACACCATATTGACTACTCATTATTCATTATTTAATGTTTCGGATAATCAACTTATTACTTGAATTACAACAATAATTGTCCCATACTCCGAGCATGCACACTATGTTACCTATTATCCTTACTTTGCGAAATAGATCAATAGAAAACCTTTCCAATGAAACTCAATTCACAATTCCCAATCCTCATCATTAGTGTAAGAATACCAAATTCTTGCCACTTTTGGAATATGTCAGATTCTAACATTTTATGCAACGATCCTTTCGTAATGTCATAACACAAAAGTCACCAAGACTTGGCTAATGAAATTCCAAGGTATTCTATCGGAAAATGTTACAAGACAATTCCATAGACGTGAAGTCTCACATTCAAAGTAAATTCCTTTGAACATCCTTCTTGCATAAAAGTTTCTAATCTAGCCATAGAGTCTCAATATCCAACTCCTAATATGGAAACGTGTCCATATTTTCCATATGACAACTCATTCTAAATAGAGTCTTATTTATTCAAAATAATATCAACATGGTCCATCCAATACTATACTTCCAACTACTCACAAGCAACAAAACCTTGGCGAACCTTAGATCGTGCTTTGATAGTTGTTTAATTATTTTAGCCAAAACCGTTCTAGTCCTTTTTTCCCTCTTAATGCACTAAGCATTTGGAAAATTTTAGAATGATCAAACATTATAGCATATGCAATCGGTCCTATACCCGAAGCATATGGAACATGATTCATAATGTCTCACATGAAGACGCGGTACTTTACCAGTCTTCTACTATAATATTTCTAATTGCCATGTTCTCACAATTTTGATTACGAAAAGGGATGCCGTAATCATAACCAAAATTTTGAGAATGCAATTATCCTTTCCATATATAGAATTTCCTCATGTTGAACCATTCCAACACAACATTCATATATATTTGACTAAATTTGATTAAAATTCCACAATCTAAGCCTTTAGATTTGAAATGAAGTATAATATCTCTCCCTTAATTATAGCAAAACAACTTTTCAACCCCTACAACTTGGCAAAGTGAATCTTTGTTTTCTATAATTAATATTGCTAACTTGCAATACTTGAACTAATAATCACGCTCCCACTAACACGATGATTTTTACCATACAAGCATAACACTTATGGTCCCACTAGCTTTGACATATATTCAGAAAACATCTGAACTTCCAGAAAACAATGTTTATTGAATTTCTTAAGTTCATATTTCTAAATACCTGATGCTTTGATAAGCCTTTATCTATGCTTCTTAACCTCATACACCTTTGCATTAGAAAGCTCACATGTGTGTCTAAAGAAATTCAGAACTTATGTTACTAAGTCCCAAATGTTCAGACTAATTGCCAAATCTCACAATTCGAACTATGAAGAGGGATGTCATAATCATAATCGAATTTGAGAATACAATTTTCACAATTGCAATCTTCTTAAAATCTCTCTTAGTGAAAGCATTTCCTTACAATCATTTTCATGAAGGAGGGAAACCTCATGACACTTAGATTTTAAAGTGTATGTGTTCCTATCCATGTGAATTTTCCAAAACCAAAGTTTGCGACAAATCCAAACTTATATGGACCAAACGTGCTCAATCTCGATTCTTGCCTCATGGTAACATGAATGCCCACCATGTCTTCCAAGCAACTCACCCTTTCACATCAATGTACTTTCCATTGATCAAGTTTCTTTGTCTTTATGCATTCAAATGAGAACTCATAGAACTCACATGCATAATTAACTCAATTGGAATGGCACAGAAAAAGAGTATGTCATCCACAATAGGCTTTAAACCTCAAGTCGTGTGCTAGTGATGATCAACTAGATTTAACTCTTGATTTGTTCTTGAAACCTTTCAAGACCATTAAGACTCCCACTTACTCCTTGACATATAAGATTCACTTGTCAAGAAACATTCCTTGACAAAACAAATATTCAAGAGTTAGTGTAGTTTTTATCAAGACTATCACTTCACATAATTGGTTCTAGTTGGTCTTTATCTTATCCAACACATCACAACTTACCAATCTCAAATGTGCAGGAATAAAAAGACTTTTTACAATTCCACATTTGTTGAGTGTTATAAACCTACTAAAGACATGTAACTCAATTCACAATCTTGGAGTATAACTCTATGACTTGATATTGGAATGAAGTATGATTGACTTCTTGATTTAACCATTTCCACAATTCTCGATTCCTCTTCTTAGACATACAAATTCACTAAGACTCGTCTAGAGGATCAATTCATATATGGTTCTTAATCATTAAGACTTATCATAAAACACAAAAGGTACTCTCCCTTCTTCTTAGAATGGAGAAACTTTTATCTTTCTGCCTACTTGATTCTTCTTTATTCGTTCTGCTATTCATTGAAACTCTTTTAACCAATTCAGAATTACACTTAATCTTATAAGTATAATCATATTTACAAAACTTTAGTAAATCATGACGATTCTTTATCACTCTTCTGGTGGACTTGATCAAAGTACAACCTAGTGTACTCGATCTCTTAGTCCTTCACTTGACACTTTGCCAAAGATTTAGTCTAATTTCCAAATATGAAGTTTCTCATTCATCACGCAATGCATGTTGCATGATTCCAAGTTTCTGTCCAATTGAAACTTGGGCGATGAGAAACTCTCCCTATTTGGTAAATTCACGACATTGCACAAATAACATAATCAAGAATAACATCCAATTCAACATTGCTAAAATTAGAAATACATAAACATCCATTTTCACATATGCCACTGTAAGGATAAATAAATAAATAAAACTCAAAATTTATTTTATTGCGGAAAAACTTGTCCTTAAAATGCAATTCAACTAAAAACTATGTTTTTACATATTTCTTAGCAGTATATCTTAACTCCAAAACAGCAGCTCAAAAATCTGATCTTTAAGCAATGCGATCGAAATCCATTTCTTCACGATCATATTCAACTCACTTCTTCCCTTAAGTTTCCTCTCTTTTCTTCGATCCTTCAAAACATCAAAATGTAATCTTATCACATCATGTATTAATAATCTATAATAGGAACTTAAAAGAGTTAGATAATGGGTTTTACCCGAAGTAGAGCCATATGCCTTAACTCTCCCATCTCTTAGATCTCTCAGGTAGTTTAGGCAGCTTCGTCTCCAATGCCCCTTCTCTTGGCAATAAAAGCAAATGTACTCCTTTGGCACAACACATGGGACAATCTCATACTTAGTCCTTTTTGGACTTCCAATGTTGCCAACGTCCATTGAAGTTTGGAAATTTGATTCACAAGACAAATTTGCTTGACCACCACGCCAAATCATTGCTGATTCAGCAACTATAAGCAAATAGGTGAGATCAATGAGGGTCACGTCATGATCCATCATATAGTACTCTCTAACGATCTCACTATATGATTCAGGAAGCGACTGAAGAAACTAATCAACAGCCAACTCACCTGAAATCTCGACACCCAACATGCTTAACCTGTCAATGTGTGACTTCATCTCTAAGACGTGTGCACACATAGGTTTCCCATCTTCGTGTTTACTTGCCAAAAGGGCTTGAGTTAGCTTGAATTTTTTTCAAGCCTTCGAACTTGTGGGTCAGGGAGAATAATTGGAGGAGGTGGAGGAAGTGAAGCATGATCTCTGGTTCCTCGATCATATCGTGAAATATCATCTTTATTTGGAAAACTTGTTCCATGGGATTTGGGAAGACCATTGTTAGATTCAGTCATCTAAAAAACGGGAGAAATTCAAGTCGAGTTGATTAGAATCCTTGATGTAACACCCAGATGAAACATCAAGGCTAGGATCCAACACAATACTCTACAACCTAGAAGAGGGATGTCGTAATTTAGTTGCAGAATATTTGAAGGTAGGTAAATGGTGATTTACCAATTTCCACCTTGAAAAACGAAAAAGAAAATTCAAGTTTTAAATGAATTGAAACTCCTAGATCTTTTGAGATTCATTGAACTTTCAATGGCACGTTTAATATCGATAATGCCCTACTATTTGCAACTGGGATGCCGAGGATCACAAACAAGGTGTGAATAACCATGCGAATCACATGGTGCACTCAATGATACTATCACCTAATCAATGTGCCGGTTAGCCACACACGCTCCATTGACCTATGATAAACATTGAGTCACCCTTCGCTACCAATGCCAAACCCAAATTACTGTGCTGGTTAACCACACACGCTCCACTAATGTCTCGGCAAGGGTACAAAGTGTCATTCCATGAATTAGCATACAATTTCACATTTTGCCTAAAGTAACTATGATTTGGGAATTTGAAAACCATTTAGTTACTTTGTACTTCATTATACTTATAATGGAAGGTTTTTGTCCTATCCTACCCGTTCGGCTAACGACCATCCACTAGTCAAGAGTGCGGTGGGTAAGAGTGGATACCCATTCAATCGCCATTTTATAGGCAATTTCCTTAAACACCCCTTATAGACCAGCTTCGTGAATGAGGCCTACTAATGGTAAGACTGATTGTTTACTCATATATATATATATATATATATATATATATATATAATATTAGACTTTTAATGTTACACACACACACACACACACACATATATATATATATATATATAGTCTAGGGTGTATTTTACACTTTTAAAATACTAGGTGCTTTAATTTAATAAATTATACTTTTAATTTAATTAAATGTAAACCAAAACTTTATGGGTTTATTAAATCTTTTTTAATTATACACCTTAATTAATTAATAAAACCATAAGGGTGTAATTTGAACTTTTCAAAATACTAGGGTTTTAGAATTTAACTATTACATAATTAAACTATTAATCAAAATTTTAAATTCCAAAACCTGAGGGCAAGTTTTGAAACATTTCAAAACATTAGGGTTTAACTATTTAAATTTCAAAAACAAACTTTTAAGTTCAAATTTAAACTATAAAACCTAAAGGGGAAAATAGAAACTTTTTCACAAAATAATTCAAATCAATTTTACAAATAATTACCATTTATCTTATAAATAAAATAATTATCTTAATTTTGACAATTATCAATTAATTTGATTAGGATATCAATTACCATAACAAAGAATCTGATTTTTATTTGAATAAAACAATTTATGGTAATTATCCAAAGCAAATTAAGGCAAAATTTTCGAAATCATGCTGTCAGACTGGGTCCACGACATGAACAGCATGTCCACGACGTGGAACTGGTTAAATTTGAAAAAACGAAAATTTTCAGCTATTAACAAAAAAACTTTGCATTAAATACATTAGAATAAACCATCATTGGCTCTGATACCACTGATGGGTTTTATCCTATACATCAATCCTATGGTGCACATGCAAAACCCTAAACTTTGGATCTAGGTTTATCTAAATATACATGCAATAATCATCCAAAGCTCATAAACCCTAGATCTAATAAACTATAACTGAAATTAGGGTTTAGATCTTACCTTTGATTGTTATGTAGAACTAACAATCTATTCCTTCTTGTAATTGGCTTCAGAAAGCTTAGTGCCTCAAGTGTTGCACCTCTAATGGAGTCACAAACACCATAAGCAATAAGGATGAAGAAGGAGGAGATAGGAGGCACTAAAATTCGTCTAAAAACCCTAAGGAATCATTCACCATGTTTTTGGGGCTTAGGGGGTCCTTAAATAGGTAGGCTATTAGGGTTATCAAACAAGGAAACCCTAATTTGACTGCTTAATCCCTAAGCAGTCCATGGACTCCCTTTAGAATACCTCTTGGACAAAAATCATACGGGCTCCCCATAGATTTCGTCCAACCTTTATTCTAAAGAAATCCATAGCCTAATTGCAATTATCTTATAATTACAATTCCAGTCCCCTAAGTTTAATTAATCTCTTTTAGCCACAAAATTAATTCTTTATTAATTCTTGACTAATATTAATTAAACAATACGATTTCTCCTTTAATATATTATTCTCATAATATATTAATAAATCATAATTAAACCTTTCTCTCCTTAATTCATCCTACATATTGCTATGGTGAAGGCAACCCAAAAGGACCATGCTCATAATCGGGTCAAGTACATACCAAAATAGTTATGGACTTAGACACTAATCCAACAAGATGGTCCATGGATAAGCTCGCCAATGCTTATGTGAAGGAGGTAGTAAGACTTCACGGTGTTCCTTTAACGATTGTATCAGATCGTGATAGTCGTTTCACGTCAAGTTTTTGGAGGAGTCTACAAGAGGAATTGGGTACAAAGTTGTGTTTACAGCCTGCCATCCGCAGACCGATTGTCAGAGCGAAAGAACGATTCAAACGCTAGAGGATCTGCTGAGAGCATGTACCCTGGAATTTCAAGGTAACTGGGACGAACATTTACCTCTAGTAGAATTTTCCTACAACAATAGTTACCATTCGAGCATCAAGATGACAGCTTATCAAGCTTTGTATGGACAAAAGTGTCATACGCCGTCTTGTTGGCTTGAATTCGGAGAAAACCAGTTTATGGGCCTTGAGAAAAGTTGGGAAAAGAGAAAAGTTGAGTCCAAGGTTCATTGGACCGTTCAAAGTTCTTCAGAGGATTGGGAACCAAACTTACAAGCTAGAACTACCAGAAGAACTATAGGGTATTCATAACACATTTCGTGTGTTTTATTTGAGGAAGTTCACGGGAGAAGCTCCCGACATAATTCCAATTTCAGAGTTAAAGATGAATGAGAATAAGAGGCTAATCGAGGAGGGCGAGGCGATTGTTGATCGTAAGACGAAGAAGTTGCAACGCAGGATGGTCGACTTAGTGCTTGTGCGATGGAAACATTCGAATGAGCCAAATCTCACCTGGGAAACAGAGAGTGACATTATGAGTCGTTATCCGCATTTGTTTGTTGATGCATGATTCCGAGGACGGAATCATCCTAAGGGGGAGAGAATTGTAACATCCGTGTTTCTGGGCTAAGCATTAATGATGATGTAATAGTCTAGGTCAACCATTGTAATCCATTTTAAAGTAATAAATATTAATTACATGAATATTATGTGAATTATGTGCTTTTGTGTGCTTGTTACATGTTTATAATAAAATAATAAATAAAGGATAACAATAAGCGTCAAAAATAAAATGTAGATAAACCCGATATCGATGAAGAAAGTTGTAGTGGTCATGAAAAGGATTTCGGACATATAAAAAGCGCCGAAATCCGAGTTATAACGAAGAATTTATGACATGTCGAAGTTTCGTGACAGAACTGGCACGACACTACGTGACGTAAATAGTGAATTTACGATAGAGGACTTTTTAGCCCTAGCAATCTAAACTAAAGTCGTAGTGTTCGTTAAACCGAGAGCGTGCATAAAAAGAACGCCCAAATCTGACTTCATGTGATGAAGTTATGATTTTTCTAAGTTTCAGATCAGCAATGCACAACCCGAAGTTCGAATGATAGATCGAACGATTTTTAGCCGACACAACATAAACGAGAATCGAATATCTCGTTAATAGTAGTGCAACAGTAAAAAGACAGACGAAAACAGACGTTGGATGAAGACGTTATGAAATTTTAACAGACTTTATTGTCTTAGTCTGTTAAAAAATATAAATTTAAAATCGGTCGAGAATTAGCCAAAGAAGTCTAAATGCAAGTCATAGAGTATGGTCCCGCCTCCGTGTGGATAAAAAGAACGTCGAAAACAAAGCTCATATGCGAAAGTTACAAATTTTAGAAGTCGAAGGTGCAAATTGTGAAGCCGGATGCGAGGCTACGCCCCGTGTAGACTTCGGACGCCTCGCGTACAAAGTACGCCCTGCATACACCAAAGGTACGTTCATCAGTTTGACTTCTTCTGCGGTCCGGGGCTAGCCACGATGATCCATCCAAAGACCAACGCATGTTGTAGGAACCGAGCAGTATGCCCTGCGTAGAGCTTCGGTATGCCCAACGTACCTACGAGGCTACGCCTATAAACGCATGCAAGGGCAGCCTGCATTCTCACTCATTTCCACCTTCTTTCTCTCACTACTTTCTCTCTCTATCCCCCTAAACCCCCTAAAGCCTAGTAAAACCCCCTAGCCCCCGAAGGAAGCCCCCGAGAGCCGCGAGTCTCCAAGAAAAACAGTTTTTTGGTTTGAAACTCTGCTCGGGCGGAGCTCGGTTTTCAAGCAAAATTCTTTGTTTCGTCAAAGAATATTATTTTAAGTTGCGAAGTGTTGTCCGAATCACTCCTTATCAGGTGAGTGTATAATCATTTTCATCCTACACATAGATATGAAGTATTTTATATAAATTACGTGTTATGTGTATTTATATTATCTGTTTACTTGAGATCTATGCTGGATGAAAGATTTTAACCTCTTTCTTCTCAGATCTAAACTTTTCTTTCAGATCAAAACTTTCTCACTTCAGATCTAAACTGTATATGTATGTTTTATACTTTGAGATCTATGTTGTATGAAAGATTTAAACTTTGTTTTCCAGATCTGAACTATGTATGTATTTTATATCTACAAATATGTTGGGTTAAACATGGGTAGATGAAATAGTTGGTGTGCAGTGAAATAAAATGATGAGAGGCCTTGATGTTGATGTTGATCCAGTCATCTAGTGGACTATGGATGACGACCACATACTTTTATTGGAAGTCCAGTGGAACGCTAGCAGGCTCGCAACTTGTAGGTGTTTGTGAATGATGTATTCACCGGTGTACTCCATCCCCTCATGGTTGCCTTACGGATCTGTATGGCTGAGGAATCCCCTTAGCAGTAGGGTCCATCCCGATGAAATTCCTTAGGATAGGTTCCTTATGATAGATGTTATAGGGACGTAAGGTGAGGATAATGGGAACGGGTAATCAGGTTTAATGATTGTTCAAATAATAAACTTATATATTATGGGTTGAAAACCCTATATGCTCACTAGGCTCCCCATCCTGACCCACTCAGTTTCTTGTATTATAGGTAGTGGCAAAAGCATAATTGGATGACTTGACAAGAGATTATGGATTTTAGGCTAGTAGAAAATAAATGGAATGTTGTAAGGCCTATGTTGTTTTGAGGCCAAATTGTGTTTTGTGGCCTGTGATGTTTTTGGTTTATGCTTATGATCTGTATCGATGACTGACATCCCGAATTTTTGTAACGTAATGAAAATACATTTCTTTAAGAAATGCTTTGATAAATTTTTATCATATTTTGTTTTGGGAACAAATTCCGCAACACTTTTCCTTGAAAGATTACTCTGGTTTTATTATAAAAGCATAAACGAAATCGGTCTTTACTGGCCGTAAAAATAGGGATGTCACAATTTCACTTTCAACAGCCGATGTAGAATACATTGTTGCTGCTAAATGCACCTCTCAAGTTCTTTGGATGAAATCACTGCTTTTGGTTTATGGTTATCGGTTCCAGCAAATTCCAATCTATTGTGATTCTCAAAGTCCCATTGCGATTTCACACAATCCAATTCAACACTCTATGACGAAGCACATTGATATATGATATCATTTCATTAAAGATCGTGTTTTAAAAGGAAACATTGAACTTATTTTGTTCCATCCGTTGATGAAATTGCTGATGTCTTTACTAAGACATTAGACGAAACCAAATTCAATGGTTTTTTTTTGAAAAACATGGGTATGATATTGCCTGATCCTCAACTCTTTCAGGAGGCTTGCACTCTCTGATGATATCATCAGGAAGTGAAATAATTCCGAAGTCAAAATGGTTTTTCATCTCAGAATCGTTTCCTCTTGGAATAAATAGGATCATTTTACGTGTCTTTTTGTCTAACCACTTCTTCTAGTCTTAAGATTTTCAGCTTACCTCATCTTTTAAAGTTCATGACCAATATAGTCACATTGGTATTTTGTTTGATCTCGCCTCGGAACATATCTCAAAAAGTGTGTTATGAAGTTCTTGGAATTCAAGTCTGAAACGGTAATGTGCATTCGCCTCTTACCTTTGTCCGAGATCTATTCCTTCATGTCATGGAATCTCAAAATTTGTTTAAAATATGTCCTTTAAGATCTTCTTACCTTGTACCTCTGATATTTAGTCTAAGTTTGTGTAATCTCAAACTCTATATCATGTACAAGTATTTTCATTTTCATCTCGGAAGTATCTTATGACAATTCATCTCGGAACTTCCTTGCTCCGAGATCACTTTCTTGAAAAGAAGTTCAAAAAGCTTTTCTAGGATGAAAGGATAATCATAAAATGAAATGACAATTTCCATTTTGCACGTCTTGCCATTGTGTCTTTCATCCTTGCAGGTCAATTCATGCCAATTTTGGCAACCCATTTAATGCGATCCGTTTCAAAATCGGGTATAATCATTACACTTTTTTCCACAACCCAACTCGATTCTTAAAACTATAAAAGCCCCTAAATCTCGCTTGAGCCTTTTTAAGTGCTCATCATCTTCTTCCCTTACTTCCTCTGCAAGGATTGGCTCTACATTGTCTTTCTGGAAAACATGGAGGAACAGACACCATGAGCAAATATTGGCTCTACATTGTCGACAGTATCTAGTCAGGAGGATTTTCGGAAGTTCGTTGTGAAGAGAAAGACTTAAGAGATTTTGAGTCCGATATTCTGGGCTCTTACCATTCAACAGCTCTACCGAGAGAGGCAAGAACCAATTCCTGTCGACACTATTCCAAAAGAGGTATTTCTAACCCTTAAAGCTGTTAAAACTTATCGCCTTCCGAACCAAGCATCTTTCGGACCTACACGTAGACTGCCTGAACACATGTTGGCCTCATTACCATCCGATTCCCTTTTATTGAAACATCATTTAGAGACATCGATTGTGTACAAACCTACACAATCTACCCCAGTCCCTATTGAGCCCACCTCAGATGTGGCCAAGTCAGTCTCGACTGGTGGAAAGAAAAAGAAGGCAGCCAAGCGAAAGACTTCTCCCTCTAAACCAAAAGCTAAAAAGAGAGCCAAAATCGATACTTCCTCTCAAAAGGAATCTATCAAGTACATTTTGACTGACTATGGTCATCTTCTCGCCTCACCCAACCACTCTTCCAAAGTACCTTTCGAAGCTTCAAAACCACGTGCACACACTTACAGGGAGTCTCCACATAATCCACCTTCACCTTCCCAACAAGGTGATGTTGGTTTTGAAAAAATTTCCTTGCATCCCCTAGAACACACCCACGAGTCACCTCGGATATCCCTTATTCTTCTTCTACACAAGCACGATTCGAGACCCCTGCCTCAGATCATAAGCTTTTCGAAGTTGGGGTAGTCCCTACAACCTCGGAAGCCTCAACTGGTCTGATACCTATCTCAGGTAAAGGACGACCATATATTGATGACCCCGATTGGTTAGATTTTGTTAGTAGGGCTCACACAAGGCATCCAGAGCTCACTCGATCCAAAGTTGAATCAACTCTCGTCTCCATGAGAAATCAAGTTATCTAGAGCAATAGACCATTTTTTCCTCCATCTAATGATGTCACCAATCAAGAATTTGCATCAGGAGAGACTCATCAAGAAAACATCATCTCGGACGATCCTCCGAAATCCACCCACCATGATACACTCCATACTGATCCTGATGAAGAGCATTCAACTGAATATATGTTCGATGACGACATCGTCTTCATTGCTTCTCCTCCAGTCTTCTCTTATTTTCACACTCTATTGAATCCATCATCATCAAGGCCTATCTATGACTTCCGTCTCTCATCATCTTCATCAAAGCCTGTTGATGAAGAAATACAAGTTGATAACCAAATACAACACACACTTGGAGGTGAAAAAGAAACGAATCTTCCCAAGGAAAATCAAACAGCCACTACAAACAATCCTGCTCCTTCCGAACCTCAAGTCAATCAAGAAAGTGATAAAGCTATGTCTGAGAGTTCCACCTCGGACACTGGATCATCATCTAAAAAATATGCTGATCCATTTGCCCTGTTAGAACTCCGAGACAACGTTTCTACTACAATCTCAAAATTGGATTCTCTATACAAGTCAATTTCCCAGCTTGATTCCAAAATCGATGCCAAAGTGTCTGGTCTCGACACCAAGCTTGATTCCATTCTCCACTCCTTATTCGTTCGACCCTCAGATACAAAAGGGCATAACAGTTTAATCAACTCATCACCCTCCGACTCAAACACACCATTGAGGACGTTGAGCAAAAATATAACTCAATTCTGGACCACTACCTTGACACAATCACCACTATGCTCAAGGTTCATGATGACATGATCAACGCCACAAATGAGCTCATAAAGCAAACCCATGTCAGGCATGAGAAGCAAATTCAGAGGATGGAGAAAGAGATCAAGAAGAAAGACAAAATGAATATCATCATGCAAAAAGTCCTCATCAAACTCCTTAAAGCTTGTTGGAACATAGGTGACGTTCCGAACAACAAGTTCGATGAAATGCTCTTGATTCTTGCTTCTCTATTCGATCACTTGAAAGCTCAGGCTCCCACGCTGAAGCCTATGATGCCCTTACACTACAGATGAAAACCAGTTTCCAAAAGGTGTTTGATAGGCTCTCAGAATTCCAAGCATCAACTATACTTGCCTCAATTGCAAGGTTATCCGATGCAAGAGGGGGAGAAGGACCATGCAAAAAAGACATACTATCTCCTAGAAGCCTGTCTCAGAGTTTAGCCTCCGAGATGCATCTGACGATGATGATGTTCAAATTATGTCTATAGGTATTCCTTTTGATGATAATGAACAAGTCGAGTACATCACAAATGTTGTGTGTAACATCCAAAATATGGCCCCAAAATTTTGTTTATAATAATAGATAAAATAGTAATTCCAATATCATCCAATCATCTAAAATAAAAGCCGATGTATCAATTGTCATAAAATCAGAGTAAAACATCATGTGCGGAATCCCAATGGTGTGTACGATGCAGCTATCCCAAGGTCTTCCCCTCAGAAGTACCTGAAACATAAACAAAAAACCGTAAGCACAAAGCTTATTGAGTTCCTCCAAAATACTGCATACCATACGTATCATGCAATAATGAGATACGGGCCCCATCCACACTCCGATAATAGTGAGATATGGGACCCAACCACACTTGGATAACATGCCCGCCCAGTGAGATATAGGCCCCGCCCACACTCGGATCGAAATGAGATATGGGCCCTGCCCAATAGACATACATATACACACACATAAAAGTATCACAAAGACATCAAGTATATCAACATGATCAAACAAGGGTCAACCTTGGTGCCTTAGACCCGCATAACCTGGTGAGGAAACTCACCTCGAATACAGAAGGGTAGCTGAACGGATCCCGACTCTGAATATCGACTCAAATCAACCACTAAGCATAAAAGATTTCCTTAAGTACAACACAAAATGCCCACGATCCCTTATTGGTCAAACTTGGTAAAAAACTAAGGTCAAAGTCAAAGTCAACAATCAGAGTTGACCCAACTCGCTGAGTTTATCCATGAACTCGCCGAATTTATCTATCAGTCTGCAAAGTCGGGGGAAATTGATCCAACTCGCCGAGTTCATCCATTAACTCATCGAGTTCACCAAAAGCTCAACATCTTAATCCATTAAGCCGTCCTTAACGAAACTAAGAGCTTCATGACTTAGATCTTAACTGAAATAGCCTCAAAAAGGGTAAAGTTTCCAACTTTACCCCTAATAACCGCCAAAATGGGTTCAAAACCCAAACCCTATACTTAAAAGGGTAAGGACTTAATCAATAAGCACTAAATTACCAAATGCATAACCCTAAACTGTAGATCTGGACCTAAAAGCTAAAATACCACGTAAAGTTTCCAACTTTACCTTCAAGTATCCTTAGAAGAAGTTCAAATGTTCAAAAGAAGCCATAAGATGGCCTTAATGCATGCATGGAGCCCTTAAGACCATAAAGTTGGCACCTTTATGCCAAAAGAGCTCAAGAGGATCATATATCTGGAAGAACAGCACTTGGGACGTCCATCAACCCCACTAATCACCAAACAAGGCTAAAGGCATCAAAACTAACCCAAAAAGAGATCTAATCAAATATTGAGCAAGGTTAGAACTTTATACTCGAAATATGCTGGAAATGGTGCAAAGAATCAAGATGTTGAAGGTCCTACTTGAATCACTACCTTGCACCAAGCTTCTCTTTCTTCCAAGGGCTTCAAACTCACGAAAATACAATCATAAAGAGCTCAAAACACTCAAAAATGCTTTAGGGTTTCAAAATTAGGGTTAAGGACTATGGAGGCTGGAAATGAGGCCAACACCTGGGACTTAAGGTGTTTAAATAGGGTGCAAAACCCTAAAATTAGGGTTTACTCCTGAGCGGCCAACTCGTCGAGTTGAGACACCTCAAATCGTCGAGTTGCCTCATGAAACCACACGGTCAAGACAACTTCTACTCGAAGAGTTTAGGCTTTCAAGTCGTCGAGTTCTCCAAGGAAAAATACAACAATTGCAAAGATAAATTCATACCGAAAACTAGACGTTACACTGCGGTTGGAGTTGAAGCTCCAAGGAAATTTTCAGCGAAATCTCTCTCGGAGGAAGAATGAAGGATATGGTCTGCAGTTAACTGGCCGTCTTCCTTGGCAAAAGTCTTACAATGGAGTCGTGAACTGGCCAAAGTCAAGACAAAGCTCACAGTTGACGCATTCCAAGTCACTCAATCCATGATGCCTCTATTTCCCTCTCCGAGAGTAGTTCCTATTGATGAAGGTTCTCCACTTTGGAAACCTGATGAAATCCCAGAAGAGCCTTTAATTCCTGTGCCTCTTGTGCTCAACGTTGATGAGAACATCCAACAAGTCATCTCTTACTTATCCAAACAACAAGACAAAGGAAAGAAGCCTATCTCAAAACCCCAAAGCTATGAACCAACTGCCAAGAAGTCAGAAGGGTGGTCTCAAGCACAAATAGATCAAGTCCTTGAAGAGAGCATTCAAATTCAAGCTCTCAAAGACAATTCCAATCCAATGTTAGGGCTTTCCCCACTTTTTCATGAAGGAATAATTCATGATCAGGACATTGTGCCATTCATATATTATGATCTACCAACCCAAGACTCGGACCAGATTGATCTCCCCATCTCTCCCCATGGTAGATTCTACATCAAGTATGCTCTTCTCCACCCATATGATGATCCTCAAACGATTGTCAGAACCGAAAGAGAAAGACTGAAGACATTCTACTCCATGAACGCACGTCCTAAAAAAGAAGTGTGGTCTCGGAAGAGAATTACAAAGATCTCTGGGGTTGGAAGAAAAGTCTTAAGCAAATTTGACTTAGATTGCTTGTTGCACCACTATTACATCTTTCAGAACAAATCAAAGCAAATCCTCATTACGGACGCCGACTTCCCCTCCATAAATCCAAACGACATCTTGACTATTATTGCTCACTTCCGAACTCGCCAAGACAGTCAAATGAACATTGTTGCCTACAGTGCTGCAATGAACTACCTAAAAGATTATGTTGTCGAGTTTTGCAGATGTGACTTTGATCTTGCTCATTTTTCGGAACTGAAAAGTTTTTGGGCAAAGATTGACTACAAGCTACACGAAGCTGAGATTTTGGTAGAAGGGCCAATTGATGAACCAATTTTGGGATACGTCTACTTGCAAAAGAAGACAAAAAAAAGGACTTCTTTCGAGTCCTAGACAAGCATCTCGTTCCCTCTAAAGTTCTTCAAAATTTCATCACAAATTCAGCAAAGTCAGATGCTCTGGAGCATGTGAAAAACAAATTTATCAATCAACTCCAATGGTACCTGGAAGTTCAGAGCTAACTCTACAGAGCTTATGTGTTCATCAATGAAGAAGCCAACTAAGCTGACTTGATTGCTAAGTTCACTTAGGGGGAGATTACTGAAACATGAAAAGTGAACCTCTAACAATCGTTAGTAATAAAGATCCGAAGTCAGTTGAGTCCGAGATTTGTGAAGTCTGAGATAGAGATGGAGTATGAGATGAAGATCATTCCGAGATGAAAGGTAGTTCCGAGATTTAAAATATGTTCTTGTATTAAATGTTTCCTGTCTTATTATTGATGTAACATTTCATAGGACTTTATCTTTTAGATAATCAGTTTGTCAGTGACTCATTATTATCTAGTCCTAGGAATGTTTCCCAGATTGTATGATGTTAATCCTTAGTCTATTTAAGGAGTGATTTGAATGACAAGAAAATATGCATTATTACTCCAAAGGTAGAAAAAAATTCTCTTTACTTCACTTTAATTTTTCTCTCAAGTCAAGATCTCTCATAACATTCTTCTTGTTCATTAAATTTCTTTACATTGATTATACTCCTAGTTTACTTCATTTAATATTTGAGTACTTTGTTGAATCTTTTCTTCAAGTCCTAACTGTTATTTCCAGATTTGACTGGAACCATTAATTAAGAGCAGACATTGATCTTAAAGATTAGCTCAAGGTTTGTGTTTTCATACATTGTCCTTGCGCATTGATTCTTGTACTCACAATAAGGTTTCATAGTGTGTTTGTTTTTCAGAAGTCCGTAGACATAGAAACATCTGCTTAAGGTCTTCATGGCACAAAATTAGCCTCGAGTCTTCTAAGGTCTACACACTTTATTCAAAACCCAACAAAAAAAAAACACACGCTTATTTCTCTTGACATATCAATGCCTCCTTCCTTCTCACCATTTCGCCCTTTACTGCTTATCCTCCTCCTCTCGCTGGTCGTTACCTTCCAGACCGTCCAAAATAGCCGTCATTATCGACACCTACATCCGTCGGCAAAATCCATCGCTACCTCCTCACCATCGGCGACTCCCTCCACCACCAATCTTATTCAACCTCTTACCATCGGATTTCCCCTGTAAACAAAAAAGGTTCTGCCCAACGTCGAACCATCCTCCATGTCGCCGACTAGCCTACTATCGACACCACCCTCTCCTCCATGCCTTTGCCTCCCGCAGTTGTTCATGAGGTATTTATTTCATCTGAATTTTTCTCTATAATAGTATCCTATCTTTTCTCTTTTCTGATTAGGATGTGAAAGTCATTGAATCATATATCGGTTTTGGTATGTGTTTCTGATGTCGTGTTTACTTAAATGACTTCTGGAATTAGATTATGTTATTGTTTTGGATGTTTTTTGCTAAAATTATTTTGGTTTTCTAAAGTCACATAAAAATCGCCCACCAAGCATTTGATAAAATGTCTGATAGGGACATTGCATCTTGGAAGACATTCCTTTTTCGTTTATAGTTCAATTTAACATATTAAAAACTCAAATTTACAACCTTTGCAGGAAGACGACACCAAATATGTCAAGAAACATGGAAATTTGAATAAGCCGACAATGCTGTCAATGGTGGCAATTGTTGCAATGTGTATGTGGCTTTGTTGTTCAAGAATTCACTCCGGAATCCATTCCAATAATGGAGTAAGCTAAGCTAAGACAAGTCTAGGATTTCATTTTCTTTTTCATTTGATATAATTTTATTAACAAAGATGGTTATGATCGTAAAATTTGTGTGTAATGTGTATATGACTCTATTGATGTTATTCCATCTAAATATACGGTATTTTTTATGTCTTGTACTTCGTACTTGTTTACCAGTTTTCATGCTAGAAATTCATAAGAAAATCTCTCACTTGTTTACCATTTTCCCTAGTTGAACTAAACGGAATCTCTATGATCGGTATAAATTCAAACCAGGTCGAATAAAAGAGATGTGTTGTATGTATGATATATATTTTAGGATCTTATTTTTGTTTATCTTGCAAAGACAATGGTATATATTTATTAGATAATTTTGGAAGTGATTTATTAATATAGAAATTTGATTATATGATTTTATATTAAATGAACTAGGATAAGAATTATTTAATTTCGGTGATAAAAAACTCTTTTAAGTTTAAAAAATCAATTTATTTTATTTTATTTTCTTTTAGGAGTCTGCGGACCTTAAAAAACAAACAACATTTTTCTTGCAGAGTACAGCCGTTTAGTCAACCTCTTCTTCTACAGATATCTGTAGATGTGGTCCGTAGACTGCAAACATTTTACATCTTAAAAAACAAACAACACCTCATACTTAAACTTAGATTTAAACTTTGTTTATATTTTGATACAAAATTCCGCATTAATGATTTCAAATGAGAAAAATGATTTTCAAAAGATAAACATATTTTACTAGCTTGTACAAGAGGTGTTTCAATATTTGAAAAAAAAATAGCCAAGAATTTAAGAAATAACTCAGATAACCAACGAAAACACATGTAGCCCTTATTGGGATGCGATTTCAAATTATGAGCTAAGATTTCAACTTAAGGGTTGCGATTTCATAATAAGTCAATGGGCCAATAGTTTTAAGGTTGGAAAAAAATGATCTTTGTTTTAATATTTTTAGTTGAGAGTCAAACAAAAAATCCTCTCATTGCAGACGAAAACACTCATATGTAACTTTTCTAACATTCATCTAAAAGTCAAGTTGGATAATCTCATCTAAGTATTTGTATAGGTTATGCGCTAATTTTCTTTGTACATTCTTATTTGAAGTTAGAGAAAATCACAATGAGGAGAGCTCATCTGCAATCATACACGTGTCTAATGCAAATGGTTATGCATTAATAGTAGAAATCCTAGATGAGTTAGAAGAAATCTCAAATGAATTAGAGAAAATCCTATATGAGTTGGAGGAAATCGCTAATGTTATAGGAAATCCCATAATAAGTTTACGATGTCCTAATAGAGTTAGAGGAAATTGCAAATGATTTCCTTTAACTCATATGAGATTAGAACTAGATGGTTTCATAAACATTAAAATTAGTTACATAAACATTACTGAGGTGGAAGATTTTTGCTTGACTCTCAACTAGAAATATGAAAACGAGGATAATTTTTTTCAACCTTAAATACTATGAGGTTAATGGGCTCGACCTATAAAGAAATCGCAACTCATAAACTGAAATCTCAACCCAATAAGGGTCACCGATGGTTAATTTGATAATTTCTTAATATTTTGGCTATTTTTTTTTTTAAAACGTTTAGAAAATTAAGCTAAATTGTCTTTTTCTTTACATCTTACTTGCGAGTAAATGCACCAAAATGCATAAAATCATGTAATTGCATTTAAAGTCCATAATTCATAATTAAGTCGACCAATTTACATGTTTAGTCTTTGTCTTTTCGTACATCAAAACAAACTAGATAACTCATAATTACATGTTTAGTGTTTTTCTTATGACATACGAATGGAGAGTTTGATATGAGTAACAATTCTCTTAGGCTGTTAGGTGTGAGAAACGACCACATGCGTTTTAAAAAGAAAAAAGAAGGAAACAATGTTTTTAGGTTGTTGTGGTGGTAACAGGAAGCAACGGGTATGCTTATAACGCGCAAAAACGTTGAAGAAGGCAGTGTTTGTGTCGTCATAACGTGCAAAAATGCCCCGATGGACATTGTACATACCTAGCAGTCTTACAAATTACTAGTTTCAAATACGAGGTAAAGTCAATATATTTAGAAAATATATAAACACTTTATGCTAAAGATCTAAAGTTATGAAAAAGACTCGATTCCTTATGATTTTAGTAACATGTTTCATTCATTGACCATATATGTATACATGTTTTTAGTGACTTCCTCTACGAATCATATGGATAGACAGAGACTATTTAATTTTATAAAACTTCATACTCAAGTATATTTGGATTAAAGCAATATTAAGATAAACAAACCTTTAAATCCTTATGTTGTAAATTTTATTTTAAGAAAAAAAAAACCATATCATATCGGTCATTAAAGTAAGCAAGATATTATTTGATTTGATTTATTAGTATTACCAACTCTTAGACATCAAGTCACTTGGACTTCAATTATACCATACTTAAATCTAACACTTTATATGAAAAAACATCAATTTTTGGAATAAATTAATCATCACCTTTTGAATTATGTCCGAGTAAATTTGTCATTTTATATTGGAAAAGTAATATAATTTTCATACGCAAATCTAAGTTACATTTGTTGTACACTATAATTTAATGAAAATAAGTGTTGGTTGAAACTATTAACTTTCATATGATAAGAAAAAATCAAGAAAAATAAGGAATTAAGTCAAAGTTATAACTTTCAAATAGTGCTTATTAAATGGGTGTTTGGCAATGTTTTTTTAGTAAAAATGTTTATTAATTTAGCTAGTGTCAAAACAATATTTAAAAAAAACATGTGTGAATCCGTTTATACAATATTAAAAAATAACAAACTAATAAATTATTTTTTAGTGTTTGATAAATTATGTTTATATGTGCCGGTTATAAGTAACCCACTTCATGGTGGTTGGTACCACAAGAATCTATGTAATATGTGGGTCGTGACTACTTCAATCTAATAAGAAAATAATTTATCAAAAACTCATTAAATAAATCAATAAAAAAAATAAAAAGTAATTTATCAAAGAGTAAATTACTGAAATCGTCCCTGTGGTTTGGTCAAAATTGCATGTTTGGTCCCTAACTTTTTTTTTTGCACTCGGATTGTCTCTGTGGTTTGCTTTTGTTGCGTTTTTCGTCCCTATGGTTTGGTAAAAGCTGCATGTTTGGTCCATAACTTTATGTATGTAAGGGACGAAAATACAATAAAATCAAACCACAGGGACGATCCGCGTGCAAAAAAAAAGTTAGGGACCAAAAGTGCAACTTTGACCAAATCACATGGACGATTTTAGTAATTTACTCTTTATCAAAAGCAGTTTATTTCAGTCATTTAATCTTCTAATCCAAACACTTAAAACCCTTTATTACCGATATTAAACTATAATAAGAAAATAAACACTTCAAATAAACAATCTTAAATACAACTTAAATAGTAAAAAATAGAGTTTGTAAAAAACAAGTTAACATGCCAACCTAACGTCAACCAACCTAATAATTAGTAGGTATGGTTGATATTTTCAATCCGTTTAACTTAACAAATGAACTTGAGTTGACTATATTTATTAAACAAGATGGATTGAAAAAAATATATATATAAAAATCAACACGATTTCAATCATTTTCTTGTATTAAAAGTCTTTACCTGTTATGGCATCAACAATTTATTGAACTCTATAGAATTCAGTGAATTATCATATCATCCATTAAACATTTATACAACAACACCTACAATCCATTAAACATTTATTGAATCATAATCATCATTTTATTCATTCTATTAAACCATTCAATAATCATTCAACTCTTACAATCCATTAAACATTTATTAAATCATAATCATCATTTTATTCATTCTATTAAACCATTCAATAATCATTCAACTCTATTCAATGTTATCATCAATACTTTATTCAATTCCTATTTAATTATAATAATCACCAAATTCAACTTTTATATTATTTATTTAAATATATTAATAAGAATGAAATTTTCAACTTTGTTTAATTGAATCAGTGATACAAAAATGATCCAGCATACTCCATCCTTACTAAAGATGTAGAAAATATTTTTGTCAAATGATAGTTTGATGCTTTTAATATGCAATTAAATAACAAAATAAAAAAGTAACTTATTCAGTTATATAACAATAAAAACAGTAAAATGTTCAATATATAAAAAGAAATGTTGGAATGAATAGATAAAGGTTCAAAACAAAAACACTCTTCCACACACTTTCTCCACCTCTGTTCCCATTTTATGATCTTCTTCCTCACCCACTATGGTTCGAGGAGATTCAGAGGTTGAAGCCATGTACGAACCTCACACTCACAGCCACAGCCACCATAGATCCAAACGGGGGAACGCTAATCTAGCTTCATGCATCGTAGCAACCATTTTCTTGCTCCTCATCGCCTTTGGAGTAGCCATCGTCTACTTCCTCGTCTTCAAGCCAAAGAACCCCAAGATCGCCGTCGACTCCGTTCAGTTCCCTACGTTTTCGATCTCCAACGGCACCGTCAATTTCACCTTCTTCCAGTTCGTCTCCGTCACAAACCCCAACCGTGACGCCTTCACTCACTACGACAGCTCACTTCAGCTTGCCTACTCGAATGCACCTGTCGGATTCATTTTCATCCCCGCCGGGAAAATCGATGGCGGTCATACACAACACATGTCGGCAAAATTCGCCGTTGAGTCTTTTCCTATTCCCGCGAGACCGCCGCCGGTGACAGCGGAGGCGATTGGTGGTGGATCGGAATTGGGAATGGAAGGAGCGACAATGGAGATCGAGACAAGGATGAAATTGGTTGGTAGAGTTAGGGTTTTGAAGATTTTCACTCACAGAGTTGAAAGCGGGGTGAATTGTGGAGTAGTGATTGAGGTAAGAAGTGGATCTGTGCTAGGGCTTCATTGCTAGCTTAGCGTTGATTTCTGGTTGATCGATTCGTATCTTTTGTGTTGATTCGGAATTAATTCCAATCCCTAATTGTATATAATGATTAAGAATCTGCTTTTAACGCCACTTAATCAATCAAAAAGTGCTGTTTTTGTGCATAAATCGAACTGAAATTCGATTGATTAAGACAAAATTACAGAAAAGTTGTTTATTCAGCTTCAGCTACAAGATCTGTGCGTATATCAATTAGTCCATGTAGGAAGATCCATATTTTAAATTGGAGTTCATGAAGATGATTTGAATCCAAGTCAAATTGCAACCATTTTTGGAATTTTAGATGCGTTTTTTCTTCCCTACCAGGCTTGGGTCGGTTTCCTTAAATAGAAGCAACAAGCTTTATCCGACTCGTTTTGAACTTTTGAATATGATTCTTCGTGAACTTCCGATTGAAACAGATGAATGTATGATTATGATACCAAGTTTACTCGACTGGGGTTTTCCAGATATCTTGATTTGAAACCTCTATATATATATTAAAAGTCCCCAAATTTGGTAGGGAAACCAAGTCATATTATGAAATTCGTCAACTACTATGGTTTGATGATGAAACCGAAAAAATCATTCTGTACCAACACAAGGACTCAACAAAGAAACACAAGTAAAAAATTGAAATTATTGAAGCACTCCAAATCGAGTTGCTTCTTCTTCATCCCTTTAGGGAAAGTTTTTTCCTTTTTCTTTTGTGGTCGATGACAATGATACAAAGAAATATCATAAGTGGGGTTTTTGTGGGTTCACTGGTGGTGGGGAGAAGTGGGGATAAAACATCCATTAGGCCAGAAGGGAGAGGTTGTGGCGTTGTCAATCATCATCAATGGAGTAGGCCAATGAGAAGTATGGCTGAAAGAAGTGGAGGGGAGGGATGGGTTGGTCGTTCGGTTGAGTTTAAATACTAGGGACACGTAGGTTACATCCCATCCCGAAACCCATCCTACCCTTATAATTTAAACTCAATTGAACGACCACCCACTTCTCGATTGTATGGCCATACGGAGCAATGTGGAGTCTATATGCATCCCCTATACATTAGACACTACAAACAAAACAACATTTAATGGCACATACTTATGTATGCCCATACTAGAGAAAACTATGACAATATAAGAGAACAATATGGCAATACTAAATTTTATCCGATGAGATTTTATGTTAAAGCTTTCTTGAACGAATAGTATAACGGCCATACGGGACATTTTCTAAATCATATCATAAGGTGAAATGACAATTCCGTGATTCTTCGAGCCATAGGAGCCATGTTATGGAAAAATCATGTTATAGCCTTCATTAGATTATATGTAAGCTTTATATGCGTTTGTCATGACATATAATTATATAAGGGATCAAATGACACTTTAAGGAGTAAATAAAGTTCTTACACTAGGCTGTCAAGGTGAGTATTTACCACAAATCACATGTCCTTTATTTTGACATTCTACTTTGGATTTTCTTTTATGTATTTTAGTATTATGTGTTAGATAATACCGACCTTATTTATTCAAATGTATACTTGTTTAGCTTGTATTTATCTCTCCACCATATTAGGAAAATATGTTGTAATTAATTTATATAAATATACATATCACACAATCGATTGATGTGTGTTTTGAGTAAATCTCACTTTACATAACTTGTTTATCAAGGCTCTAACCAATTATTTCACAAATTAAACGACTAAACTCTGTAAGGTAATCACCTGATGTTACCTTTGAATATAAGGTAATCACCTGATGTTACCTTTGAATATAAAGTGATCAACAGATGAAAGAAAGAAGAAGGAATAGAGGAATTGAAAGGCCTAGTATGCTCAAGAATCATATTAAAGTGATATTGCTAAATAACATATGATACTAATGGGTCACACTAACAGCAACTTGATACAACTGTTAGAAATTGATTTTAATAAATATTCAATAAAACTCTTAAAATTAAATAAAAAATTATTTATTTCATGGAAATAATAATTTCCATTATCAAGTAACTTAATATATATCATATGGAATGATTTATAAGTAATGTATAAGCTTTTGGACTAGTTGAATCCTTGTGTCTTTTTCCTAAAAGACAAGGTTTATATTTTATAAAAGAGTTTATAAAATTTTGACTTTTTTTCTTCTTCTTTATGTAATTTTTGAGATATACATAAAAAGATGAAGTGTATGACTTGTCTAATCATGCTTTAAAGGCATGTGAGACATGCTTATGACAACAGAGACAAGTTTTCTTAAAGTGCTAAGAACTAATGGTTAATAACTTTACTTTATGCATATAAATAAGAAAGTTTGCACTTGAATTATTTGCTCATTCATTCCTTGATGCAAAATTTGAATCCTCTCTCCCCTCTCCCTTTCTCTCTAGTTTTAGTTAGAAAACTTGAAGAACACTTGCATCTTAAATCCCTCTTTAAGTTCATATTGATTATGAACATAAAGCTTAAGGGTTTAAGAGTTTTGGACTAGCATCTACATCAAGTTAAGTCATTGTTTGTGTCTCAAAGGTTCCACATTCTTCATCAACTTCCAAGCTTCCCGAGAGGACCCAAAGAACTTCAAATGTTGTTATTTCTTCACCTCTTCTTTGGTTGGTGTTTTAATCTTTCTATAGCTTGCAAGAAGATCCTTGGTGGGTATAAAATGTTTATGTTATTTCAAAAAATTAAAGTCTTCCGTTGCCATATTTTCAGGTTTATGAAACTATTTTTTGAACTAAAACCCAACAATTAGTATCAGAGTCACCTTGCAAGTTTGGTTAGATTTTTTTATTTTTGGAAATCTTAGTTTTTGGAAAATATGGATAACTTGTTTTTGTATAAAAATAAGTTAATACATATTTTTTATGACAATTTTTTTTTGTTATGTTATGTAACAAAAGTTTCATGCATCATTTGTCATTTAAAGCTGTCTTAGAAAAACAAAGGTTGTTTGATGTATATATTGATGTATATGATGTGCATAAACTAGCCAATGACCAATGTGTTGTTATATTGTTGTGTTGGTTATTTTTGTTATAAAATGGTTGTAATAATTTATTTATTCATATGGTATATAATAATTAAATATATTAGCTTTTCTTGGTTATTTTTGTAAAGTAATAGATTAGTTTTTAGAATTAATTAATTTGTACAAAAATGTAACAATAAATCAAGTTGAAACCATTTTTTGAAGACAAAAGAGAAATGGGTGTCTAAAACGTGTGCAGGATTTTCAGTGATATTTTCTGAAAAGTGTCACTAATGTTGTTCACAAAGGGTTGTTGACTTTTAGCAACAATTGATGAATTTTAGTCTTCAAGAAGTTTTTTTAATCTTTTGTAAGCAATGAGTGTTTACTCAAGTGAGAGCTTCTACAATAACATTATAAGAAGTTTTTGGTCCCCTTATATGTCCCTTTAGGAATGGACTTCACATTTTTGTGTTGGCTCACAAAAATATCATTAGTTGGTTATGTTTATGCACATATCTTTTTTATGCATATTTGTGTTGTTTATTTTACGCATTATTTTGTGTGGTTGATAAAATTAGTTTTTCACATGCTAAAATAATTTTGGACAAAATAAACATCACACGGAGTTTGAGTTTTCAAAATTGGACATAAGATGTAACAAATTATTATTATAAAAATAAAACCTAGTTTTATTAAATCGTTAATAAAAACAAATTATGAAAGACTCCAATATAAGTTTTAAAATGGTAAATTTTATAACTTATACAAAATCCAAATATATTAGTAATAAAATAAAGTTTTATTAAAGATATAAAAAGTTCATATGCATTCAAACTTAATACCGGTTATTAAAATTGAATTACGTCAAATTATATAAAAACTAGCTTTTTATATAGAATCTTTAAAAGTGACTTGCTTTTGAAAATTGATACCATGGTTTATTATATGCATGATGATATCATATGTTTTTCAGTTTTTATACTAGAATTATAAAACATATAAATACCTTTTTACAAACCTCAAATCTATGCAATCCTTTTGAAGAACACTCGCACGTCTCTTGTGTGCACTAGTGGGATAAATGATACCTAACCGCTTAGTGTTATCTTTTGATGGCCGGGGAAGTATTCACGATTTCTATAACCAAGTTATAGGTCGATTACACAAGTTTTTTCAAATTGGACGATTTGATTGGAAATCTTTTGTGATAAAGGATACCTAAGCAAGAGAGTTCCGAGACATAGATGTGATCAAACATGTCTAATTAAATTTGTTATTAGCGATCCCATAAATCTAGGACTTATATAGTGAGATATAACTGATAATCCATATCTACCGGGTTGAATTCAAATGGATAGGATAAATGATACTTAACCATTTATTTGTTTTGCAACTTGGATCCTAGACTTTGATAATTAATGTTTTTGGAAACTAAAAATGTATTAATTATTAAGATAAATATTGAAAATACTAAATGAATTTTGTTGAAAATTTGTAGTTATACAATCCATTCTCATTATCATGAATTGTCATTTTCTTTAATGACTTAATGAAATAATAACATTCACTAGATACAACTTCAATAAATGGGTTCGTGTCTTAAGAGACAATCTCGTATGAGATATGAAATTGCATACACTTATAGGTCCTGGTCCTAAAGTATTTGTTTTGAGCAATGAACCTAAACATGATACCCAATACAGGCATCACCGTGATGCTAAAGATGTTTCTAACATCAAGATAGGAGTAGTTATTCATGACTTCTAGGAAGTCTTGGATGATTTAAATATATATGTGATGATATGACTAGGTCAAACAATATTCCAATAAATATAGTGATATTTTATTTAAAGCTAGTTTAAACATTAGAATAATGCAAGGCTAAAAGAATCATGTTGTGTGATTCATGAGGTCCATGTTTTATGGACTGAACACCTTTAAGCCCAAGAAATCTACTAAAGCCCACATAGATGGATCTTGTTTCTTTTATGAAGAAATTGGACACTGAAAGAGGATTTACTCATCTTATTTGGAAAGAAAGTCTGAAAGAGACTAGTACTTCTTGTATTTACTAAATAGAACTCATACTTTTCGTATAACACTTAGGTACTTGGTACTTAAATGTTAATCTAATATTTGTAAATGGCTTGCAAATATTTATAGAAGTGTAACCAAGTTGAGCATAATCAAGTAGGAACTACACTCTAGGAGTTTAGTTTATTATTTATGCTTAGAACATAAAATACTTGTAATGTAAAACAATATTTGTTTTGGAACAATGTATGTTTTAATTTAACATGTCTAAATTTATGTCTTAGTTATTTTATTCAAATGTTTGATAATTTACTTAATCGTTTTTATAACGATAATATTCATATTCTGAAATGATTAACTTCTATTTATGAGACTAGATCTCTTAATAGAGTTGTGAAGCAAATATCAACATTTCATAAATAAGATTAAGTTCTATATGCAAGCACGTTTGACTTAAACTTGTTTTAAGTCAAACTTATCTTTGGCATTGTTATCTTTATTATATAAATGACATTCACATATTCCAACTTCAAGAAAGGGATCTTTGAAGGCAAATAATGTAGTTTATTTGACATATGTGAACCTTATTTATATGTAAAGGATTCCTAATGACATTTTCACTAAGGTGTAGAGAAAATAATTAAGGAACTATACACTTTGGTGTATGACTTCCTTTCTAATGAATGTATGAGATTAAACACAAGATACCAAATCAACTTTATTAACAACGATAGTAGTTTTAATTATATTTTACGTGGTAAAACATAATTGTGAAATCTTTGTTGAAGGTTTCAAAAGTTGAGATGCAAACTAGTAAGAACCATCTAAGGCCTTAATGATAATAAATGATGAATTAAATCCTACTTAGTATTATTTACTTTCTAATCGGTAAAAATATCATCCTTAATGTTTTTGGGATAATACTTCAATCACTAGTAATTGTATCTTGAATACAAATACCAACTAATAAGTAGATTAAACACTTTATAAAATTTAGTATGGAAAGGCTCCATCCCTATCTTACTTAATGTTTTGTGGATTTGAAGCCGATGTTGGACTAAAGCTTCTAAACCCAAAATTTGCTAAACACATATTTGTATAATACTCTAAATGTGACTTAGATTATTATATGCAAACCCACATAGAATAAGTCCTGTTATTCTTGTGAAAGCTAAGTTAGTAGAAAGCAAGCTTCTATAAGTTCATAGTCTCTTATAATTGTGGGAGCAATTATAAATTAAGACTAATATGAATTGGATTTGTTGACTCACTAGATGAAAGTAGGCAAGTGGTTGTAACCAAGTTTCATAGGTAATTGTCAGAGAGCTAGTATTGAACTGACCCGCATCAAGATCATCTCATGGATCGCTATCGTGAATGATACATGATTAAAAGGTAATATCTTTGTATCCTTAACACCTGAGATACATAGTGGGACTTAAGTGTAGGGAGTACTATGCTTAATATGGTCAAATGTTGTTCCATAAATGAGTAGTAATAAAAGCCATTTTCAGGTATGGTGTGAACTATGCAAGAGGCTTATGTAGTCAAGATGAGATTTTTTTCCTCTTATGTGTTGAGAGTTAGACATCTAAGGCGCCTTAACAAAAGTTGAACAACTAATGAGATTGATCGTGATCCGAATCTCAAGTTTAACATGATGTCTGTAGCAAATGAATAACTGATAAACTTACCTTATACACCAATTGTAGCTTTGAGCTTTTTAGGAATTGGGCGTTGATAGAATGGCATAAACAGTCGTATGGTCTTAGGCGCAATGAAATGTTGCTAGACGTTCACCACTGTCTATATCAGTCTAATATGAGTCTTGCGCAAGTGGGAGATTGAAAGGCCTAGTATGCTCAAGAATCATATTAAAGTGATATTGCTAAATAACATATGATACTAATGGGTCACACTAACAGCAACTTGATATAATTGATTATTTATTAGAAATTGAATTTAATAATTATTCAATAAAACTCTTATAATTAAATTGGAAATTATTTATTTTATGGAAATAATAAATTTCATTAGCAAGTAACTTAACATATATATATATATATATATATATATATATATATATATATATATATATATATATATATATATATCATATGGTATGATTTATAAGTCATGTACAAATTTTTGGACTAGTTGAATCCTTTTGTCTTTTTCCTAAAAGACAAGGTTTATATTTTATAAAAGAGTTTATAAAAGTTTGACTTTCTTTCTTCTTCTTTATGCAATTTTCGAGATATGCATAAAAATATGAAATGTATGACTTGTCTAATCATGCTTTAAAGGCATGGGAGACATGCTTATGACAAAAGGGACAAGTTTGCTTAAAGTGCTAAGGACTAATGGTTAATAACTTCACTTTATGCATATAAATAAGAGAGTTTGCGCTTGGATTATTTTCTCATTCATTCCTTGATGCAAAATCTGAATCCTCTCTTCCCTCTCCCTTTCTCTCTAGTTTTGGTTAGAAAACTTGAAGAACACTTGCATCATAAATCCCTCTTTAAGTTCATATTGATTATGAACATAAAGCTTAAGGGTTTAAGAGTTTTGGACTAGCATCTACATCAAGTTAAGTAATTGTTTGTGTCTCAAAGGTTCCACATTCTTCATCAACTTCCAAGCCTCCCGAGAGGACCCAAAGAACTACAAAGGTTGTTATTTCTTCACCTCTTCTTTGGTTGGTGTTTTAATCTTTCAATAACTTGCAAGAAGATCCTTGGTGGGTATAAAATGTTTATGTAATTTCAGAAAATTAAAGTCTTCTATTGCCATATTTTTCAAGTTTATGAAACTATTTTTGAATTAAAACCCAACAGGAATAAAAAGAGAGCATTTTTTCTTCTTGTTATTCCTTTACTTTGAGTAGGATATTAGGAGTTAGAATAAGGGTCAAGTTTTCCTGATGAGCAAGGATTAGGATCTATAAATAGGGGCTATGTATCGACTATGTCGAGATCGATTAAGAGATCTCCTTAGCATTGTTTGTAACCTAAGTTTTGGATTATTTTCTTGAGTTATATGAAGAAGCAGTTGATTATCTGTTTTATTTATCAACTGTGTCCAACAAGCTCTTCTTTAAGCTCATGGTAAAGTATTGGGAAGTATACCAAGTGATAATAAACAATATAGATTTGCTATTCACATAATGGTTTCAGATAGAGTTGTTTATACATTTTGCCCCTGCAACTTTCCACCCTAAATGGACGACCAAACGGAAAGGATAAATTCTTTACTTGATCTATATTAGCAGCACTATGTCAGAGCTAACCAAATAAATTAGGCTAAACTTCTCGATGTGGCATACTTTTCATACAATATGCAAAGTAGCGAAGACCCTTAACCCCAAATATTTTGGTTGTGAGATATGAGGATACTAGCTAGTAGTCCAGTTTATAGTTGGTAAAAGAGTGATACGAGCAAATAAACATTACCCAACTTTGTATAGATAAAATAATCAACAAGATGAAGGAATCGGTGGATGAGAAAAGAATACATGTAGTCATGTAGAGTTCAATGTTTTGGGTTATCAGTTATGTGATAATGAGACTTTCTATTACATCGATTCAGTACATTGTTGAAGGTACACGTTAACAATATGAATGTCCCTATTATTTTGTCTTACATGCAGTGTTGTTAGGGATGGCAAACAAAACCCGAACCCGACGGGGAAACCCGAAACCCGATTATTTCGGGTCGGGTAACGGGTTGTTATCGGGTTTTTTATCGGGTTCGGGGCAGGGAGTGGGTTATCCTCGCCCCGACCCGACCTGCCCTGATATATATATATATATATATATATATATATATATATATATATATATATATATATATATATATATATTGTCACACCCCAAAACCAAGAACGGCGGAAACGTTTTGGGGCGGAGGACGTCATGTATAATATCAACAACAATGTAAAGTAGTAAACAAGCAACAACATCATCCATTGCATTAATAAAATAATTATTATACAATTGTGTTCTGTCAAATTTTGATAAACACTAAAGCATAAATCAAAATGAAAGATAAGTCTTGAACAAGCTCCATCTTCCTTTCTCCTTGCATCGGTACCTGTCTATGATGACCTGAGGATACAAGAAATTTTGAAAACGAGTATCAGCTTTGAAGCTGGTGAGATCATAAGTATTTAGTGTCTTAATTTGTATGTAAGAATTTGTAAGTCTATGTATTTTAAGAATTTGTAATTCTATGTATTGTAAGAATTTGTAAGTGTATATATTGTAAGAATTTGTAAGTCTATGTATTGTAAGAATTTGTAAGTGTATATGAATTGTAAGTGTTTGAAAAACCCTAGAATCCCTATGATTCCTTCTAGTAACAAAAGGAGTCTTCTACCAAGACTTAACTGTTCTCAATGTAATCTTCTACCAAGACCTAACTGTGTTACTATCATTATTATTATAAGAAATTGTATCCTTTTGTACTAGGATACCTAAATATAATTCACCTCATTGGTTATGTGAATGAGTCACAAAATAAAGGTAATAATATAACAAACCCGAATATTACCCTTTGGTACTAGGGTAACTATCATAGTTAACTTTAAGACATCCGTAGACGTACTCTCACCTCTGTTGCTAACAGTTGGGTATAGGAATAGTTAATCCCTTAAAGTATACCTGTAATGGTACCAACCGTTGCCATCCGTGGATGTGCTTTTACCTCTGTAGCTAACAGAGATTCTAGGAATGGTCAATCCCACAATCGTATCCTTTGGTACTAGGATATTAAATCCATTCTATCTCGTTGAATATGTGATTGTATCACAAGGTAAAGATAAAATTGAGGATTTGATAACAGAGTCGATACATATAAAATGTAATAGGACTCCTCCTGATATATCTATGTAAAAGTACTCCTATAAGTGTGATCATGTAATAATATAGTAGAGTACTGTAAGGTTCTACGTGTGCTAGCTGTAATGTGTGTTCTCTCTATCTAGCAAGTATAGTAATGTAATCGTTCTAGTATAGTTGTATATGTTCTCGTCCTAGTATAGTGGTATATGTTCTCATAGTATAGTTGTATATGTTCTCATAGTATAGTTGTATGTGTTCTCTTCCTAGTATAGTTGTATATGTTCTCATAGTATAGTTGTATATGTTCTCTTCCTAGTATAGTTGTATATGTTCTCATAGTATAGTTGTATATGTTCTCTTCCTAGTATAGTTGTATATGTAATAGTATGATCCTGTATTACCCCGATGGTAACTTACTAATGATGTGTCTAGTACGTATGAATATGGAAGTACTTTTATGTCTATATATGTATATTTGATATATAATTAATATGGAAACGACCTTCGGATGGTCACCCGAAATCCCACCAGACCACATCCAAATCGAGAAAAAGGAAATAGGGCGGATGGCCTTCCTAAGCCCTTTAAACATTATTTATACATCTATACATATATGGGCATGCAATTTATAATATAAAAGCATAAATAAGTTTCGTAAGATATTTGGAACAGAAATATTATTTTAAGAAAAGATCGACTTGATGTCAATCTATAAAACAATTTGAAGGCATAAGTTTGATAAAACAATTTAAGTATAAGGAAACATTTTTTTGAAACACAGTTGTAAATAAGTTTGAAATATGATATACAGTGTAAGAGGTACAGTGTAATAAGGAGTTTAAAACATATAAAATGTTTATAAAAATCATTTGAAGGAAACTGTTTGGTAAAATGGCTAATGAGTAGCCAAATCATTTGAATGCTGTATATTAATCACATGTGATTGATGTAATAAGTAATATAATCCTACTTACTAATCACATGTGATTGACATAATAAGTAGCATGATTCTACTTGTATCCCCCCCATAAAACATTTAAAATAGTTTAAAACATTAGTTAAGGGGTATGAACTCACCTGCAGTAAGTGACTGGAATTGAACGGGCTATTATCGTATGGAAGGATCGGACAAGTGCTTGGTGTCAAGTGAAGACTTAGACACACACAATGATCCTAATTACATATGAAGACATATGTATATAAATAATTAGAGATTTAATCACTAATTATACAAGTATAAACATTTAACGCGAGGACAATGTTGGAATAGTGTCTAAGGCTGTAACTATATCCGGTTATGCATGGTCCTTTTGGGTTGCCTTCACCATAGCAACTTGATAGGATGATTTAATAAGAGAGAGTAAATATTATTAATATATTATGGGAATAATATAATGAATAATATATTGTTATTTGATTAATATAAGTCATAGAATTAATTTGGTGACTTAAAGAAGTTAATTAAATAAAGGGGTATAAACTGTCAATTGGTTGATAGTTAAGCTTTAGACTATAAATCCTTATAGATATATAGTGGACGGATTCTAAGATCTTAGGGATAGATAAAATCGTCCATATGAGTTATCTAAGAAGGATTTGGATAGCCTTAAGAGAAGATTATCCAATTAGGGTTTAGGTTGTAACCCTTAAGGAGTCTACAAGTATAAAAAGACCCTATGGCATGGGAATTCGATATCTAACCTAAAGTAAGGAACCTCTAGTCGAAATTCCTCCCCTCTCCTCTCTCCTAAATCATCCTCCTTGCTATTGGTGTTTGTAAGCCATCAGAGGAGTGATATTTGTGACTCTAGAAGCTCCAAGACCTCAAGATCAACAAGGAACTCAAAGGTATGGTTCTAGATCTATTTCAATGTTGTTATTTAACCTAATTAGTAATTAGAAGTCTTGGATTCAAAGCATGTTTATTAGAAAGCCTAGATCCGAGCATTAGGGTTTTGCATGCGCACATAGGAAAGTTCTTATGGTAAAACCCATCAGTGGTATCAGAGCCTAGCTTGGTTTTCTGTAAATTGTTGCTTGATTAACTGAAACAAACCTGCAAAATTCGATTTTTAGGTTTCTGAGTCATGGACTCGGCGAGTCTCAAAGTGGACTCGGCGAGTAGGCCTGACTCGGCGAGTCCCTTTGTGCACTCGGCGAGTCCAGGCGTCAGGAATGGCCAGATTCGGGATTTCTTTGTGTTTATCTTATCCAAACTTACCATAAACTAATTAGATCAATATTAATTCGTTTTTATGATAAATATAATTGTTATCTTGATCTAATCAAAGGTAATTATCAACTAATTAAATATTTAATTTCCTTATATGATAATTAATTAATTATTTTGATTATTTTGGTAATTATCTTAAAAGAAATCTTGAATAAATCAAATATAGATAATTAGGATATTAATTGTTAATTGGAATTATTTGTTATTTGATCCTCCATGTTTTTAAATGTTTAAAACTTGCCCTCAAGTTTTGAAATTTATATTTGTGATTAAAAGTTTTAATTTAGACAACTTAAATTTCAAAAACCCTAGATTTTAAAAGGTTTAAAATACAACCCTATACTAATATGATATTACTAGTATAATATATATATATATATATATATATATATATATATATATATATGTATAACTAAATGCTAGTCTTACCGTTAGTAGGCCTCATTCACGAAGCCAATCTATAAGGTGGGTATAAGGTTGCGGCCTATAAAATGGCGCTTAATGGGTGTACACTCACACCCACCGCTTGCTTGATTGGTGGAGGGTCGTTAGCCGAACGGGTAGGATAGGGCAACCTCATCCTCTCATTAAAAGTATAATAAGAAATATAAAGTAACTACACATATTTTAAAATTTCCCAATCTTAGTTACTTTAGGAAAAGTGAATTGATGCAATCCCATGAAATTACACTTTGCACCTTGCTAAGAAGTTAGTGGAGCGTGTGTGGTTTACCGGCACACTAATTGGTTCTAAGCGAAGGTGGCAAAGGGTGATTCATTGTTTATCATAGTTCGATGGAGCGTGTGTGGTTTACCGGCACATCGAATAGGTGATCGTTACAATGAAGGCACCATGTGAATTTGCATGGTTATTCACACCCGCTTTGTGATCCTCGGTATCCCAGTCACAAACAAGAGGGGCATATCGAGATTTAAACATGCCATTGAATAGGTTCAATGAATCTCATCCGAACCTAGGAATTCTAAAAAACACTTAGGACTAATAGTTTAAGTTTTGTGATGGAGAATTAGTGAATCGTCATTCACTTACCTTCAATGTATTTGCATGTTAGATTACGGCATCCCTTTTCTAATATGTAAATGTCATTGTTGGATCCTAGCCCTAATTTTTCTTATTGGGTGATGATTAGGGATTTATATTCTAATCCATCTTTGTCCTTTTCTAATTATAGATGTCGAACGCAAACAACGCTGCTGCTAGTTCTTTCATGTTGATGAGCCTTTGCCAAAAGGTCACCTTCGATGGAACGAACTTTAGTGAATGGATAAGATACATTCGCACCATTGCTCGCTATGAGGACAAGGAGTATGTCCTTGATGAGAAGCTCGAGAAAATCAACACCGAAATCGCTACTCCAGCCGAAATCACCGCCTTTGAAACTCATGAGCGAGATGCAACGAAGGTACATTGCATCATGATTGCTACCATGAACTCCGAATTCCAAAAGTCCTACGAGGACATGTACCCGTACGAGATGCACCAAGACTTATTGGAAAGGTACCACCAAAACGCGAGACAAGAGCGGTATGAGATCTTCACTAACATGATTTCCGCGAAGATGGGTCATGGAGAATCTCTTACCGTACACTTGCAAAAGATGCAAAGGTATGTCGACCGCCTTCGCAAGTTAAATGTTGACTTCGGGAAAGACTTGGCGATCGACATGGTGCTTCACTCTTTGCCTCCGATGTACAACCAATTTAGGATGACCTACCACATGAACAAAGAGGAGGTCACCCTAAGCAAACTCCAAGGTCTCTTGAGAGTCGCTGAGAGCAACTTCAAGGACAAGTCTGTTGCACCTACTCCCAATCCGCCCGCTGCTCCTGTCTTGGCTATTGGTCAAGGAAAGGGAAAGAAGAGGAAAGCTTCATCGAAGAACTATCGCAAGGCGAAAGCCCGAGATGGTGCCTCTTCTAGTGGGACCAAAGTTGATCCCGCTAAGCCCTGTCCTAACCCGAAGGAGGCAGAGTGCCACCACTGCCACAAGATAGGACATTGGAAAAGAAGCTGCCCAGAGTACCTGCAAGCAATCAAAGAAGGAAAGATCAAGCCATCTTTCGCAGGTATATACACAATTAAATCTAACGATTCTAATCATGCTATTTCTTGGGTCCTTGATACCGGTTGTGGTTACCACATTTGTTCTAATGTGCAGGGACTAAGAAGAAGTAGGGATGTGGAGCAAGGAAGGATAAATCTAATCATGGGGAACAGAAGATCGTCGCCTGTGACCAAGATTGGAGTGTATTCTTTAGTGCTTAGGAATAGTTTGGTTTTAGATTTGAACAATTGTTGCTATTCGCCAGAAATGGCTAGAAACATCATTTCATTTCATGGTTTGTATAGACAAGGATTTAGATTTTCTTTTAATAATGAGAATGGTTCTATTTTAGCTTATCTAAATGGTGTCTTTTACTTTGAAGCTATACCATGTAATGGAATATATGAAACCGTTATGATTGTTGATAACTTAGGAAATGATGTTTTGAATATTGATTCTTCCACTAGTATGGATAAAGCATCCTTGTGGCATTGTCGTCTTGGACATGTCAACAAGAAACGCATAGCCCAACTCCAAAAGGATGGAGTGTTGGAGTCATTCGACCTTAGGGAAGATGACACATGCGAATCTTGTTTACTTGGAAAGATGACTAAGTCACCCTTCACGAGTACATGTGAAAGGGGCGAGGGTCTATTGGACCTAATACATACCGATGTATGTGGACCATTTAGATCAACCACGAAGGATGGGAACCGCTTCTACGTGACTTTTACCGATGACTATAGTAAATATGGGTATATCTACTTAATCAAGCAAAAGTCAGAAACCTTTGAAAAGTTCAAAGAGTTCAAGAATGAAGTGGAGAATCAATTGGGCAGGAAAATCAAGATGCTTCGATCCGATCGAGGAGGAGAGTACCTAAGTCTTGAATTCCACGATTATCTCAAGGAGTGTGGAATAGTTTCGCAATTGACGCCTCCTAGGACACCGCAGTTGAATGGTGTGGCAGAAAGGCGTAATCGAACCTTATTGGATATGGTGCGCTCTATGATGAGTCGTGCTTCACTACCTATTTCTTTCTGGGGGTATGCCTTAGAGACTGCCGCCCATATCCTTAACCGAGTCCCTACCAAGAAGGTTGCCAAAACACCTCACGAGATGTGGACAGGAAAAGCTCCCTCGTTGGCACATATCAAGGTTTGGGGTTGCGAGGCTTTCGTAAGACGAGATACTCACGACAAGCTTGAACCTAGAAGTGAGCGATGTATTTTCATTGGCTACCCGCAGACATCCTTTGGATATGTCTTCTATAGACCGAAGGACAATGTGGTCTTCGTTGCGAGGAGAGGAGTTTTCCGAGAGCGAGAACTCATAAGCCAAGGAGACAGTGGGAGGCAAATCGAGCTTGAAGAGATTCAAGAGTCGATAGATGAAGGAACCTCTACCACTGGCACTCAACCCGAGGAGGAAACTCCGGTTGAACCGATTGACGATTCCTTACCTCTTAGACGTTCCGATAGAGTTAGAGTTCTACCCCAGTTTTATGGTTTTCATATTACTACCGAAGGGGACACGTAAATTAGTGATGGTACACTAATAAATCTTGATGAACCTAATAGCTATAAGGAAGCCATGGCAGGCCCGGAGTCTGCGAAATGGAAAGAGGCAATGGATAGCGAGATCCAATCCATGTATGATAACCAAGTTTGGAATTTGGTTGATTATGTGCCCGGACGTAAGACCGTTGGGTGCAAATGGATCTTCAAGAAGAAGACCGACGTGGATGGAAACGTGCACACATATAAAGCGCGATTGGTTGCGAAGGGCTTTACTCAAACTCCTGGAGTTGACTATGATGAGACCTTCTCACCAGTTGCGAAGATTAAATCTATTAGAGTGATGCTAGCTATTGCCGCATTTCATGATTATGAGATTTGGCAAATGGATGTCAAGACCGCTTTTCTTAATGGGAAGTTGGCTGAGGATGTTTACATAGCTCAGCCCGAGGGGTTTGTGGATCCGAAGCATCCGAATAAAGTGTGTAAGCTTGAGAAGTCCATTTATGGACTTAAGCAAGCGTCTCGCAGATGGAATCTTTGCTTCGATGAGAAAGTCAAAGAGTTTGGATTTGTACGAAGCGAAGACGAGTCTTGTGTATATGTCAAAGCCAGTGGGAGTATAGTAAGCTTTCTCGTTCTATATGTCGATGACATATTGCTCATAGGAAACGACATCCTGACTCTGCAGGAAGTTAAGTCCTGGCTCGGGAAGTGCTTCGCTATGAAGGACCTCGGAGAAGCTTCTTACATTTTGGGAATAAGGATAGTGAGAGAAAGAAGTAAGAGACTAATTGGACTTAGTCAGAACACTTACTTGGAGAAGGTACTGAAACGTTTTAGTATGGAAAACTCAAAGAAGGGAGAATTACCAATACAAAGTAATGCCAAGTTGAGTAAGACTCAAAGTCCGAGTACCGAAGCTGAGATAGCAGAAATGAGCCGAGTACCATACGCTTCCGCAGTTGGCTCAATCATGTATGCTATGACTTGTACTCGTCCTGATGTAGCCTTCGCTTTGAGCATGGTTAGCAGATATCAAGGGAATCCTGGCAAAGCACATTGGATTGCGGTGAAGAATATCCTTAAGTACCTTCGGAGGACGAAGGAATGGTTCTTAGTCCTCGGAGGGAGTGATGACTTGAAGGTGAGAGGGTATAGTGACGCCAGCTTTCAGACCGACAGGGACAACTATCGTTCGCAGTCGGGCTGGGTTTTTACCCTAAATGGAGGAGCAGTGACATGAAAGAGTTCCAAGCAAGAAACCGTAGCTGATTCAACGTGCGAATCAGAGTACATTGCAGCGAGCGAAGCGTCGAAGGAGGCGATATGGCTAAAGAACTTCATCGGTGATCTTGGAGTCGTACCTGCCATAAAGGAGCCCATGGAGATTTTCTGTGATAACGAAGGTGCGGTTGCCTTAACCAAGGAACCGAGGGATCATGGTAGATCAAGACATATCGACAGAAAATATCACTTCATCAGACATCGTGTAGAAGAAGGACAACTCGTAGTGAAGAGGATATCATCAGAAGATAACCCAACAGATCCGCTTACGAAGGGACTAAGTAGGGTTAAGCACTTGCAGCATGCTAGGAGCATTGGGCTGAAGAATGATATTAGCATAGATTAGATAGTATTAGAAACGTATAATAGATAAATGTAATTAACATTTGATGATTAAATAAAGGAGTTTTATTTATAAGTAATGTTACTATCTTATGTTAATCGTTTAACTATTGTTTCTCTTTGCATGTTTTGACTTCCAGAATAATTGAAATTATTAAGAATAATAGAATTGTTCAAATTGTCCACAATCGTTCATATGTTGGAAGTAGATATGAATGACGATTGTCATGAATTGGTGTGTAGAATGTCTAAATGGTGTTAGACATAGCAAAGGGTTGCTGCAACATTCATGAGTGCTTATGAACTAGTTTTGAGCATTGGAACAAACCCGCGCTTGCTGGAATCACCTTATGGAATAAGATATAAAAGGGTGATCGCAAGACGATAATATCATATAGTCTTAAAACCTAGATATATGGTTTGTTATTTGTTAATTGGTTGTACATTGATAATGCGAAAACGCATCAGTAAATCGGTGTTATAAAACGCATTGTTGTGTATAGTTGGTTAATGAATAAGTAAATGCATATAAGTCGAAGTTTATCTGTAACTTTTATCTAAGAAGGTAAAAGCGATATCTCGGCCGCTCGATGATTTGATTTGACTTATGTGCCGGGCCCGGTCAGAACTAAATTGATGTGTTCGATTAAGTTCTATGTCAAATAAATCAGAGATCGAGAAACCTAAATGCTTGACTAACCATTCCATAGGATTGTCAGCATGATATTTAACAGAGGACTGTACGATCCCTTATCTAAAGGACAAGATTGATTAGATCAGAGTTTGACAGCGTCTTTGAGAGCTACGATTGCAAACCGAATTGTACTTGTATAGTTACTAGACTTATCCAAGTGGGAGACTGTTGGAATAGTGTCTAAGGCTGTAACTATATCCGGTTATGCATGGTCCTTTTGGGTTGCCTTCACCATAGCAACTTGATAGGATGATTTAATAAGAGAGAGTAAATATTATTAATATATTATGGGAATAATATAATGAATAATATATTGTTATTTGATTAATATAAGTCATAGAATTAATTAGAATTAATTTGGTGACTTAAAGAAGTTAATTAAATAAAGGGGTATAAACTGTCAATTGGTTGATAGTTAAGCTTTAGACTATAAATCCTTATAGATATATAGTGGACGGATTCTAAGATCTTAGGGATAGCTAAAATCGTCCATATGAGTTATCTAAGAAGGATTTGGATAGCCTTAAGAGAAGATTATCCAATTAGGGTTTAGGTTGTAACCCTTAAGGAGTCTACAAGTATAAAAAGACCCTATGGCATGGGAATTCGATATCTAACCTAAAGTAAGGAACCTCTGGTCGAAATTCCTCCCCTCTCCTCTCTCCTAAATCATCCTCCTTGCTATTGGTGTTTGTAAGCCATCAGAGGAGTGACATTTGTGACTCTAGAAGCTCCAAGACCTCAAGATCAACAAGGAACTCAAAGGTATGGTTCTAGATCTATTTCAATGTTGTTATTTAACCTAATTAGTAATTAGAAGTCTTGGATTCAAAGCATGTTTATTAGAAAGCCTAGATCCGAGCATTAGGGTTTTGCATGCGCACATAGGAAAGTTCTTATGGCTAAAACCCATCAGACAACACTTTTGGTCAAGTGCTAGGAGGCTAATGGGTTGCAACAAAGGAGTGCAATGCCCCTAATGGAAGTTTAAGGTCAAATGACCATTTTCATTGGAGTTTATGGCCTAGGGGAGTAAGCTCCTGGCCGTAAACTCTCAACCAAGGCCCTAAATGGAGCTTAGAATTACTACAACTCTAGTGGGGAATTGTTTCAAGGCTATACGAGTGTTTAAGGTACCATATTGACTCCTATGGGGAGTTTACGGCCCATAGACCATATTCCCTTGGAGTTTACGGCCGTCAACTCCCTTGGGAGGGTTATTATGGTGCTTTCAAGTCTCTATAATAACTAGGAACAATTCTAGGCTTTAGGAGGGTTTATGGCACCATTTGGTACCATTTTATGGAGTTTACGGCCTTGGAACCTTTTGGGCCGTAAACTCCCTCACTAATGGGGTTCTAAGTGTTTTAGCTAGTCCATAATACATTTAGGTACATGCCCAAATTGTCTCTTGGCTTAAGGAAGTGTTTAGGATGTCCTTTGACCCCTTTATGGGAGTTTACGGCCCAAGAACCACTCTTGACCGTAAACTATTCAATGCTTGTGCTTTTCTTATGTTTCCTAGGTCCTAAACACATTAGGGTATTTGTCTAAAATAGAGTCCAAGCCTTTGGGGGTGATTAGGGCACTCTTAGCCCTTGAAAAAGGGGTTTACGGCCCAAGAGCATATCCTTGGCCGTAAACTCCTAAAACTTATATGATTTTGATTGATTTCTAGCCTCTAATGTTCATACATAAAGTCCCTAACTAGATACCTAACATGTAAATGAGACTAGATGGCCTTTAAGCTTGATTTTGGAGTTTACACCCCAAGAACGTTCTTGGGCCGTAAGCTCCCGGATCTTGTATTTTGGACATGTAAATAATGTTATTAAGCATATAACAAGTATTAAAACACATCTAGGAAAGCAGACTCACAATCTGGGATGAAAACCCGAAGATCCGTGAGAGAGAAATTGGCTTTTCTCTAATTGGAATTCAACTAATGAACCAATTTGGTTCAGAATTCTATTTATAGTCCTGAGATTTTTGACAGAAAATATTTCTATTCTCGGAATGGATTCTAATGATCTAGGGTAATGGAATTACAGTGTTGCACAAAATCCTAGTGCATCCACACTCCTAATATCTCCTTAGGTGTAAAAACCCTGAAAACTGCCAAACTTATACCATAAGTCTGAATTTTCACTGTAACTGCTCTACTTCTATTGGATTGAAATGGTTTGATTAGAATGGAAATTTCGGGTTGTCACATCATCCCCCTGTTAAAGGGAATTTCGTCCCGAAATTAGAATTTAGGCAAGGAAGCATGCACGAATGATCCAGTCGTGAGAAGGAAACTTCCTAATCGATTGGTTCTAGCGCACTTAAGTGAAATCGGGCTCTCGGTTGGTATTCCAACGAACATTCACTAACTGGCGACGGCGTTGCTTTGTCCGCTTGACCTCTCGGTCGAGGGTCACTACGGTTCTAATACGAAGGCGAGGATCTCGACGAGTGGACTTGAAAGAGTCCTAACGAAAGGTATGGTTTCACGATCGAGATGCGAAGGGTAGAATGTACGTTACTGAGTTCGCGGAGTAGGTCTAGTTTGTGCGAGGCACAGGACCGATTCTGATAAGAATCTCGGAGGTCCCGTCTAACTTGGATTTAGCTTTCCACGCTTTACGAAGCGTATTAAACCATTCTCAGAGTGAGTTATCCTAAAGAACTTGGTCACTCACTTGGAATCTCAAAGGTTCCTTTTCCTGCTTAACTTCCCAGTCAAAGGCCACCCCTTGTTGGGTCAAAGTCGTACGAGTTTCTGTAGCTTGCGAGGAGTTCTGAATGAACTAAGGCGGTAGGTCGGTAAGACCTAGAATCTGGTGAAAAACTGTCGGCGTCTCTGGTGTCGATAAATGCTCAATGGTTTTTGACAAATTGAAAGAGTACTCAAAATTTCCCACATTACTAACAGTGTGTCCTAGAAATTTGACTCTTCAATTTCAAAACTCGTGCCTAGAGAACTTTGCTAAAAGTTCCTCTGTAGGAAATGTTTTCATGGGTTTTCTTCTTACTACGGGGGTAGATAAGTAAGTCATTACATGGAGAAATGACGAATCGATCCAAGTAAGAAAGACGTAACCCTATTCATTTAGCTCATAAAAACCATGGGCGTATTGGTCCTATCCGAAGGGTACCACTACGGACTTGAAGTGTCCGTATCGAGTTCAGGAGATAGTCTTCCGGACATCTTTCCCTAACACTCGAACTGGTGATATTCGGATTTCAGATCCATTCCTGGAAGCAGTTTCTTTCCTTGCGTTTGCTCAACCATTTTGTCTATGCGAGGCAGAGATAACGATTTCTATGAAAATCTTGACGGAGTCCTCAATAACCGAGGTACATACTATGCGATCCGTCTATCTCTGCGAGAATATGACCGGGGTTCTCTAGGGTGAGAAACATAGTCTTCTAATTCTAATTCTGTGTGGTTCGCTTAGTTGTTTGCACTGTTCTGGTATCTCCGTGGGTGTTTAAACTATAGAGCGATCTGTTTTCGGGAGTCGTACTGGGTTCTAAGTTTGTTCACATGACGATGTGATTACTCGTATACTTAGGTAGTTCTCCGTCCTGAAGTCCATTTTAGAATTCATACAGGGCTTCACGATCACAATTTCGTGTATACAAGTCGTATAAAATTAAGATTGAAAAGGTAGTCGAATAACTGATTCTTCCTTACCCTCACATCCCAATGAGGAAAAGAGTTAAGGCGAAATCATTAATTCTAAATCTGTAGAACCTTGATTATATAACACTCTTATGTATACCTTCCTCAGTGATAGATCATCCGCATGAATTCTTGGATTGAACTTGACGTACTGCACGAGTGGTACTTCGGGGATTTCTTCGGAAAGAAAATAACTAAGAGGTACTCCTGGCATGAGTACTTCGGGGATTTCTTCGGAAAGAAAATAACTAAGAGGTACTCCTGGCATGAGTACTTCGGTGTTCTGATATGACGGCTTCGCTGGAAAGTGATCTAGAAGAAGGAGATGTACGTATGAAGCTGTTTTCGTGAGAATCAAATTTAATCGAGTCATATGATAATGTCGGAATCATACTGAAACTTAAAGACATTAGATTTGGATATAAGATGATTACAGACAAAACACAACCGTGCAACCATGAACAGAGTTACAGTACTTTAGATTTACCACAAGACTATTGCTGCGAATAAGATATACTACAAAAGACAAGTATACGCAGCACGAGAATTCCTATACAGACAGGGTCTCGCAAAAGGTAAGACTCTAGTTGCACTAGTTTTAAACAGTTTGAACGCATACTTAAATACTGCCAAAAGGGAGTGAACCTATGCTATAGCAAGGTTCGGGGTTTAAACTCCGCCTGTTCCCCCGTTGCTCTTCACTGATGGGCAATCCCTCTTGAGGTGTCCCATTACACCACATATATGGCATATCTGAGAAGTTCTGACATTTGTGGTTGAAGTAATGTGTTGGACCGGAATATTGCAGTAGCGGATGGTGTGTCCCTTCTTGTTGCAGTTTAAGCACTGCATTTCCTAACAGAGCCCATGGTGGTGATAATTGCATTTGATGCATTTTGGGAGTTTGCCAGCGTAAGGTCTGATTGGATTAACTGGGATACCAGAAAGAATGGCAGTGGGGAGTACAGACATCGTGGCTGTGAAGGTTGCCACTGGTTGTTATCTTTTGCTCGTTCCATGAGGTGACTTTCCCTTAACTCCATCCCTGAACTTTCGTTTGCTATCCTTAGGCTTACGATTCGGAGTGTTGTGGTAGGTCGTTGTTCCTGGATGTACTTGGTTGTCAATTTGATTGGATTCGTTGATACCCATTCCGCTAATATTTGCATTATTAGCGTTTAGGTGGGTCAGAATAGCTGCTACGACAGTTAAAACTGCGACTAGAAAGGAAGCTGCATCAATATAAAGGGTAGGGAATTCGTTGTTCAGGTGACTATTTCCGGATGGAGGCATGATTTCTGCAATATGAAAGAAATGACTTTGTGAGCGATTTTGGTTACCCTAGATGTACTTAGATTGTTCTTGAAAAGAGTAAGAGTATGATGTCGAAAGTTTGACCTACATCCCTACGATGCAGTCCTAGTAAAGAATGAAAGTATGTTCGCGAAGGTTTGACCCACATCCCTATGATGCAGTCCTAGTACAGAATGGAAGTATGTTCGTAGAATGGTCTCAAGACGTTTGTCGTTCGAGCTGAGGTATCGTGGGTTGGTGAATAACAAGATCCAACCACTGAAAGAGACTTGGAAATGTCTCCAGAGATAAATCACTATAGTCCAATGACTTGACTAAAGTATGATTCAGATAGACTCCAATGAAAGTAAGATAAAAGTACTTGAATGAAGAATGACACAGAAGTTAGCCGGCTGTCAATATCTTTGATATTCAAGATGTAAGGATTCGGGAAAAAAATGACCTTGTAAAGGTCTTACATCATATCCACAAAAGATAGTTCCTGACAGCATAAAGACCTAACTAAAGTACTTACGGAACAAGATAATTTCATAGAAAATGCCACATCGGGCATAGACAGAAAAACGATTCATTTTTATAAGGGAAATAAAGTAACACGTCTACTACTGGCGACGGTCATCCCTCTGGTGAACTCTTAGTTCAGCCAATTGACGTTCCATGTCAAGTAGGTGTCTTTCACACACCATCTGGCGTACTCGGAGCCCTATGACTTCGGCTCGTGATTCAGCCAGTGCTTGCAGCAGGGTTTCATGGTTTCTCTCTGATCTCTCGTGAGCATCTTCTAGATGAATGGTGTGGAGGGTATGCATTATAGCATAGGAGACTACTTCTGTAATCTGACGTAGGGCTGTCCTGCCTTGAATCTCATTTTGGGTCACTCTGCGGACCAAGATTGGCAAGACTCTATCTGCTGAGCCCCCATTGTTCAAGTCGTAAAAGCTTCGGTCGCCATTAAATGGCATAGGCTGATCTTGTCCTTGGCTCCATGTTTCCAAGCATTCCACTCACTCAGGGTCGGGCCATGACAAGCCGGACGAGGGTTAGGAATTGGAAAGGGAGCTGCTCGGGGTAGGTTCTCAACCTCTGGTTCGGAGTTAGCATCATACGAAAAGTCTTCATCATGGTGATCATCCAAGGGGATAGGATGATCATTCTCTGGTTCTTCTCCAAACCAACCAGCTATGACTTCGTTCGGAAGATACTGGTTGTCAAGGGGATGGAGTCCAGCTATGATTTCTATGCGAGAATTTAGGGTAAGAGGATAATTATTAGACGAACTATCTAGATAATTATTTAGAAAACCTTCATTAGTTACATCGCTATTTGTGAAGTGCATACCAGCTATGTGTAATCTAAACAGGATAGACCTTCGAATAAGTGACCTTAATTCCAAATTCACACAGAATAGGGGTAAGGCAAAATTATCACAGATTCTAAGTCTATAACATCCTAATTACCTATAGCCTTAGTGTATCCACTTAGCAACTATCAACTCAGTAATGAAGATTCCGTTTTAAATTCTCATGTATAAAGTACTTATAGTAACACCAAATACTCCTATAGTATTTTAAATTTTAATATTATGTTCTATTGTTCTCATTGTGGTAGGGTTGGTAAGATTTTAGCATTGTTGCAACCACACAATTAAACTTAGGCACATGCTAGTCAATCCTCGGATAATATAGGTGATCAGGCTATATCTTCCCAGTTTTGACCATATGTCTCTAAGCCCACTTATGTTGTCCAACAATCGTAATTATTTTGTATTGTCCTAGTGACATTGATTTTAGTATGAATGCAGCACGTATACTTTATTAAATATTTTACTATTTAAAGTATAAACTCTTGGTCAGAGTATTTTTAATCCCTTATGTATTTATAGTTAGTATATCTTTTATGGGTTGATATACTTAATTCACTATAAACAATGCTCTGATACCAATCTGTCACACCCCAAAACCAAGAACGGCGGAAACGTTCTGGGGCGGAGGACGTCATGTATAATATCAACAACAATGTAAAGCAGTAAACAAGCAACAACATCATCCATTGCATTAATAAAATAATTATTATACAATTGTGTTTTGTCAAATTTTGATAAACACTAAAGCATAAATCAAAATGAAAGATAAGTCTTGAACAAGCTCCATCTTCCTTTCTCCTTGCATCGGTACCTGTCTATGATGACCTAAGGATACAAGAAATTTTGAAAACGAGTATCAGCTTTGAAGCTGGTGAGATCATAAGTATTTAGTGTCTTAATTTGTATGTAAGAATTTGTAAGTCTATGTATTGTAAGAATTTGTAAGTCTATGTATTGTAAGAATTTGTAAGTCTATGTATTGTAAGAATTTGTAAGTGTATATATTGTAAGAATTTGTAAGTCTGTGTATTGTAAGAATTTGTAAGTGTATATCAATTGTAAGAGTTTGAAAAACCCTAGAATACCTATGATTCCTTCTAGTAACAAAAGGAGTCTTCTACCAAGACTTAACTGTTCTCAATGTAATCTTCTACCAAGACCTAACTGTGTTACTATCATTATTATTATAAGAAATTGTATCCTTTGGTACTAGGATACCTAAATATAATTCACCTCATTGGTTATGTGAATGAGTCACAAAATAAAGGTAATAATATAACAAACCCGAATATTACCCTTTGGTACTAGGGTAACTATCATAGTTAACTTTAAGACATCCGTAGACGTACTCTCACCTCTGTTGCTAACAGCTGGGTATAGGAATAGTTAATCCCTTAAAGTATACTTGTAATGGTACCAACCGTTGCCATCCGTGGATGTGCTTTTACCTCTGTAGCTAACAGAGATTCTAGGAATGGTCAATCCCACAATCGTATCCTTTGGTACTAGGATATTAAATCCATTCTATCTCGTTGAATATGTGATTGTATCACAAGGTAAAGATAAAATTGAGGATTTGATAACAGAGTCGATACATATAAAATGTAATAGGACTCCTCCTGATATATCTATGTAAAAGTACTCCTATAAGTGTGATCATGTAATAATATAGTAGAGTACTGTAAGGTTCTACGTGTGCTAGCTGTAATGTGTGTTCTCTCTATCTAGCAAGTATAGTAATGTAATCGTTCTAGTATAGTTGTATATGTTCTCGTCCTAGTATAGTGGTATATGTTCTCATAGTATAGTTGTATATGTTCTCATAGTATAGTTGTATGTGTTCTCTTCCTAGTATAGTTGTATATGTTCTTATAGTATAGTTGTATATGTTCTCTTCCTAGTATAGTTATATATGTTCTCATAGTATAGTTGTATATGTTCTCTTCCTAGTATAGTTGTATATGTAATAGTATGATCCTGTATTACCCCGATGGTAACTTACTAATGATGTGTCTTGTACGTATGAATATGGAAGTACTTTTATGTCTATATATGTATATTTGATATATAATTAATATGGAAACGACCTTCGGATGGTCACCCGAAATCCCACCAGACCACATCCAAATCGAGAAAAAGGAAATAGGGCGGATGGCCTTCCTAAGCCCTTTAAACATTATTTATACATCTATACATATATGGGCATGCAATTTATAATATAAAAGCATAAATAAGTTTCGTAAGATATTTGGAACAAAAATATTATTTTAAGAAAAGATCGACTTGATGTCAATCTATAAAACAATTTGAAGGCATAAGTTTGATAAAACAGTTTAAGTATAAGGAAACATTTGTTTGAAACACAGTTGTAAATAAGTTTGAAATATGATATACAGAGTAAGAGGTACAGTGTAATAAGGAGTTTAAAACATATAAAATGTTTATAAAAATCATTTGAAGGAAACTGTTTGGTAAAATGGCTAATGAGTTGCCAAATCATTTGAATGTTGTATATTAATCACATGTGATTGATGTAATAAGTAATATAATCCTACTTACTAATCACATGTGATTGACATAATAAGTAGCATGATTCTACTTGTATCCCCCCCATAAAACATTTAAAATAGTTTAAAACATTAGTTAAGGGGTATGAACTCACCTGCAGTAAGTGACTGGAATTGAACGGGCTGTTATCGTACGGAAGGATCGGACAAGTGCTTGGTGTCCAGTGAAGACTTAGACACACACAATGATCCTAATTACATATGAAGACATATGTATATAAATAATTAGAGATTTAATCACTAATTATACAAGTATAAACATTTAACGCGAGGACAACACTTTTGGTCAAGTGCTAGGAGGCTAATAGGTTGCAACAAAGGAGTGCAATGCCCCTAATGGAAGTTTAAGGTCAAATGACCATTTTCATTGGAGTTTATGGCCTAGGGGAGTAAGCTCCTGGCCGTAAACTCTCAACCAAGGCCCTAAATGGAGCTTAGAATTACTACAACTCTAGTGGGGAATTGTTTCAAGGCTATACGAGTGTTTAAGGTACCATATTGACTCCTATGGGGAGTTTACGGCCCATAGACCATATTCCCTTGGAGTTTACGGCCGTCAACTCCCTTGGGAGGGTTATTATGGTGCTTTCAAGTCTCTATAATAACTAGGAACAATTCTAGGCTTTAGTACTTGGCTTTAGGAGGGTTTATGGCACCATTTGGTACCATTTTATGGAGTTTACGGCCTTGGAACCTTTTGGGCCGTAAACTCCCTCACTAATGGGGTTCTAAGTGTTTTAGCTAGTCCATAATACATTTAGGTACATGCCCAAATTGTCTCTTGGCTTAAGGAAGTGTTTAGGATGTCCTTTGACCCCTTTATGGGAGTTTACGGCCCAAGAACCACTCTTGACCGTAAACTATTCAATGCTTGTGCTTTTCTTATGTTTCCTAGGTCCTAAACACATTAGGGTATTTTTCTAAAATAGAGTCCAAGCCTTTGGGGGTGATTAGGGCACTCTTAGCCCTTGAAAAAGGGGTTTACGGCCCAAGAGCATATCCTTGGCCGTAAACTCCTAAAACTTATATGATTTTGATTGATTTCTAGCCTCTAATGTTCATACATAAAGTCCCTAACTAGATACCTAACATGTAAATGAGACTAGATGGCCTTTAAGCTTGATTTTGGAGTTTACACCCCAAGAACGTTCTTGGGCCGTAAGCTCCCGGATCTTGTATTTTGGACATGTAAATAATGTTATTAAGCATATAACAAGTATTAAAACACATCTAGGAAAGTAGACTCACAATCTGGGATGAAAACCCGAAGATCCGTGAGAGAGAAATTGGCTTTTCTCTAATTGGAATTCAACTAATGAACCAATTTGGTTCAGAATTCTATTTATAGTCCTGAGATTTTTGACAGAAAATATTTCTATTCTCGGAATGGATTCTAATGATCTAGGGTAATGGAATTACAGTGTTGCACAAAATCCTAGTGCATCCACTCTCCTAATATCTCCTTAGGTGTAAAAACCCTGAAAACTGTCAAACTTATACCATAAGTCTGAATTTTCACTGTAACTGCTCTACTTCTATTGGATTGAAATGGTTTGATTAGAATGGAAATTTCGGGTTGTCACACACACATATATATATATATATATATATATAGAGAGAGAGAGAGAGAGAAAGAGATGTTAGTTGCACGCATTCAAAGATAAAATACTTACCTTGGACAATCTTTTTAATTATTAACAATCCGGTGTGAATGATCATTTTTTATGTTTTGACGTATTACACTAAAATTAACTCAAATAATTTTTAATATAACGTCGAGTTAATTTTATTAAAATGATTCATCATATTTTTAATTTAAAAGGGAGGTTAGAACACGTATTTTGTATAAGACATCGGGGTACCCTAAAACGGAATAAAGATTTCATTATGAACTGTTGTAAACCCGATAAGATTCTCGAAACCCGACGGGAAAACCCGAACCCAATGGGGCGCCCCGATAAGATACCCGAAAGATATCGGGGTGGGTTTAATAAACCATGCCCCCGCCCCGAACCCGCCACATTGTCATTCCTAAGTGTTGTAGAACTCGCCGAGTTGGCCGATTACTCGGCCGAGTACTCTCTATTCGGCCCTTTACTTTACTGATGTGAGTCACAGAATCCGAGTACCCTCCGATCAGCCCCTTACTGAAGTGTGCAGTGTTGTAAAACTCATCCAACTTGGTGACTAATATATATAATATAGTTAATGATTTACTATTATTTAACACACATGTGATTATTACTACATATATATCTTAAGTTTTCAGTAATTATTCACGAAGTAAAACCATTGTGTGTTTTTCAGTTTTTGTGTATGCACATGTACTAATTTTGTTATATATTTCAATCAACTTATGTTTTAACTTATGATCTTGACATATATAATTTCCCTAAAAATATTTCTACATGAATTACCAAATTCGAGTACTCCCCGTTTACTCGCTATTCGACAATCGGCCGAATAGATACCAAATAGCGAGTTCTACAATCTTGCTTACACGACAAGTAGTCATTATAATCCATCTTTGAGTTTTTACTTCTTATAAAAATGGTAACCGTACCATTTGGGCGGCCTCAAAAACTACACTCTCATCATGGGGTCGATTTTCGCTTATAAGGGACAAGGAAAGACAATGTTCCTATATTCTTCCATAATCAAATTCCAACAAAGAATATCATACCTACATCAAATCCTTACCAAACAAAATTAGTCCAGTTTTCAAAGCAGGGGCGGAGCCAGAAATTATAAATAAAGGGGGCTTATATATTTTTTATAACCATTCTATAAATTCCTATCAGATATATTTTATAACTATTTTGTAATACCTAATAAGATCAAATAGTTAGAAATAATTAACAACTTATATAATAAGTAATTACAAATTATGATATCAAATTCAAATTGACATGTATCCTAAGAAACAAATATATATTATTAGATAAATACTTAAATATTCGTAGGTATACTTTATAGCTTCTATCAGATGTCATAAAATATAAATGCTTTAATAGTCTTTTAAGTTGCCTAGAGAAATTTGAGAAAAAAGTGTAAATACCTTAGGGTGTTCGGTCACCTATTATATTCCTGGAGAATACTAGAAGAAATTGTTGGATTAGTGTCTAAGTCCATAACTATTTTGGTATGTACTTGACCCGATGGTGCATGGTCCTTTTGGGTTGCCTTCACCAAAGCAACTTGATTAGAGAAATAAATAGAGAGAGAGAGAGGTTATTATGATTTATTAATATGTTATAAGAATAATATATTAAAGGAGAAATCATATTTGTTTAAGTAATATTGGTCAATAATTAATTAAGAATTAATTTTGTGATCAAATGTAATTAATTAAACTAGAGGGGCTGAATTGTAATTATGTGATAGTTGCAATATAGGGCAATGGTTATCCTTGTTGAAGGATGGACGAATTCAAGGATAAGGATATCCTTAAAATCGTTCAAGGTCCAAGAGATAGGGATTTTCAAGGCTTATCTTATGGTTGCTTGATGGGCAAGTAACTAGATAAGGATAAGGACTGAAACCCTAATCCCAACCCTATATAAAGACCCCTAAGGCCTTAGGATTTCGTGCACTTGATCCCCAGAGCATCTAAGGACGAATTTCTACCTTTCTCCTCTCTCTCTTTATACCTTCTCCATTTGCTCTTGGTGTTTGTAAGCCATTAGAGGAGTGACACTTGTGACTCTAAGCCTTCCAAAGTCAATTCAAGGAGATTGGGATTGTTATTGCTACATAACAATCAAGGTAATATCTTAAACCTAATTATATGTTAATATCGATTTCCATATGCTAGAATTAGGGTTTATAGCCTTGGATAACTTGCATGTACAATAGAGAAACCTAGATCCAAGCATTAGGGTTTGTATGAGCACATAGGATGTCTTATGACCAAAACCCATCAGTGGTATCAGAGCCTGGCTTGGTTTCAATTGTATTGATGCATTATATGTTTTCAAAATCGTTTTTTGGGCTTCCTGGCTGATGAACTCGGCGAGTACCATAGTGGACTCGGCGAGTACAGTGTGGTACTCGGCGAGTTCGAGCGTCAGATGGAGCATACTTCGGGATTTCTTGTTGTTTTTGCTTATGGATGGTTACCTTATCATGTTAGATCAATATTAATCCGATTATATGATATATTTGACTATATTTTTGATCTAATTGAAGATATTTATCAATTAATAAGATAATTGTTTCCTTATAAGATAATTGATTAATTATTTTGAGTAAATTGATAAATTGTTTTGCAAGAAATCATTAAATAAATCAAATATGGATAATTATGTGATTAAATGTTAATTTGAATTATTTGTTATTAGATCCTTGTTGTTATGAAAAGTTTCATATTTTGCCCTTTAGGTTTTATAGGTTAAATTTGAACCCAAAAGTTTTGTTGTTTTGAAATTTAAATAGTTAAAACCCTAATGTTTTGAAAAAAGGTTTCAAAACTTGCCCTCAAGTTTTGGAATTTAAATTTTGATTAAATGGTTTAATTTTGATGTATATTTAAATTCTAAACCCTAATGTTTTGAAATGTTTCAAAACTTACCCTCAAGTTTTGGAATTTGAAAGTTGATTAAAAGTTTAATTAGGAATGTTAAATTCTAAAACTCTAGTATAGTTTTGAAAAGGTTCAAATCACACCCTTACGGTTTTATTAATTAATTAAGGTGTATAATTAAAAGAGGTTTAATAAATCCATAAAAGTTTAGGTTTACAATTTAATTGAATTAAAAGTATAATTGTTAAATTAGACCACCTAGTATTTTGAAAGTGTAAAATACACCCTATATATATATATATATATATATATATATATATATATATATATATATATATATATATATAACATTAAAAGTCTAACATTATATATATATATATATATATATATATATATATATATATGTATGAGTAAAAGTCAGTCTTACCGTTAGTAGGCCTCATTCACGAAGCTAGTCTATAAGGGGTGTTTAAGGAAATTGCCTATAAAATGGCTATTGAATGGGTATCCACTCTTACCCACCGCACTCTTGACTAGTGGAGGGTCGTTAGCCGAACGGGTAGGATAGGACGAAACCTTCCATTATAAGTATAATGAATTATAAAAGTAACTAAATGTTTTTTTAAAATTCCCAATCTTAGTTACTTAGGAAAAAGTGAATTGATGCAATTCCATGAAATTACACTTTGTGCCCTTGCGAAGACGTTAGTGGAGCGTGTGTGGTTTACTGGCACACTAAATGGTTCTAAGCAAAGGTAGCAAAGGGTGAATCAATGTTTCTCATAGTTCGGTGGAGCGTGTGTGGTTTACCGGCACATCGAATAGGTGACTGTAACATGTGAGGGCACCATGTAAGTTTGCATGGTTATTCACACCCGCTTTGTGATCCTCGGCATCCCAGTCACAAACAAGAGAGGCATATCGAGATTTAAACATGCCATTGAAAGTTCAATGAATCTCAAAGAATCTAGGAGTTTTCATAAATTTAAAACTTAAATTCCTTTTCGTTTTTCGTGGTGGAAATTAGTGAATCGTCATTCACTTACCTTCAAATATTCTGCAATTAGGGTTACGGCATCCCTCTCCCAAGTTGTAGAATATTGTGTTGGGTCCTAGCCTTAGTATCTCATTTGGGTGATTTACTAAGGACTCAATCAATCAACTAACTTGAATTTGTTTTTAGCCCGTTTTGTAGATGTCAAAGTTCGACAATTATGGTCTTCCCAAATCCCGTGGAACAAGCATTCCAGATGAAGATGGTAATCCACGATTCAATCGAGGAACAAGAAATCATGCTTCACTTCCTCCTCCTCCTCCTATTGTTCTCCCCAACCCACAAGATCGAAGAATTGAAAGGTTCAATATCACTAAGGCTCTATTGGAAATGAAACATGAAGATGGTAAACCCGTGTGTGCCCACGTTCTAGGAATGAAATCACACATTGATAGGTTGATAATGTTGGGTGTGTCATTCCCAGATGAGTTGGCTGTAAATTAGGTTTTGCAGTCACTTCCTAAATCATATAATGAGTTCAAAAGAAAGTATTATATGATGGATCATGACGACAATCTCATTGATCTAACTTACATGCTCATTGCTGCTGAATTAGAAATGATTTGGCGAAGCAATGGAGCGTATTTGTTGGAAAAGTCAACCGACCATGCTTCCGAGGACGTTCTAAGAGAACCGACCTGCGTTTACTGCCAAAAGAAAGGGCGTTGGATACAAGTCTGCCCAAAGAGCCTGAAGAGTCCAGAAGATGGGAGAGTCAAAGAGTATGGCTGCACTTCAGGTAAAATCCACTATCTAACTCCATTAAGTTCCTATTCATTAATTCTTAATACATAATGTGATAAGATTGCATTTGAATGTTTTACAGGATCGGTGAAAAGAAAGGAAGCTTGGTGAAAGAGCAAGATGAATCTAATCACAAGGAATGGATCTTGATCGCATGGACTTGAAGATTAGATTTTGAGCTTAGATAGTTATGATAGAGTTGTTAGAAATTTTTCTTTTGAAATACATAGTTTTCAATGGATTTTGCATTGTAAGGACAAGTGTTTTCCGCTGCTTTTATAAATAAAATAAATTTTTGTTTGACTTATTTATTTATTTGTTTATTTCCTTGCAATGAAATCGTTATGAAAATTGGTGTTTGCATATTTCTGCAACAAATGGATATGATTCTTATTTATGGTGTTTATGGAAAAGTCGAGAATTTACCAAATAGGGAGAGTTTCTCATCGCCCAAGTTTCAACTGGACAGAAATTTGGAATCATGCAACTTGGTTGCACGATGAATGAGAAATTTCATATTTGGAAATTAGACTAATTCATTGACAAAGTGTCAAGTGAAGGACTTGGAGATCGAATACACAAAGTTGCGTGTTGATCAAGTCCACCATAAGAGTAACAAAGATATTCGTCATGATTTACTAAAGGTTTAGTAAATATGATTATACTTACAAGATTAAGTGTAATTCTGAATTGATTAAAGGGTTTAGATCAATAGCAGAACGAATAAGAAGAATCAAGTAGGCAGAAAGATAAAAGTTTCTCCATTCTAAGAAGATGGGAGAGTACCTTTTATGCTTTATGATAGGTCTTAATGATTAAGAACCATATCTCAATTGATCCTCTTAGTACAATTGTATGTCTAAGAAGAGGAATCAAGAATTGAAGAAATGGTTAAATCAAGAAGTCAATCATACTTCGTTCCAAAACAAGTCTTAGAGTTAAGATTGTGACAATGAGTGAAAAGTATTAAAAGGTTTATAACATTCATCAAATGTGGAAAGTTGTGATGTCTTGGATAAGACAAAGACCAACTAGGACCAATTTATGAAGTGTTTGATAAAAACTACACTAACTCTTGAATATTTGTTTGTCAAGAAATGTTTATTGACAAGAGAATCTTATATGACAAGGAGTAAGTGGGAGTCTTAATGGTCTTGAAAGGTTTCAAGAACAAATCAAATAAACCTTAACGATCATCACTAGCACACGAGTTGAGGTTTACAACCTATCGTGTTGACATTATTTTGTTTCTGTGCCAATCCAATCGAGTTAATTATGCATGTGAGTTCTATGAGTTCTCATTTTGAACGCATAAAATGCAAAGCACCTTAATCAATGAAAGGTACATTGATAGGAAAAGGTGAGCTGCTTAACTACTTGGAAGACATGGTGGGCAGCTGTGCTACCATAAGGCAAGAAATCAAGATTAAGAAAGTTCGGTCCATATGAGTTTGAATTTGCCGTAAACTTTGGTTTTAACAAATTCGCATGGATAGGAACACATACGCCGTTTAAATCTTAGTGTCATAAGATTTACTCCTTCATGAAAATGATTGTGAGGAAATGCTTTCACTAAGAAAGATTTTAAGAAGATAGTGAGTGTAAAATTGCATTCTCGAATTCGATTATGGTTACGGTATCCCTTTCCATGATTTGAATTGTGAAGTTTGGCAATTAGTCTTAATTGTTTAGACACACATATGAGCTATCTAAGGCAAAGGTGTATAAGTTTAAGAGGCCTTGATAAAAGATTATCAAAGCATTAAGTATTAGAAACATTGACTTAAGAAATTCAATAGGTATTGTTTTTCTGAAAGTTAAGATGTTTATGAATACATGTCGAAGCTAGTGGGAGCATAAGTGTTATGTTTTATAATAATCATCATGATAGTGGGAGCATAAATGTTATGATTGTATGATTATTAAGGAAAGTATTGCAAGTTGGCAATATTAATTATAGAAAACAAGAGTCATTCTTTGTAAAGTTGTAAGGATGGAATAGTTGTTTTGCTATAATTAAGGGAGAGAATATTATGCTTCATTTCAAATCTAAAGGTTTAGGTTGAGAAATGTTAATAAATTTAGTCAAGGGTACATAGTGTGTTCTTAAAATTTCGATTATGATTACGGCATTCCTCTTCACAATTCGAATTTTGAGAACATAGAAAATAAAACATTATGCGTCGTGTCCCATATGCTTCGGGTATAGGATCGATTGAACATGCTTTAATGTTTGACCATTCTAAAATTTTCCAAATGTCTAGCGCATTTAGAGGGAAAAAGGACTAGAATCGGTTTTGATTGAAATAATTAAACAACTATCAAAGGACAATCCAAAGTTCGACGAGGATTGGTCGCTTGTGAGTAGTTGGAAGTATAGTATTGGAAAATATGGAAATGTTTCCATATTGGATGGACAATATCGACATTATCATGAATAGAAAAGATTCTATTAAGAATGAGTTGTCATATGGAAAATATGGAAACGTGTCCATATGGGGAATTGAATATTGAAATAACTATGTCTAGATTAGAAACTTTTATGCAAAAGGATGTTCAAGGGAATGTACTTTGAGTGAGAGACATCATATCTAAGGAATTGTCTTGTAACAATCTCCGATAGAGGACTTTGTAATATCATTGGCAATAGTCTTTGTGACTTTGGTGCAGTAACATTACAAAAGTATCATTGCATAAAATGTTAGAATCTAGCATATTCTATAAGTAGCAAGAATTTGATATTCTTTAACTTATGGAAAAAGGATTTGGAGTTGTGAAATGAGAATGATTGGAAATGTGTTCAGTGTGGTCTATTTCAAAAGGTAAGAACCATAGGTAAACATTGTGTGCATGCTAGGAGCATGGGACAAGTGTAATAATTCAAGTAAGAGGTTGATTAACCGAAACGACAAATAATGAGTAATCAATATGGTGATAAATAAAAGGCGTTTTATTTATACTCAAAGGTTGAGGCCATATGGGATTAGTATTATTCTTGTGTTTCACATTTGCATGTTTTGACTTCCAAAATAATTGAGTTTATTAAGAATAATCGAATTATTCAAACGGGCCACAGTCGTTCATATGTTGGAAGTAGATATGAATGAAGACTGTCGTGAATTGGTGTGTGGCTTGTCTAAAGAGCATTAGACATAAGCAAATGTTTGCTGCAACGTTCATGAGTGCTTATGAATGTGAGTTGAGCATTGGATTAAACCCACGCTCACTTAGATCACTCCATGAAATTGTATCACGAGTGATTAGTGAGACGATAACATCTTATATTCTTGAAACCGAGATGTGTGAGTTGTATCTTACAAATCGGTTGCACATTGATAATATGTAAACGTACTAGTAACTTGGTGTTATAAAACATATTGTTGTGTGTGATTTGGTTAGTGATTGCAAGCAAGCATTGTATCAAAGTTTATCCGTTCCTTTTATCCAAAGTAGGATAAAAGCGATATCTTTGGACCCCTCGATGATTTAGTGATGACAAACGTAAATGCTCGGCCAGGCTAGGGCTAATTTGATTTGTTCAATTAGTCAGTCATCATAAATCGGGAATCGAGATATAGTACAAAGAGAATGATTTGAAATCATATCTCATATGATATCTAGAATGGAGGAATATATGATCCCTTATCTAAGGACACGCGTATTTGATAGGATCAGAGTTGACAGCGGCTTTGGAAAGCTACAATTGCAGATGAGGATCTGAAGTCATACGCAGAATAGTTATTAGACTTATCCAAGTGGGAGACTGTTGGATTAGTGTCTAAGTCCACAACTATTTTGGTATGTACTTGACCCGATGGTGCATGGTCCTTTTGGGTTGCCTTCACCAAAGCAACTTGATTGGAGAAATAAATAGAGAGAGAGGTTATTATGATTTATTAATATGTTATAAGAATAATATATTAAAGGAGAAATCATATTTGTTTAATTAATATTGGTCAATAATTAATTAAGAATTAATTTTGTGATCAAATGTAATTAATTAAAACTAGAGGCGTTGAATTGTAATTATGTGATAGTTGCAATATAGGGCAATGGTTATCCTTGTTGAAGGATGGGCGAATTCAAGGATAAGGATATCCTTAAAATCGTTCAAGGTCCAAGAGATAGGGATTTTCAAGGCTTATCTTATGGTTGCTTGATGGGCAAGTAACTAGATAAGGATAAGGACTGAAACCCTAATCCCAACCCTATATAAAGACCCCTAAGGCCTTAGGATTTCGTGCACTTGATCCCTAGAGCATCTAAGGACGAATTTCTACCTTTCTCCTCTCTCTTTATACCTTCTCCATTTGCTCTTGGTGTTTGTAAGCCATTAGAGGAGTGACACTTGTGACTCTAAGTCTTCCAAAGTTAATTCAAGGAGATTTGGGATTGTTATTGCTACATAACAATCAAGGTAATATCTTAAACCTAATTATATGTTAATATCGATTTCCATATGCTAGAATTAGGGTTTATAGCCTTGGATAACTTGCATGTACAATAGAGAAACCTAGATCCAAGCATTAGGGTTTGTATGAGCACATAGGATGTCTTATGACCAAAACCCATCAGAAATAAACTCAACGTTTTGAGAGAGCGGGTTTTTATCTTCAACGAGAAGCAGAGGAACACAATTGAAGGTAGGCGATCGGTGTAGGCAAAACGAACATGCAGATGCACACATCTTGTAGACTACATAGGGCGGAGTTTGTGGAAGGAAGATTGGTGGTGAGGGTAGGTTTCAAAAAGGCAAAATCGTAGAGTTTTTTTTAGATCTGTTTACAAATCTTGATAATTGATGGTTTTAATAGTCTACATTGTTTAAACACCTTGAAACCGTGTGATTTTTTTTTCTGATTAGCTAGTTTTTGTTTTGAGATTTCTTTGCAATCTGTATCTAATATAGTTTTGGTAATCTGTTATATTTAGGAAAGTCTGTATGGTTTATTTTCAGTTTTTTTTTGTTATGCTTACAAATTACAATCTTAATTTTTATATAACTGCAAATTGATCTCGTATTTTAAAAGAGACAAAATAACCATAATTTTAAAATAGATTAAAATTTTCTGTTTTTTGCTTGTGGGATTGCTGCATCCATAACTCATAGATAAGGAGGTTGGCGGAGGCCAAGCACCTGTCTACCCCCTTACTACCTGTGCCACTGTTTCAAAGTGTCCTTAAGTCGTATCATGAACAGGCCCGACCCAATAAGGTGTGCAAGTTGGACGACCGCCCCGGGCCTCACAATGTGTTGGCCCCAAAATTAATTTCCTTTAATATTATATATATATATATATATATATATATATATATATATATATATATATATATATACATTTTGTAAACTAATTAACAAATGTTTCGGTAGCTGAGATGCTTACTAGAGTATTGATTTGGGCGCTTTACTCTCAACAAATGCAGGTTCGAATCTCTTGAATCCCCTTTTTAATCTATTATGTATGTTCTCTATTTTTTACATTTTTTTTTATTCAACTGGGGTCTTTTTTTTTTATCATAATCATAGAGTATTTTTATAATTCTTTTTTATGTATTTTTTTTAATACTTTAAAGAACTTATATTTACGCATATATGTCCTTGACTTTAATGAAATAAAACCCAAATTATAAAATATGGCCCTTATATTCTTTATTATTATACGTAAAACAACCAATTTATACAAATGATCTTTTTGACTATTTTTTATTTTGACAAACCATTCAGACACTCGTTTCATTTAAAACTTTGGTTTTTTTTATGGTCAATTATCATAGATAATTTTCATATTTATATATGCAATACTCTATTTAGCACCGTCCTTTAATGTAGAGTAAATTACACGAATGGTCGCTATAGTCTGGAGTAATTTGCACGTTTGGTCCCTAACTAACTTTTTAACTCGAAAGGTTCCTACTGTTTATTTTTGTTACGTGCTTGGTCCCTACTATTTATTTTTGTTATACGTTTGGTCCCTACGTAAAAAAACTATTATTTAAATAGGAAAAAATGATGAGTTAGGTAAGGTAAGATGAGGGGGTGCGATTGGGAGTGTGTTTATTTAAATAAATCAAAAATCAAGGGAAAAATAGTCTTTTTAGTAAGACAGGGACCAAGCGTGTAACAAAAACAAACAATAGGGACCTTCCGAGTTAAAAAATAAGTTAGGGACCAAACGTGCAAATTACCCTAAACCATAGGGACTATTCGTGTAATTTACTCTTTAATGTATAATAACTATTATTTATAGGTTTGTTAACAAAAATCATAATAATATATTTGTAAAACTGTTTATTCTTCAAATTTACTCTTTTCTATTGTTAGATTGTTTTATTTTTTTTAAATCATACTCTTTAAACACAATCTAATATATATAGCTTAATAATAAGTCCACGGATACTTGTCTCCACAAAAATCATTGTATTAACATTTGTGATTAGTAATTTTTGAAGGGCCTCATTTTTTGTTTTTGCCTAGGGCCTCAAATCGTTTTGGGACGACCCTGATCATGAAGATATGAAAGGCCGAAACGATGCGTGTCCAAGGCACCAAAAACAGTGGCGATAACCTCCTTTTATTGAGAGATTGAGGAACCACCAAAACTCATAGTGCCTTGAGGAATACTTGATTAAGAGGTGGAATTTGACTGAAACTAAAACAAGGTGGGAGCCGCAAGAATCAATGTGACAGTTTGTGGACAAGATCAAGAAGTAAAAAAGATAAAGGCACGACAAGGATGTCCGCATGTTGCGAGCTTAAGTGAGGAGATGCCTTGGGATGTCTCTCACCTACTTCTAGAAGGATAATGAATAGCCAATATTATACAAACATGACCATTGAGTTTCTTGTTTTTTTCATGTTCTACGAAGTCCTCATGTATAAGTTGAGTCACCCCTTTATTTGTAAATCACCTTAGCATATGACACAAACTTCAGTTTCTAGGCGTTCCGATGGAAGTTGAGTCTCCCCTTTGTTGATTGCCTGCATCCAATCTTCTTACCCCATGACCTTATGGGAATTAGATACTTTGATGTTGCTTACATATTGGTAAAAGTCTCTCAATGGTAGTATAACATTCACTTAAAATTCCCTTGTAGCCTCCTTTACTTGCAATATATGTATGTGATCCAATTTAAGTCAAGTTAGTTAAGAACCATGGGTCATACCTTAAATCCACGACAATATTCGAAACTCATAACATAAATTAAAGCATTTGGTAATAACACAAGAACTCAACATAATAACATACAAAAAAAAAAAAAAAAAAAAAAAAAAAAAAAAAAAAAACTAAATCAAACCTCATAAAGACCCAAAAAATCATCCTGCGAGTAGTTGCATGCGACAAACTCTCACAACCTCTCTTATACTAAACTCGTAACACAAACTCATAAACCCTATTTATAATGAAACAAAATCAAACCAAAAAAACAAAACCCTTTCTAACTACATAGGTTTGGAATGCATGTGTCACCATCGGGATTCAAAGGTTCTTTCCAAATCCGACCAGTAACTCTCAGCTTGAGCTCTTTCCGATCACCACCAGAGAAGAAAAGAGCCATACTCCGCTGTATTATGAGTCCATCATGGCTGTCCCTAACTTTCCGGTGACCATCTCTAATGCTTCGTGGGGTTCCCTCCCAAACCAGTTTCCGGCCATTCCCTCCCACCTCCAAACTGTAACTGTAATTCCGGGCATCATTTTCATCTCCCATGAACCTCACAAACGCCATGTAAACCGGAGCCATACTCAGTTGAAATGCTTCAAAATGGAGACAAAAATACTGCCCAAAACAATTGAAAACCTACATAACATCAAAAAAATACAATCATGAGCACGACCAACAACTCTAAACGCCATGAAAAACGGTAGTTTGAAGTCAAGAATAGATATAGTTAGATACTAACTGTTAGCATCCACGTGGCATTGTCAACTTCGCGAGGATTGGACTTGACATATCGGTGATTGAAAGTGCATCCAGAGTGCATGTCGACTTTATGATCATCTCTTAAATGAGCGACTAAATACTTGATTTCCCCAACAACCGAACACTCTGATCCGGCATAAGGGCAGCTATATGGCCTGAAATTGCATAAAGCTTCATGCTTTAGCTTACTGTAGTAAGGAAAGATTCCATGGCAACCGAGTGAGCTGTATTTGCATGGCAATTCGAGGGATTCTGCAACTTTTTCCAAAGCTAGACATCTTATATCACCGAGTTCTTGTCTGCAAGTCGGACACCTGTTGTTCACAAGTGTTTTACAAGTGGAACAAAGCGTGTGACCATTGTGACACTGCACAAATTTAGATCAATCTTGAAATTAAATAAAATTAAGTCTGACGAACTTTTGATGTCAATCATTCTATTTTCCAGCTTCAAGATTTCCATGAATTCAAAACTTATTAAGGAAATTTTGGTAATGAGATAATGGTCTAGAACAAATAGGGTAAAGGGTAGCAACTTGTATGTAGAAGTACTTGAAATATACATAAATCTTGGGGCTTAAAAAATTGATATGTTTGACCATGAAAAGTCAACATCGTCTTTTTGTAAACGGAAGTAAAAAACGATGTATCACAATCCGAAAAGGCGAAAACCCCTAAATTCACATCGATTTTGAAACGATTATAATTTGAATTTTAACATTTAAGAGCATAATCAAATAAGAAAAATGAAGAAAACCTGATGTATTGGAGGGTACATTGAATTGGTACAAACAGGGCATTCGAGAAGCTCGTAAACACTGGGGGTGTGATTAATTTTGGAAGGAACGACATTAACATAGTGAGCTTTTGATGATGAATTCTGGAGATTTTGATAGCTGTTTTGACGATGTTGATGTTGATGACGATGATGATGGTATGGGATCTCGTCCTCATTTAATTCGTCCGATGTTGAAACGCATTCAAAGTGATCGAAATCCATTATCCCAAAATCAAAAGAAAAAAGAAAATAAAATACCCATAAAGAAAGATCAAATTAGATGGAAGAGCATGTGGGTTTTGTTTGGAAACTCTTGTTCCTCCCCTGTTTTTGGGTTCACGATGAAGAACAGAAACCGGAGAAGAGGGAAGGGAACGAAAGTGTGAGAGAGAAACAGGAGTAGCTTTATTGATCATTGAAAAGGGTGACATTTATTTGTGACAAATGAAATTAAAAAGTGAAAAAGATGATATTTTTCTAAAGCTAATTTAAAGATATTATTTATGTTATCTTCAAACTCATAAAAGAAAACAGTATTATTAAGCTCAAAGTAGTTCGTGTATATAATGGTGTACCATGTTTTTTGTGTTGTCAATTAAAAAAGAAAAAAAAAAAAAAAAAAAAAACGATCCCCTACAACTATTAGATATTTAGATAGTCATAAATACTAAATATATTGTCACATTAGGTTATCCGAAGTGGAAACTATGGTGGTCAATGGCGTCATTCATGTTCTGGCACGTTCTTGCAGTGAACACCGCCATAGAGAGTGATGGTCAGGGCCGACCTACGGGGTTCATGGTGGCACCGGTAACACCTGACTTTTCTGATTATATTGGAAAAAAATTTGAAAATTTTATTTTTTTTCTATTACCGTGCAGCCCCTGACTTTTTCGTGCAACCCCCCCTGTAAAATTCTACGTCCACCCTTGGTGATGGTCGAGGTTGACCCTCTCTCTCTCTCTCACACACACACACACTAGAGATAGTGGAGGGGTGTCGTGATGAAATGGTCACCATTTATGTTGTTAGCACTTGGGTTGGCCTTAACTACTTCTATCTTTATGAAGGGGGTGTTTGGGATTGCTTTTAGAATGACTTTTGACTTTAACTTTTTCAAAAAGTTAATGTAACACCCAAAGTGTTGAAGGCCAAGAAAGGAAAGAAAACCCTAGTTTTTAGGGGCGACTCGGCGAGTCCAAGGAGGAACTCGGCGAGTCCGAGCGGGATCCGGGTCGAGGTGTAAGTGACCAACTCGGCGAGTCGTCCAAGTGGACTCGGCGAGTCTGGTCTGTGCGAGGAAAACCCTAAATCCGGGACTTTGGGCGCTATTTAAGCTCCTTATTCTCTCCATTAGGGTTCCTTAGAGCCTCCCTCATTCAGAAAGCGAACCCTAAGCCTCCATTGTTGTGCATTCAAGCTTCCAATCCATTTTTGGGTGAATTGAAGGAAGAAGAAAGAGGGGAATCAGTGAAGCTTCAAGGATTGGCTTCAGATCTGGAGTTTGTGGAGCCCTTCTGAGATATTGAAGGTAATAAGTCGTCTCTCTCCTTTAGATCTTCCATGGTTGTGAGATTTGGGGCTTTTAAGCCATGGTTTGTCACCCATTCGAGTTAGAAGCCGGATCTGGAGTTGCTACTTCAGATCCGAGTGTGTTATGGACTAGAGAAGCATAAAGTATCAGCCCTTGAGTCAATGTTGAATCCCCTTGGCCTTAAACCCTAGTTTATGGTGTATTTTGCTTAGATCTCCTTCTCTACACGTAAAGTTTGCAACTTTACGTGAGGAATAGGCTTGGGAAGGGTAGATCTACAAATTTGAGTCCCTGCATGACTCAAAAGTCCTCTGCATGTATGGAGGACCGGATGGACTCGGCGAGTCCTTTGAGTGGACTCGGCGAGTAGCTTGAAGATGAGGAGGAACTCAACGAGTGGGATGAACAGCTCGTCGAGTCGGATGAAGTTGGGCATGAACTCGGCGAGTTGAAAGAACAACTCGGCGAGTTGGATGAAGATTGTATTGGATTCGGCGAGTTAGGTCGCCAAACCCCAAACCCTTCGAGTTGAGACTCGAATCAGTGAGTCGAATGGAGACTCGGTGAGTTGGACAGGTCAGGACTCGGTAATCGGTAGACTCGGCGAGTCATGGACTGGCTCGGCGAGTCGAGTCGCGAATAGAAGGACTCTGAACATATGAACTCGGCGAGTCAATAGGGTGACTCGGCGAGTAGGGTTGACCTGGGAGGTTGACTTTGACTAGGACTTTAACTTTGGCAAGAGTTGACTTAGTTGACCCTTGAAGGTCAGTTAGACTAAGTGTTATGTTGATATTGGTAGCTTGGGGAGCTAGTGGAGCAGCAGTTCGGAGTCAGTGGTCAGGTAGCGGTCAAAGGGATTAGCAGCATCAGTTCAGCAGTATCAGGTGAGTTTCCCTTTGTGTGAATGGGTCTACGGCCACAATGCCGGCCCATGTAGACATGAGTAGAAGACCCGGGGGTTAGCCCTAGGCATCGTATGCTAGTATGTTGTTCAGGACAAGGTCCAATGTTAGCGGGCGGGTGCCCAAGGAATGGTTTATGTGATAGTTTATACTTGTTGTCTGTGTGATACTTGTATGTGCCTGGTAGGGTGGTAAGTGTGGGCGAGGTCCCGTACCTCACCAACAACAAAGTGTGGATGGTGTTCCACATCTCATTAGCAGCAGATCAGGGGCGAGACCCAAGTTAGGGAAAGAGTGAGCGCGGGCTGAGCCCGTATCTCACTATCAGTAGGAGCATGGACGGGGCTCCCTGGCTCATCAGTAGAGTTCGGTTGTTAGGACCGGAGGGTAGTCAGACACCCTAGAAACGTCTGACAGTATGTGATGATATGTTTGCATGCTGGCCTGTTATGTTATATGCGATAGAGGTAGTAGGAGGGGACCAGTCCCCAAGTTCGGTTGTTAGGACCGAAGGGTAGTTCAGACACCCCAGATATGTCTGATAATCTGTTACGTTATGATATGCGTATGTGATAGTAGTAGAGTTTGGTTGTTAGGACCGAAGGGTAGGTCAGACACCCCAGATACGTCTGATAATATGTTATGTATGATATATGCGTAAGTAGCAGTAAGGGGTGAAACAGTCCCCGAGGATCGGTTGTCAGGACCGACGGGTAGTCAGCACCCCAGAATGGCTTGACACGGGTAGTCAGCACCCCATAATGGTTTGACACGGGTAGTCAGCACCCCATAATGGCTTGACACGGGAAGTCGGCACCCCATAATGGCCGCAAGGGTAGTCGGCACCCCAGAATGGCCGTACAGGGTAGTCAGGCACCCCAGAATAGCCTGGCAGTATGTTTGTTGTATGTTTGCATGGTATGTGGTAGGGTGGGGAACTCACTAAGCTTCGTGCTTACGGTTTTCAGTTTTGGTTACAGGTGCTTCCGGTAGCGGATGATGGAGCTCGGGATGATCGCATGGCACACACCATAGATTAGTCAGCCTGGGAATGTTTTACTCTGATAATGAGCATGTGTTTTGAAAACTAATACTTTGTTTATGTTTTAAAATGATGATTTTACTTTAAGTAATATTTTATTAAAAGAAATTTTTAGTCTTGAATTTTGGGACGTTACAAGTTGGTATCAGAGCCTTGGTTCGAGGGATTCAGACATGCTCTCGGGTGTGTCTGAACTCAAACTGAGGAATTGGTATAAAAGTTTTCAAATGAAAAGACAGTTTTGTAAAAAGAGAGTTTTTGAGAAAGAAAACGGTTTTAGAAAAGCAAAAAGAATTCAGAAAGAAAGAACTTTGAAAAGAGAAAAGAGGTGTGGTGCATGCAATCAGCCGAGCTCAAGTAAGTACCCCAAAATACCCATACAAGTTTATGTTATGATTATCAGTTGGTAGAACAGCATGCTAGAATAGGACTAAGGATCTAGGGATGATGCCTTATGTGCTTGTTATTTGTGCTTTTGAGTTGCATAGTAGTGTTGATTAGACAGTAGTAGGATAGCCTGTTTAGGTTATGCCTGAGTTATGAGTTTGTGTTGCATGCTAGTTCAAATTTTTGCTATGTGTGTATGATTGCTTGAGTATGTTGTGGTTAGATTTTTCCCTTGTCTGAATGCTGCTTGCTTTGTGCATTGTGGGATTTTGAGTGATAGGAGTTAGCCATTAAGTGGATACGCCACGTCACATGTGATCAGGGTTGAATAATCTCAGAGTGCTGGATTTGGCCCTATTGTGCAGCTCTTGTCTAAGTCCAACCGTTGTAGGGACGAGTCTCTTACTCGAAGGATTATCTGAGCCTCGTCACATGTGATGGTATCCAGGTAATGGCTAATTGGCATCACAAGGAGACCTTCAGCAGCTGAGGACTGGTTTGAGCTGAGTTAGAGGTTTCCCTAGGGTAAGCCTAGGATGAGGTAGTGCTGGGAGCAGTAGTAGTAGAAAAGGGACCTGGTGGAGTCGAGGCAGTTCCTGAGGAAAGCACAGATAGATGTGGAAGGTAGTATGGGCCCGTACTACTGAAAGCAGAGGATCCGTGCTCGATTCGGGAAGGGCCGAGACAAGACCGGGAACCTGGTAGTGCATGTGTTTGGTCTCACAGCAGTGATCAGTATTCTGATAGTGGTTGCGTTATATTTTCAGCATGGTGACGTTGCGAGAGATACCAGTGGGCAGTTCAGGTGCCGGAAAGGGATCTGGCTCTGACTCTGGAGTCGGATAGATTGATGATTGGATGAGAAAGTTTATTTCAGCAGAAATTATGCGCAACATCATTGATCGGACTCCTGTGATTTTCGATTCGGTTAAGGAGGCTATTGTGGAGCTTTTGGATAGCCGCCTCGGGGCCTTCCGGGCCGAGATTGTAGCAGAGCAGGTGGGGGCTCATCCAGAGCCCGAAGCTTGTGGGTCTCTGGGATCCTTCTGGAAGGAGGATCCTACTACTAGCTTTTGTAGATTGGGGTCAAAAGTGAATGTTGCATCATGTTTTCAAGAGGTCATTTACAAGATTAGATTGCTGCAGAGGTTTCGCAGGCTCTCCAGGAAGAGTTACCAAACACCATTGGGCGTATCACCGATAGAGTGGTCGTCGGGATTGAAAGGCGGACCTCAGCTATCCAGGCAATGGGTGAAATGGTCACTATGACCCGCGAGCGGGAGATTGGATCAGATGGTCAGGTAAGGAAGAGGAAGCGGTCTTCCGGTCTAGTTCGGCAGGATGGGCAGATGGACACTGTCATTGTTGGTGTCAGGGGCCCGCAGGGTCGAGATGGTTGCACGAGGAAGAAGGGAGCACGGGCTGGCCTGCGCAGCAAGTCTAAGTGCGGCAGATGCGGATGGAAGGGTCATAGACGCCAAGAATGCACAATAGGAGTAGAGTTATGCCATTGTTGTCATCAGCCTGGTCATGTCAAGGCAAATTGCCCCGCTCAGCGGGAGGAGCAGCCTCAGTATCATCGAAGGCCTCAGAAGGAAGGAGGATTTGGGGGTTCTTTAGAGCAAGATATGGGTATGAATCTTCCTCTTTCTGTCAGCTTATGTTATGATTTTATTGTTACAGTTCTGCATCATTATCGATATGAGTATTTTATTTTTTTGAGCCGTTGATTGTGATCGAGTTATATGCCATCTGCATACCTTGGATATCCGAATGGTAGTGAGGGGATGTGCCCTATTGGAGAAGGTTGCATAGGATGCAGTAACTGTAGAATGCTTGGGAGAGACTTGGTATGTCTCGCTAGATCAGGAGTTGTATAGTGTTAGAGATGGATTGGTTAGATCCCTAGCTATGGTAAGCTTGGGTTCCTCAGCAGACTGATTATGGAATGGTAGCAAGGATTGGGATTCCTTCTTGAGTATTGAGTAACAAGGGGTAAGCAGGATCAAAGTGGGGGAGAATCCTCCGAGTGTGCAAAGGTAGGAGCACGCAGACCCAGGATGAGTGGGCGACCTCCGAGAAGGAAAGGAAGTAGTTCAGCGTTTGATGGATTGAGGATTTTAGGGTTGGGAGTTTGAGAAACTCCCCATCAGCTAGTACGTGTGATGGTAATGGTTAGTGCGTGGTTGGGAATTCAGGTTATGGATCGCCCGTAGGACTCGAGGGAGTCGGAATGAGGATCTTGAGAGCTAATGGCACATGGGTGCCTTCGTATTAGCAGTCAGTGGTAGGAAGTGATGTAAGACTACGGGACAGCCGTAGTATTCACTAGCAGTCAGTTGTAGAAAGGTGTTGTCAGACTATCGGGTGGCCGTAGCATTCACCAGTGGCTAAATAGTAAGAGAAGTATATTAAGACTGCGGTGTGGCTCGTAGCATTAGATTAGTAAGACTTCGGTGTGGCCCGTAGCATTAGATTAGCAAGACTGCGGTGCGGCCCGCAGCAATCGTATGAGAGTATGGTTAGGCTACGGTGTGGCCCGTAGCACTAGTTTAGTAAGACTGCGGTGTGGCCCGTAGCACTGGTTTAGCAAGACTGCGGGGCGGGCCGTAGCTTTGGTTGGCTGGCAGCGTAGAAGTGTTGAAAGACTACGGGGTGGCCCGTAGCATTCATCGGTCCCTATTCGTTAGAGCGAATGTATCAGGTGTATGATTTAGTGGCAGCGTGGATTGAGCAGTTATTGGTGAAGTTTCTTCGAAAGTCGCTGGGAGCGACTAGGAGTTGAGTTGGGGATAGCGACCGGTGGGGGCCGGTCATCCAGATATTGGTAGATTGGTAGGGACCAGGGTGGTCTCAGTTCATCCGGAAGGCAGATAAGGAATAACAGAAATTTCCAGCCAATAGCAGTGCTGGCAAGCGGTCTATGGTGAAATTCAGATAGTTGGTCGTGGGGTGCTCGACACCAATTATAGTAGAAAGCATGCTCAGTGGATACTGGCGATAATGACCCGTACTGGAAGTAGCGGGAGTAATGGATTTGGTGAAGATAGGATCTTCACAGTGGCAGGGGAGATAGTTGTTTTGGGGCATCGCCTTGGGAAGGCAAGGGAATCGCGTGAGGAAAGAAGGGGTGAATCCTTATGGGTTCAGTTGCAGTACTCGGAGAGTACCAGAAGGTTGTCGGCTGAGTAAGTTGTGTTTCCAGAATGATCAGGGTCAGAGTTGACCCGAAATGATTATCCGCAAGGATCTGTGTTAGTCGGAATGACGGAGCGGGAGGCCAGCGAAGGTAGGCAGTTCGTGTTGGATTAATTGATGAGTTATTGGAGGCAGCTCGCAGGCGGTGGGCCATAGCAAACTTCGAGGACGAAGTTTTGTTTAAGTGGGGGAGAGTTGTAACACCCAAAGTTTTGAAGGCCAAGAAAGGAAAGAAAACCCTAGTTTTTAGGGGCGACTCGGCGAGTCCAAGGAGGAACTCGGCGAGTCCGAGCGGGATCCGGGTCTAGGTGTAAGTGACCAACTCGGCGAGTCGTCCAAGTGGACTCGGCAAGTCTGGTCTGTGTGAGGAAAACCCTAAATTCGGGACTTTGGGCGCTATTTAAGCTCCTTATTCTCTCCATTAGGGTTCCTTAGAGCCTCCCTCATTCAGAAAGCGAACCCTAAGCCTCCATTGTTGTGCATTCAAGCTTCCAAGCCATTTTTGGGTGAATTGAAGGAAGAAGAAAGAGGGGAATCAGTGAAGCTTCAAGGATTGGCTTCAGATCTGGAGTTTGTGGAGCCCTTCTGAGATATTGAAGGTAATAAGTCGTCTCTCTCCTTTAGATCTTCCATGGTTGTGAGATTTGGGGCTTTTAAGCCATGGTTTGTCACCCATTCGAGTTAGAAGCCGGATCTAGAGTTGCTACTTCAGATCCGAGTGTGTTATGGACTAGAGAAGCATAAAGTATCAGCCCTTGAGTCAATGTTGAAGCCCCTTGGCCTTAAACCCTAGTTTATGGTGTATTTTGCTTAGATCTCCTTCTCTACACGTAAAGTTTGCAACTTTACGTGAGGAATAGGCTTGGGAAGGGTAGATCTACAAATTTGAGTCCCTGCATGACTCAAAAGTCCTCTGCATGTATGGAGGACCGGATGGACTCGACGAGTCCTTTGAGTGGACTCGGCGAGTAGCTTGAAGATGAGGAGGAACTCAACGAGTGGGATGAACAGCTCGTCGAGTCAGATGAAGTTGGGCATGAACTCGGCGAGTTGAAAGAACAACTCGGCGAGTTGGATGAAGATTGTATTGGACTCGGCGAGTCAGGTCGCCAAACCCCAAACCCTTCGAGTTGAGACTCGAATCAGTGAGTCGAATGGAGACTCGGTGAGTTGGACAGGTCAGGACTCGGTAATCGGTAGACTCGGCGAGCCATGGACTGGCTCGACGAGTCGAGTCGCGAATAGAAGGACTCTGAACATATGAACTCGGCGAGTAGGGTTGACCTGGGAGGTTGACTTTGACTAGGACTTTGACTTTGGCAAGAGTTGACTTAGTTGACCTTTGAAGGTTAGTTAGACTAAGTGTTATGTTGATATTGGTAGCTCGGGGAGCTAGTGGAGCAGCAGTTCGGAGTCAGTGGTCAGGTAGCAGTCAAAGGGATTAGCAGCAGTAGTTCAGCAGTATCAGGTGAGTTTCCCTTTGTGTGAATGAGTCTACGGCCACAATGCCGGCCCATGTAGACATGAGTAGAAGACCCGGGGGTTAGACCTAGGCATCGTATGCTAGTATGTTGTTCAGGACGAGGTCCAATGTTAGCGGGCGGGTGCCCAAGGAATGGTTTATGTGATAGTTTATACTTGTTGTCTGTGTGATACTTGTATGTGCCTGGTAGGGTGGTACGTGTGGGCGAGGTCCCGTACCTCACCAACAACAAAGTGTGGATGGTGTTCCACATCTCATTAGCAGCAGATCAGGGGCGAGACCCAAGTTAGGGAAAGAGTGAGCGCGGGCTGAGCCCGTATCTCACTATCAGTAGGAGCATGGACGGGGCTCCCTGGCTCATCAGTAGAGTTCGGTTGTTAGGACCGGAGGGTAGTCAGACACCCCAGAAACGTCTGACAGTATGTGATGATATGTTTGCATGCTGGCCTGTTATGTTATATGCGATAGAGGTAGTAGGAGGGGACCAGTCCCCAAGTTCGGTTGTTAGGACCGAAGGGTAGTTCAGACACCCCAGATATGTCTGATAATCTGTTACGTTATGATATGCGTATGTGATAGTAGTAGAGTTTGGTTGTTAGGACCAAAGGGTAGGTCAGACACCTCATATACGTCTGATAATATGTTATGTATGATTTATGCGTAAGTAGCAGTAAGGGGTGAAACAGTCCCCGAGGATCGGTTGTCAGGACCGACGGGTAGTCAGCACCCCAGAATGGCTTGACACGGGTAGTCAGCACCCCATAATGGCTTGACACGGGTAGTCAGCACCCCATAATGGCTTGACACGGGAAGTCGGCACCCCAGAATGGCCGCAAGGGTAGTCGGCACCCCAGAATGGCCGTACAGGGTAGTCAGGCACCCCAGAATAGCCTGGCAGTATGTTTATTGTATGTTTGCATGGTATGTGGTAGGGTGGGGAACTCACTAAGCTTCGTGCTTACGGTTTTCAGTTTTGGTTACAGGTGCTTCCGGTAGCGGATGATGGAGCTCGGGATGATCGCATGGCACACACCATAGATTAGTCAGCCTGGGAATGTTTTACTCTGATAATGAGCATGTGTTTTGAAAACTAATACTCTGTTTATGTTTTAAAATGATGATTTTACTTTAAGTAATATTTTATTAAAAGAAATTTTTAGTTTTCAATTTTGGAACGTTACAGTTAAAAAGATGTTTGGGTAATAGAAAAGTTTTTTCTTAAATGACTTTTTGTATAGAGTAAAATGAGGGGTTTCAAAAAGTCACAAAAACCTGATTTTTTGTGATTTTACATGTAAAAGTTAAGCTAAAAGCCCTTTTGCTAATACAAACACTTTTTAAAGAGCTTCTTTTATAAAATGTCATTTTACAAAAAATCATTCTATAAAAAAAAGACTTTTGATGTTTAAAAGCAATCCCAAACACCCCAAAGCAATGATTATAAAAGAACATGACAAAATTTGGATCCCAAATTATATACATAAGCATATAAAAGAATGACCCACAAGCTTATTTGGTCCAAAAAGCGTCTTGTTAGTTAATTTTGAAATAAATACTATCAAATTAATTGAATTATGATCATACTTAGTAAAGCTTAACAAATAAATAATATATGTTTACTTCTTGTTAATTGGTATTATATATCATGATTGATTTCTTTTCTCTTTCAACATTTATTGTCTTCCACCAAGTTAGCCAATTATTGTTGAAATTTTCCACATGGATCATGAATTTATAGGGGTTTGAGTTTATTCAACACTAACGTCTAACACATCCATGTTCTCCGTTGAATCCCACACATCTTTTTTCCTGCATCATAGAAATCCTATACGTTTTTTTTCAACTACTACACCCTTTTATGGACAATGACTTTGTCAGGGCAGAAATGGGTAAAACAATTATTATATATTTATAGATTATTATTATATATTTAAATAAGATACATTTTTTAATCTTATAGATAATCATTAGAAAAAAAATAAACTATTTTCTCAGATTTACTGAAAAATATCAATTTGATCAAAATAATGATGGTACATGCAAAAATATCCATCATGTAAAAAAAAAAAAAAAAAAAAAAAAAAAGAGTAAAAATGACTTTATGATTTTCATATATGGTTTCTATGAAAATATCAACCATATGTAAAAAATTTGGTCCAATTTGAAAAAAAAAAAAAATTTCAATTTGCATGGAAGGTCCAAAATCAAAAATCCTGTGATTTTGGTCCAAAAAATCTTTAAAAGACGGTTATGCCCTTTTATTTTTTTTTGTATTTTTTATAATTATCCTAATACTAATTACTTTAAAAAAAAAGAAAAAAAAAAGAATTATCCTCTTAACCCCACCCACCCCCACCGTTCTCTCTCTCTCAAAATGTCAAAAAAAAAAAAAAAACCCCGATTCATCTTCTTCTTCCCCTTCTTAATTAGAATCTGCTTATACAAGAAGCAAATTCAGATGGGAGATTGTGTTTTCTCCATTTTTCTATCTGGTCCTCGTAGCCCTTCATCACCATTGGAAACCTCATTATCCCTTCATCTTCTCTATTTTTTCTGTAGCTATGCTCCTTCATTGACTGTCAAATCTACAAAACTAGTGAGTATTTCTGGTTTCAGGTGGGTTTCTTGAGTATTTTAGTTTTCTGACGGGTGTGGTGAAGGCTTTCGTTGTTTCCTTCATGGAAATCTCGCCGACAACCACCTTGTCAGCTCAACGATGTCCCTTGCACCTTCCTGTGACACTGGAGTTGCCTTTCCATCCCGGTTTCTGGAGTAATGATTTTATCGGTTTCTGGAGTAATGATCGAAACATCTCTACTTCTTTCTCTAGTTGCTTTCTTTCGGAATTGATCAGAACATTACTAGAGATTTCTGGAAGAATGATTTTATCATTAATTCCCCTATTTCCTCTCCTGATTCCAATGGTTGGAATGGCGGAATCGAGGTTACCTTTTGAATCAGAGTGGAGAAGACAGGTCTTGTTGCTAGTGATAAAAGTCGACCCAATAACCTTCATTCTCAATTTTGCTAACTTGAAACACCGGCTCCTCCTATTCCATTGCTGTGAACCACCATTGATGGAACCCTATACGTCGTTTTCACCGTTGATTCATTACCATCACTCAACTGAGTGATTTCATCTGTTCTAGTCGCAATTTTTCTGTTTTCTAATAGTGATAATAACTGTAATTTGGTCAAGAAAAAAGTTTGAAGAAGTAAGATACATGTAAGGCGGCGGTGGTAGTGGCTTTAGGGTGGTCGTGGCTTCAGGACAGTGGCGGTCCTGTGGTGGTGGATTGAGGTCCTATGTTTTAAGATTTCTTCAATTCTTACACTGAAACGAGAGATCTTTGTATTATTTTATTGATTTTGTTTTTGATGGTGTTATTTCCAATAGAGAGAGAGAGAGAGAGAGAGAGAGAGAGAGAGAGAGAACGATGGGGGTGGCTGGGGGTAAGGGGATAATTCTTTTCTTTTCTTTTTATTTTTAAAGTAAATAGTATTAGGATAATTATAAAAAATACAAAAATGAAAATAAAATGGCATAACCATCTTTTCAAGTTTTTTTTGAACCAAAATCACAGGAAGTTTTTGATTGACAAAACTGCAAATTTGGTCCTTGTGATTTGTAAAAAACTTTGCACAGGGTCCAAAAAGTTTTTGACTTGCATGGAAGGTCTAAAATCAAAACTTTTCCTTAGTTTTGGTCCCAAAATTAGAAGATTCCCGTGATTTTGGTCCTTGAAAGACCTGAAATGACGGTTTTGCCCTTTTTATTTATTCTTTACATTATTTTTACCATTTATAATGTTTTTATAACTATGAAATAAAAATAAATTAAAAATATATATACACCCACCATACTGTCTCTCTCTCCCTCTTCTCTCTCTCTCTATCTCTCTTCTCTTTATCTCTCTCTTCTCTCTCTCTCTCTCTCTCTATATATATATATATATATATATATATATATATATCCTCATCATCATCATCCTCCCCCCCTCCTTATTTTCTTCTTCTTCTTCTTCTTCTTCTTCTTCTTCTTCTTAAAACCTGTAACAAAGCAAAATTCCACTTGAAGATTAAGTGTAAGCTTCATTGCAACCTACTATTCCTCCCTCCCATTTTGTTCGTCAAAAAACCCAAACAAAATAAAAAAGGACTCAACAGGACTGCCACCTCTAACCTTCAACTGGATCAAAAACACCCACCATTACATATTTTAAATTAATCTCCAAATGTTCCAGAGACATCGGTTTTACGTTTCTTTCAAAAGAACCGAGTTGTAAAAAAAAACCAACAAAAACTTACCTTAAAAGCTTCAATCCGTCAGTTTTGCATTCACCAATTTAATCCCATAGAAACCCAAATTAGTTTAACACCAATCGATTCAATCATGCTTATATTTACACACCACAACTTACATTTACACACCACAGTCAGGGATTCTACTTGATAAAAACGCATAAAAGTTCATGGGTTTTCAGAATATGCATCATGAGGTGGCTGAGTCCAATGTTTATAAAATTCAACCCACTTTTCTTCATCAGTAATATGCATAAAGAAAACTCTCAATTCCTCATTAATGAACACAAATTGCTGAAATTGAACACAAATTGCAGAAATTGAAACTCACAAAATCTTTGAGATAATTAATGGATCCCAAAAAATCTCTTCACCAAAAGATCTACACCCACCCACATAATAACAAACACAATTGTAGAAATTGAAAATCAAAATTCTAAGCTAACCTATAAATTTTCAGAAAACACAAAATCAAATCTAAAATGAAACCCTAGAAGATTTCGATGGCTGAGGGAAAGAGATTAGTAAACTGTCACAAGTTAACACGTTTCAATCCGTCGGATTTGCTATCGGATTCAACGTTGTCGAATTTATTGAAGTAAGAAACTTGCCGACGAAAAGGGTCGACGACTGTTGTAGCGCATCTTGACGGGAAAGGAAGGTGATAGCTATGGAAAGGAATTGATCATGGAAGTCTTTTTGATGAGAGAGAGAGAGAGAGAGAAATATGTGGGGTGGGTCTGGTCATGCATGTTTCTTTTTTTTTCTTTTATATTAAAACAATCAAAATAAACAAAGAAAATATAAAAAAGAAATAATAAGGGCAAAATAGTATTTTCATATTTATTTGGACCAAATTCCCAGAAAAGTTTTGGTTTTGGACCTTCCATGCAAGTCGAACACTTTTTGGACCATATCCAAAGTTTTTTACAAACCACAATGACTAAATTTGTAGTTTTGTTCTTTTGATTTTGGACCTTCCATGCAAGTTGAAAATTTTTTGGACCTTATCCAAAGTTTTTCGCAAACCATAAGGACCAATTTTGCAGTTTTGTCTATTTTTATCTACGAAAATTAAAGAAAAAAGAATTATTTTTTGTAATAGTTTGTAGTTTGTATTAAAAGTCCGCACAAATCATTTTTAGGACAAAAGGTTGGTTTAATATTGTAGTTCAGACTAACAAAAATAACTAAAAATAAGATTTCTTGCAATTTTTTCATAAAATTCCTCATATGGATATGAAAATTTTGCAAAGGTGGGGATTTGTGTTTTTCGCTATATTGCGGATCAAAACTAAATTTTTTTTTGGAAGAAGAACCATATATTAACAATAAAAGATAGTTAGGCGCTAGCATTACAAAACTAGTACAAACTAATTCAAAATTAGATATTGTACTGTCGCATTCCAATTTTTTTCTAACTTTAACGTTTCTAACACAAAACTAATTAAAAGAAACTGCTACAATATTATCGATAATAAATTCCTTCGTATAACCTAAATGATTGTCATACATACCAAGTCCAAAGGCATAAGCGTCAAATCAGTTGCAGACTGATTAGCAATCCACTAAGTCATAGTGTTACATCTTAATTTTCAAGACAAATTTTTTATTTTTATTTATTAAAAGATATCAGAGTATGATTACATTGTGCGTAAAACATGTTGTGAATGCGTGTGTGTAAAGTCGAACATTGCTCTTCACGAGTACTTGAAAAACATTTTATTCAACTGGATAAGCACGAGACTTAGTGAGTTTCCCAAAATACAATAAACATGCATACAAACAATGACTCACGATCTGCCAATAAGATATGTATCTTGGAATAGGCTCCCAACTTCTTTAACCGTTCCACCATCATCCCATAACTAAAACTACACGAGATTATAGGCTCCCGGCCTCTTTAACCGTTACATCGTCGCCTCTATCTAATATCAAGTCAATTATGCATATAGAGACTACACTTTAGATTCTACTAATACATGCACAATTATAATTTCCACTCTACCAGTTTACACTTAAGTACATATAGACTATTCTATTTATTCTACTACTTATATATCCTAACATACATGGGTATGTATTGTAATACATAGTATAATAAGATAACTCACATGTATAGTTTCTTAGAAGATTAACAGCCTTTTGGGCGATCCCACTGGTGGCCAACACATCCAACGAGTATTAACCTATAATACTTTAACTTATTAATCTCTATGACGATTTGGTAATGAAACTAGATCGTTCATTAATCCCAATGAATACCGAGCAGTTCTATCTAATAAGGATCAACCAGGTCGGAAAGTTGGGAGGTAGGACCATTTCAGCGTATAGCCTTTCTGAAATCCAACAACCAAACCAACATGACCATGTTAGATATCTCTCCCATAAGTAGATCAATCGATATTTTGACTTGGAATTACTGATAAATATTATTTATATGTTCATAATAACGACTATGAACATAAACTTAAATTACACTTGAAATAAAATAAGTGTAGTTTAACTTACATAGATTTTAGCGAAAAACCGGGAAATTACACAAACAGAATCCCGACCTGAGAGCTCTTACTCGTCGGACCCTTTGACGCACTAGAACCTCGCTACTGACCAACGAAAATCCGTGAACTTGGGCCTAAAGAATTTGGGAGGTTTGAGAGAGTTTTAGAATGATTTGGAGTGGAAAAGAAGTGAAAATCAGAAGAATTTATAGGGGAAAAAGGGGTGCATGCCACGCTCCTAAAGGAGGTGCACCGCACCCATGCGTGCTATTGGGTCCACCCTTCTCTTGCCATGTGTTACGATCTGATTCAGCCACATCTCTTTCTTCTATAAGCCTAAACGTGTCACCATTTCATGGTTCCATCTATCACAATCTTGTGGAGCCACGTCGACGTGTCACTTGGAGGAGTGGGCAGCCGACCTTGCCACGTGGCACACTCCGGTGCCGCCACGTCATCAATCCAGGCGGTTTTTCGCAGAACTTCGAACGCCCATAACTTTTGCATACGAACTTTGTTTTTGACATTATTTATATCTTTGAAATTCTCTCGAAGAGCTCTACAACTTTCATTAAGGTCTCAACATCTAATTCTTGCACTAACAAAATTTCATATTTAGACCGGTTTAGACTGTTAAAGTTCGTGCAAAATTCATAACTCCTTCATACGAGCTTCATTCTCGACTATCTTTATATCGACGTGTTCATATTTACGAGATCTGCAATTCTTGTTTAGGTAGTTTTGGCTAACGATCAACCAATTTGAATTTCGATTTTTGGGCCCGCACCGCTACGCTGAAACTATGAAATCATAACTTCTTCTCACGAAGTCAGATTTATACGTTCTTTATATGCACACTCTCAGTTTTATGACTACTTTGACTTTCTTTTAGATCGCTTAGGCTAATAACTAATCTATCAAAATTTCACCTTTTACGATACGATGAGCCTTATTGGTTTAATCTTGAAATTTCCAAGAACCATACGTTTTTCATACGAAGTCACATTTAAGCGTTCCATATATCTATAAAAATCATATCGATGTTTCCTACATTTTTATGAGGATTAATTGGGCCAAAAAGTGATATATTTCTATTTGGATTGATGTTTTATATTGAATTTTATTGGAATACGAAAATGGGGTGTTACACATAGATAAAAATCAAACAAAAAACGAGAACTGAAAAAATTCACCCAAACAACAACCCGACTTCAAAGATCATGTGCCAAAGAGCACTTGAAGAAAATATGACCCACATCTTCGAGTTCATTGCCACACACTAAACACAAAAGCTACTCCACCTCCATACCACGTCTATCCAAATTCCCATGTGTAGGTATATAATCAAGCATGAGTGTTCAAATAAATACGTTAATCTTTATAGGTATCAACCTATTTCAACGAGTTACAAAACTACCAACCAAAAGATGTGTATCATCAATATGAAATCTGGCACAGCGGAGGAATAAAACTCCAAAAGGATCTAAATCCCACCCCCAAGCATCAACTCTCAAATTCAGTTGAACGGACTAGAACATTGACAACATATATGAAAGTTGAGCATCCACAACACCGCCTATAACAAACCTATTCCAAGTAAACTCCAATTATGACTACTCCAAAAGTCTCAAACCATCCCCTCTTGACTAATAGACAAAGTATATAGTTTGTGGAACCAATTCAAGAAAGGCATACCCCCATACCGAGTATCCATCCATCAACATGTTTATGCACCATCACCAATAATTCTAAATATAAAAGAACTAGGGATCACACCACTATCATGCAATTGATTAATTGAACCAATGATACTATCCCACAAACCACCCTGAACCTGACTTAAAGAACCCAAACTAAACTCACCATCTATCCATACAATGTCTAAATAAGTTTAAGCCATATAGAGTTAGGTTCATTAATGAATGACCAACGTTATTTATCATAAAAGCATAATTAAATGCTTCTAAACTCCCAACATTCAACCTGCCCTTATGTTTATAATTGAGGATATGATCTCAATTCACCCAACTAACCTTATGTTCCTCTGTATCGGCAAGTTAAAAAAGGCAGGCTCTCTTCAACTCCAACACCTGAAGCATACCTCTCGACACATTTAACATAGACGTATAATAGTAGGGATGGAAAAAACCCCATATACCCATTGGGGAACCCAAAACCCACACCCGTTTTGACCGGGGAATCTCCAAGTTTATATGGGGATGGATATAGAGATGGGGAATCCCTGAATAAAAATGTAGGGATAGGGACAGGGATAACCTTAGTCTCCGACCCTGGTCCCGATGCTGATATATACGTTGGATTAGGTGTCTAAGCCTATAAATTTAATTGGTATAAAATTGAATTGATAGTAGCACAGTCCTTTTGGGTTGCCCTCAAAGCTAGCAATTTGTAACGTTCGGTTCCCTGGTACACATTTAATTTAATTATTTATTTATTTTGAGAGAAGGACTCGACGAGTTGGTAGCCCTAACTCATCGAGTAGAAAGCAGTCTATGCGTGAAGTTTAAGTTGTCTACTCGGCGAGTCAAGTCCGTGACTCGGCGAGTAGCTCAGTCGGGGTGAAACCCTAATTTCAGGGTTTTGCACCCTATTTAAACACCTTAATCCCCATCCCTTAGCCTCATTTGCAGCCTCCTTCTCCTAAACCCTCAGCTACGAAACCCTAGAGTGCTTTTTGAGTGTGTGAGCCACTTTTGAGTGTTATTTGTGCCTTTTGAAGCTTGTGGAAGAAGAAGAAGTTGGAGGAATCAAGAGAAAGACTATATATCCAGAAGTTTCATTCCTTTAGCTGCATTTTCTGGTAATAAAGCCTCAAAATTGATCATTCTCTTCTTAGATCTATTTATGACCTCTTTTGAGGGTTTTTGGTCCAAGATTTGCTAACTTGTGGGTAAGGATTGACCCACGAGTTGCTCTTCTAGATATAGTGCCTTGAGAGGCTGTGAGGACATAAAGGTGCAAACTTTATGCCCTTAGAGTCCTCATTCAAGTGATAAAGAAGTATTTATTACCTTTTGAGCCCAAAAAGGTCATGTATGGAAGCAAGCTCGAGACTTTTAATGACCATCTGATAGCTAGGACCTAGATCTAGGTCTGCATGCGTGGATTTGTGATTCTAAGGCTTTTTGGACAAGATCCATGTCCTAAAGGAATTAGGGTTTTGTCTAAACCCTTTAAGGAGAGTTATGAACGGGTAAAGTTGGAAACTTTACCCTTAGAAAGGCCATTCCAATGAGCAAATGAACTAAGGACCTTGGATCCAGAAGAGAGGGACTTAATCTATTAAGATGGCTCAATCAGACAGGGCAACTCGGCGAGTCCAGGAAAGGACTCGATGAGTTGAAGCGGGCTGTCCCGATCTTTATGACAGGAAGAACTCGGCGAGTCTGTTAAGGGACTCGACGAGTTGACTTAGTTGACCACGTGTCTAAGTTGTTCATGAACTCGCCGAGTTGGGAGATGATTCGACGAGTTTGGGTTGACCGGAGTTGACCTTGACTTTGACTTTGACCAGGATGTTGACTTTGACCAGGGGTAAAATGGCCATTTTACCCTAAGAAGGATTATCATATTTTGATTAAGGGTTATTGTGGAATTGATAGTCGGAGAGTCTTTGGGGCAACAGACAGGGATTCCTCACATGTGTTTTTAGTAGCCAGTCTTGCGAGGTGAGTTTCCTTCAATAGGAACGGGTCTAAGGCACCAAGGTCGGCCTGTAGTATGATATGTTAGCAGCTGAGTGTGGGAAAAGCCCGTATCTCATAGTAGCCGAGGGTAGGCGGGGCCCGTATCTCATATCTTAGTTTGATTATGGATATATGCCTGACGGATAGATTTAGTTATACTTGTTGTCTGTGTGATACTTGTATGTTCGTTTAAGTAGCTGAGTCTGGGTGAGGCTCGTATCTCATAGCAGCTGAGTATGGGCGGGCCCGTATCTAATAACAGCTGAGTGTGAGTGGGGCCCGTATCTCATAGTAGTCGAGTGTGGGTGGGGCCCGTATCTCGAAGTAGTTGAGTGTGGGCGAGACCCGTATCTCAAAGTCAGCGGAGTGTGGGGGGCCCGTATCTCCTAGTTAGCGGAGTGTGGACGGGGCCCGTATCTCCATGAGTGTGGGCGGGGCCCGTTTCTCTTAGTTGTATGTTATATGTGTATGGTATGTGGTAGTTTGGGGAGACTCACTAAGCTTTGTGCTTACAGTTTATGGTTTTGGTTTCAGGTACTTCCACTAGCAAAGGGAAGGGCTCGGGATGATCGCATGACACAAACCACAGTTTCAGCCTGGGATTATTTTAGACTCTAATATTTTCTCATATGATTTTGATATGGTAATTGACATGATGTTTTGAGATACATGGTTCTTGATTTTCTTTATGATGATGGATGATTCATGGTTTTATTATAAGCTTTAAAAATGAAAATTTTGGGCTGTATTTTTGGGATGTTTCGCAATTGGACAGGATGATTTTTGGAGAGAGACGTTGATTTATTATTTGATTAATAAACTAAAATAAATAATTTATTAATATATTATGCAAATATTATATTAATTAGAAATATCAATATTTTAATTAATAATTAATCAGAAATTAATTTGGGATTAATGGAATTAATTAAAAGTGCATGGACTAAAGTGCAGTTGTTCACTAGTTGCGCAAAAGGCTCCAAAACCTTCCATGCATGGGGTGGATGGTTTCTAGAGGCATTTTAGGGTTTTTGGAATTATCCTTAGAGGATAATTAAGAAGTTGGATAATTACCAATTCAAGATAATATTATTATATTGGTTTTGGGCTTATCTAGGGTTTCCTACTTGCACTATATAAAGGCCCCCTAGCCTTCATATTTTGGATATCACTTCTTCCTCTAGGGTTGGCCGAAATTATACTCTCCCCTCTCCTCTCACCTTAATCTCCTTCTTGCTAGCTTGGGTGTGAACCGCTAGATGCACGACATTTGTGGTGCTTGCTTCCAAAGCTTCAACAAGACAAGGATCATTGTTATTTGTTGTAATAACAATAAGGTATGTAATCCTAAACCCATTTATTTAATTTTCAAAAATTACCTAGGGTATCTAGGGTTCTTGTTTTGACGTTCATAGTTATAAGTTTAATAGAGAAAACATAGATCTTGTTTTAGGTTTCATGCGCACTTAAGAGTTTGAAGTTTGTTTTGTTATGCCTAAAACCCATCAGTGGTATCAAAGCATTTAGTTTGTTTTCAATTGAATTTGTTTTAATTTTTGAATTTGATCAAATTAGGTTTTATGGAAATTAAACCCTAAAAGGCCTAAATTTCGAATTTAAGGTTAGGGTTTTGAAACCCTAATCTTGCCCCCCTAAGTTTCGAAATTAGAGTTAGGGTTTTGAAATCCTAACATTCCTCCCCAAGTAAATTTCGAAAATTGATAGGTATTAGGGTTTTTCGAATTTTGGTAATTATCATTTTACTTGCCTAAAAAGAGATAATTAAAATTGGATAATTCTTATACCCATTTTTCGAAAATCTATGGGTATAAGGATTAGGATTAAATTATTTGATTAATTTAGTTGGATAATCCTTATTTGATTTAATATAATTAATTAAATGTTAATTAATAGATATATATTAAATCAATTGGTTTATTTTTTAAATTTAAATGAAATTCTTAATTTTCGAAATTTAATTATAATCCTAGTATCTTGAAAAAGTTTTAAAATACACTTATACTATATGTAAAATTAAAAGTTTAATAATTACTATATGTATAAGACTAAGTAATTTGAACTGCTAGTATGCCTCATTCACGAAACTAGTCTATAAGGGGGTATAAGGAAACTACCTATAAAATGGTAGTTGAATGGGTGTCCACTCTCACCCACTGCTTCCTTGATTAGTGGAGGGTCGTTAGTCGAACGGGTTTCATAAGACAATTAATTTTGATTAATAAGTATAATGAATTAAAAATAATTAAACCCTTTTATAAAAAATCTCAATCCTAGTTACTTTAGGAAAAATGTGAATTTGTATGCTAACCATGAAATTGCATATTATACTTTATAAGTCGTTAGTGGATCGTGTGTGGTTAACCGACACACTAATAAGGACTAATAAAGAGTGTTAATGGGTATCTCATAAATTATCATTGTTGATGGAGCGTGTATGGTTTACCAGCACATCAATTGAGATGATAAATGATAATGAGGTTACCAAACACATTTGCATGGTTATTCACATCTTGTTTATGATCTACGGTATCCCAGTCACAAATAGAAGAGCACAACATGAGATTAAACATGCCATTGAATAGTTTCAAAGAATCTCAAAAGATCTAGGAATTTATCAAAACTTAATTTCCTTTTAAAATTTCGTTTTTTGTTGGTGGAATTGGTAAATCGTCATTTATCTACCTTTATATAAATTACAATTAGATTACAACATCTCTTTTCTAACTTGTGAACTATTTAGTTGGAACCTATTTCTTAATATTTCATTTTTGGGTTTCTATATTTAGGATTATTCTTATCTAACTAAAACTACCTTCCTTTTATAGATGTCTACTCCAAATGATGCTTTTGGTTCCTCCTCCTCCAATCAAAACTTCTCATTTCTCTCAATCTGCTCCAAAGTCACATTAGATGCTTCCAATTACAATGATTGGATGCAGAACATTAATATAACCCTTCGTTTCGAGAATAAGGAGTATGTTCTTGAGAAAGAACAAATTGAGATTGACGAAGAGAAGGCCACTCCTGAAGAATTAGCCGCCTACAAGAAGCACGACAATGATGCAACAAAAGTTTCTTGCATCATGGTAGCCACCATGACTCCTGATTTGCAAAGATTCTATGAGAATTATTGGTCGTACGAGATGAACAAGGAGATTACAGAAAAGTACCATAAGCAAGATCATAAAGGAAAATATGAGGTGGTAAAGTCCCTCATAGCAAGCAAGATGAAAGGGGAGAGTTTGTTAGTAGCCGCATGCAAAGGAAGCAACGATACATAAATCTCCTTGTTAGGCTTAATGTGCATTTTGATGAGGAGTTGGCTATTGACATAGTCTTGAACTCCTTACCAAGTTATTAAGATCGGTTCATCTTGACCTATCATTTGAACAATAGTGAGACCAAATTGGCTCAATTACGCAACCTCCTACGAACAACTGAGGCAGGGATGAAGGGAAAGAGTATTGCATCCACTCCTTCTAGTGCTCCCTTTCTGGCCATTAGTCAAGGGAAGGGGAAGAAGAGGAAAGGTCCTTCAAATAAAAACTAGAAAGGAATGTTCTAAAGTTGGGTTGTCAAGCAATGAACCCAAAGGTAAATCCAGTTTTGATGCTCCTCTTGTCTCTGATCCCAAAGAGGCCACTTGCTTTTACTGAAACAACAAAAGGGCATTGGAAATGAAGCTGCCCGAAGTATCTGCAAGATATTAAAGATGTTAAGGTGAATCCAACTTATGTATGTATATACACTATTTTATCTAATAACCCATCATATTCTCGTTCTTGGGTCCTTGGTATAGGATGTGGATTTCACATTTTTTCTGATTTGCATGGGCTAAGAAGAAGTGAGGAGGTGGAGCATAATAGAATGAAATTAATCATGGGGAATAGGTGATCTTCACATGTCACCAAGATTGGAGTTTATAATCTAGTGCTTAGTAATGGTGTTGATTTAGATTTAATAAATTGTTGCTACTCCTCAAAAATGACACGAAACATTATTTCTTTTCATGCATTATTTAAACAAGGTTTTATATATGTTTTTAATGATTTGAATGGTTCAATTTCTACTTATAAAAATGGTATTTTTATTTTGAAGCTTTACCTTGTGATAGTGTGTATGACATTGTGTGATATGGGCATATTTAGTTATAAAATTCATACATTATCTAAATACTTTATATTGTTTTTGTCTCAAATAATGAACAAAAGGTAGTTAATTAGTATAAAATCTCATTTCAGCAACAAAGACATGCTCAGAAGGAAAAGGAAGCAGAATTGGCGATTGGAAGCTTGGATCTTGGATTTTGAATAAAGAAGGATGTTGCTGGACATCTTGACCCCTCATCAGTGCTTTGTCCATATCTCATGACTCGTAGCTCCAATTGACGAGATTCAAAATGTTCTGAAAACTGGACACAATTTCGGGCGATTTTCATGTTTTGAGAAAATATTGATTCCAAACAATCTCGACGATTTTGGGTCCTCCAAATCGAAGAGTTTCCTAGAAGATTCCCAACGAAATAATGCCTTGCCGTTCACACGTTTTAAGTACAAAAAACTCGATGAGTTTTGTCATAAAACTCGATGAGTTGAGTTGTTCTTGAGAATCTATATAGATCATTTTCACTCAAAATCCTAACTTTTTCTGGAGGCTTTTAGCGACTTTTGGAGGCCATAGAGGTTCTTAGAAGCTATGGTTTTCGAAATTCAACTAGGGGCTTGGAATTGAAGAGATCTAAAGGCAAAATAATTAGTAATTTACTTAATTCTCTTGTTTACATTATGTCTACATTGATGAATTTCGTTTTTATGATGTTATTTGCTGAAGTTATGGGCTAAAACTCCATACTTTTGTTTAGACTAGATGATCTTATGAATATGGTTTGATTAGTGGCTTTGGATTATATTGATTTGGTTATTTATCTTGTTAAGCTTGTTAAAAGATCCTATGTTTTATTAGAGGCTTAGGATTTCTAGTAGAGTTAGCGTGCCACCTATGTTTTATGGTTTCCATATAACTATATATGGTGATATGTTTATCAATGATAGTACACTAGTAAATTTGGATGAACCTGCTAATTACAAGGAAGCAATGGCAGGCCCTGAAGTGGCCAAGTGGCAAGAGGCAGTGGATAGCGAGATCAAGTCCATGTATAACAACCAAGTTTGGAATTTGTTTGATCAACAACCTGGTCGGAAGACAGTAGGTTGCAAATGGATCTTCAAGAAGAAGACCGACATGGATGGTAATATGCACACATTCAACGCACGACTAGTTGTGAAGGGATTTACTCAAACCCCAAGGGTTGACTATGATGAGACCTTCTCACTAGTGGCTAAGATAAAATCTATTAGGATAATGCTTGCCATATTTCCCTTTCATGACTATGAAATTTGGTAGATCGATGTCAAATCTGCTTTCCTTAATGGGAAGTTGGATGAGGATGTTTACATGAGGCATCCAGAGGGTTTTTTTGATACAAAGTTTCCTAATAGAGTGTGCAAGCTTGAGAAATCAATCTATGGATTGAAACAAGCTTCTTGAAGATGGAATCTTTGTTTCTGCGAGAAGGTTTAAGAGTCTGGCTTCTCAAGAAGTGAAGATGATTCCTGTGTATATGTCAAAGGTAGTGGTAGTATAGTAATCTTCCTAGTATTGTATGTTGATGACATACTTCTTATAGAAAACGACATTCCAACTTTGCAAGAGGTTATGTCTTGGCTAGGAAAGTGTTTCGCTATGAAAGATCTAGGAGAGCCTGCTTATATTCTAGGGATAAGGATGATGGGTTTTGAACAAACAATCCTATGTGTGCATGCAACCCTAGAATTGGATCTATGTTTTCACTATTAGATAGACAACATTATGAACACTTGAAGAACCCTAAAAGGCTTCTAGGAATTTTGAAATCCACAAGGAAAGATGAAATGCATACCTCTTGTTGTTATATTGTAGTAACAACTTAAATCTTGAATCTTCTTGTCTTTGAAAGCAAGTACCACAAGTGTAGTACCTCTAATGGCTCACAAACACCAAGAGCAAACGGAGAGACAAGAGAGAGAGAGAGAGAGAGAGAGATAAGGTATGAAATTTGTCCCTAGGAACCCTAGACAAGGCATGGACGAATTCTTATGGCCTTAGGGGTCTTTATATAGGTGTAGAGATTAGGGTTTCAGTCCTTATCCTTATCTAGTTGCTTGCCCACCAAGTAACCATAAGATAAGCCTTGAAAACCCTTATCCTTATCCTTTGGACGATTTCAAGGATATCTTATCCCTTGAATTCGTCCAATCTATATCTAGGATAACCATTACATTATTTTGTAACTATCACATAATTACAATTCAGCCCCTCTAGTTTAATTAATTACACTTGATCACTAAATTAATTCTTAATTATTTTTTGACCAATATTAATTAAACAAATATGTTTTCTCATTTAATATATTATTCTTATAACATATTAATAAATCATAATAACCTCTTTCTCTATTATTTCTCTAGTCAAGTTGCTTTGGTGAAGGCAACCCAAAAGGACCATGCACAATCAGGTTAACTACTTGACAAATATGGTTACGGGCTTAGACACTAATCCAACAGTATCCCACTTGGATAAGTCTAGTAACTATAACAGTAAGTACTACCCGATTAGCAATCGTAGCTCTCAAAGACGCTGTCGAACTCTGATCTTATCAGTAACCTGTCCTTTAGATAAGGGATCATATATTCCTCCATTCTAGATATCATATAGACGTGAGACATGGATTGAAATCATTCTCTCGGTCTATGTGTTGTGTCCCGATTTCCGATTTACGACGACTGACTAATTGAACAAATCAAATTAGCCCTAGCCCGGCTGAGCATTTATGTTTGTCATCACTAAATCATCGAGGGGCCCACAGATATCGCTTTTATCCCACTTTGGGTAAAAGGAATGGATAAACTTCGACTCAATGTTTGCTTGCACTCACTCACCAAATCACACACAACAATAAGTTTTATAACACCAAGTTACTAGTGCGTTTACATATTATCAATGTGTTACCGATTCGCAAGATACAACTCACACATCTCGGTTTCAAGAATATAAGATATTATCGTCTCACCAATCGCTCGTGATAAAATCCATGAAGCGATCCAAGTGAGCGTGGGTTTAATCCAATGCTCAAAATCATATTCATAAGCACTCATGAACGTTACAGCAAACCTTTGCTACACTTTAGACAATCTACAAACCAATTTATGACAGTCTTCAATCATACCTACTTCCAACGTGTGAACGACTGTGGACCATTCGAATAATTTGATTATTCTGAAATAATTAATTATTCAGGAAGTCAAAACATGCAAAGTGAAACACAAGAATAATACTAATCCTATATGGTCCCAAACCTTTGAGTATAAATAAAACACCTTTTATTTATCACCATATCGATTACTCATTATCCATTGTTTAATGTTTCAACTTTATAACCCGAATCATAACCACAATTGTCCCATGCTCCAAGCATGCACACGTTGGTTTCCTATGATCCATACTTTGTGAAATAGATCAATTGAAACTTTTCAAATGCAACTTATTTCACAATCCCCAATCCTTATAATTAGTGTAAGAATACCAAATTCTTGCCACCTTTTAGAATATGTCAAATTCTAATATTTTATGCAATGATCCTCTTGTGAAGTCACGACACAAAAATCACAAAGACTCGGCCAACGAAATCACAAGGTACTCAATCAAAAAATTTTACAGAACAATTCTATAGATGTCATGTCTCTCACTCAAAGTACATTCCTTTGAACATCCTTTTGCATAAAATTTTCTAATCTAGACATAAACTCTTAATTTCCAACTCCCAGTTATGGAAACATTTCCATATTTACCATATGACAACTCATTCTTAATAGAATCTTATTTATTCATAATAATGTCGATATGGTCCATTCAATACCATACTTTCAACTAGTCACAAGCGATCAATCCTCAGCGAACTTTAGATCGTCCTTTGATAGTTGTTTAATTATCTTAGTCAATACCAATTCTTGTCCTTTTTCCCTCTTAATGCACTAGACATTTGGAAAAAATTTAGAATGGTCAAATATTATAGCACTTGCAATCGATCCTTTACCCGAAGTGTATGGGACACGATGCATAATGTCTTACATATAGATACGATACTCTATCAATCTTCTGCCATAATATTTTATGTGTCACGTTCTTACAATTCGAACTATGAAGAGGGATACCGTAATCATAATCGAAATTTAAGAAGACACTATGTATCCTTTGACTAAATTTATTAAAATTTCTCAATCTAAGCTTTAGATTTTGAACGAAGTACAATATTCTCCCCTTTAATTATAGAAAAACAACTTTTCAACTCTTACAACTTTGCAAAGTATAACTCTTGTTTTCTATAATTAATATTGCTAACTTGCAATACTTACCATAATAATCATGCTCCCACTTACATGATGATTATTTCTTTACCAGCATAACACTTATGCTCCCACTAGCTTCGACATGTATTCAGAAATCAGCTGAACTTCTAGAAAACAATTTCTTAAGTTCATATTTCTAATACTAGATGCTTCGATAAGACTTTATCTAAGCTTCTCAAATTCATACACTTTTCCTTGGACAGCTCATATGTATATGTCTAAACGATTCTAGGACTCATATCAACAAGTCTAAAATGTTCAGACCCATTTGCCATTTCCCACAACTCAAACTATGAAGAGGTATGACGTAATCATAGTTGAATTTGAGAAACCAAAATCACATAATGCTATCTTCAAAATCTCTCTTAGTGAAAGCGTTTCCTCATAACCATTCTCATGAATGAAAGAAACCTTATGACACTTAGATTTTGTGGTGTATACATTCCCATCCATGTGAATTCGTCATAACCATAATCACAAGATAATGTTAGTGACAAATCCAAACTCTTATGGATAGAACTTGTTCTTCTTAATTTCTTGCCATCAAGGGTCCCACCCCTTCATTTCATTGTACTTTCCATTGAACAAGGTGTCTTGCCCCTATATAATCCATTGAGAACTTGTAGAACTCACATATACAGAAAACTCAACTGGAATGGCACAGAAAACAAAATAGTGTCAACACGATAGGTTGTAAACCTCAAGTTGTGTGCTAGTGATGATTGATAAGGTTTACTCTTGATTTGTTGTTGAAACCTTTAAAGACCATTAAGACTCCCACTGACTCCTTGACATATAAGATTCTCTTGTCAAGAAACATTTCTTGACAAACAAATATTCAAGAGTTAGTGTAACTTTTATCTAGACAAAACACTTCACATAATTAGTCCTAGTTGGTCTTTGTCTTATCCAAGACATCACAACTTACCAATTTCAAATGTGCAAGAATAAGAAAAACCTTTTTCCAAATTCCACATTTGATGAATGTTATAAACCTTCTTAAGACTTGTCACTCAATTCACAATCTTGGAGTATTACTCTAAGACTTGATAATGGAACGAAGTATGATTGGCTTCTTGATTTAACCATTTCCACAATTCTCGATTCCTCTTCTTAGACATACAAATTGTACTAAGACTCACTTAGAGGATCAATTGAGATAAGGTTCTCAATCATTAAGACTTATCATAAAAAACATAATAAAATGTACTCTCCCTTCTTCTTAGAATAGAGAAACTTTTATCTTTCTGCCTACTTGATTCTTCTTATTCGTTTTGCTATTGATTGAAACTCTTTCAATCAACTTAGAATTATACTCAATCTTATAGGTATAACCATATTCACTAAACTTTAGTAAATCATGACGAATATCATTGTCACTCTTGTGGTAGACTTGATCAATGTACGACCTAGTGTATTTGATCTCTTAGTCCTTCAATTGACACTTTGTCAAGGAATTTGTCCAAATTTCCCAAATGTGAAAGTTTCCATTAATCATATAATACTTGTTATACGATTCCAAGTTCCTATCCACTTGAAACTTGGGCGATGAGAAACTCTCCCTATTTGGTAAACTCTAGACACTTCCATAAATAACCTAATTAAGAATCAAATCCATTTTGCTAATAATAGAAGTACACAAACATCAATTTTGCATATATGCCATTGTAAGGATAAGCAAATAAGATAAAACCAAAATTTATTTTATTCATAAAAGCAGCGGAAAACATGTCCTTACAATGCAAAATTCAACTGAAAAACTATGTAATCATATACTCCTAACAAATCTATCATAACTTCCTAAGCTCAAAATCTGATCTTCGAATCCATGCGATCGTAATCCATTTCTTCGTGATCAGACTCATCTTATCACATTATGTATAAAGAATAGGAATTTAATGGAGTTAGATATTGGATTTTATACCTGAAGTAGAGCCATACTTCATGACTCTCCCATCTCTTAGACTCTTCAGGTCCTTTGGGCAGCTTTGTATCCATTGCCCCTTCTCTTGGCAGCAGAAATATGTGGGTTCTTCTAGAGTGTCCACGGAAGCATGGTTGGTTTAATTATCAGACAAATATGCTCCATTACTTCGCCAAATCATTTCTGATTCAGCAGCAATAAGCATGTAAGTTAATTCAATGAGGGTCGCGTCAAGATCCATCATATAATATTCTCTTATGAACTTATCATATGATTTAGGGAGTGACTGAAGAACCCAGTCCACAGCCAACTTATTGGGGAAAGACGCACCCAACATAATCAACCTATCAATGTGTGATTTGATCCCTAGGATGTGAGCACACACGGGTTTACCATCTTCATGTTCCATTGCCAATAGGGCTTCGGTGATCTTGAACCTTTCAAATCTTCGATCTTGTGGGTCAGGGAGAACAACAGGAGGAGGAGGAGGGAGTGAAATCAAGCTAGTCCACATTGATCCTTCACTTTGGAACAAGCTTTCACTTTCAACAGGAACACCTTTTCCTTGGGATTCGGGAAGACCACGGTTAGAGTCTGACATCTACAAACTGGGAGAAATTTCAAGTTAGTTGGTTGAATCCTTAATGAAACACCCAAATGAGACATTAAGGCTAGGATCCAACAACATTATTTACACATTAGAAGAGGGATGTCGTAATCCAACATACAAATAATTTGGAGGTAGTTGAATGATGATTCACTAATTCTTCACCATGAAAAACATAAAGGCTTAAGTTTAAATGTATTAAGAATTCCTAGATTTCCTTTGAGATTCATTGAACTTTTCAATGGCATGTTTAAATCTCGATATGCCCCTCTCGTTTGTGACTGGGATGCCGAGGATCACAAAGTGGGTGTGAATAATCATGCAAATCTACATGGTGCCCTCATTGTTACAGTCACCTATTCGATGTGCCGGTAAACCACATACGCTCCATCGAACTATGACAAACATTGAGTCACCCTTTGCCACCTTTGCTTAGAACCAATTAGTGTGCCGGTTAACCACACACGCTCCACTAACTTCTTAGCAAGGGTGCAAAGTGTAATTTCATGGGATTGCATCAATTTCACTTTTCTCTAAAGTAACTAGGATTGGGAATTTGCAAAAGCGTTTAGTTACTTTACATAGATTCATTATACTTATTAATGAAGAGAGGATTGCCCTATCCTACCCGTTCGGCTAACGACCCTCCACCAATCAAACGGCCATTTTATAGGCCATAACCTTATACCCCCCCCCCCCCCCCCCCGGTTATAGATCGGCTTCGTGAATGAGGCCTACTAACGGTAAGACTAGCATTTTAGTTATACATATATAATATTAGACTTTTAATGTTATACATAGTATAAGGGTGTATTTTACACTTTTAAAATACTAGGTGGTTTAAATTTTATAAATTACATTTAAAATATAAACCTTATCATTATGGATTTATTAACTCTCTTTTAATCATACACTTAATTAATTTAATAAAATCATAAGGGTGTAATTTGAACTTTTCAAATTTAGGGTTTTTAGAATTTAACATTTTTCAAAATTAAACTTTTAATCAAACAATTTAAATTCCAAAACTTGAGGGCAAGTTTTGAAACTTTTCAAAACAGTTAGGTTTTAATCTCACTTTAAAATTTTCGAAATTTAAGACTATTTAAATTAAAATTTTAAATATTAAAACTCTTGATTTAATAATTATCTCGAATTAAACTATTAATTTAAATTATTAAATCATAGGGATTATTAAAATCATAAAGGATAATTAGCAAATAAACAATTATTTTATCCTAATCCTTTTAATCCCTCTATATTTCGAAAATTATGGGATAGGATAATTCAAAATCTTTAATTACCATATATAACCATTAAAGGATAATTACAAGATATGGGATAATCCAAATCCCTAAAATTTAGGATCTTATCATGGGGAGGAGGCTAATTTCGAAAATCATGGGGTTTTACAAACCCTAGATTTCGAAATCTTGAGGCTTAAGGAAAGGATTTGAAAACCCTTTCAAATTTTCGCAAATTAGGGTATAGAAACCCTAATCTCGAAATTTCAAGCCTCCTAGGGTTTATAGGCTATAAACCCTAATATGTCAAGTTCATACAATTGTATAATACTAATTGAAAACAAGTTAACCAAAGGCTCTGATACCACTGATGGGTTTTGAACAAACAATCCTATGTGTGCATGTAACCCTAGAATTGGATCTATGTTTTCACTATTAGATAGACAACATTATGAACACTTGAAGAACCCTAAAAGGCTTCTAGGAATTTCGAAATCCACAAGGAAAGATGAAATACATACCTCTTGTTGTTATATTGTAGTAACAACTTAAATCTTGAATCTTCTTGTCTTTGAAAGCAAGTACCACAAGTGTAGTACCTCTAATGACTCACAAACACCAAGAGCAAACGGAGAGACAAGAGAGAGAGAGAGAGAGAGAGAGAGAGATAAGGTATGAAATTTGTCCCTAGGAACCCTAGACAAGGCATGGACTAATTCTTATGGCCTTAGGGGTCTTTATATAGGTGTAGAGATTAGGGTTTCAGTCCTTATCCTTATCTAGTTGCTTGCCCACCAAGTAACCATAAGATAAGCCTTGAAAACCCTTATCCTTATCCTTTGGACGATTTCAAGGATATCTTATCCCTTGAATTCGTCCAATCTATATCTAGGATAACCATTACATTATTTTGTAACTATCACATAATTACAATTCAGCCCCTTTAGTTTAATTAATTACACTTGATCACTAAATTAATTCTTAATTAATTTTTGACCAATATTAATTAAACTAATATGTTTTCTCCTTTAATATATTATTCTTATAACATATTAATAAATCATAATAACCTCTTTCTCTATTATTTCTCTAGTCAAGTTGCTTTGGTGAAGGCAACCCAAAAGGACCATGCACAATCGGGTCAACTACTTGACAAATATGGTTACGGGCTTAGACAATAATCCAACAAAGGATTCTAAGAGATAGGAGTAAAAGATTAATTGGACTTAGTCAGAATACGTACTTGGAAAAAGTGCTAAAACGTTTTAGTATGGAAAATTTCAAGAAAGGAGAACTGTCTATCCAAAGTAATACCAAACTGAGTAAGACTCAAAGTCCGAGTACTAATGCGGAGATAGCAGAATGACTAGAGTTCCATATGCTTCCGTAATTGGATCTATCATGTATGCTATGACATGTACTCGCCCTGATGTATCCTTTGCTTTTAGCATGACCATTCGTTATGAGGGAAATCTAAGTAAGGCTCATTGGATAGCAGTTAATAATATTATCAAGTATTTGTAGAGGACTAAGGACTGGGTCCTAGTACTTGGTGGTAGTGATACATTGAGAGTAATTGGGTATAGTGACACTAGCCTTCAAACAGACAAAGACAACTTATGTTCTCAATTTGGCTGGGTGTTTACCTTAAATGGAGGATCAGTTACCTGGAAAAGTTCCAAGCAAGAGACAGTTGCTAATTCTACCTGTGAACCAGAGTACATAGCAGCATGTGAAGCATCAAAGGAGGAAATTTGGTTGAAGAACTTCATCGTAGATCTTGGAGTTGTGCCAACCATCAAGGAGACAATGAAATTTTTCTGTGATAATGAAGGAGCGGTTGCCTTGACAAAGGAACCAAGAGATCATGGCAGATCAAAACATATCGACATAAAATATCATTTCATCAGATATAAAGTAGAAGAAGTTCGTCTCATAGTGAAGAGGGTATCATCTGAAGAGAATCCTACAGACCCACTCTCAAAGGTTTTAAGTAGGGCTAAACATATTCAGCATGCCAGGAGCATTGGTCTGAAAGATGATATTAGTTTTAGTAGTTAGATAGTTATTTTGAAACTTGTAACAAAATAAATGTAATTAAATTTTGGTGATTAAATAATAGAGAATTGTTTATGAGTTTGTTTATTGTCAATTGTTTATTCTCGTGTTTCATTTTTGCATGTTTTACTTCCAGAATAATTCGATTACTCAATTCAACAATCGTTCGTAATTTTGGAAGTAAGTAGTGAATTAATATTGTCATGAATTGAATTGTAGATTGTCTAAAGAGTTTTTGGACATAGCAATGGTATTGCTACAATGTTCATGAGTACTTTGAAATGGAGATTTAAGTATTGGATTAACCCACACTCATAGAATTACTTCATGGAATTTATCATGAGTAATTCTGAGACGATAATATCTTATGATCTTAAAATGGAGATATATGAGTTGTGGTTTACAAGTCAGTTGTGCATTGATGATACGTAAACGCATTAATAACTTGATGTTATAAAACATATTGTTGTGTATGATTTGAGGAGTAAATGGTGCAAGAAAATAAGTCAAAGTTTATTCATTCCTTTTGCTCTAATAGGAAAAGCAATATCTTTGGGCCCCTCGATGATTTGGTGTTGACTTATAGTGTTTGGCCCGGATAGGACTAAATTGATGTGTTCGAATAGAAGTTATTTTTCATTACAAATCATGAATCGGGAAACATAGTATTGGACAATGAGATTGATTCTATTCCATGTCTCATGTTTGTATTATATCTTGCAGACGAGAGGATTATATGATCACTTATCTTAGGACACATAACTGACAGGGTCAGAGTTCGACAGCGGCTTTTGGAAACTGCAATTTGTTGATCAATTCAGAAGTTATACTGACAATTATAGTTACGAACTTATCTAAGTGGGAGACTATTGGATTAGGTGTCTAAGCCCAACACTATAATTGGTATAAAATTGAATTGATAGTAGCATAGTCCTATTAGGTTGCCCTCAAACCTACCAATTGGACAGAATGATTTTTGGAGAGAGCGGTTGATTTATTATTTGATTAAAAAATTGAAATAAATAATTTATTAATATATTATGAGAATAATAAATTAATTATAAATAGTAATATTTAATTAATAATTAATCAGAAATTAATTGGAATTAATTTGGGATTAATGGAATTAATTAAAAGTGCAGGGACTAAAGTGTAATTGTTTAATAGTTGAGCAAAAGGATCCAGAACCTTCCAAACATGGGGTGGACGGTTTCTAGAGGCATTTTATGGTTTCTAGAATTATCCTTAAAGGATAATTAGGAAGTTGGATAATTACCAATTCAAGATAATATTATTATATTAGTTTTGGGCTTATCTAGGATTTCGTACTTCCACTATATGAAGGCTCCTAGCCTTCATATTTTGACTATCACTTCTTCTTCTAGGGTTGGCCGTAATTATACCATCCCATCTCCTCTCTCCTTATTCTCCTTCTTGCTAGATTGGGTGTGAAACACTAGAGGCATGACATTTGTGGTGCTTGCTTCCAAAGCTTCAATAAGACAAGGATCATAGTTAATTGCTATAATAACAATAAGGTATGTAATCCTAAACCGATTTATTTTATTTTCGAAAATTACCTAGGGTTTCTAGGGTTCTTGTTTTGATGTTCATAGTTATAGGTTCAATAGAGAAAACTTAGATCTTGTTTTAGGCTGTATGCACACTTAAGAGTTTTAGTTTTGTTTTGTTATGCTTAAAATCCATCAATATATTGTTGAGTGACAACAAAACAAGATAAGCACTTCAGAAAAATATCAAACAAGCTTCGGTCAAACTAGCAGAAATAAAACTTCATAAAAACGTAAATCAAAAGAACACAACATTTAACGTGGTTTGGTCAATGTGACCTACGTCTATGGGCAAAAAAGAGAGAGAGAGGATTTTATTAAATTTTTGAAACTATTACAAACACTCAAAATTGTATCTCATTTTAAGCTCTCATATACATCTAGAAATTTTACAATGATGAAGATATAAGCTTATTTGTATGCAAGCGAAGGAAACCCTAATTATGATCATGGGCCATGCCCATCCATAATTAGCCCATTAAGGGGATATCATGATTTCCATCAAATAATGAAGCGCCATGCAGACAGTTTTAGCACCTTCAAACTCATGAGCATCAACCAGACACATGATGGCGCATCAGTCATGGGGAGCATCCTTTTTTAGCATCTTCAACCTTCTGATCAACAATAAACAATCTCGAGCACCCTAGCGAGTCTTGCACCTAAATGGAACAATAAGGAGGCGTGATGGTGCTCCATGGACATTGGTGGTGCATCATGCTCCATAATGGCACATCTTCAACTTGAGTGGCACACCCTTGATTCTTTGTTCATCAGCAACACTTCAACACTCCTGGAGCACAAGAAGGCATATAAAAGTGGCGCAACAAGCACCAAGGTGGTGCACCTTGTGCACAAGGTGGCACATAATTATGCATGGTGCATCACTGATGCTCCGTTCTCCTTCCCGATGCTCCACTCCAACTCCAAGCGCTCCATGTTGATTCCTGATGCTCCATTTCACCTCCAAATGCTCCATTGCAACTCCAAGTTCTCTATGTTCTTCCAAGTGTTCCACTTGATTCTAAGTGCTCTACTTGGTTCTAAGTGCTCCATGTTAGACAATACTTCATACCCCAACAATCTCTTACTTCAAGCTTGAACAACTTCATCTGCTATTTCAAATTTCACCATTCCTCATGGTACTCTCTCTCTCTCTCTCTCTCTCTCTCTTTCTCTTTCTCTCCCTCTCTGTCTATACTGCCAAACCCTTCTCTACAATCTTCTAGAAGGAAAGTTGAAGCCATGCAAAACTTCAACTTCTTAGTGGTAACCACCTTGGTGAGCATATTAGTTGGATTCTTTGTTATAATGATTTTCTTCAAGTTTAGAGTTCCTTTATTTTTTGACTCTCGAATGAAATGGCACCTTATTTGTATGTTTTTCGTTCTACTGTGAAACATTGGAATCCTTGCTAGGTGAACTAGACTTTGGTTGTCATAATACAATACATAATCCTCCTGTTGCATTCCATGGTTTGACAAGAAACTCTTCAACCATATGAGTTCTTTGGAACCTTCTGCAAGTGTTGTGTATTATGCTTCCATGGTTGAGAGAGCAACACTCTTTTGTAACCTTGACATACAACTGATTGATGTACCTCCAATCGTAAACACATAACCCATTGTGCTCTTTCTTGGATCTGCACATTCACCCAAGTTTGCATCAGTGAACCCTTTAGGACTACTCATTTCCTTCTAAAATATAAGGAAACTAAATTGTTCCTTTTAAGTAGTGTAGTAACCGTTTCACTCCATCCCATGGTTGTACTCCTTGATTTGACATGAACCTGCTCACAACTCCGACTACATGAGCAATGTTTGGTATAGTGCAAACCATTACATACATTAGACTACAAACTGTAGATGTGTAGGGAAGTTTAGCCATGTATTTTATGTCTTCTTCCGTTTTTGGGGATTACTTCTTTGAGAGTCTCAACTCACTCTCCAACGGTGTACTTTTGGCTTCATATCTGTCATGCTAAATTTTTCTGAAACTTTCTTGATAAAATTGGCTTGTGAAAGTTTTAGTGTACTGGTGGCTTTGCTAATGCCTAATATTTGTTAAGTAGCTCCTAAGTCCTTCATCTCAAACTCACTGGCCGACTACTTCTTTACTGAGTCTCTCTATGATCTCTTTAAATCCTTTGATTCGTGCGTTGCATTCTTGAATTTTTGATCATTTTAACTAATTGGATCATTTTTTTTTTGAAAAAACTCATTTGTTATGATCCAATATTTTTTCATTGATCAAGTCCCGATCCAATCCTATTCGTTTGTTCGATTCGATTTTCAAATTGAAATTGTTTGTTTGAATTGAGATTTAAGCCCAAAATTCATTGTGATTCAATCATTTTCTTGATTTAGCCCAAAAGTTATTTTGTGATCCATTTTTTGAAATCTATTGTTCATAAATCATTTGAGCCCAAAATTGTTAACATGTTACTATTCATTGATCAATTATTGGTAGCCCAATCATTCTTTTAAAATATCCAATATCGTTGATTGAGATCGGAAGTCATCAATTGGGATTATTCTAAAAACACTGTTCCGAGATGGACTTGTACGTTTGCTTATCCAGTTGTACTATCAAAGACGTATGTCTCAGTTCATAATCAAGATTGTTGTTGAAGTGAAATCACGTTCTTTCATCTTTAATTGTTTGATTCAGTTTACTTGATCATCAGTTATTCATCGATTATTCAATGTGTTCTTGTTCTTGAGCTGATTTGAATTTGGTGATTAAATCTCAAGCGAAAGTCAAGAACATTATGAACAACGATGAAGAACAGTTTGAATAGTGTGTTTGATCTGAACTTGCTCTAAAAAAATTTCGATTTGTGTTTGTTAATTGACGAATTCGAAAAGTCACAGATGGGTTGAAAAAGTCAAAAAATCGTTTAATGTTCATTTGTAATAGCGAAGTCAGAGATGTCGATTGTCGATTGTTGATTTGGAATTGGGTATTGGAGTCGACACTCAATGTCACTTGATGTTGAATTGAAAGTTTGGAATTTGTTTATTGGAGTCGATTAATTTTGATATCGACTGGAATGAAAAGCGAATAAGGAAGACTCACTGGTCGACGATTGATAGCGAACAAATGATGAAATTTGACTTTTGATTTCAAAAGGTGTTGGAGTCAATTGTTGGGTTCATTTGATTTCGTCAGTAGATTGTGTTTGGGGTGTCGATATTTGAAACCTGAGTTGGTTATGTGATGATCGATGGGTTTGTAAAAGTGAATGAAGGACTGGAATCGAATGGCCAATAGTCGATGATTTGAAATCGAAGAATTTGGGGTCGACGATTCACAATTTTTGATTTTATTGTGATTTCGAGGGTCTTATTTCAAGAACCGATTGCAAAATCAAAGTTTGGAGTTTTGAATTTGGTTGTTAACCAGTCAAATGGTCGAACTCGGTTTACAGATAGGCAATAACGAAAGTGAAGGTTTGGTCAAGTTGATTTGCTTGATATCGACTAATGAGTAAGAAATTGAATGGATTGGAGTTGATTATTCGATGGTCGATGGTTAACATCGATAGTCGAAGATTTGGGAATCGATGTCGACTAACGAGATTTTTTATCGCGATAGTCGAAGATTTTTGATTGCGAAGATTTTGAGTCGACAGGTAAGCAATTGGGGAAGAAACATAAAAGTTTCGAAATTGATCCTTTAAGTTTTGAAAGGTTGACAGTTTCTACCCGCCTTCGAAATGAGGATTAATTTTCGACATTTTGGAAGAAAATGGCATAGTTTCGAAATTGCTCCTTAAAGTTTCGACAACTTGATAGCTTGTAACCACTTTCGAAATTAGGACTAATTTTCAACAGTTTGAAGAATTGTGCAGAAATTTCGAAGTTTCCATGGAGTTTCGAAGATTTGGCATAATTCACCCAACTTCGACATTGGGCTGGAATTTTTGAGAAATGGGATAATTTTCGAAACAGGGCCCTATAGTTAATGTGAATTAACGTTTTCTACCCAATTCGCAAATGGGGCATAGTTTCGCATTTTTGGCTGTTTTGGGAGCACCAGGTCACTACTGAATTTTGAAATTGACAATTTCTACCCAATTTTGAGAAATTTTGTCAAAGACGATCTGTGAACGATGCTAAAAATTGAATTTTTTTTGGATTTTTCGGATTGAAGCAAAATGTTTATGTGATGTATTAAGGGGGATTTTTAAATAGAAAAATTCTGAATTGAGCACTTTCTCATTCACTTTTTGGTTTTATAATCATTTTTTGATTATAAAATGAGGGAGAGATTTATATGAAAATTCGAAAGTTGAATTTTTCATATTACACGGACTTGAAGACCGAAGTGACCTCGAGTATTTGAAGTTGATGAAATGGTTCGATTGAAGATTCGGAAGTGATTTCGGTTCATGATGGGTTTGGACTAATTGAAGATTTTTGGGATGTACTTTTATGTTCAACTTTAGGGTGATTATTTGGAGATTGAGAAACTCCTAATTATCCGTTGATGCTCAGTTTGTATGGTCTCACATTCAAGAACCCGTATTGAAAAATCATTGAAGAATTGAAGATTTGAATTTCATCTCTTCATGTGTCACGTTTGAGGCTTGGTTCGCGTAGTTGCTTGATTTTGGAAGATTTGAAGCGGGTCATCCATTCCTAACTTTGAGGGAGAGAATGTTGGATACAAAGTTATCAATGTATGACTTTGTAAATGGTTTGACTTTTGTAGACCCACTTGCATGTGGTAAAGTAGCCTTGTGGCATGAGAGATAGATAGATAGATAGATAGATAGATAGATAGATAGAGATGTAAACACCTCTATATAAGGTGGGTTCATACCACATGTAGAGGTGTGCTTGAGAGATGTAACATTGAGAGTGTTAGTGTGTGCTAATTATGTAGATTCAGATCTAGATCCTTTTTTGTAACACCTTACATAATCGAATGCATCTCTTAAATACCGAAATCACTGTGTTCTTTGTGTGTTCTTTAATTCTGCATGTCAAACTAATGTTCATAATTCACATCAAGCCTCTGTTCCACCGCTATGAGCTCAAATCACAAAATACAGGTTTTGTCGTTACCTACTCTAATTAATTGGGGGTTTATTCCGTTCTATTGAATTTATTTCATTTAACCTCACCTCCGATCAGAAGTCGTCTGTAACCCCCGTAGATCCGGGCTACTCAATTTAGAGGCAATAGGGGTCAAAAACGATTTTTCAACAAAAGATTATTAAGAATAAATAATCTCAACCAAGTTTTAGTATATGTTACAAGGTTTCCGTACATATAAAGAGGATCGAAATCCGAGTTATAACGAAGAAGTTATGACTCGTCGAAGTTTCGCGACGGAACCGACACGATACTGGGAGGCATAAATAGTGAATTTACGATAGAGCAAGATTTAGCTTTAGCAATCTAAACGAAAGTCGTAGTATATATTAAACCGATAGTGTGCATAAAAAGAAAATCCAAATCTGACTTCGTATGAGGAAGTTATGATTTTTCTAAGATTTAGCATAGCAGTGCACAGCCCGAAATCTGAATTTTAGATCGGTCGATTTTTAGCCAAAATAATCTAAACGATAAATGAAGATATCGTTAATAGGAGTTAAACGATAAAAAGACAGTCGAAAATGGAGCTCGTATGAGAAAGATATGGACGAAGCTTAGTCCATACTCTTCGAGCGTTGCGAATTCGATACAGTTTTGTAAATCTGAGATAGAGTGAGAATTAGCCGACGGGATCTAAATGAAAGTTGTAGTACTCATAAATACCAACGCGTAGATATAAATAACGTCGATAATAGAGCTCGTATGTGAAAGTTATGGACGAAGCTTAGTCCCTACTTTTCGAGCGCGACGAATTCGATACAGTTATGTAAATCCGAGATAGAATGAGAATTAGCCAACGAGGTCTAAATGAAAGTTGATGACCTCATTAATAGGAACTCAATGGTAAAAAGACAGACAAAAACGGAGCACGTATGCAAAAGTTACGGACAAAGCTTGGAGACTACTTTACTATACAATTCCTATAAATAAGAGATGAACTCTTCATAATTTCCTCACACCTTCAAACCTTTATTTCTCTCTCTAACTTCTCTCTAACCTCCCTAAACCCCTCCCAAGTCTAGGGAACCTCCCTATCACGAGAAGAAAGCCACGGAGCGCCCGACAGCTCCGAGAAGAAAAGCTTTCGGCTCGGAAACGCTGCTCCAGCGAAGCCCGGTTTTTAATAAAAACCCGCTATAAGTGAGCTACGCCTATACTATATTTAATATAGCTTTTATTAAATTATATTAGGACCTTAAAATAATTATTTGGGCAATTATTATGAGTTATATTTAGTGTAATTTAACGCGTATATAATAGTAATAATAGTTAGACTATTAATTAGTCACGATTAACGTTAAAACTAAACTCTAGTGGTATTAATACTAGGTTTTGGTCAAGGAAAAATTGTTTTGAGATAACGAAGTGTTGTTCAAGTACCGACTCACCACCTTTCAGGTGAGTGCATAGTTACTTTCATCTTACACATAGATATGAAGTATTTTATATAAATTACATGCTATGTGTGCATATTATTTGAGTACTTGTTGTCTATGTTGGATGAACGTTTTTATGCATGTTTTAAAGGATTTAAATTGTATACGCATTTTATATATACGAATATGTTGGGTATGACATGGGTAGATGAACAATGAGAGATAAAAGATGATGTGAGTAAACATTGGCAGCTATGGACTTAGTGCCTAATAAACATCGGCAACTATGGACTTAGTGCCTATTAGACAAACACCGGTAGCTATGGATTTAGTACCTGTTGGGAATTGGTAGCTATGGAATTAGTACCTATTAGATAAACGTTGGTAGCTATGCATTTAGTACCCGCTGAATAGACTATAGCAGCTATGGAATTAGTGATTTACGAACGAACATTGGCAGCTATGGACTTAGTGCCAGTCCTATAACCCTGGAAGTAAGGGACTTCGGAATAAACGAATGCAGGATAGATGACTCTTAGGTTAAATCCTTAAGAGTAAAGAAGATAATGGGGATGGGTAATTGGGTTGATTGTTTGAGTGTTTAAACATAATAATTATAATATTGTGGGTTGAAAACCCTATGTACTCACCAGGTTTCCCAACCTGACCCACTCAGTTTATTTATATCACAGGTGTTGATACGAAGTCACATTACACTGAGGGATTAAAGAGATGTAGATCACTAGTGTAAATAAATGTAAGTTCCGTTTATGCTTATGTTTCTGTATTGACGATGACATCCCAAACATTTTAAAATGAATAAAATACGTTTCTTTGAAAATGTTTTGATAACGTATTTATCGTGTTTTTCTGGGAACAAATTCCGCAACCTTTTTATGAAATGAAGTACTCTGATTTTTATAAAGCATAAACAAAATCATTCTTTTCTGGCCGTGAAAATTGGGGATTTCACATCGTCGCCTTCTTCTTTTCATCTGTATCCCTTATCTTTTCGTCTTTATTTTTACAAATATGTTTTCAGCAGATGATTTGAATATATTTGTATAATATTTATTTATGTATCTTTGTGTATTTGTGTGCATAGTTGTATGTAAATGTGTGTCTATGTGTCTGTATCAATTTTATGAAATTGATTTCATATTCATGTTCTTCACATCATGTGACCATGATAACCATGAAAGGAGCAAGATTGTTAGCAAGTTGACTAAGAAGTACAAATTTAGTCATTTTCGAATGGTCCTTGGCATTGTGTGTATTGAATAAGAGCTCTAGCTTTGAAAACAAGTATGTTGATTGATTTCTTTTCTTTTTAGTTGTTTTTTGGATTTTATAACCTTATATTTGCCGATTTATTGTCAGATTAATAAAAACGCGGGGTTACTGTTTTCTTTACAGGTTTACAAAACATGCACCACAAATGTTTGATGATACGCCTCAAAGAAAGTATGGCCCAAGTTTACTACACTCATTTCTCAATCTGATATCAGTTTGGCTTTCTAGATTTTTTTTGGTTGTTTTTTGTTATTTCGAATTTATTTTAGTAGTTATTAGATTATACCTTGTGGCTATTGTCTTCGGAACTAAAACTCATTTCATCACCTAATGTTTGGTTTCGAAGATTTTTATACAGTTTTCTAAACTCATATCATTTTCAAACTATCATTTAACCTAAACTATTAGTTTTTCCTTTATTTATCAGCATCTAAAGGTTGTTATGGATTATATGATGAGGTTTTTCCAGCACAATGAGAGAAATATAGGCATAACTATGCTTAGTATTATGTTATAGCTGCTCATGAACTTTCATGTTGATTTCTAAAACTGGCTTTTGGATCTTGTATAGGCTTTGTTTGTGCATATTCTAGAGTCCTCATTTTTTGATTTGGCAGGCATTCCTTTTTTTAAATGGTGCAAGGGGAACAATATGAAACTCATATGCTTGACATTTAAGAATCTTTACTGATGTGGTAAATGTGGATTTATAGGGTGCATTAGTAGATATCTAAGAAAGACATCTACAAGCTCCACATGTTGATGCTAAAGAAAGAAGAAAAGGTATTCTGATTATTCACTTTCACTTTCAGTATCTATCCCTACCCTTTGAATATCAATTAAGCTTCTTTCACTTCTTAAATTGAAATAATCGTTTTCATTAATAAAACTTTAGAATTGGATCTAAAAGTAGAATACATATTATGAAAGAGCTTGATTTTAAAATACCAAAAAGAATAATTGTTAATTATAATTCTAATAGCTGCAACTTTGACTTTAAAATTCAATGAATAACCAACTAATAGATGACGAAAGGAATGACAAAATTTAGGGGTATAATTGTTTATGTGGATATATTGACTTCATGGTGGATAACAAGGTATAAGTGGTGATGACTGGTGTCCATTTTATAATCAGGGAACAACAAAAGAGAAGAGTATGGAATGCCCAACTAAAATTGGGAATCGCAGTTTCAAGGATCTCATCATCTCTTTGTTGTACCATCGTCAGGATTCGGTAATTTAACAAACAATGCTTCATTATCATATATAAAAACACAGTTACGCATTGCAACACCTCTTGAAAAATAGTTGCAAATATTCTCACATACAATATTTTTACATTAATCAGTTGTTGAGATTAGTTGGTTGAACAATTTTTAAACGTAAAACAAAGAGTAAATATTGTAATATTGTGCGGAAAAGAGAGATAATCGGTCTTTACTTTGTGTGTGCGTGTGTTTAACTGTATTGCATCGTAAAATCAAATTGCAACTCTTTTAGATTAAATCTTGACCTCATTTTTGTATTTTTTTATTATTAAATTTTGAAAGATGTGTCATGAAAGACTTTTCAACAATTCTTGATAAGCAGTTGAAATTTATGTGTTTTACATTAAAAACATAAATAAATTCGACATATATGTGTTATTTTCGAAATGTAGTTTTATTATTATTATTATTATTATTATTTGGAAAAAAAAACATATCGATTCTTGAGATTAAAATTGAATTTATTAATTTTTTGCGGCTTTGGACCGAAAATTTTGTGTAGACCATTGGGAACCTACTTAACCACAGTCCATAGGTAGGGTTTTGCTATGTGGGGTGGTGGCACAATATTCAACCGCCTAATATGCTATGTTCATCCACAAGTTGGTTATGGTTTAGCTTTTCCCTAGAGTTAAATGAAAGAAATAAAAATGTACTTACATATATTTCTTTATAATAAAATCTTACTTTCATTTAATCCTATTTTAACATTATACTTTCTGGGGATATTTGAGATTTCATTATGCTTTTGTCTTTTTTCTGTGAATTGATAGTTTGTAGTTAAAAAAAATACTACTCCTATGATTCTATCTGTTATAACCTGAAATATTGGGAATTGTGTAAAGATTAATGACTAAAATCTTACATTACCAGCTAAGCCGGTTGTTTGTCATTTTCTATAAACAAATTATCATTTTTTTTGTCATTTTTTGTTAAAAAATAAAGCCATGACTTTATGAATCTCATAATATAAAAGTTTTCTGAAAGTTTATTTATAAGAAAAAAAAAATCTTCATTCAGTCACAATTTATACTATAAGTTGTGCTCGAAAAGCTGGTCTCACAATGGATGCTTGTGAATCGTGTACGAAATGGTATATGCTATATTAGTATGTGTATGTTTGGTGAAACATCATATTTAATTATTTTCTTTGATCTGAAATCTGAATAGAGTATAAATTTTATCAAATAAAACTCATGAAAACATTGGGCTTTCAACAATCGAGTATGATTGGGCCAATTATGATGGCTGTAGTGACAGGCCTCAGCTGAAAACTATGGGAAATAGAAACATAAAGTATAGCTGGGTGATGTAAATAATCTATCTAGCAATAAAAAGTCAACGTTATTCTGTTTATAAAATTATTTATTTATATATTTATAGTCGTTAAAGGGGTGAGAAATATTTGGTTTGGAATTGAAAAAACCGAAAATCAAACAAAATTCAGACCAAATCTATTTTAATTTGGTTTTTGGTTTGGTTTCGGATCAAACCGAATTATGAATTTGATTTATGGTTTGAGTTGTGGTCCAATGATGTTTATACCGAACCAACCCAAATCACCAAATTTAGTTTACTTATTTATTAAATAAATTATAGGCGTGTTTGACACAGAGCGTTTGGAATTTCTAGCTTCTTACGTTTGATAAAACGCACCGTTTTGAGCAAAATGTCTCGTTTGACACAACAAGTTTTTAGCGTTTAGTTTAAACAAAACGCTTCAAATCTAAAAACGATCTCATACAACATTTAACAAAATGTTACCCGCTACTGGTGCGTTTAGTTTAAACAAAACGTTTTAAATCTAAAAACGATCTCATACAACATTTAACAAAATATTACCTGCTACTGACTACTAGCTACCCGTTAGTTTTTGTCAAACACGCCTTATATATAAATGCTTTAATAATAAATTTGAACGAACGCATACACATTACATTATAATTAGTCGAAATATCAAATTTGATCGCTTTTTCTCTTACATTGTAGTGTATTTTGATTTTATATACTTCATTCTTCATGGATTATGTATTCTGATTTTTCATACTTCATTACTATGGAAAATTGAAACGTAAATTTTATATTTAAAATATTGGAACTTAAAGATTTTACTTTTAATCTTAAAATGTGGTTTCATTTTATTTTTGCACACCTATTTTTTTATATGGGTCAGTTTGAATTTTATCTAGGTTTGATTTGAAAAGGTGAGGTTCGATTTCATCTTGGGGTGCCTTCATCATCGTCTTCATATCTAGGATTAACATATTTGAACTCTGAAAAAATAATCATGATTTTTGTTTTAACCTAAAAAGATGTTTTGGAAAATCGATTTCGTAGCTTTGTTTTTGTTTTTTTTTGTTTTTTTATCTTGGTTTACGAACACGAGTTCAAGTTTTGAAAATAGAAGGAACATAGTTAGATTATGGTTCATTCATCAAATTCTTTATATTAGTGTATGTTCATGCATTTTAAAAGGGTGTTATTAAATAGACATTCTTTATCAGAAGTTAACCTATGATTAATTATTTATAATTAGTTTTTTTTAAACAATATAATTTTAACCAATAAAAATAATTGAATAACTGAACATAATCTTTATGATAAATAATATTTTTCCAACCAAATCTATGGTGGCTGTGGAGACTAGTTTTGGATCTCAATGGGTTTGAACTTTATCGATCACCAAGAACACATAAATCTATAAGATTAAGCCTTTCCACAACCTACCACATTTAAGATTTATTAAAACTTTACCCATTTAAAATAATAATAATAATAATAATAATAATAATAATAATAATAATAATAAATTGGAAAATCAATAAATATTTTTTAATTTAAAGAAAAAATATAATTTTAAAGGAAAATCCATATGGACATATAATTTAAAAGGAAAATCCATATGGACATAATGTTAGCACCACATGGATTAGTATTGTTGACGAAGTGCCAACATGGTGATAACTCAACAATGCAACCGGTTAACCATTCGTATTTGAATATATTGCGTTTTTTATATTGTTTTTCATAGTTCAATCATCTAAATAATAATAATAATAATAATAATAATAAACCAAAAGGTCGTTTGGTTAGAATGAGATTAACCTTAAATCAAAGTACCGAATTAAAATTAAGACCGAAGGGGCTTGGGGTGCAATAATATTAATTTAAAAACCGAACTGGGTCGCTTTCGATGTGGTTCTATTTAATCTGGATTTTGATCGGTTTTGTTTAAAAAAAAGGTTTTGATATAGCTGATTTTTTTTGGTTTGATACGATACTTTTAGTTAATGACAAAAACTAAAAAATTGGTATGGTTCGATATGGTGTATAGGATACTGTACCGATTTTTTCTAAACAAATTATTGTCAAATTTGATAGACGTTATTATATATATATATATATATATATATATATATATATATATATATATATATATATATATATATATATATATATATATATATATATATATATATATACACATCAAGAAGTATCTGGCTTATGATCCAATGTTACAAACTACATCCACATAAATAAGTTACAAACTACACCATCTTCCAAAAAAAAAAAGTTACTAACTACAATAATTGTTCGAATGGTGAGAAAAATACAAACTGCCAAAAAAAGTGTCAAAATTAAACAACGTTAGAAATATCTAATTTCTAAGCAACTCGACTTTTTATTTTGATCGTATATCTTCTCTTTCACGATGTAATCACAATATTATGTATTCTATTGTTGACTTGCTGGTTCCATCGGTGGTCGTCGGCCAAATTGTGGCTATCTAGTTAGGGTTTGACCGTTCTTGAGAGATTAACATTGTGACGAGGTTGAAATTTTGACTCGTGAGAAACTGGAGAGTTTAGTTAGGTTTGACTGACTTTGTACACCAGTAAATTGAGAATAGAAGATGAAACTGAAGGTTTCATGTTCTTTTCTTTTACAGATCTTACATTTTAATTTATTACATATAAAGTAATTGAAAATATTAAATATTAATATCAAATAAAAATAAATATTACTATTAAAGCCGGTTGAGCCTGTTAAAATCATGTTTAAAATGACTCTAACTCCATTTATTTAATTAAGGGGTAATTACTAATCTAGCCAAATTAAGGGGGTAATTAATAATTTTTAGCCAAAAACTAGTAGATAGCCAAAAATAGCCCACGAAACCGTAGGTTTCGAGATTCGCCTACTGTTTCGCCATTTCGTCTACTGTTTCGCGTTTTGTATAAAAAAAAAAAATCATTTTTCACATACAAAACCATAGGTAATATATAACCTACGGTTTTCTCTCTAATACCTACGGTTTCCCAAACCGTAGGCTACGGTTGTGGCGAAAAAAACTATTTTTTTTTATCTACTATTTTAAAAAAAATGTTTATTAGTTAAAAAAAATGTTTATTAGTTATTTAAAAAAAAATTAACAAAACCGTAGGTATTATGGAAACCTACGGTGTACAAGTGTTTACTGCATAAAATGTGCAGTAAATGCTTGTACACCGTAGGTTTCCATAATACCTACGGTTTTGTTTTGTTTGTTTTTTTTTTAAAAAAAAAATACACGATTACAAAATTAACATAATTCTGATCCCATTGAATCGATTTTTAAAAAAACGAAAAAAAAAAAATTTAATTTCCGTACGGTTCATACGAAACCATAGGTGTACAAGTCGACAATGCACAATCTGTGCATTGGGAACTTGTACACCGTAAGTTTCGTATGAAACCTACGGTTTTATACTTTTTTTTTCGTTTTTTTTCAAAAAAAATTTAACCACATATATAAAAGCCACTCCTAATCACAAATACGGTAAAATTTTGATGAAAAATAGACAAACCTGGTTGTTCTTCGGGTGCTCCATTGAGAGAAAAAAAATAAGCAAAACAAAGAAAACAATAGACAAAATGACCTAATCTGAAAAAAAAATCTTTATATATTTTGGGCTAATGGACCATGAAAAAGTAAACGGACCGATGAAACAGTAGTCCATTAGCACAAAACAGTAGTTTTCTCAATAAAACATCAGTCAAAGGCGTTGACCATAGTCAACCCTAAGTTGACTACGGTTTTGAGGGCTATTTTTGGCTAATTGGTATATTGTGGCTATTTTTTGATAATTGATTAAGAAAAATGGCTAGATTAGTAATTAGTCCTTTAATTAAATATTTAATTAAACGGATTCAACAGTTAGAACTATTTAACCGGGTTAAAATTGGTAAAAGCATTTCATCCAAACATGTAAAACATGTTACCATCATTTCATGCATAAAACAGATTTAACAGATGAGAACCTCATCCTTCGGATATTGTCTAACGGTGGACCCTCGAATAAGCAAACTTTTTCCTATGGTCGTCATCCATGACAAGTATCATATTTTCACTTTTACATCATGCTCAAAACAATTTCATATTGCATATATGTGTTCAAGGAATATATTTTACCTTGATAAACATGTGATGCACATCGATCACCACATACTATTGGATCATATATCTTAGTTTTCATAGACTAAAAGGATATCCATGTTTTTTTTGGTTCCAATCTGATTAAGGATTTTGTATTTTATTTTTTCAGTCATACTAATATTTTGAAAAAGATTAGAGATATTAACAATAATAATAAATAGGTAACTCATCGAGTCATCGTATTATATTATACTCCAATGAGTTATGCTATAGGGTTGTCCATAATGGTGGATGGTGGGTTTGATCCATATTGAGTGGGGCGTTAATACAACCTTGTGGTGCATGTTGCCAAGCCTTACCAAATCTCCCAATACGTATTTTTTGTTCTTCTAGACTTTCACGTAGTAGTAGTGGTAGGAAGAAATAGAGGATTCTAGTAGTTTATATTTATGAGCATTTGGGTGATTTGTATGGATGATGTCTAACATATACACCAAAATCAAATTTTTTACTAGATGATGTGTATCGATTTGTAGAATACCATATGTATTACTTGCGGTGGCATGCCATGCTTTATAAGTTAAAAGATAGGATTGTGTCGTTGTTTTGAGTTAAAGAATAAAATTATGATTGTTTTATTGATAATAAATAAAATTATGCAATCGGTTTATGTGGTTTCGTCCTTATAATTTTAAAACTTGTCCATCTAGTTCTTTTGGCCAACATCGTCCACTTGAAACTGTTAGTTGTCCAAGGTGGCCTACACCAGCCTACGTGACTTGTCATGTCACTCTAACTCATCCAACTAATTAACAAGTGCCCAAATCTTGTCGGGTTTTTGCCATAAACCCGACAATATTTTCACTTTTACATCACACTCAAAACAATTTCATATTGCATATATGTGTTCAAGGAATATATTTTACCTTGATAAACCTGTTAGGGTCCAAAACCTTATATTTTGGTTTTTTTTCTTTTTAGACCTACAACTTTTAGTTTTTTCGAAAAAGACCCAAAGTTTACCGGAAACTTGTTATTTTGGACCCTAACAGGTCACCAACAGGTAAACTAACTGATTTTTTTTTCATAAAAGACCCTACATTTTGTATTTTTTTCCTGTTTAGACCTTAAATGTTTTTTTTTCTTCAAATGAATCTCAAATACTATTGTTTTTGCTTTATCAAATTGTCTCCATGAAATGTTATGTGCTCATTAAAAGCCGTATTTCATTGGATTTGGATGATCATTTCGATTCTCTGTTGGAGTTATGTCATTTGTCTAAATTTTTTATGGTTCGAAGAATCAAGAATTCGAACCCTCCTCGCTATGGTCCTAATTCCTAAGTAACATCTATGAACTAGATTTGTACATTTCTCATTAACTAGACATATTATGAATTAAGACTCAATAATAAAAGATTTAAAAACGCATCATTTATAACAACTTTCTAGAAAATATTTATCGATGAAGTAGTGACATTGCTAATGTAATATAATATAATTAAAACTTCATTTTAAAATAAATTAGATGAGGTAAGAATAGAGAGAGTTCTAAATTACTCTAACTTTGTTTAAATTTGAAATTATGATTCTACGTTTTTTGAATAACTAATATAAATGAAATTCAAATTTGTTCGCTGATTTTTCGGGATATGACTTGTATCCAAATTGAGATTGAGATGATGAATATGAGCCGAAAATAAAAATTGAGGGGTCATATGAGAATGACATGTGACATTTAATGAGTTTAGAAAAGTGACATGTGGCTATAAAGGATTCTTTTATTAGAGAGGTAGATAATTTTGTTAATAAAAGTTTTGGAAAATTAAGTCATCATCTTTTCTCTTTCTTCTGTCGGCACTCGCTCGAAGAGTGTAAGTGATTTACCTGTTTTGATCATATCATGATGTTTCTGAAAGGGTACTCTCTCTATTCTTTAATTTCTATTCTTACCTCATCTAATTTATTTTAAAATGAAGTTTTAATTAAATTATATTACATTAACAACGACACTACTACATCGATAAATGTTTTCTATAAAGTTGCTATAAATAATGCATTTTTAAATCTTTTATTATTGAGTCTTAATCCCCAATATGTCTAGTTAATGAGAAATGTACAAATCTAGTTCATAGATGTTACTTAGGACCATAGCGAGGAGGGTTCGAATTTTTGATTCTTTGAACCATAAAAATTTTAAACAAATGACATAACTCCAACAGAGAATCGAAATGATCATCCAAATCCAATGAAATACGGCTTTTAATGAGCACATAACATTTCATGGAGACAACTTGATAAAGCAAAAACTATAGTATTTGAGATAAATTTGAAAAAAAAAACACATTTTAGGTCTAAACCGGAAAAAAAAATACAAAATGTAGGGTCTTTTATGAAAAAAAATCAATTAGTTTACTTGTTGATGACTTGTTAGGGTCTGAAATAACAAGTTTACGGTAAACTTTGGGTCTTTTTCGGAAAAAACTAAAAGTTTTAGGTCTAAAAAGAAAAAAAAGCAAAATATAAGGTTTTTTTATGGAAAAAACCCTATTTTTTACCCCAAAAGTATGTTCTTAGTATATTTTATTCTTCCAATTTACATAGATAATCAAACACACCTCTTCTATTAATTTAATTTTAATGAATATATAATCTATATTTTTTTCATAACAATAATATTACACATACATTTATAAAAATATTATAAATACATGCTTTTATAATATATTTTAAATTATAAGCTTTTGTAAAATACCTTATCATGTTTTAAAATTTCAAAATGTATTTTAATTTTTATATGAATTTGATATACAAAAAGCAAACTTTATATCTATAATTAATTAATATAATTTAATATATAACACAATACTGTAAATATTAAATATTACATTTAAATTATAATTAGTAGATAAAAAAGATAAAAATATATAAATATATATCAAAAATAGGGACTAAAACCGACAACTCAAAATTCATCCCCGTTTTGAGGGATATGAATAGTATTCCACCAAATATGGTGTAATACTATTCATATCACCCAAAATGGGGAAATAAATGGGGTTGCTTCTAGAATAATTGTTGGTTCTATATGATCATCTCACGTGTATTGACAACGTCATGCGTTGGGGAATAATACCCAAGACCAATACATGCAATCAATACTACATAACATATACACATGGCATTTGTATGGAAGATCATGAGGTAACCCATGACACTTGGATGTTAGACCATAGGGACATGTAACGCCCGCGTTTCTAGGATAGGCATTTTCGTTGATGTAATAATCTATGTTAACCTTTGTAACCCGTTTTGAAATAATAAAAACATATTATTTGTGTATTATGTGTTTCGTGCTTAATTGCTTAATTATGTGATTTGATTAATTAAGAATAAAATAAGCGTCAAAATTTAAGTGTAAAATAAACTCAATATCTTTGCATAAAGTTGTAGTGGCCGAAACAAGGTTTCCGAATATATATAGAACGCCCAAATCTGACTTCGTATGAGGAAGTTATGAATTTCTGAAGTTTCGACTTAGCGATATGCAGCCCGAAATACTCGATTTGAGATCGAGCGGTTTTTAGCCGAAACAATCTAAACGAGAATCAAAGATCTCGTTGTTAGTAGCGAAACGATGAAAAGTTAGGCGAGAACGGACGTCGGATGAAGAAGTTATGAATTTATAACGAAGTTTTCCTGTCCGGGCCTATTAAAAATAAATAATAAAAATAAAGTCAAAATTAGCCGACGGAGTCTAAACAAAAGTTGTAGAGCGTAGTCTCACCTACGCGTGGATATAAAGAACGTCGAAAACGGAGTTCGTATGAAGAATATATGAATTTTCAAAGTTTATTAACTAATTAATATTTAAATTTATTTATTATATCCGACATTATCTGAAGAGGAGTCACCGGACTCATCCGAAGTACGCCCAGCGTACAGCGAAGCATGACACGCCTCGCACTCGAGTTCTTCGGATGACGCATGCAGTGACGATTTCGAAGGCTTACGTCCCACGTAAGGCTGTACGCCCAGCGTACTGCGAGGCCTTAGCCTCCTATAAATAAATAGGATGCGAGGGTTCCGGGCATATTTGCTCAATTCTTCTCTTTTTCGTGCCGAAGCTCTGCGTGTAAACCCCCGAAGCCATCCCGACACCCCGGATCTCATATCCAAGTTAAGAAGGAAGTTTTACGCTCCCGAGATCCCGAGAATACTACTTCTACAAGCCGTAGTGTTGTCTGATCATCTTCTGATCAAGTGAGTGTGTAGTTACTTTATTCTAACGCATAATTAGGAAGTATTGTATATAAAATACGTGTTGTGTGTATATTTTGTTGTTATATGTGTGAATGTATATTCACTTTCTTCTATCTCATAGATCTGATTTATTCTCTATGAAATACGTGTTATGTGGATGTGCCTCATATGTTATGTGGAATATGTATTGAATGAGAATGATATACATGTTTTAAACTATGTATAAAAATATATATTTTTATCTACTAATATATGTTGGGTAGAACATGGATAGATAGTTGACGTGTGATAAACAGATGAGAGGCCTCGATGTTGTTTTTGATTCAGTCATCTAGCGGAGTTTAGATGATGACCACAGACTTTTCTAGACAGTCATGTGGAACGCTAGCAGGCTAGCCACCTGTAGGTGTTAATGAACTTGGGTGTTCATTCGCTGTACTCCATCCCCCTCATGGTTGCCTTATTTGACTTATATTGCTGAGGAACCCCCGAAGCATGTGTTGTCGCCCCGATGAAATATTCTTAGACTAGGTCCCTTATGTTAGTTGTCTTAGGGACGTAAAGTGAGAATAACGGGAATGGGTAATTGGGTTATTGTTGGTTGGTGGAAATTAAATATAATTATTTATTGTGGGTTGAAAACCCTATATGCTCACCAGGCTCCCAAGCCTGACCCACTCAGTTTAATTGTATTACAGGTAGTGGCGCAAGGGCATAGGATGGATGAACCATCAAGTTATTTTGTTTACAAGTCTGTATATGTATATATTTTTTGAATGGCTTGTAATATTATCGTTTATGCTTTATGGTCTGTATCGGAACATGACATCCCGAGTTTTGATTACATAATGAAAATACATTTCTTTATGAAATGCTTTGGTAAATATTATTTTATCATATTTTGTTTTTGGGGACAAATTCCGCAACTCTTTCAAATCAAAAGGATTTACTCTGAAATTATTTTAAAAGCATAAATGAAAATCGGTCTTTTCTGGCCGAGATTTTGGGGATGTCACAGTTGGTATCAGAGCATTAGTTTAAGTGAACTAGGAATTTGTAGGATTTCTAGACTTAAACTTAGAATGCTAAGTGAAATTGTGATATGTGTGTCTGTTATATTTTAGACACAAGCACTAGTTTATTTTAGGAAAATTGCCTAAAACGCTTTTATGTGCTAAATGTTATATGTTGCCATATATGATATTATTTGTTCGGATCTATGGTCTGTTGCCGACCGGATCTGGAAACCTTATGTGTGTAGGATTCTAAGCGTACGTCTACGATATTAGAACTAGTATGTAAACGTTTCGGAGTGATAAGGATGATTCGAATATCTATCGTGAATGAGGATCTAATTTCACCTTATTCGGTGTATAGATCAAAAATGGTGAGAACAAGAAGTGGAGTTGGAAATGCTGATGAAAACAGGAATCAACCACCAGTGATTGAGCAAATACCTATCGTAGCAGCAGCATCTGAGCCAATAACAATGGCTGGTATACAATTGATGATTCAAACGATGTTGGATCGTCAAATGGAGGAGACTAGGCGGTTACTTCAACAAAATCGTGAAGAACTGTCAATTCATGTGGAAGAGCCCAAATTAAATGAAGGGCACTCTGAAGGTGGAAACTTCAGTGGGTCTGTTGGTCAAGCCAACCCACCGATAGTTAGGAAAAGCAATCAGGATGGAAGAAATGATGGAATGGGATGCAAGTACAAGGACTTTCTAACTTGCAAACCATCGACCTTCAATGAAAAGGAGGATCCGATTGGAGTTATGGATTGGATCTCAAAAATGGAGTTAGCCTTCATGACTTGTGGCTGCAGAGGCAAGTTGCAGACTATCTATGCAGTGCGTCAGTTCCGAGGTGGAGCCGTTCGTTGGTAGAACACTCTAGGGAAGACTTTAAGCCCTAATGAGCCACTGCAACTGACGTGGGCAGAATTCTTGGTGCAGTTCAAACGCAAGTTTTGTTCGGCCCAAAATTTGTTGGAGTTGGAGAATTAAGTTTTTGGCATTGACGAAAGGCAGCATGTCAGTTGATGAATACACCAATAACTTTACAAACAAGATGGAGTTTTCTTTGCGCATCGTGCCACTGACAAAGCTTGACCGATATGCAAAAGGACTCCCATGGGAGTACGAGGTGTCGGTACGTCAGGTACATACTCTAGAGGCAGCTATCTGGGCTGCCAAGTCTGTTGAGAACATGATTAAGGGGAGAACCACCGACAAGGTTGAGGTTGGTGAGAAGAGAAAGTTTGAAGGAACATTTGGTTCCGGTAAGAAAAGCAAATTTTCGAAATCTGATTCGAAAAAGTTTGGTGGAGGAAAAGGAGGCGAAGCGAAGTGGTGTGATAAGGGTAAGAAAAAGCACTTTGGGAAATGTAGTGAGGATGTAACCTGCTACAAGTGCGGAAAAATTGGGCATTTTGCCAATGAGTGTACGAACAAAAAAAGGATGTGTTTTTGTTGTAATGAAGAGGGGCACATTTTGAAAGACTGTCCGAAGAAGAAGGAGGCAGCAAAGCCCAACATTCCACCAAAGTCGAAGGCGAGAGCCTTCTAGATGACACTTGAGGCTGCCAAAGATGAAGCTGATGTCGCTTTAGGTACCTTTCTCGTAAACGAATTACCTGCTCAAATTTTGTTTGATTCTGGAGCCAACTACTCCTTTATTTTGCATGAGTTTGGTAGAAAACTAGTTTTGCCTATTGATAGACTAGATAATGCTTTATTAGTCGAAGTTGCTAGTGGAATGTTTGTACCTGTTAGCCATCGTATGAAAAACATCTTAATCAACCTTAATGGGAATAAGTTTCATGAGGAATTATTGCCTATCGAACTTAATCTTTTCGACATCGTTCTGGGAATGGATTGGCTTAGCGCCAATGATGCCGAAATTTTATGCAAGAAGAAGATAGTTAAAATAAACCTGTCTGGGAAAGATTCGTTTATGGTGTATGGGGACAAACGCAGAGTAAATTCTGGAATCATTTCTCTAATGAAAGCCAGAAAGTGTTTGACCAAGGGATGTACATCATATTTAGCATTCGTGATCGATGCTAAAAAGGAAAAGAAGGTGATGCAGAGTATACTAGTGGTATGTGATTATCCGGAAGTATTTACCGAAAATCTTCTGGATTACCACCTGATAGAGAAGTGGAATTTCGTATTGACTTGTTACCAGGAACCACGCCAATTGCAAAAGCACCGTATCGATTAGCGCCGACGGAGATGAAGGAGCTGATGATGCAACTTCAGGAGTTATTGGACAAATGTTTCATTAGACCTAGTTCATCACCATGGGGAGCTCCGGTGTTATTCGTGAGGAAGAAAGATGGAAGTATGAGAATGTGCATCGATTACAGAGAGCTGAACAAGGCAACAATAAAGAATAGATACCCGTTGCCAATGATTGATGACCTGTTTGATCAATTGCAAGGTTCGAGCTATTTCTCGAAGATCGATCTAAGGTCAGGATATCATCAGCTAAAAGTAAGAGAGCAAGATATCGAGAAGACTGCATTTAGAACTAGATATGGACACTACGAGTTCTTGGTTATGTCGTTTGGACTAACCAATGCTCCAGCAGCGTGGTTTGTAATCCGTTCCTTGATAAATCTGTGATAGTGTTCATAGATGACAATCTGATTTACTCGGAAAGCCAAGAGGAGCATGGCAGACACTTACGAGAAGTGTTATAAGTCTTGAAGAAGGAGAAGCTGTATGAAAAGTTCTCCAAATGTGATTTTTAGATTCGAGAAGTCCAATTCTTGGGTCACGTGGTCAACCAAGAAGGGATAATGGTTGATCCAGCAAAGATTGAGGCTGTAATGATGTGGGAACAACCGAAAAGTCCCACGGAGATCCGAAGGTTTTTAGGATTAGTCGGATATTAACGAAGTTTTATCCAAGGCTTTTCTTCGATCGCTAGCCCATTAACAGCTTTGACCCACAAAGGAGCTACTTATGCTTGGAGTGATAAGCATAAAGAAGCATTCGAGAAGCTAAAGAAGAAGCTATGCGAGGCACCGATTTTATCTCTACCCGATGGAGTTGAAGACTTCGCTGTCTATAGCGATGCGTCTGGGGTTGGATTGGGTTGTGTTTTGACCCAAACAGAAAAGGCGATCGCATATGCGTCTCGACAGCTGAAGGAGCATGAAAAGAATTACCCGACTCATGATTTAGAGTTGGCAGCGGTAGTTTTCTCTCTAAAAATATGGAGGCATTACCTCTATGGCATGAAGTGCAAACTTTTCACTGATCATAAGAGTCTCCAATATCTCTTTAGTCAGAAAGAATTAAATATGAAGCAACGACGCTGGCTAGAGTTACTCAAGGACTACGACTGTAAGATACTTTACCACCCCGGTAAAGCTAATGTTGTTGCTGATGCTCTCAGTCGGAAAGTCAATCTTGAAGGAAAAAAGGCCAAGAGCGTTGAGAATAGAAGTTGTCTCGACAATTATGGAAAGTATAAAGAAAGCTCAAGAGGAAGCTTCTGAGAACAATGACCAAAAGGAGGAACGTTTGGGAAAAACGTTGGTGTTTGGTACAAACGGTCATGGACTGAAGGTATTCCAAGATCGTATTTGGGTACCTAAGTCAGGAGGAATAAGAGATCTTCTGATGGAAGAAGCTCACAAAACCATGTACTCAATTCATCCTGGCAGCACTAAAATGTATAGGGACCTAAAACCCTACTACTGGTGGCCGACGATGAAGCTTGATGTTGCAAAGTATGTGGCCGAGTGTGTGACTTGTGCAAGAGTCAAGACACAACATCAGAAACCATATGGGAGTTTAGAGCCTTTACCTATCCCTATGGGTAAATGGGAAGACATTGCTATGGATTTTGTCACTAAACTACCCCGAACAAAGAATGGTCACGACATGATTTGGGTGGTCGTTGATCGATTCACTAAGAGTGCGCATTTCATAGTAGCCAAGGAGAAATGGTCTATGGATAAGCTTGCAAATTCTTATGTGAAGGAAATTGTGAGGCTTCACGTATCCCGTTAATGATTGTGTCAGATCATGACAGTCGTTTCACCTTAAAGATTTTGGAAAAGTCTACAAGAGGAAATGGGTACCAAGTTGTGTTTAAGTACAGCTTACCATCCGCAGACTGATGGTCAGAGTGAAAGAATGATACAAACACTTGAAGGTATGCTGAGAGCATGTACCCTGGAATTCCAAGGTAATTGGGATGAACATTTACCTTTGGTAGAATTTTCCTACAATAATAGTTTCCACTCGAGCATAAAGATGGCACCTTATCAAGCTTTGTACGGACAGAAGTGTCGTACGCCGTCTTGTTGGCTTGAGGCTGGAGAAAAGCAGTTTATGGGACCCGAGATGGTCCTTCAGACTGCTGAGAAGTTGAAAGTGATCAGGGAAATAATGTTAGCAGCTCAAGATCGTCAAAAGAGCTATGCTGACAAGAAGCGAAGACCGGTGACTTTTGAGGTTGGAGATTCGGTTTTGCTTAAAGTGTCGCCGTGGAAGGGACTTATAAGATTTGGTAAAAGGGGAAAGTTGAGTCCAAGTTTTATTGGATCGTTTAAAGTTCTTCAGAGAATTGGGAACCAAGCTTACAAGCTCGAATTACCCGAAGAACTGAATGGAATTCATAACACTTTTCATGTGTGTTATTTGAGGAAGTTCACGGGAGAAGTTCCTGACATAATTCCAATTTCTGAATTGAGAATTGATGAAAACAAGAGCTAAATTGAAGAAAATGAGGCAATTGTTGACCGAAAGACTAAGAAGCTTCGACGCAAGATGGTCGAATTAGTGCTTGTTCGTTGGAAACATTCGAATGGGCAAAATCTCACCTGGGAAACGGAGAGTGACATGTTGAGTCGCTATCCGCATTTGTTTGTTGATGTGTGATTCCGGGGACGAAATCATCCTAAGGGGGAGAGAATTGTAACGCCCGCGTTTCCAGGATAGGCATTTTCGTTGATGTAATAGTCTAGGTTAACCTTTGAAACTCGTTTTGAAATAATAAGATCGTATTATTTGTGTATTATGTGTTTCGTGCTTAATTGCTTAATTATGTGATTTGATTAATTAAGAATAAAATAAGCGTCAAAATTTAAGTATAAAATAAACTCAATATCTTTGCATAAAGTTGTAGTGGCCGAAACGAGGTTTCCGAATATATATAGAACGCCCAAATCTGACTTCGTATGAGGAAGTTATGAATTTCTGAAGTTTCGACTTAGCGATATGCAGCCCGAAATACTCGATTTGAGATCGAGCGGTTTTTAGCCGAAACAATCTAAACAAGAATCGAAGATCTCGTTTTTAGTAGCGAAACGATGAAAAGTTAGGCGAGAACGGACGTCGGACGAAGAAGTTATGAATTTATAACGAAGTTTTCTTGTCCGGGCCTACTAAAAATAAATAATAAAAATAAAATCAAAATTAGCCGACGGAGTCTAAACGAAAGTTGTAGAGCGTAGTCTCACCTACGCGTGGATATAAAGAACGTCGAAAACGGAGTTCGTTTGATTATGAAGTATTGTATATAAAATACGTGTTATGTGTATATTTTGTTGTTATATGTGTGAATGTATATTCACTTTCTTCTATCTCATAGATCTGATTTATTCTCTATGAAATACGTGTTATGTGGGGTGTGCCTCATCTGTTATGTGGAATATGTATTGAATGAGAATGCTATACATGTTTTAAACTATGTATAAAAATATATATTTTTATCTACTAATATGTTGGGTAGAACATGGGTAGATAGTTGACGTGTGATAAACAGATGAGAGGCATCGATGTTGTTTTTGATTCAGTCATCTAGCGGAGTTTAGATGATGACCACAGACTTTTCTAGACAGTCCTGTGGAACTCTAGCAGGCTAGCCACCTATAGGTGTTAATGAACTTGGGTGTTCATTCGCTGTACTCCATCCCCCTCATAGTTGCCTTATTTGAGTTATATTGCTGAGGAACCCCCGAAGCATGTGTTGTCGCCCCGATGAAATATTCTTAGACTAGGTCCCTTATGTTAGTTGTCTTAGGGACGTAAAGTGAGAATAACGGGAATGGGTAATTGGGTTATTGTTGGTTGGTGGAAATTAAATATAATTATTTATTGTGGGTTGAAAACCCTATATGCTCACCAGGCTCCCAAGCCTGACCCACTCAGTTTAATTGTATTACAGGTAGTGGCGCAAGGGCATAGGATGGATGAACCATCAAGTTATTTTTTTTACAAGTCTGTATATGTATATATTTGTTGAATGACTTGTAATGTTATCGTTTATGTTTTATGGTCTGTATCGGAACATGACATCCCGAGTTTTGATTACATAATGAAAATACATTTCTTTATGAAATGCTTTGGTAAATATTATTTTATCATATTTTGTTTTTGGGGACAAATTCCGCAACTCTTTCAAATCAAAAGGATTTACTCTGAAATTATTTTAAAAGCATAAATGAAAATCGGTTTTTTCTGGCCGAGATTTTGGGGATGTCACAGGGCAGCCCATGGCATTTCAAGGAAAGAGCATGGAGGTAGCCCATGGCACTTGGATGTCAGACCATGGGGGTAGCCCATCGCATTTTAGGGAAAAGGGGAAAAGGCTACGGGGGTAACCCATGGAAAATTTATCTATGGTATGTGGTATTTTGGGGAACTCACTAAGCTTTGTGCTTACAATTTTATATGTAACATCCTGTTTCAGATCGTTTGTGATTTAAGGCTTATGGGTCGTAACCCGGGCATGAGAAGGTTTTGAGGCTTTGAAGGAGAAAGGTTTAGTCCCTTTTTGGATATGGATAAGGTAGGTTGTGTGATAAAAGGGTTCGGGTTGTGCTTTAGAGCCCAAGAGTATCGGTAAAGGTGTTGGCTTGGTCTTCTCTGATACCAACTTGTAACGACGTGAAAATTTAAAACAAATTTTTCATTTTTAAAATGCATACTTTTTATAACACTTTGTAAAAAAATCTCATTTTTTCACTTTTCAAAACACAACTCCATATTTGAATAATTAATAATCCAGGATCCTCAAAACATAACTCTTCCTCTGGTGTGTACAATCAAGTCGGTGTCATTCCGCTAACCTGAAAACCTGAAACACATGACACATAACACTGTAAGCACGAAGCTTAGTGAGTTCCCCAAAATACCTCATACAACACATACGCCACTCAAGGCTACAGTACGACCCTCTGGTCGATGTGTCTCAGCGGGACCCTCCAGTCTCGTAGCTCGTTGGACCCTCTGGTCTGGTCATAGCTCGTCGGACCCTTCGGTCCAGTCTGTGTCGTTGGACCCTTCGGTCTGGTCTATATCGTTGGGCCCTCCAGCCCGGTCTATTCAACACATATCATACATATAACACAATGCACATAATCTCATACATACACATAGCCTACAAGACCCTCCGGTCTACACATAAATACCACTCTAGGTAATGTATAGTGAGAAGACTCACCTCGAGTGAAGAACAGCTCCTATAAACACTGCTGCTACGTACCGGCCTCTAACCCTGTACCAAACCCACAATTATATCAATTAGGAGCTAAGTCCAACCTCTCACTTATTGGGTCTAAAGATAGACCACCCACCAACCCATTAATGCCCTAAGCCCATTAGGCCCACCAATTCCCAATAATAAATGGGCCCTCACACGACCCAAAACCCAAACTAAGAGGCAAGCCCAAACCAAGGGCCCAAAGCACATATATCCACTTCTCTAGTCCAAGGCTCTATTTCATGAAGTCCAAACTCCAGGCCCAACACTCAAGGCCCTACACAACGCTTAACCCAAAAACCCCGAGAAAGAGTTACGCGGGGCGTACCCCCTTGGTACGCTCAGCGTACCCAACGCGCATGGAACTGATCAGGGACCTCAACCCACTATGTTGCGCGTTCTGAGACTTACACCCAGCGTAAGTCCCAGACTCATCCTTTCGATATTTTTGGTCTGAATAGGTTAAGACACGAGCTAATATCATAGATCTAGGCTCTCTACTGCCTCTTAAGCCATAAAGACGGAACCTTTAAGCCTTTGCATGGCTATAAATATCACCAACCTCTCCAAACTCTTAATCTCTTTCCTCATTAAGTCCTTAACTCAAGCTTGACTTAATATTGACGACCAAGACTGGATTTTTACGAACTTACAACTCATAATACACTGAAATAAGGCAGATTCTAGCTTATGGAGGCCATTAGCTCATAAAGCCTCCATCTTGGGACCAAAAACCATAAAATTTGGTCCATCAAGCACAACACAAACATGATAAGGAAAGCTCTGAGCTTTTTACCTGTAAAAGAAGCTCCACCCTCTGAAGAACTCAGATCCAAACTTGTACTCCAACTTCTAGTCTCCACAAAGACCTCATCTTCTTCTTCACCATCACATAAAGGCTCTTTCTAGCTCAAAACACTCACACACAACTTTAGAACGATGATGATGCTCTCTTAGGGTTTCTCTCTATGAAATGGTGGCTGAGGATAAGGCCATATCATTCCTTATATATTGCACAAGTCTCATTTAGGGTTTTGCATCTGGGCCGACTACGCCCAGCGTAATCTTTGGTACGCCCAGCGTACCTAGCCGCGTCTGCGTCCAAAACCATCCCACGAGTACGCGCAACGTACTCGCCTGCCATACTCTTCTTTTATGGACTAAAATTGACAACTTGGAGAAGAAGAAGGGTTAAATAGATACATCCAAATTCTCAGATGTTACAATTCTCCCCCTCTTGAATTAGATTTCGCCCCCGAAATCGCTCCTTACAAACACAGATCGAACCCAACTAACCAAGAAGCACCACCGAAGGTCCTTAGACAATATGACAATCACTTCCAAAGATACTCGATCCCACCAAGGACTCCTGACCCGAAAGGGGCAGACCCAACTGCCGCTGCGGTATTCAATCTGAATCTTCAGAACTTGAAAACTCTTGCGGTCTACATCCTTGCCAGACCACCCTCGAAACATCACCCTGTTAATCGTCCATCGACTAACGGACCCTAATAACACTCTACCAACCCTGATTCCCTGATCAATCCCGATCGCAACCTCAAAAGAACAGAAAGGTCATAACCTCCTCATTTATTCAGGTCTTACTGCAAGAACCATCGTCAGGATTCATCAGAGAGAATGAACCCCAAACTATAATCTCGAGCACCAGAAGGTGATCATGCTTGCCTAAAAATATCCTATGACCTCTAAAAACCAATAGATGAACCTCAAGTTCACCCATTCCATAACCAGAAGGTCTCACCGATTTCCCATCTTATAATAACTATCTCAACTCTTAGTGACGCATAAGTCACGTCGGTCGCTTTCCTTTAAGCAACATTACAACTCTACTGAAGATCGAATCACCCCTGAAATCTGTTGATTACTGCCCAATAGTTAAGTGCATCCCGCTGCACCTCCCGAACCAAGGCCCTGACCTACTTAGGTCCAAGACATCAGATGACAAACAATACCCCTCACATGGAACCCACCTCCGATTCCAGAACCTCATCTCGTTTATCCAACACACCACCTGGACTCAACTCAACTCGAGAGTTTGGTCCGACCCATAGTTGGAACCGCTCGTCCCAATGACCCATTCAACTCATGACTTGTGACCCGCAACCCATGCGTACTTCACTTATCCAATTCCTTCGGATTGCGTTGTCCACTCTTTACTCATAATATAATGATTCCCAATCATTGAGGAGACCCCGTTCTCACCCATGGTCCGATCACCAGGCTCCCAAAAACTCATAATTTAGGGCTATTCAAGCCTAAAACCCTTCTGCGTCATGCTCTGATCAAGAGTGCTTTATCATAACAGCCTCTCGCTAACTAGTGCGTACTACGGCTCCCCATAGCATCACAACAACCTCCTACTGACTAGTGAGTACTACGGCTCCCCGTAGCATCACAACACCCTCTCTCTAACTAGTGAGTACTACGGCTCTCCGTAGCATCACAACACCCTCTCTCTGACTAGTGAGTACTACGGCTCCCCGTAGCATCACAACACCCTCTCTCTGACTAGTGAGTACTATGACTCCCCGTAACATCACAACAACCTTCCACTGACCGATGGGTACTACGGCTCCCCATAGTACCACAACACCCTTTCCGTTTGGCGAATACCACGACTTCCCGCAGCATCGCCACCCTTCTCGCTATCCGTTGGATACTACAGCTCCTCGTAGTATCACCACACCCCTTTGCAAAACTTCGACATCGACACCAATGTCTCAAAGAAAGTCTAATGCAACTTGTGTATTTTCATTTCTTACTTTCTTCCATAGACGGCTTTTGATGGTTTTAGAGCTGAGGTAAAGATAGAAGGTCCATTTTACCATTTATTTCTAAGTACAGCTTGCTAATATATAAACTTCTCTTATTGTTGTAGTAACATTTGATCAATGGACAATATTGTTGATCTCTCTACAAAGTCCATACAACCACCATATCTAATTCAATGGAGAAACTCTCAAAAAGAACCTTAATTTACGTTGTTGCTCTCAATATAAAGGAATAATCTCTTCATTCCTGTTTTTTCCTGATTTCTCAAAACCACACGACATGAGTCTTCTCTACCCCTCCAATCAAAGGAACAAACAAACATTCAGGTTCTTTTATTTACTACAGGAGCTCGAAAATAATGTGAAAAGGTATATGTTGTCGTCTCCTAATAATATCAGTTTTTCTATTCGAATGCTTCACTATTATTTACTTTTTAATTTTTTTATTCATTTTTGTAAGTTGTAGCTTAATTTAATTTTAACCTTTCATTGTATGATTTCCCTAGCTAAATGAAAAATGTGATTGTTTTTTATATTTTAGGTGGGGCTTTTGTTTCATGAGGCGTCGAAGGTTGTGTCATTGAAAGTATAGATGGTCAATATGATATTATGGTTTGGAACTTCTGTAGCTAATTTTGTGTTTTTGCTTTGCAAATTTTGATAACGATGTTACTTTATCTCTAAAAATTGCTATAAAAGCATGTTTTTGAACATTTACCCTTGATTTATTGTTTTTTGCGAAAAAAAAAGAAGCTTCGAGAAAGACAACTCTTGCTCTACATGTTCCATTGAGATATATCTAATGAGTTGACCTCCGGATCGGGAGCTTATAAAGGAAGCAAAACTTTATTGTTGTTGCATTCTATTACTAAGGAGTATAAATAAATAAGGGAACATTTGTAAAAATGTGAAAACTTAAAAGGGAAAATTTATAAAACTAAACGAGGGAAAATTTTGAATTGTTTATAAAACTATGTAGGATTAAAGAAGTCGGACCATGAAGATTTTGCCTCATTTTTTTTTTTGAAAAATGTTAGGTTTCATGTTAGGAAAGGTGTATTTTACTTCTGTTTATTGCTTCATATTCTTTGTTCTTTTTTCTTTTTAACCAAGATTGCGGAAAATGAAAAAACTTCAAATTGTTTCTGTTATTTAGAAACATGGCCACTTTTCTCATTTGTATGTGTTGCTATTCTTGAGCTGTCAATTGATGAAGCATTTAAACTTTATTCAGGTGACATATTTTTATGTTTTTTTATTAAAAGACAGTTCATACTGTGATTACAAATTCACAATACTATAATTTTGTAACTTGCTTTTAAATAATAGCTTATCAACTTAAGATTAGGGTATGTTGGTTTTGAAGGAATGCAATGGTATGATAGTGGAATGGAATGGACAAGGTAATTGAAAAAACAAGGTGACAGAATCAGTGTTACATTCCATGACCATGTGTGGTTATCCTATAGGAATGTAATGAGTTTTCATATGATAAGCTGTAACGTCCCAAAAATAATGACGTAAAATTTTCATTTTTAGATTAATAAAACGTTAATAAATATCGTTTCCATAAAACCAAGGTAATCAAGATTTAGCAAAACATCATTAAATCAGAGTACACGGAATGCGGAAACATGTGGTGTGTGATCTGCAATCATCCCGAGCTCTTCCATATGAAAATCCGAAGTACCTGAAACATAAACTGAAAACCGTAAGTACAAAGCTTAGTGAGTTCCCCAAGATATCTCATACCATACATAACTAAGCACATCACATAACAGGCCCCGTCCACACTCGCATATTGGGCCCCACCCATACTCACATAACAGGCCCCGCCCACATAGATATGGGTCCCACCCACACTCACATAACGAGCCCAACCCATCATACAAACACATAATCCTACCAACAATTGCGATAATCACAAAGATAACAGTATACGATACAGTCATCGAACCTTGCCCAACATCGAGCCCTGGTCGGCATACATACTGATACGTATACATGAAAGATTCATGCAAACAGCTAGAATCCTAACATAATAAACCATGGGCCGGAATTGGTGCCATCGACCTGCTAAACACAGTGAGGAAACTCACCTCGATCCGCTGCTAATCAGATAACACTCGGTTGCGGAACGGGAAATCCCACACTAACAACAGTTAAATCCTAATTAATAATTATGCTATAATCCATTAACCATGGTCTCAACACATAAGTCTCGACTCCTAGGGTAAAAGACCATTTTACCCTTTCCTTAATGGGCCCAGCCCAAACATGGCCCAAGGCCGACTAATGGCCCAACAACACAAATCGAGGCCCAAACCAAACCTAAGGCCCACTCAAAGTCATGAGTTCCAACCAGAGCCCAAACAAATAATTCATAGCCAAAGAAACAAGCCCAAACCCCAAAACAAGTCCATGACAAAAAGCCCATTGATAAACCGAACGCATTGCGTTCCCTAATGGAGTGCACGACGTTCCCTGACATTGACCAAAAATCACATCAAGCATCTTAATACCTTAAGTCCAACATCCAAATCCTCAAAATAGCTTTGTATCGGTGACTTAATCCATAAAGTCGAAGGCTTTAAGCCTTTGCATAGCTTAATGAGGCCCAACACCAAAGATGAACTCCAAAGGTCAAAATCACTCTAAAATGTCTTAAAAACTTCTTAATACTTTAAGATATCATTCCAAACTTCCAGATCTGATTCAAAGGGACTTCATAAGTCATAAACTTCCTGACTTTATGACTTAGCATGACTTAATGGGACCCAAATCAAAACCCTAAGTACCAAGCTTCACTAAAAGACTACCAAATCATGCATGAAAGGTTTATACTCATCAAGATCCAAACTTTATGATTCCATAACCCCAACAAAGACCAAATATTAAGCTCAAATGTTTTGGATTAACTTCTAATCACAAGAACCACCACAATGGGACCAAAACCATAATAAAATACCACTTAGCTAGATCTATATGAAAGAGTTATCAAGGTTGAGACTTTATACCTCCAAAAGATAGATCTAGGTGTACAAAGCCAGGATCCAAAAGCTCTAAGCCAATCAATGACTCTTCAAGAAGCTCCTTCTTCTTCCTCAAGCACCAAAACACACTTAAATCACTATGAAGCTTAATAATCACTCAAATGGAGGCTAGGGTTTCATTCTAAGGGTTAGAGAGGATGGAGGCTAGAGAATGGAAGAGGTTTGGGTCCATAATGATGCTTATAAAGGGTCTAAACTCTAAAAACGAGTTTTTAAAACAGCCCAGTGAACGCCCTGTGTTCCCTTAGGGAACAACCAACATTCACAAGTTTGCCCACGTCCAATTTACTTTTGAACGCCATGCGTTCCCACCTGGTACGCCATGCGTACCCTTTTTGGCCCAAAACCCCTCTAACTTCAAATGGTCATAACTTTTGCATCCCTTATCCTTTTCAACGTTCTTTAAATCCACTTAAAGGTAACGAGAAGCCCTACACTTCTATCACCTTTATTTAGCCTGAAAACTGTAACACCCTGTCACACCCCCGGCCAAGGCAGAACACGCCGGGAGTGGGACTAAGTTCATGGATCACAGATAAACTGAATATATTGCACAAGTACAACGATAAACAAAAACTGTATTTGTATTTCATCATTAATTTTGAATACAAGGTTCTTACAGATAATAATAGTACAGTAGTTGCCTTAAACAGGTAAGCAGATACCAAAAACAAGCTAGCTAGGTTGTCTGCAATCCACAGCTAATCTTCTGTCTGAACGTCTGGCTAATGATCCCCTAAGAATACATGTAATTTTGAAAGTCAACACAAAGGTTGGTGAGTCGCACAACTTTTCTGCTAACGCAGTAATACTTTTAGTAAGTCTAAAAAGTATTATCTTTGTATGTATAACAACAGTTAAAACAGTGTTTGCAATGAGTCTTTAAAAGCCAAAATGTATAGTTTGTATAAGTAAACCGATACGTAAAACTGTGATTGTAATGAATCTTTGAAAGCCGAAACGTTATGTTTCATAAGTAATTCCATACTTAAAACTGTGTTTGTAATAAATCTTTGAAGCCAAAATGTAATGTTCCATTAGTAATTCCATACTTAAAATTGTGTTTGAAAGCAACCAAATCCATGGTTGTACGGGTAACGAATAAAGTTTTCTACCAAGGTTGTACTTCACAACTGCAGATACGGATAAACAAACATACGGATATACGGATACAGTTATCTGCCAAGGTTGAACTTAACAACCACAGATACGGATAAACAACAAGTATATTTGATAAGCATACACGTAAAGTGTACGATACTTGTTTAAACAGTTGACAAAACTTAGTATAGTGTACACAAGCACATGTATGAGCCTAAGATACAAGTTCTATAACTTGTATAAATGTATAAACCTATATATTTATGTCATAAACAAATATACGGATATACGGATAAAGTTATCTGCCAAGGTTGAACTTAACAACCGCAGATACGGATAAACAGGTAATTCACAAGTATAGTTGATAAGCGTACACACTGAAGAGTACAATACTTGTATAAACAATTGATAAAACTTTGAGTACAAGCACATACTTGAGCCTAAGGTACGAGCTCTATAACTCGTTAAAATATATAAACCTATATATTTTTATATATGTATGAGGTATAATGAAACTACCAAGTTGATAACCGGCTATACAGCCATAGCATAATTTTAGTCAAAACGTATATGTTATTTTTATTAGTTGTATTATCTTAACAACATAACATATGTAGCTATTGAGGTTTAAAACGATTTTTTTTACTTAACATTTAAGTGTTTAAACAATTATTTCTAAAAGTGGTAAAGCATTTACACAAAACAATGATATTTTTGTGTATTTCGTATGATAAATATTACTTAATACACGTACTATCATGTACAAACGAGGGCCAGACATGAAACATCAAGGGCATGACCATTTTGGCATTATAGCACTTCTGAAATCCAACAACCCATGCGGCCCTTCAAACCAGATTCCCCGTACCGTAAATAGTAGCGTAATAAATACTATTTCCGTGTGATTTATATTGCATAAAAACGGTGGTGTTGTTTGTTTAAACAAAGTATTTATAAAATAGATATATACTAGATATACAAGTACTACATGTATCCCCGCCGAAAATATGTAAAAATGGGGCCGTAACACTCCCCTTATCGTGTGGTTGTTGATTTGTTTCGAGGACTTAACGCGAGAAAATGAGAAGTATCGCTTTGATAACGAACCGTCGAGATTTATTTAGTTTCAGTGGCAGGAACGGCAGTAGGATGTGACTGGGTAGTAGCAACTCGGTGATGGTGGTGGTGGTCAGGACTCCACGGTAGTGGCGACAGTGTGCAACGATGGCAGCTCCGCTGCTTCGACTTTCCTGAAGAGTTCGTCCAGAGGGAAGGAGAAAGAGGTTGGTGGCGATCAGAAGATCAACACACATTGATGGAGGGGCTGTTGGGTGGTTTTATTGCCGGACAAGGGTGATGTGTTGTGGGATGAAGTTTGAAACCGAAAATCAGATACAGAGAGAGTTTAGAGTGGACATAGAGATTGAGAGAGAGGAAGGGAAGATGGCTGATGATTTGATGAGTGGAAGAGGGTCTTGAGCCTTCTATTTATAGCTTGAAGGGTCTCACACATCTTATGGAGAGCCATGCCTTGTACTAGGTTAGTGAGGTGTGCAAGCAACCAAGAAGGAAGAAAGAAGGGCAAGGTCACGTGGGAAGTACAAGGAGAAATGAACTATGAATTTTTGCTTCTCATAAACCTAGTGGGCCCCATATGGGGTTACCCCCCATTAACTACTTAAAAATACTCTAAATCGGGTGTATCGGGGTCCGAAAGTCGATAAATTTTTATGAAAGTACCGCTATATAGAGTTTAATTCAAGGATTCTTGAACAACAAACGGATTAATTTTTGGAGTTACGGATCTCCGGGAAATTGCGTTTGAAGTTTTGCGTCTAAACGGCTCGCGGTGTCCGTTTTCCCAATTTTTGTAAATATTGTTGTTAAAAATATTTCGAGTATGCAATTAAATAATAGACTATAACCTGAGTCCAAAAACGCTCTCGGAAATCCCGTCGGCAAAGCGTAAGTGCCTCAACGGATCGATTCGGTTTTACGCGATTAAAGAAAAACAGTGTTTTAGTATCTGTTTTCTTAAAATGTCGTATCTTTTGCATACGAACTCCGTTTTGGACAGTCTTTATATTTTCGGATACAGGGGGAACATGTACTATAATATTTTAATATTTGTTTTGTTCAAAACTACTTAATGCAAAATTTCAATTTTTCTAACGCATTAATTAGCGTTGTCATTTAAGCGGTTTGATTCGGTTGACGGTTTACCTATTTTGAAGTAAGGTATCATCTGATATCATGTAATAATTGAAATAAAATAATTAATTTTACCTTAGATGCACTAAAACTCAATAATTCGGGTTAACATGAGATTCACGGATAGATTGGCGGTTATAATAATAGCCCTAAATTTCTGGTTGTCACATTACCTCCCCGTTAGAGGAAATTTCGTCCCGAAATTGAGTTTGTATTGATAGTACAAGGGTTTCGATAAATAGTAATGTATTTTCATGGTTCTTGATCCATGCCTGGTTCATCAATAATTGTCTTGTGTATACAAGTCGTATATAATCAAGATCGAAGACAGTCAAATAAGTGATTCTACCTCAAGTCCACATCCAAACAAGGAAAAGGAAACAAAGCGGAGCCACAAATCCTAAGTCCATAGAATCTTAATTATATACAACCCTAACGTATACACTTAACAATCATAGATTACCAGCAGGGGTCCTTAGTTTCTATATGAACGACGTGATTTACTTAGGGTTAGAAGGCAATTAGACTTCTATATATAAGTCGTATTGTGTATACAAGTCGTATATAATCAATATCGAATAGACAGTCGAATAAGTGATTCTACCTTAAGCCCACATCCAAACAAGGAAAAGGAAGTAAAGCGGAGCCACAAATCCTAAGTCTATAGAATCTTATTATATACAACCTTAACGTATACACTTAGCAATCATAGATTACCAGTTAGGGTCCTTAGGTTCTATATGTATGATGTAACTATTCAGGATGAGAAGGCAATTAGTGAGTACTTTTCCATATCAACTACGTAGGTTTCATTAAATTTGCGGAATTTGGTGTTTTGTCGCGTTACGAAACCTATGGTCGATAAAGCTTTAATTGGCACTGGTAAATACCGAAGCCTAAGCATTGTTGTTATGAAATGTACCAATAACCACAGGTGGTTCCGGAAGAGCCTCTCTTGCTGTGATCATAAGTACCCTTCCATTGCCACCTTGGTTCTTTAGTTGTGGGCAGTCCTTCCTAATATGTTCTGGCTGATTGCACTCGTAACAGTTACGGCTTCCTTGTGCTGTAGTGGTTGGGGTTCTTCTATAGTACCTCGAGATGTGACCTCTCATGTTACACTTGTTGCAAATCACCTCCCTACAATTTTCGACATGGTGGAAATTACACTTTATACAATGAGGTAAAGTCCCAGAGTAGGACTTAGTTGGGGTGGGAGTATTGGTAACTATGGCATAGACAGCAAACGGTTCTGGTTTAAACTTTTGATGCTTGGAATCCTCCTTTGTTTCCCCATGAAACTTCCATTTGGTGCCTCCAGTGTGCTTCTTCTCTGCCGGTGGGGTTATTGTACCCTGCCGGACACACTATTCAGTCAACTGATATGCTAATTGCTTACCACTATCGAAGGTGGAGGGTTTGGATGCCGTCACCAAACCTTGAACAGGTGAAGCCTGTCCCCAGATGTACCTTTCGATCTTGCTGTCTTCCAGGGTCACCATTCTTGGGTAAAAGGTTTGCAAGGTCATTGAACCGAGCGGTGTAGGCAGCTACTTCTGATCCTTTCATGACAAGGTTCCAAAGCTCTTGCTCTAGAGCCTGTATCTCCTATCGGGGACAATACTCCTTAGTGATTAGCTGCTTCAAGGATTCCCAGCCCATGGCATAAGCTTCAGCGATTCCCATGGACTTCGCATGGTTATTCCACCAAGTTAAGGCGAAGTCCATCAACGTGCAGGTAGCATACTTAACCCTGCAGTCATCGGGGCAAGCACTAATGTGAAAGACTGCTTCGGTCTTTTCTATCCAACATGATAGACCAACAGCTCCTTCAGTGCCGTAGAAGGGTCGAGGTTTGCAGCTCATGAAATCCTTATAAGAGCAATGTCTGGTGTTGCTTTGGTTAGTTGCGGGAGCGCCACTTCCACTATTTCTAGTGTTTCCATTTCGGGCTGCCTCGTATGCTGCCAAAGCCGTAGCAATTCCTTGTGTGAGCATGTTCTGCATCATGGCGGAATTCATTTGGAATGTTTGATTTACATTTGTTACTTCTGGGTCTCCTCCCGGGTTTGGTGTTTTCACTGATGTTTGAGTTACTGGTGGGGTTCTCCTCTGGTTTCCTCGGGGAATCAGCGGTGGACGAACTCATGGTTTGTTTCGTGGGGCCATCGGCTAGTATGTTTAAACGGGCATGTTAAGTTGTGTTAACACTATGACGTCCTAACAAGTAGGTATGGGATGTATTTTAAAAATATAGTTTGTTCGTAATGTTCTACAGAGTATAAGAAGAAGGGGATTGATTTAGAAATCCTCTAGATTTCCAAATGATAAGGATAAGGTGATTGGTTTAGAAATCCTCTAGATTTCTAAATGATAGACAAGGGACCTTAATTGCTAATGAATTGTAAGTGTTTTAAAATGTATGTATAGATTCTAAGGTACGAGGTTGCTGTAGCGAATCTGGAGAACATCCTTCAATCTCTAAAACCTTCAACTGTTGTAGTCTATCAGACTCTTTGCTCAGGGTTGGTTGTGCACCGGCCTGACCATAAATAACATAGGTCCGCATTCCAGATTTATTTATGGTATGACTTATGTATGGTACTAACCCTAATTGAGGCGTCTGACCTAAAGGGTTGAGTTGGTAGTTTTAGTTAAAGGGATGTTAAAATTTTATTAAGTGGTCTCATCGCGGGTCAGAGTATATATAAACTCTTATATATTTTGGTTGGTGGAGTTTGTAGTATTATTAATTTTTGTTTGTTCTTCCCGACCACCGAGCACAGACGATGGTCGGACATCAAATGGCGTAAGTAGTCGAGAAGTAGCGTTATTATTAATAATACTTTTATTAGAAGCTAGTCTGCTATAGTTGTATTCCTCTTTCGAGGATACGAGTTCTCTATAGCCAATTTAGCTCTAATACCATTCTGTCACACCCCCGGCCAAGGCGGAACATGCCGGGAGTGGGACTAAGTTCATGGATTACAGATAAACTAAATATATAGCACAAGTACAACGATAAACAAAACTGTATTTGTATTTCATTATTAAGTTTGAATACAAGGTTCTTACAGATAATAATAGTATAGTAGTTGCCTTAAACAGGTAAGCAGATACCAAAAACAAGCTAGCTAGGTTGTCTGCAATCCACAACTAATCTTCTGTCTGAACGCCTGGCTAATGATCCCCTAAGAATACATGTAATTTTGAAAGTCAACACAAAGGTTGGTGAGTGTCACAGGTTTTCTGCGAACGCAGTAATACTTTTAGTAAGTCTAAAAAGTATTATCTTTGTATGTATAACAACAGTTAAAACAGTGTTTGCAATGAGTCTTTAAAAGCCAAAATGTATAGTTTGTATAAGTAAACCGATACGTAAAACTGTGATTGTAATGAATCTTTGAAAGCCAAAACGTTATGTTTCATAAGTCATTCCATACTTAAAACTGTGTTTGTAATAAATCTTTGAAGCCAAAATGTTATGTTCCATTAGTAATTCCATACTTAAAATTGTGTTTGAAAGCAACCAAATCCATGGTTGTACGGGTAACGAATAAAGTTTTCTACCAAGGTTGTACTTCACAACTGCAGATACGGATAAACAAACATACGGATATACGGATACAGTTATCTGCCAAGGTTGAACTTAACAACCGCAGATACGGATAAACAACAAGTATATTTGATAAGCATACACGTAAAGTGTACGATACTTGTTTAAACAGTTGACAAAACTTAGTATAGTGTACACAAGCACATGTATGAGCCTAAGATACAAGTTCTATAACTTGTATAAATGTATAAACCTATATATTTATGTCATAAACAGATATACAGATATACGGATAAAGTTATCTGCCAAGGTTGAACTTAACAACCGCAGATACGGATAAACAGGTAATTCATCAGTATAGTTGATAAGCGTACACACTGAAGAGTACAATACTTGTATAAACAATTGATAAAACTTTGAGTACAAGCACATAATTGAGCCTAAGATACAAGATCTATAACTCGTTAAAATATATAAACCTATATATTTTTATATATGTATGAGGTATAATGAAACTACCAAGTTGATAACCGGCTATACAGCCATAGCATAATTTTAGTCAAAACGTATATGTTATTTTTATTAGTTGTATTATCTTAACAACATAACATATGTAGCTATTGAGGTTTAAAACGATTTTTTTTACTTAACATTTAAGCGTTTAAACAATTATTTCTAAAAGTGGTAAAGCATTTACACAAAACAGTGATATTTTTGTGTATTTCGTATGATAAATATTACTTAATACACGTACTATCATGTACAGACGAGGGCCAGACATGAAACATCGAGGGCATGACCATTTTGACATTATAGCACTTCTGAAATCCAACAACCCATGCGGCCCTTCAAACCAGATTCCCCGTACCGTAAATAGTAGCGTAATAAATACTATTTCCGTGTGATTTATATTGCATAAAAACGGTGGTGTTGTTTGTTTAAACAAAGTATTTATAAAATAGATATATACTAGATATACAAGTACTACATGTATCCCCGCCGAAAATATGTAAAAATGGGGCCGTAACACTCCCCTTATCGTGTGGTTGTTGATTTGTTTCGAGGACTTGACGCGAGAAAACGAGAAGTATCGCTTTGATAACGAACCGTCGAGATTTATTTAGTTTCAGTGGCAGGAACGGCAGTAGGAGGTGACTGGGTAGTAGCAGCTCGGTGATGGTGGTGGTGGTCGGGACACCACAGTAGTGGCGACAGTGTGCAACGATGGCAGCTCCGCTGCTTCGACTTTCCTGAAGAGTTCGTCCAGAGGGAAGGAGAAAGAGGTTGGTGGCGATCAGAAGATCAACACACATTGATGGAGGGGCTGTTGGGTGGTTTTATTGCCGGACAAGGGTGATGTGTTGTGGGATGAAGTTTGAAACTGAAAATCAGATACAGAGAGAGTTTAGAGTGGACATAGAGATTGAGAGAGAGGAAGGGAAGATGGCTGATGATTTGATGAGTGGAAGAGGGTCTTGAGCCTTCTATTTATAGCTTGAAGGGTCTCACACATCTTATGGAGAGCCATGCCTTGTACTAGGTTAGTGAGGTGTGCAAGCAACCAAGAAGGAAGAAAGAAGGGCAAGGTCACGTGGGAAGTACAAGGAGAAATGAACTGTGAATTTTTGCTTCTCATAAACCTAGTGGGCCCCATATGGGGTTACCCCCCATTAACTACTTAAAAACACTCTAAATCGGGTGTATCGGGGTCCGAAAGTCGATAAATTTTTATGAAAGTACCGCTAGATAGAGTTTAATTCAAGGATTCTTGAACAACAAACGGATTAATTTTTGGAGTTACGGATCTCCGGGAAATTGCGTTTGAAGTTTTGCGTCTAAACGGCTCGCGGTGTCCGTTTTCCCAATTTTTGTAAATATTGTTGTTAAAAATATTTCGAGTGTGCAATTAAATAATAGACTATAACCTGAGTCCAAAAACGCTCTCGGAAATCCCGTCGGCAAAGCGTAAGTGCCTCAACGGATCGATTCGGTTTTACACGATTAAAGAAAAACAGTGTTTTAGTATCTGTTTTCTTAAAATGTCGTATCTTTTGCATACGAACTCTGTTTTGGACAGTCTTTATATTTTCGGATACAGGGGAACATGTACTATAATATTTTAATATTTGTTTTGGTCAAAACTACTTAATGCAAAATTTCAATTTTTCTAACGCATTAATTAGCGTTGTCATTTAAGCGGTTTGATTCGGTTGACGGTTTACCCATTTTGAAGTAAGGTATCATCTGATATCATGTAATAATTGAAATAAAATAATTAATTTTACCTTAGATGCACTAAAACTCAATAATTTGGGTTAACATGAGATTCACGGATAGATTGGCGGTTATAATAATAGCCCTAAATTTCAGGTTGTCACACACCCAAAATCTAGAAGATCAATTGTGGAATAAATCGCCTTTTCTAAGGACCAACGCGTCGATTTGATGGTGGGCAACTTGACGTGTTGGAGGCTTTTGGGACACGTTTTTATGGACCAACTCGGCGAGTTGGTGAAGGAAACTCGACGAGTTAGACGCTGATTGAGAAACCCTAATTTTAGGGGTGAACTCGTTCGTATTTATACTATTTCCTAGATTCCTCAACAATCCCAATGAATACATCAAGATTTATCAAATAAGGAATAACCATGTAAGATCATATTGGAGGTAGGGTACGTTTGGTACACAAAGAATACTTCTAGGAAATCCCACTTTAAACACCTCACTAGATCTAGCCTAGATATCACTCTTGTAAGTAGATCAAATAGTATTATGACATGGAATCACTGATAAAATTGTTTATAGGTTCATAATAATGATAATGAATTTAAACGTAAGTTACACATAAACCATGATAAGTATAGATTCACTTACAGAGTTGCTAGCAAAAAAACCATGAAGTTACGGGCAGAGTCTCGACCTGGAAGCTCCTTTTCGTCTGGCTCCTAGATATCTTAGAGCCTTGCTAAAGCAGTTGAGAACACTGAATTATCGGGGCTAGAGAGAAAAAAGGTTCCATATGATTTGTAGATGGAAGGTGTGGTGAAATGAGCTGAAATCGAATCTATTTATAGGAGTTACATGGCGGTACGACAATCCAAACCTAAGCGCGCCACGCTCAAGGTTGATGCATCCGTTCTCTTACGGTGCCACGTGGCAGATGATGGATGGTCCGTGTCGTGCCTTATTAAACGTTGCCACATGGTGCCATGTGTCCACTTCTCCTGGTGCCACATCGGCTGGTCGGTGGAAGACTTTGACGCTCTCTTTGCCACGTGGCGTGGTCTCGAGCTGCCACATTATCAAAACAGGTATTTTCCTGAAATCTTCAAACGACCATAACTTTCACACATGAGCTCCATTTTCGACGTTCTTTATATCCCCAAAATCCTATCGATGAGCACTACAACTTTCCTTTAGGTCTCAACAACAAATTCTCAATCTATCTTAAATTGATATTTTTATAGAGATTAGATTGTTAAAGTTTGTCCGAAAATCATAACTCCTTCATACGAACTTTGTTCTTGACTGTCTTTATATCGTTGGTTTCATATTTACGGGATCTTCACATTTTCATTGTTTTGAATATCCATCAATCGTTTTTAATTTTGATTTTAGTGTGGCTTACCGGTGCACCGAAATTTCGAAAAATCATAACTTCCTCATATGAAGTCAGATTTAGGCATTCTTTATTTGCACTCTCATTTTTATGATTACTATGGCTTTCATTTACATTACTTAGGCTAACAAGCAACCTATCTTTGATTCATATTTTACAACACACCTTGATGTATAGGGTTAAACGCAAAGCTTCGAACAATCATAACTTCTTCATACGAAGTCAAATTTGAGTATTCTATATACCCACAGAATCATCATCATGACTACTACAACTCTCATTAAGATTATTCATCTTAAATAATCTTTTATACAAATGTTATTCCCGCTTAATGAGAAAATGTCTTTATAGTCTTGTAAAGAGCACGACTAACCATTATCATATTCAAGGATTAAATTATTCAATAAAATGAATAACTTATGACTAAAACATCTAGCTCTGATTAACGGGCGTTACACATTTTTTTCTCTATCTATTTTTATCCCTCTTTTTGTCCCAATTCTTTCTAAATCTCTACTAACTCTACTCTTTGGGACACATACTCTATGTAGTGTCATCTAGTAGTACTAATCATTTCTAACATATATTTCTTTCATGATACCACAATATCATTCTTTCTGCATACACCTGGCATCTTTTTCACTAGAGAGCCTATTCTTGGCATTTCACAAAATGACTTTTCTTTCTTTCTTCTCTAACAATTTTGACCCATACCTTTAAGGTTGGTCAATCTACTAATCTTTATTTGTTCGAGTTCTTTATCTTCACATATCTTCAACCTTGTACCATAATCTTCTAGCATGGTTTATCATAAAACCAGCTCATATTCTCTTCTTTTCATCTATATTCCACAGTTTAAGTCTAGGAATGTCAACACCCAAACCTAATTCACTTAAACTATGGCTCTGATACCAATTGTAACGACCTAGATTTTCATACAATTGCAGAATTCTACTCTAATTATAACCTTGACATCCCATGCATAATCACGGGTTTACAATGAAATCTTACATACAAAATAGCAACAAGGAAAGTACAATGATGGTAACCTACTATCTAACTCTTCCTTGTGCTCCTGAATTCAATTCTGGTACCACGACTGTTGCTACCTGAACCTACAAAATATGGAACATCTCTACAACATCAGACAAAAATGGTTGGTGAGTTATATTCTTTCCATTTTCATATTCATCTACTCTTTATATCTTTCATACTATACATGTTAAACTCTTCCTCTCATGGCATAGTTTTCCAATATTTTCTCATCAAATAACATCTATTTTTATTATTTTATCTCTCCTCATGTCTCAACATTCTATTGTCTCATAATCATCCTCTATCCTCTACTATACTTCTCCAACAGCACTCACTATTATTCTTACCAATCATCTATCTCTTCTATCTTTCGTAGCCTCTTTATAGTCTCATCTCATACTATGTACATACTTTATCTCTATCTCTAACTCTCTCTCTCTCTCTCTCTTACTCTATTCTCTATTCTTTCTCTTCTCTACTCTATCTCTTCTTCACTCTTTCTCTTCCGTATTCTCATCTCTAGTGCCTCAATACTCTATTCTTATCTAGAGCCAACGGTCACATCACATACTCTGGTCTTCTCTATCTTCTAAGGGAATCAACATCCCACTAGATCTACTGGGTATTATCATCCGATCTTACCTCTCTCTCTTATGACCCCTCGTGGATCCTTAATCTTTCTTCTTACTCTTGAGCCCCTCATAGATTCCTTACTCTTAACCCTACATGGGTTATTTCTAAGTTCTTAAAAGAACTACATTGCCTTGTTCCACTCATGGAACCTTTTCTCTATATGTTCTAATCATACACAATATTTAATTCCGGCATGAATCATCTATATGCATCCACAAAGGGAACATCTATGTATGTTCCATAGGGAACCATCATCTCATTCCTGAAGGAATCATACTCTTTTCCCCGAAGGAACCTCTATCTCATTCCCAAAAGAATCTTACTGTTGTCCCCAAAGGAATTTGTATCTCATTCCCGAAGGAATCATAATCTTGTCTCCAAAGGAACATCTATCTTATTCTCAAAGGAATCATCTTTCTACACATTTCTATTATGTGAATCGTCAAACAATACTTGTCTCACGTACATTTTATCTATTTATGTCACTGATAGATCTTCTATTACACTTCTAGTACTTAAATCATTAAGTACTTAGTAATTATCTATGTCTAGTAACATATAAGTATTCTACACAATACCATTATGTCTAGACATAAATGCATACACTTATGATAATATTATGTATATCAGTCTCTATCTGAACTCTATTAGTTATCCATATATACCTTTTCTCACCATCTACTCTTACATAGGATTATAATACATATAATCTTATACTTTCTTTATCTACTCTTAATGGTATTACTCATAACACCCATATTCTTTCTATATACATCTCTACATACTTTGTTTATACACACATGCTCAGATACATGACCTTAAGTGTATAACCACAAGTATATGATCTTACTTAGGATTATAATGCATATAATCCTCTTGTTTCTCCCGTTTTGTCATGCTCTGATACATGAATCTTATATACAAACATACATACACACACACACATATATATATATATATATGTATATAAAGAGAGAGAGAGAGAGAGGGAGTTATAACTCACAATGTTAGTTAGTGAGGACTAACTACCATTCTTGGCTCTTTTCTTCAATTGATGCATTTTGGCTCATCTTGTTGCTCAAGGCCTATTCATTTAACATTTCAAGTTCGTTAAAACTTTCCTTAGCCTATTTAGAGCTTATCTACTTCTTAATGTCAAAATGATCACTTAATTGATCATAATTCTAACATTTCATTCTTTACTTCTAAATTCAATATATTCAATGAATTAAGCATCCAATAATACTTAATTCATCACATTCTAATATCTAATGCATCAGTTAACATAATTGCTAGTTTAAGGTTTCAAACCCTAACTTCACACATAGTATTTTCACCATTTAAATCACACATAAATCTTGTTCAAAGCTTCTAAACACTACTGATGACATCAATTGACAAGCTTCTTAAGAGTGATCATTCCTATCTAACTCAATCCTATTAATCACCATTAAAGCCCTAAATGCTTAAAGATGAAGTAGATTATTACCTCATAAGCTTTTGATATCTAACCCTTTATCTAGCACCTTAGACCGCCACTTGACCCACCTTCATCCTCCTAATCTTTGGAGCTCTCCCCTCTAAGGAATGGGGGTGTTTTGGCAAGAATGAGGGTGATCAAGGAGATTAACCTGTGCAACACCACATCGCAGTTTTCTAATCACTGCACCACGATGAACTTTTGACGTGGGATTAATGGTTGCCATTTAATTTCCACGTCGTGACCATCTACTTTCCATAACGTGGTATTCTTTCTCAAAGGCATCATACTTTAGCCACCATGTCGCCGCACCCATATGTCGCGCCGTGGGGAAAAGCACATTTCCGTTCCTTCTTACGGAGATTACTCGTCGTGCCGTGGAAATTCACCCACTGCATTATGGTTCCGGTCTTGACAGCAACCCTTGACCGATTCCATTCCAACCTTGGGATAATTTTTCTTCAATCTTCAATCCCTTATATCTCCTTCGTTACTAACCCATTTTCAATGTTCTTTATATTCACATGAATGTGGGAATATACTCTACAAATCTGTTAAGTCATACCTCAATGACTTAATATGAGTCTTAATCTGTTAAGTTACAAAGTTAGCCTAAAAACATAAAATTCTCATTTTCCACTTTTGACCAAAAATACATATTCTCATGCATTCTTTCTCTTGAACTTACTCATCTAACATCTTCTAAGTGACTTAAACTCTTTTGGTCCATTTTCATGAAGTCACAACTTCATATTCCCATCTCTTTCTCATAATTAATCATTTTGTCTTTTTGGTCAATATTTGACTAAAATTTAACTTTTTCTAAATTTCAGGTTCTTATAGTGAATCACATAACAGACAATTGATCTTGTTTTGATCACTTTTCCTTTAGCTTCGCGACTTGGTCGCTTATTTCTCGGTGGTAGGAGTATGATATCCCCTCTTATTCTGTAGTTGCTAATTGGCTTACGTGGCATGCTACTTTACCTCTAAAACTATGTTTGACATACTAGATGATAAACTAACTAATAGCTCAAAAGCTAATTGTTATATGAAAAGTTAACTGATAAAAAATGATGTTTTGTAAGACTAGCTGAAAGATATAAAATGACATTTAAAATAATATGTTTTATATAACTAATTAAGGGTATATTTAAAAATCTTTTGAAAAACTACTCTAAGTAGTTTTTTAAAAAACTAGCTTATAAACTATTTTGGTTTGTCAAACATGACAATTTAAAAAAACTCGAAAAATACAGTAGTTGTGACGCGCAAAACACAGTCTAAACATAACGGAAAAACTTTGCTTTGACATGGTTATTATTTCTACGTTTTTGATGTTGTGGAAGCATAAAAACACTAATTTATTTGGTAGATTATTTTATCCTCATTCTTTTGGATAGTGATTAGTGAATAGAAGTAAATATAAACTTAAATCTTATTTCTACCTTGTAATGATTTTATTGATATTATTTATATGTTTTAGCAACTTCCCCTCCAAACACCCCCCCCCCCCCCCCCCCACCTCCCTTTTCCCTCTTTTAAATTTAGGCGCTTACGTATAAGATCATGAAATAAATACATATCGACACAAACATATCACATCAGAGAGAGAGACATAGTCGTGATTAGGGATGTAGCCGGCTCTGGAATAAACCGAAGATCGATTACGGATAGTATGGGGAACCGAGAATTAGACCGGATACTACTAACTGGTTTCAATCGTTTTCGGTTATGGTTTGGTTCTATTAGAAAATGTGTTATCTAATAAGGCGTTCGGTATCGAAACTAACCTGGTATCGGAACTGACCTGAACCTGACCGAAACCAAAATAACTGAAAACCGAAAAATAATGAATTGGAAGAACTGAAAACAGAACCGAATACAACTAACTGGTTCCAACCAATTCTAGTTTAGTTTTTCGGTTAAAAAGTTCATCCCTAGTCATGATAACAATTTACTTACACCAAGTATAGGAACAAATTTGTAGATACTCTAATGACAAATTACATGTAAAAGAAAAATGTTTTGGCTCAATCTCTAGCTTAAGAAGATATATACTTCAAAATAATGTTTAAGAGTTTTCGTTATATAAATTTTAAACTAAATAAGGGAATATTTGCTAAACAACTTATCTGTTTCCAAATAGAAATAATCATTTTGATTTTTGAGCCCCGTGGTCTGTTATTTAATTATAACACTTCTCATGTAGAGCATTGCATATTTATTTCGAAAATATGTCCATATAAAATATAAAAACTGCTTGAAAAATATGTTTTTTATTTAGTATTGAATTTGTAGATTATTAAAAAATTGCATTCATTAATCATTTGGAATGATATGGTCATATGGGTATTCTTGTAAATTGAGATCACGAGGTAGGAAGGTTTAGCATGTGGTATGAAAAAGAAAAGAAAAAAGCAAAGCAAAAGCCAAAAGGCAAAAGGGAATCAAAGACTAATGGTCCCTATTTTGTTAGCACGTTTTTGCATTTATACATGTTTTCCATTAGTGGACTCCTAAACATTTTCCCAAATATTATCGGTTTTCACGCTTTTCCCCCGTTATTCAATTCCACCACAAAAACATCACATATTTATTTATCATTAATATGTATAATATAATATAACAAAATAATGATGAATAAACATTGTGTATGATTAAAAATTTAACCTAAAATACAAATAAATTTTTGTTAAGGAGGATCATAGTTGCTTTATTGAGAGGTAAGCATTTTAGGCATGTGACACTTTTCACTTTACGATCAACACCACCTTATATCGGACATTCTTTCACCCTAATAAGAAATTCCACTTTTACATCAAAATATCATAGTTTCCGTATCATTTCCAAAGAGTCGGTATCATAACGACTCATGGATCGATTTATTTTAACGGTCTGTATAAATATGTTAGACTGACCACATGAGTATCCGGGTTGTCTAACAAAACCTAACAAAACCTAGACAGTTAGTACACAATAGTACATTGTTAGTACACATCAGTCTGCTAGATGACTGACAATATCTATTAGGATACTACCTAATACCAATTGCGGTCTTCACATTTAGGGGATCACAATTGCAACATAACATCAAACATTCACGACCAATTATATTCCACAAGAAACGATCATACGAATCTAAAAATATCCGCATACATGTTATTTTTCTACACTTAACCTTGATAAAACTGTATATAAAACCGTAAAAAGGGACATTCGCAAAAGCGTTTCTAAGTGTTTTTACCTGCTCTACACATCCAAGATCAATTAGTAGCATATAAAACTTGCTTTTTTTGCTTTTTTAACTTTTTTTTTTACCTTGGTTTCATCTTTCATGGAGATGGATGTAAAGACGAGTTTGTTTCTCTTGAAAACGCAGAGATCAACTTCTCTTTGGTTGATTGTTCAGGGCCTTGAGATTTGACAACGAAGGTATGGAAGACCATGTCGTTTCTTGCAGTCATCTTAGATTCCATGATTTTGATCTTTGATTCTTCGAAGGTTTGAATGACTTTAGATATAGGGTGGGTTTCTAAAGGGGAGGTTACCTTTACGATTACTTCATCTAGAGCTGCTTGAACTTCGATTTTCTCTAAACGAGATCCTGATTGTCGTTCGGATTCCATCTCTTTCACCTTTTTTTGAAGATCGGTTATGTATGTGATTGCGTCGCCTAATAATGAAGCTTTGTCCATTTTTGAAATGTTGGGCACCACTGCTCGTAAAGCGTAAAATCTCTGGTTCAGTTTCTCTCTCCTCTGTCTTTCTGCTTCCACGTGATTCAGTGGTTCTTCTCTTCCGTTAGCGGGTTTCCGGCCACGTTTTCTAGGACGTTTTTCGTCCAGAATGGTGGTTATGGCTTCTCTTTCGTCTCTCGCCGGAGTTTCGTCGGAGATTTTCGACTCCCGGCTAACCGGTGGAGATGTAATGCCGGAGAAATCGATTTGTAACTGTGGTGTTGGCTTTTGAGGAGTGTTGTTGAACTGGGCCCAATTTGAAAACGGAAGCCGCGTTTCCTCCGGCTTCCTAACGGCGAGCTTTTCCCGGAATTGTGGCTGGTTTAAAGTTGAACTGAGATCATGTCCGAAAATTTTGGATACCCTGACGGGTCGATCGGAGGCATTGGTGGTGGGTCGTTTGTTGACTGGAAGTGGTGTAGCTACTGAAGCGACGGAAAACGAAGATCGGATTGATTGTAAAAGCTTGGGGTTTTCCGGTATCGAACGAATGGATCCAACCTCGACAACGCCGACGTCAGTCGGAACCAAAACAACGGTTTGAATGCCGGCAGATTTAGCGAGATGAGATCGAAAGCAGTAATCGGAAGTTGAATTTAATGCGTCGGAGATCCAGACGTGGTGGCCGGAGGAGAAACATCTGCCGGGACCTCCTTCACCTTTTCGAAACGAGAAATACATGGAGATTAAGAAGAACATTTCAGTATCAGTAACCCTATCCAATCCAAAAGCATAACTATCTTCATCTAAACCACCAAACAGAACATGAATTTTCTGAAGAACTTTTTTCCTAATCCTCTGTTGATTATCATCTTCCAATCGGAAACTCAGAATTCGAGCGATTTCAAATTCTTCTCCTTCTTTAGGCTCTCTACAAGATCCATCCCCCCATCCAAGAACCAAATCCCCTGTTTTCGACCTCGAGATTTGCCAAAATATTGCGTAATTCCAGCTAAAATTACCAGAATTTGGTCGGTCTACAAGATCTGAGAGCTTATGTTGCAGATTCTCGTCATTTGCTAACGAAGTTAATGAGCATTCATTAGAAACAGAGCTTGAAATCAAGTAATCAAACGCTCTAGACCCTAAAACAGCAGCAACAATGGCTTTATCTTCATCGTTCCAACTCTCACCTCCCATATTCGCTTCCGTTTTCATATCGAAAACTTTCAAACCCAGAACAGTTATTCAAATCCTATGTACCCCAACAACAAAACACAAAACCAAACCCACAAATTTTCAACTACGAATTTCAACTAAACAACAGAAAACAATCCCAAAATTGACCCATTTCATCAGCAGTTTATTTAGTCAAACTAAATCGAATTTTCACATACCCAATTCCTAATAACTCCCAAATTCAGATACCTCAGAATCTAAAATTCTTAAATCAATAACGAAAAAGACCACAAAATACGTAAGATTCGGATTTCGGAGCACAAAATTCAAAAGATAAGCTCGTACAAAGAAACACACACCGTTGGCCCAATAAGAAAAGCGGAAAATTCTTCCTCTAATGGCAGCAAAACTGTGGATATTTCAGAGAAGGAGACAAGTTTTTTATTTTTATTTTGAGAGAGAGAAAGAGAAAGAAGATGGAGATGTAAAGGCCTTGGCTACTGGTTTGTTTGTGCTGCTCCTTAATCTAAACTGCGGCACGTCGTTCACAAGGGGGGTTGAACAAGTTAACCATGGTTAAGTTTATTATATTCATTGGGCCCTTTTGTTATTTCTCTCTATTATAATTTATTTATAATAGTAATAAACATCCATTTAATTGTATATACTTTAAGATTTGAAACAAGAAACGTAAGGCATTTCTGTTGATTTTTTTATTATAATTTTTTACTATATTTTTTATTATCAAATTTGATTTTAAAAGTAAAATATTAAATAAAGACATATTGTTATTTCTTACTTTTACGACTATGGGGTATAACAATTATATTTATATACAATTGAATTATAATATTATTTCCTAAAGAATATTATTTCATAAGATGAATATATAAATTATCAAACAAGTTAAATATTATACTTATTTTTATAATTTAAATTGAAAAGAGTAGGCAGAAATCTTGTGAAGGTTTGTTTAATAAGATTGAAAAGCATGTTGTTGGGTACATTTTGTTGGCATCAATTATTTGGACCAAAGTCACATAACATGCAACTTGTGCTTTTCTCATGCCAAAATAGTGACTACTACTTAATAATTAATTACTAATTCTTACTCGATAACATTTTTGGCCTAATGTTACTTTTTTAGTATGTTTTCTTCATTTCAGTAGTTATCTACTCATCTTTATAATATCACAGTTTTATCTATCTCAGGTGATTAAAATTTTTGATTGCTTATAAAGATCAAAGTAAGTTGACATGTGGGTCCCTAAACCACCAAAATAGTACCTAGGATTAATCAAAATTGCTTTCGATCAATGATGCTGTTTTGGTAAGTCATATAAAATAAATTAATGTTTATAAATGTAAAAGCCAAGAAAACTAATATATAAATTTAGGTGAACGGCTTTTAGCTTGTAGTTTTTTTGAAGATATTATTATTATTATTATTATTATTATTATTATTATTATTATTATTATTATTATTATTATGAAAATTTTAGTGTAATATGGTTTTAAAATGTGTTTTGAGATAAATCACAGGGGACAATTAACTTAGTCATTAAATTATAATAGGTCCCTCTTAATTGAGTAGAATCTAAGGAAGAGCAAAAACGTCGGTCCCATCACAACCAATATTCTAATTCCCCTAGCTTTTGTTTAAGTACCATAGACTTAACAAATAGAAAATGTTAAAAAGTATTTATAATAATTCCTTTTGCTAAATTTATTAGTACAATTAATAATTTAAATAGTAATGAAAATATATATATGGTATTTTGTTTTAGAAGTAAGATTTGTTGTATATATCTCATACCGAACATGGGTTTGGATAAGTCTTTATCTTTCATATTTTAATTTTATATAGATTTTTATGTAATTTTATGAAGGGGATTTTTCAAAAATAAAATAAGTAATTTAAATTTAACGGGGAACATGTTTTATGCATGATAGGGTGTTGCGATTTAAGGAAATGTTTGATGGTTTAGGAATCACGAAACAAACGTCGCCCTTCTACCCCATACATGGAGACATTAAAGTAAGAATACACCCAAAATCAAACAAACTAATATCTACGTTATAAAATTGGTAAATAAATTTATTTCATTTGTTTTTAGAAATTAGTATAATACGTATATTTTTTTGAATAACAATTAAAAAGAAAATCTTGATATTTTCAGCAAGGTTTAAATGTTGGGTAAGGTTGAGATTCTGTGACTAGCATCTCCCGATTTATGTGTTGTATTTTGTTAAACTTTATTTATTCGGTTAAAATTTGTCAATAAAAATAGGATGAAAAAATAAGCTTAAAAATATACATGATTGCTTTGGACTTTTGGTATAGTCAATAGTGCATAATAAAATGTGGTAATAATTATCAAAGGGAAATAAAAATAAAAATAAAAAATTGAATGAGGTGGGTGAAGTAAGGTGAAAGGCACGTGGTGGTGGGACGTGTGACGAGTGAGTTAATAGACACGTGATGAGAACGTGAATGCCGTGTGTTTGAAAGGACAACGTGAAAAAGGAATTCACATGAAACGCGCATTTGCATTATATTCTTTCATTTTTATTCTTTTTTTCCTATTAATCATTAACATGTGGTCTTCTCTCCACTCCTTGATTTATTATCCGTTCAACAAATTTGTAAGAATATATATATATATAAGAGAATCAAATACTATCATTTTATTTTATTTGTTTTATTATTTTTTTATTTACTAAATCAAAACATAGTCAAATTAAATAAAAAATAATATAGTTTACATCTCTTTATTTTATTATAAAATGAAAGACGCATAGTAATAAAAGATAGAAAAATATATATATATATATATATATATATATATATATATATATATATATATATATATATATATATATATATATATAGAAGTTCATTTGAGACAATCTATATTTTGTGAGACATGAGGACCAAATCTTAGTCTTTCATCAAATTTGATCTTGTGGCTTATAAAAGAAACGAATTAACACTAATTAATCTAACTGATTAGTTAATTAGGGGCGGATTAGTCACTAATTTAAATATAACTTCACTACCAGATCTGATACACAATTAGCGTCATTTTCACGTCATCTTTAAGAACATCTTTTTATCTACTTCGATTCTTATACCAAGATTATCGCTCATATGTGATCAATATTCCTTAATCTTCCCATGTAATCAATCTTCAATCTCCTTAAATCTTCACTTATTTCAACCATATCATCCTCTGATTTTTTAGATTGATTGATCGAAGAATGATCGTATCATATCTACATCATAGTTTCTAAATTGATGATTTTTGTGTTTTTCGAGTTCATCTTCTTCATTCTTCTACGTCTGCAATTGATAATCGGATTGATTGGGGTTGATATTCATCCATCGACATCTGGGGGTGATCATCAGATAGAGGTTATTTTCAACGTTATACTTCATCAAATCACATATATCACCATCAAAATCTAATCGTTTTTTAGCACCATGATCATCCATTTCAACAAAAAGTGTTAGTTTTTCTTCTTTGATCTTCAATTTCAACAATTCTTCATCAAATCACATTTGTTTAGTTGTTTTAGATCTATCTTGAACACTTTCAATATTCGATTTCTATTTATCAAATTTATGGTTTTTACAATTTGTCAAGGTTTGACTTTAAGCACTTTTAAGGTTTGATTTCAATACTTTTCAAGCAATATGTTTTGTAAAATTGATAAGGTGTGTAAAAAGTAATTATTGTTATTCAACAAATTCATTTAAACTTTACATGCATTCTACCTGTTTGATGAAAGTCCTGAATGAAAAAAGAGTTAGATGTATCACCTCTTCTCATGACTAAATTCTTCTTTAAGAATATGAGTATATTTCCAAAATATCAGTGACAATTAGTGAAAAATAATGCAATGTTGACTACTTTTATTAAATTTACCATAGTTTTGTTAAAAATAACTTTTTTACTTCTTCAAACACATAATGTTGGAGGTCTATTTAACATAGTTTGGTTTAGATATCTTCTTCTTAGCTTGCAGAAAATGGGTTGTACAAAAGAAAATATTGGCTTCTCGTATATCTGTTTCTAGAATATGATCATTACTATAATAGTGTCAAAAAAAGTTTTTTTGAACACAAAAGGTTAGAGATGTCTCTTTGAACAATATTGACTGCTCTTATTGATGTGTGGTAACTGGTTGTACTCAAGAAACGATCATTGGATCAGAGTATTTTTCTTAGAAATGTTTGCATTATGTGTTTTATGATCAATTACATTACATACTACATTATTATGTTGTATCATTAATTACAATACTATAGCATGTTGACTTCAATTTGAAATATTTGTATAAACCGTACTTCATTCTTATAATTCTTTCATTTTTTTGCAGGTAATTTTAGCTAATGAATTCCTACTTGAATATTTCAAATTAGAAATTTTTAACAAGTGTTGAGATGAATGGATATTCAATAGATCTTACAAGCATGTGATAGATTTTTTTAGGCTTTTGGTATAATGTTATCTGACTATAATTTTGTAAGACCCTTTTGAAATTCATCATTCCTCCATTTATCTAACAAAATAATTTTTGACAAATTTTATGGTACAAACATGAAATGTTGTTTTCAAGCTATCAGGTTTCTAAAATACATTTTAAACATTTAACAACGAATTGGGTATTTATCCTAAAGATATTCATTTGGGCCTACTAAAGTCCAAAACAATTGGGCCCACCAAGGCCCAATACAAAATCTTGGCCCAACTAGACATGTCCAAAAGTCCCAAAACTCTAAAATTACTCTGACCAAAATCCCAACACATAAAACCGTACCCAAATCTGAAGCCCAAACATGAAACAAGCCCAAAGGCCCACAGAACCACGAACGCGGGGCGTACGTTCATCTTACGTTGGGCGTACTCGAGGAATCTGGATCGCGACCAAAGAGGAGGTATGATGGGCATACCTCTAGTTACGCGGGGCGTAACTGCAGATCCTCCAAACTCAATTTATGACTTATTGATTAAGCACTTTGCGTTTAAACTTTAGGGAACCTCCAACTAAAACTCTTAATGCATAAAGTCGGCACCTTTATTCATTTGCATTACCCAATGGGTCCCAATAACCATTTTAATCCATTAAAACCCAATAAAAACATGCATGGACCTTATCTAAGCATCAAGCAAGCATTTTTATAAACTTATAACCTCAGATTTGCTAAGAGTGGCAACTCAAAGCTTCTAGAGTGGTCTCCAACCATTAGACCTAGTCCATGAGGTCAAAATGGAACCAAAACCCATATAATCATAGATGTCAACTTCTAATAATCATGCTAAGAACTTTTTACCTTTAATGAGCCGAAAATGTAGCAAGGAGTCCAGATCCACAAGCCTTTCCTTGAACCACCACCTTACACCAAGTTACCACTTCTTGAATACACTAAAGTCCAAAAAAATGCACATACAAGGCTCACAACATTCTTAGATGAAACTACCACTCAAAATTAGGGTTTAAGGAAATTGAGGATAAAAGGGAGACTCGCACTTGGAACTTAAGGTGCTTAAATAGTGAGCCAACCCTAAAAATTAGGGTTTTGGAACTCAACCCACTACGGTGGGCGTAATTTTAGTACGCCAGGCATATATCTTGATCATCTGCATTTCACTTATCCATCATTACATTGGGCGTACCCCCGGGTTATGTTGGGCTTACCCAGCCAAACGCACGCATGCATCCTTGCATGCATGGGACTGCCTTGCCAATTATTTCCATTAGGGACCAACACTGCCAATAACTTCAAAATACCATAACTCCCTCATCTTAGGTCTGTTTCCAACGAACTTTATATCCATGAAAAGGTGGCGAGAAGCCCTACGCTCCTAACAACACACCCATGCCTTAAAACCCCCAAACAAAACTCTAAATCCATAAAAGGCTGAGATATTAAATTATGATTATACCCTTGGCTTTCGAAGACACAATCGACTACTTGGATCACTTATACCATGACACCCACATCCAAATTGGGCACATCGAGTTGAGGTCATCAACTCGACGAGTTCCCAGGGAAATTCGCCTTTTCAGTAAAAGTTCTCAGACCTGAGAATCGGGATGTTACAATCAAACTTGCTTAAAGTTAAAGTCAACTATCCTCACGTTGTGGCCAGACCTTGGTCATGTCGTGACAACGAACCCAATCCAATTCCCACTCGACTCAACCCAAACCGGTCAACTCAGTCAAAGAAACCACCTGAACTGACATCACGACGTGAGCACCCATTCTCACGTCGTGAACTCCAAGGGTCCTAACAGAAACACGACTGCTCCGCTTCTCATGTTGTGGGATCTCACACCCCACGTCATGAGCGTTGTCTGAGGCTAAAATCACCATTTTAAGTCCTTATTTTATTAAGTCTTCAAGTCCACTTCTTCCAGAAGCTAAAGGGGACCCCTAAGGTCCATAAAAATGTTTCCTTTATGGCCATGCATGCACTAAACATGATACTCCATTTTCTAGGTCAAAAAGGGAAGAAATTAGCTTCAAACACGCATGAATGGCTCAAATCTATACCAACTTCCAGATCTGAACACTATGAGGTTCTTGGCACTCTTAGAATCCATAAACTTGCCAACTTTATGGATCTACTCAAGCAATAACATCAATAAAATGGACAAAACTCAAAATCTAACCATGCTAAGCAATAAAGTTGGAGCCTTTGATACTTACAAGGGTCTAAAAACAAGATGATGATGTTGATTCTCTGCCCCCACCAACACTATAGTACTTCCTCCTTCTTTTTTTCTTCTTCCCACAAGCTAGAAAAGCACCCAAATGACAAAGGATTTCAAGTAAGGTAAGATTAGGGTTTCTGGAGGCTTAGAGAATGATAGAGGCTAAGGGTGAGGAACCCTAGCCCTCGCATTCCCTTAAAATCGAAAACTTAGGGTTTTTGGTCACCAACCGCCTTCACATCGTGAGCACTATATTGCTCACTTCGTGGACTGTGAAATGATGCACACATCCGGATCGATACTCACAACGTGAAAAGGCAATCTTCACGTCGTGAGCAGGGCAATTATTGAAACTTATAACTTCGCACTATTTAAGATAATACATACCTGATCTGGGTGTTATTGATGGGTTTTGGGCAAAAGACATCCTATGTGCTCATACAAACCCTAAAGCTTGGATCTAGGTTTCTCTATTGTACATACTTTGAATCCAAGACTATAAACCCTAATTCTAGCATATGTAAATCAGAATTCACATGTAAATAGGTTTAAGAACATACCTTGATTGTTATATAGCAATAACAATCCAATTCCTTCTTGAATTGACCTTGGAAAGCAGAGAGTCACAAGTGTCACTCCTCTAATGGCTTACAAACACCATAAGCAAGTGGAGAAGGTATATAGAGAGAGGAGGGAGGTTAGAATTCGTATTTGGGACCTCTTGGGAAGGGATACACGAATTCATGACCTTGGGGTTGTTTATATAGGTGTAGAGATAGGGCTTCAGTCATTATCCTTATCTAGTTGATTATCCATTAAGCAACCAATAAGATAATCCTTGAATCCTTATCATACTCAAATTCTAAGGCTTTCCAACCTTAAATTCGTTCACCACACTAATAAGATAATCCTTACCTTATTTTGTAACTATCACATAATTACAAATCAGCCCCTCTAGTTTAATTAATTACATTTGATCACAAAACTAATTCTTAATTAATTATCGACCAATATTAATTAAACAAATATGATTTCTCCTTTAATATATTATTCTTATAACATATTAATAAATCATATTATCCTCTCTCTCTTTATTCATTTCTCCAATCAAGTTGCTTTGGTGAAGGCAACCCAAAAGGACCATGCACCATCGGGTCAAGTACATACCAAAATAGTTATGGACTTAGACACTAATCCAACAGTCTCCCACTTGGATAAGTCTAACAACTATTCTGCGTATGACTTCGGATCTCGATCTGCAATCGTAGCTCTCCAAAGCCGCTGTCAACTCTGATCATATCAAATACGCGTGTCCTTAGATAAGGGATCATATATTCCTCCATTCTAGATATCATATGAGATATGATTTCAAATCATTCTCTTTGTACTATATCTCGATTTCCGATTTATGACGACAGACTAATTGAACAAATCAAATTAGCCCTAGCCCGGCCGAGCATTTACGTTTGTCATCACTAAACCATCGAGGGGCCCAAAGATATCGCTTTTATCCTACTTTGAATAAAAGGAACGGATAAACTTTGATACAATGCTTGCTTGTACTCACGCACCAAATCACACACAACAATATGTTTTATAACACCAAGTTACTGGTGCGTTTACAAATTATCAATGTGCAACCGATTTGCAAGATACAACTCACACATCTCGGTCTCAAGAATATAAGATGTTATCGTCTCACCAATCACTTGTGATACAATCCATGGAGTGATCCAAGTGAGCGTGGGTTTAATCCAATGCTTAAATCACATTCATAAGCACTCATGAACGTTGCAGCAAACATTTGCTTATGTCTAATACTCTTTTAGACAATCCACACACCAATTCACAACAGTCTTCATTCATACCTACTTCCAACATATGAACGACTGTGGCCCGTTTGAATAATTCGATTATTCTTAATAAACTCAATTATTCTGGAAGTCAAAACATGCAAATGTGAAACACAAGAATAATACTAATCCCATATGGCCTCAAACCTTTGAGTATAAATAAAACTCCTTTTATTTATCACCATATCGATTACTCATTATTTGTCGTTTCGGGTAATCAACTTCTTACTTGAATTCCAACACTTGTCCCATGCTCCTAGCATGCACACAATGTTTACCTATGGTTCTTACTTTGTGAAATAGATCACATTGAACACATTTCCAATCCTTCTCATTTCACAACTCCAAATCCGTTTTTCATAAGTTAAAGAATATCAAATTCTTGTTACTTATAGAATATGCTAGATTCTAACATTCTATGCAACTTATCCTTTCGTAATGTCACTGCACCAAAGTCATAAAGACTATTGCCAATGATATTACGAAGTCCTCTATCGGAGATTGTTACAAAACAATTCCATAGACGTGATGTCTCTCACTCAAAGTACATTCTTTGAACATCCTTTTGCATAGAAGTTTCTAATCTAATCATAGATTTCTCAATATTCAATTCCCAATATGGACACATTTCCATATGTTCCATATGACAACTCATTCTTAATAGAATCTTATCTATTCGTAACGATGTCGATATGGTCCATCCAATATGGAAACATTTCCATATTTTCCAATACTATACTTCCAACTACTCACAAGCGACCAATCCTCGTCGAACTTGGATTTTTCTTTGATAGTTGTTTAATTATTTTAGTCAAAACCGATTCTAGTCCCTTTTCCCTCTAAATGCGCTAGACATTTGGAAAATTTTAGAATGGTCAAACATTAAAGCATTTGCAATCGATCCTATACCCGAAGCGTATGGGACACGACGCATAATGTTTTATTTTCTATGTTCTCAAAATTCGAATTGTGAAAAGGGATGCCGTAATCATAATCGAAATTTTAAGAACACACTTTGTACCTTTGACTAAATTTTATTAACATTTCTCAATCTAAACCTTTAGATTTGAAATGAAGCATAATATTCTCTCCCTTAATTATAGCAAAACAACTCTTCAACTATTGCGACTTTGCAAAGTATGACTCTTGTTTTCTATAATTAATATTGCTAACCTTGCAATACTTTCCTTAATAATCATACAATCATAACTTTTATGCTCCCACTATCTTGATGATTATTATAAAACATAACACTTATGCTCCCACTAGCTTCGACATGTATTTATAAACATCTTAACTTTCAGAAAACAATGCTTATTGAATTTCTTAAGTCCATGTTTCTAATACTTAGTGCTTTGATAATCTTTTATCAAGGATTCTTTATACACCTTTGCCTTCGATAGTTCATATGTGTGTCTAAACAATTAAGACTAATTGCCAAACCTCACAATTCAAATTATGGAAAGGGATGCCGTAACCATGATTGAATTTGAGAATGCAATTTTACAATCACTATCTTCTTAAAATCTCTCTTAGTGAAAGCATTTCTTCACAATCATTTACTTAGATTTGAGCGGTGTATGTGTTCCTATCCATGTGAATTTGTTAAAACCAAAGTTTATGACAAATTCAAACTCATATGGACCGAGCTTTCTTAATCTTGATTTCTTGCCTTATGGTAGCACAGCTGCCCACCATGTCTTCCAAGTAGTTAAGCGGCTCACCTTTTCTTATCAATGTACCTTTCATTGATTAAGGTGCTTTGCCTTTTATGCGTTCAAAATGAGAACTCATAGAACTCACATGCATAATTAACTCGATTGGATTGGCACATAATCAAGATAATGTCAACACGACATGTTGTAAACCTCAACTCGTGTGCTAGTGATGATCGATAAGGTTTATTTGATTTGTTCTTGAAACCTTTCAAGACCATTAAGACTCCCACTGACTCCTTGACATATAAGATTCTCTTGTCATTAACCATTTCTTGACAAACAAATATTCAAGAGTTAGTGTAGTTTTTATCAAAACACTTCATAAATTGGTACTAGTTGGCCTTTGTCTTATTCAAGACATCACAACTTCCCACATTTGATGAATGTTATAAACCTTTAATACTTTTCACTCATTGTCACAATCTTAACTTTAAGACTTGTTATTGGAACGAAGTATGATTGACTTATTGATTTAACCATTTCTTCAATTCTTGATTCCTCTTCTTAGACATACAATTGTACTAAGACTCACTTAGAGGATCAATTGAGATATGGTTCTTAATCACTAAGACATATCATAAAGCATAAAAGCTACTCTCCCTTCTTCTTAGAATGGAGAAACTTTTATCTTTCTGCCTACTTGATTCTTCTTATTCGTTCTGCTATTGATCTAAACCCTTTAATCAATTCAGAATTACACTTAATCTTGTAAGTATAATCATATTTACTAAACCTTTAGTAAATCATGACGAATATCTTTGTTACTCTTATGGTGGACTTGATCAACACGCAACTTTGTGTGCTCGATCTCTTAGTCCTTCATTTGACACTTTGTCAACGAATTAGTCTAATTTCCAAATACGAAATTTCTCATTCATCGTGCATCCACGTTGCATGATTCCAAGTTTCTGTCCAATTGAAACTTTGGGCGATGAGAAACTCTCCCTATTTGGTAAATTCTCGACTTTTCCATAAACACCATAAATAAGAATCATATCCATTTGTTGTAGAAATATGCAAACACCAATTTTCATAACGATTTCATTGCAAGGAAATAAATAAATAAATAAGTCAAACAAAAATTTATTTTATTTATAAAAGCAGCGGAAAACATATGTCCTTACAATGCAAAATCCATTGAAAACTATGTATTTCAAAAGAAAATTTTCTAACAACTCTATCATAACTATCTAAGATCAAAATCTAATCTTCAAGTCCATGCGATCAAGATCCATTCCTTATGATTAGATTCATCTTGCTCTTTCACCAAGCTTCCTTTCTTTTCACTGATCCTGTAAAACATTCAAATGCAATCTTATTACATTATGTATTAAGAATTAATGAATAGGAACTTAATGGAGTTAGATAGTGGACTTTACCTGAATCGCAGCCATACTCTTTGACTCTCCCATCTTCTGGACTCTTCAGGCTCATTGGGCAGACTTGTATCCAACACCCTTTCTTTTGGCAGCAAACGTAGGTCGGTTCTCCTAGAACGTCCTCGGAAGCATGGTCGGTTGACTTTCCCAACAAATACGCTCCATTGCTTCGCCAAATCATTTCTGATTCAGCAGCAATGAGCATGTAAGTTAGGTCAATGAGGTTGTCGTCATTATTCATCATATAATACTTTCTTTTGAACTCATTATATGATTCAGGAAGTGACTGCAAAACCCAATTCACAGCCAACTCATCTGGGAATGACACACCTAACATTATCAACCTATCAATGTGTGATTTCATTCCTAGAACGTGGGCACACACGGGTTTACCATCTTCATGTTTCATTTCCAATAGGGCTTTAGTGATATTGAACCTTTCAATTCTTCGATCTTGTGGGTTGGGGGGAACAAAAGGAGGAGGAGGAGGAAGTGAAGCATGATTTCTCGTTCCTCGATTAAATCGTGGAATACCATCTTCATGTGGAATACTTGTTCCACGGGATTTGGGAAGACCATAGTTGTCGAACTTTGACATCTACAAAACGGGAGAAAACAAAAACAAATTCAAGTTAGTTGATTGATTGAGTCCTTAGTAAATCACCCAAATAAGATACTAAGGCTAGGACCCAACACAATATTCTACAACTCGGGAGAGGGATGCCGTAACCCTAATTGCAGAATATTTGAAGGTAAGTGAATGACGATTCACTAATTTCCACCATGAAAAACGAAAAAGAAATTTAAGTTTTAAATCTATGAAAATTCCTAGATCCTTTGAGATACATTGAACTTTCAATGGCATGTTTATATCTCGATATGCCCTTCTTGTTTGTGACTGGGATGCCGAGGATCACAAAGCGGGTGTGAATAACCATGCAAACTACATGGTGCCCTCACATGTTACGGTCACCTATTCGATGTGCCGGTAAACCACACACGCTCCACCGAACTATGACAAACATTGAGTCACCCTTTGCTACCTTTGCTTAGACCCATTTAGTGTGCCGGTTAACCACACACGCTCCACTAACGTCTTCGCAAGGGCACAAAGTGTAATTTCATGGAATTGCATCAATTCACTTTTGCCTAAGTAACTAAGATTGGGAATTTTATGAAAACATTTAGTTACTTGATAATTCATTATACTTATAATGGAAGGTTTCGTCCTATCCTACCCGTTCGGCTAACGACCCTCCACTAGTCAAGAGTGCGGTGGGTAAGAGTGGATACCCATTCAATCGCCATTTTATAGGCAATTTCCTTAAACACCCCTTATAGACCAGCTTCGTGAATGAGGCCTACTAACGGTAAGACTGACTTTTAGTTATACATATATATAATGTTAGACTTTTAATGTTATATATAGTATAGGGTGTATTTTATAACTTTTAAAATACTATGTGGTTAACTTTAACAATTACACTTTTAATTCTATTAAATGGTTAACCTAAACTTTAATGGATTTATTAAATCTCTTTTAATTATACACCTTAATTAATTTATAAAACCATAAGGGTGTGATTTGAACTTTTTCAAAACTATGCTAGGGTTTTAGAATTTAACATTCCTAATTAAACTTTTAATCAACTTTTAAATTCCAAAACTTGAGGGCAAGTTTTGAAACATTTCAACACATTAGGGTTTAGAATTTAAATATGCATCAAAATTAAACTATTTAATCAAAATTTAAATTCCAAAACTTGAGGGCAAGTTTTGAAACCTTTTTCAAAACATTAGGGTTTTAACTATTTAAATTTCAAAACAACAAAACTTTTGGGGTTCAAATTTAAACTATAAAACCTAAAGGGCCAAATATGAAACTTTTCACAACAACAAGGATCAAATAACAAATAATTCAAATTAACATTTAATTACATAATTATCCATATTTGATGATTTCTTGCAAAATAATTTATCAATTTTCTTAAAATAATTAATCAATTATCTTATAAGGAAACAACTATCCTATTAATTGATAAATATCTTCAATTAGATTAAAATTATAGTCAAATATATCATATAATCGGATTAATATTAATCTAACATGATAAGGTAATTATCCCAATGCAAAAACAGCAAGAAATCCCGAGATAAGCACTGTCTGACGCACCGACTCGCCGAGTCACCCTATGAAACTCGCCGAGTAGGGGCAACTCGCCGAGTCCACAGTGGGACTCGCCGAGTCCATCAAGCAGAACACCAAAAATCGAATTTTTTAAACATATCAAGCATCAATACAATAGAAACCAATCATGGCTCTGATACCACTGATGGGTTTTGGGCAAAAGACATCCTATGTGCTCATACAAACCCTAAAGCTTGGATCTAGGTTTCTCTATTGTACATACTTTGAATCCAAGACTATAAACCCTAATTCTAGCATATGCAAATCAGAATTCACATGTAAATAGGTTTAAGAACATACCTTGATTGTTATATAGCAATAACAATCCAATTCCTTCTTGAATTGACCTTGGAAAGCAGAGAGTCACAAGTGTCACTCCTCTAATGGCTTACAAACACCATAAGCAAGTGGAGAAGGTATATAGAGAGAGGAGGGAGGTTAGAATTCGTATTTGGGACCTCTTGGGAAGGGATACACGAATTCATGACCTTGGGGTTGTTTATATAGGTGTAGAGATAGGGCTTCAGTCATTATCCTTATCTAGTTGATTATCCATTAAGCAACCAATAAGATAATCCTTGAATCCTTATCATACTCAAATTCTAAGGCTTTCCAACCTTAAATTCGTTCACCACACTTATAAGATAATCCTTACCTTATTTTGTAACTATCACATAATTACAAATCAGCCCCTCTAGTTTAATTAATTACATTTGATCACAAAACTAATTCTTAATTAATTATCGACCAATATTAATTAAACAAATATGATTTCTCCTTTAATATATTATTCTTATAACATATTAATAAATCATATTATCCTCTCTCTCTTTATTCATTTCTCCAATCAAGTTGCTTTGGTGAAGGCAACCCAAAAGGACCATGCACCATCGGGTCAAGTACATACCAAAATAGTTATGGACTTAGACACTAATCCAACAGTTATAACTAACATTCAAGACAATATTGTAAGTGTTGGATTAGTGTCTAAGTCCATAACTATTTTGGTATGTACTTGACCCGATGGTGCATGGTCCTTTTGGGTTGCCTTCACCAAAGCAACTTGATAGGATGAATTATGGAGAGAAATGATTAAATATGATTTATTAATATATTATGAGAATAATATATTAAAGGAGAAATCATATTGTTTAACTAATATTAGTCAAGAATTAATTAGTAATTAGTTTTGTGACTAAAAGAGATTAATTAAACTTAAGGGACTGGAATTGTAATTATAAGATAATTGCAATTTGGTCCATGGATTGCCTTATATTAAGGAGTGGATGAATTTTATGGGGAAACCCATGGGGAAATCGTCCAAGGCCTTAAGGAAAGGAATCTATGGGTTGCTTAGGGCTTAAGCATCCAATTTAGGGTTTCCTTATTAGATAACCCTAATAGCCTCCTATATATATAAATCCCTTATGACCCAAAAACGTGGCTAAGCATCCTTCTAGGGTTTCACATGTTTTTGGGCAGCCTCCTTCCTCTCTCCTCTTCATCCTCTTGCTCTTGGTGTTTGTGAACCATTAGAGGAGTGACATTTGTGACTCTAAGCTTTCTAAAGTCAATACAAGAAGGATTTGGGATTGTTATTGCTACATAACAATCAAGGTATGATCTAAACCCTAATTATATGTTATATTGATTGTCATATGCTAGATCTAGGGTTTATAGTCTTGGATAACTTGCATGTACAATAGAGAAACCTAGATCCAAGCATTAGGGTTTGTATGAGCACATAGGATGTTCTTATGACCAAAACCCATCAGTAAGTCCCTACACTCATGCCTTACACACGTACCAAAAAACTTCCACATTTTTACAAAATATAGTTATAAAATTTACTATAATTATTAATATGAAAGATTTATAGCAATAACACCAACAAAATTTAATCTCATATAGATAAATAAAACTTTCATTCAAGAAAACACTAAATGTCACACAAAACTCACCCAAATAAACTCAATCCTTAAACACATTTGTCTCCTCTAACCGATATCCCTACAAGTTTCATCAGATAAACCTAAGGAAAATAATAACACATGGAAATTATCACACAGTAATCAAGATTCACAACATTTTGTTGAGTTCCCCATGTGTCCACGTCAACTAACATAAATTTATAGCTCGACTAGAATAATATTTATTTACTAATTATATCTATTTTAATGCAATTTAGAATGTATAACTCTATTAAGTCTTTATGAATGACATTTCTTGAACTATCCACCCACTCAAAATACATCATTAATAAATTTTGGTTCTAATGGAAATTCAAAAAGAGTGTTATAATATTGTTAGGTGCATTATTTCACCTTTTCACATGCTTATTCATAACATTTTATTGCATTTTAGTATAATTTTGCATGCATTTCACATTTTCGGGACATTTTCGACGATCAATATACTTTTCACCATTTTTTGTGGATGTTTCAAGGGCATTTGAGGATTTGGGCATGTTTAGGATGTTCAAGGGAAGCTCTATGCAAAATTTTAGAAGAATCTGAGCAAGATTGAAGAAAACAAAAAAAAAATGAAAGTGGAGGCTTATTCAGGGGATTCCACATTCGTGGAATGCCATGCCTTTACCATTCCACGGTCGTGGAATGATGCATTCAACATTTCAGTGTTTTGCCATTCCGAGGGCATGGAATCGATGCCGACAATTTTTTATGATTTTCAAACTTCCTTTTTAAAGTAGTTTCTTGACCATTTTGGAGATAACTTCGACCAAGAGCAAGCAAGTGGTGATTTTCACATATTTTAACATCACTTAGCAATTTGTAAACATTTAGATTTTGAATTTTTAAGTTTTTTTGAAGATTAAACTTGTTGAATTGGTATTTTGATTTAGCCATGTGTAGCTAACTTTTCCTTTCATTTCTGGTTCTAGATCCTTATATACTTTAGTTAGACAATGATGTGAACTTAATTTCATGTTTATATCTAGTAATATTTTATTTATTTTCTTTATTATATGTTTGATTTGTACTTTATTCACTTGATCAATGAATATAGGGTTCATATCATTTATGTTAGTCAAACTGTGAAATCCGTATATGTTTTATGATTTGATGTTGGTAACAAGCACTTAATTGGTTTCAATGTAATCAAAATTAGTGTAATCAAAGATTGGATGTTCATATTCCCGAGCTTCTGATGAAAATTGGACATTGTTGGTATTAATTGTTTGAAATTAAGGTCTTTTAGTGATTTAACCTAAGAGCTTGTTTGGATTTTATCAACTAATTGAAGTTTTACTTAAAGATCTTGTTTTGAGTAAAATACTTATGTTAATTTGGAGATATTAGAGCAAATTAATATCTTAACTACTAACCTAGATTGAACATAAATTGAAATCATATTGTATCTTACAACATACTACTCAAAATGGGAATTAGAATCGAAAATGTCTTTTTAATTTTTGAATTTTAGTCTTTAATTTATTATTTTATGAGGTTTAATTAAATGTTAAAAAATCCCCCCTTTTAACAATTGGTAATAGTGTAGCATTTGAAAGTACGGTCAAATATTAAGTCTCGTATCCTTGTGGACCGACCCTGCTTACCCAATACTATTTTTAGTATATTTAGTGGTAGTGATTTGTGTTTTATTGTTATTTCTTTTATCCCTTTATTTGTTGGTTTGGCACACCAATCAAGTATACCCATATTTAATTATACCAACAATATAACCCAAACAATCATAGTATATATTTAAGTACGAGTATATATATATATATATATATATATATATATATATATATATATATATATATATATATATATATATATATATATATATATATATAAAAGTTAAAATCACTAAGTGTCAATTGATATTTTTTTTAGAATATATGATTCTAATGATAAAATGTATTTTTAAAAATTCATTCATATTTAATTTTTAAAAAATATAGATATCAATATTCATATTTTGAATTTTAAAAGTCAAATCGAAAAATATAATCAATTATTAGAGTCAATATCTATTTTATCTCCTATATTTATAGGTTTTGAATTTTAAAATATATGGTAACTAAATTATGGTTTTTAACATCTAGCAATAATAAATCAAAATGTTTTTTTGTCAAATGGTGTGTGCTCTTTTAATTTGATACATGTCATTTTGTAGGATTTTTTGATTTTTTCTTTTTCCACTTGGAATTTTCTTGTGCTTTCAATTTTCTTAAATTTAAAAGTAAATTTCATATTTTATGCGTGTTTATTTATGTTATGTAGAAACATCAAATTAAATTTCAATAACCATAAAAAACCGTTCTACAACCACAAATTAGGCAAATCATCAATTTTTCCATAATTTAATATTTACACATATTACAACTTTCACTTATACAATAATTTCTTCAAAACAAAAATATTATGGAATATATTATAAACAAAGAAAATAGTTTTCATAAGCTTTTATTTATTAACATATATATTGAAAAACTTGTTTTATTCATTGCATCCATAATATTTATGTAAAAATATTACTTCAAAAAAATACTTGATGCTTCTAACTTTATATTCAATCTTGTTTTAATAAAACTCATATAATAACGGATCTTACACCTAGTTTTAGAATATCTCGTATTGAAATTAAAAAATTGTGTGAAAACAGAATCATAAAATTTCAACTTAGAATTTCTCAAATAAATTAAAATTTGAATAAAACATAAATGTCTACGATTCAATGGAAAAAAATCCACTTTAATGCTTCTTTACCTTATATTTACAGGTCAAAATATTTGAAATTTTAATAATATAAAAACTATCAAATCTTAGAAGTACAATATATTCAACAAAAATAAATGGGAAATTTTCATATATATCCTTGCAAACACTTATAATTACGTATATATCCTTTCAAAGTTTATAATTACTTATATATCCTTCTTAGACTACTAAACTCTCATTTATATCCAATCTTATAATTTAATAAGATATAAATTGATTTAATATCAAAAAATATATTTAAAAATAAAAAATACATGTAAGTTTACCAAAATACCCTTGCAAATCTCAATCGATCATCAGCCGTAAGCCATTCATTGAGAACCACCGACAAAACCAAGTTCAATCTCCCCCTCGCTTTTTCTGGTCTCTCTCCTCCCTCTTCCCTCTTAGCGCTCTACCAACTACCACCATCGGTAAGCCACAACGTTGCCCTTCATGCTCTGCAACTTCAAAAAAAAAGTGTGTCGACCACTCCCCACCATTCTGTCCTAGCTACTTCACCATCCCCTTGTTCAAAAGCAGCACATTCGATCGTAGAATGCTCGGAGTAGCAGCCGTTGAGTCCCGACAAACCACTCAAGCTAACACTGGTAACCAAGGGAACACAATTTCTGCTTCAGCCCTCGAGTTCATACCCTAATTTGATTCAATTTTGGGTTTTTGAAATTGTAAGCTGTAAACGAAAAGTACATGTTTGTTGTGCACTGTACCTGTTGAGGTTTGCCCTCATAGTCAAAATCCTTCTGGCTGAATTTCATTTTCTTTTATTTTATCTTTTTACTATTATTTTATTTTGAAGTTTATTGTATCATTTTTGGTTGTATAAGTATGTACAAGATGGAAATCCAATTATAAAAATACAGGAAAAGCATTATTAAAGTTTTAGCTGATCAACCAAAGATCAGACTTCTCTTTCGCCCCATTCTAGCATAATATCACAGGTTTTAACTCATCAATTACTATTCAAATGTAATAAACAGTTGAATAGTTGGCTTTGGTGTTGTGTAGTTTCAACTTTCAACTTGTTGAAGTGTGCTTGTATCTTGTTTCATGGTATTTAGCTTCTATTTTAGTACATACTATGGATTTATGATGTTGCATATTTTGTACATCTTAGTGTCCTTATCTTCACATGATTGACCAAGTTTTTCCTGCAAATTTGTTTTACACACCAACTGTTCGACTGTTTCTTCAGTCAAGTCAAGATTTTCTTTTTCAGGAGAAGAAAAAACGAGATTACAGTTAATAAATTCCAAAATCTAATCAAAGATACGACCAAAATTACTTAAATCAGTAATAGATATAAACCTGTGATGAGAAAAACGAACTTGAATAGTGAAGAAAACGTGAGCAGGAAGACCTGATGAAGCAAATGCGATGAATAAGACCCAAACTTCAGTCGACGTATGATTAGGATGTATCACGATGTCGAGTATGTTAAAGGAGAATCACGTGATGGAGATTCACGTTGCCAAGATTAATCACCATTAATCATGATATTAATTTAATCTTTTATTTGCAAAAGGGTATTTTGGTACTTTATATGTATTTTTAATTTTTTAATATATTTTTTGATATGAAATTGATTTATATCTTATTAAATTATATGATTGGATATAAATGAGAGTTTAGTAGGTTAAAAAGGATATATAAGTAATTATAAACTTTGAAAGGATATATACGTAATTATCAGTGTTTGCAAGGATATATATGAAATTTTCCCAAAATAAATAAATATATTATGTCTTTAGTGAGAAAATATGCTAGACTTCCCATTTTCAAAATAAATGTACCCTATTTTAAATATCAGTAACAATTTGGTTTTAAGATACCTTAAAATAAATATTAATCTACATTGACGGTTTTTAAGAAATAAGAATTTGTCTTTTTTATATTTCAAGTAGAAAATTTTGAACGCAAAATGATAAATAAATTCGTAACAGTTACTAATATTATTTTTAATCGAGTCACACCGGAATTTTTGTTGAATTGCATAGTTGAAAAACCAAATAATATTGTTTATTATTATAATCTTCTGTAAATCAGAAATTTTAAATTTATCAATTAGTTTGAAATTTTGAAACAATTCTAATAATAATATTTTTGTGATAACTCATAAAATGTCACAAAAATTTTATTATTTTATATTTATATGCATCATTCTATTTCAATATAGATTAGTTTAAAATGTTCTTATTTTATCAACCTATTTTCAATGTCTATCTTAAAAACTTATGGTTTTTATGGGTTTCTAACCTATTATATATATATATATATATATATATATATATATATATATATATATATATATATATATATATATATATATATATATATATATATATATATATATATATATATATGGCTGAGTTATTGTACGAACCAAAAGATTTGTTAGAACTTGGAAACTCATAATTACTTTATCATTTTTCAACATCAAAAACATCAATCTTCTACAAATGGTGTGTCCAAGCCATATTTAGGCTAAAAAAATGACAATTTTTTTTTTCAAAATTTCCATGTATGCACAATCAGTAGTCATATGGACTGCTGATGAGCACAATCAGCAATCATATGGACTACGGATGTGCAATATCAGCAGCCATATGGAGTGCTGATAAGCAATTAGTAGTCCATAAGACTGTTGATTGTGCTCATCAACAGTCCATATGACTGCTGATTGTGCTCATCAGCAGTCCATACAACTGATAATTGTACTCATCAACAGTCATACAAAAAAACCAAAATAATAAAAAATCATCAAATCTTTTTTTGAGCCTATGTATGGCTTAAAGGCACCATTTGGAGAAGATTGATGTTTTGGTGTTGAAAATGATGAGCTGATTATAAGTTCGCAAGTTCTTACAAATCTTTTAGGTCTCAAAAGAACATCTCTCTCTCTCTCTCTCTCTCTGTGTGTGTGTGTGTGTGTGTATATATATATATATATTGACAAAAGCATAATTATAAACTTTCAGTGCCCCTTTTATCATTTCTGAAACTCAAAAGCACTCCAACGCTTAAATTGGGCCAAAATAAAATTTTATAAAAGTGCAGGGGAGAAAAAAGAAACTTGGAATCTAATTGATACTTTATCTTATAAAGGGCGTGTTCGACACGGAGCATTTGTGAGAATTTGAGAGCTTTTAGCTTTTATCGTATGACAAAAGGCTCCGTTTTGAACAGAAAGTCTCGTTTGGCACTATAAGCTTCTAGCGTTTAGTTTAAACAAAAAGCTCTAAATCTAAATGCTACTTCACATAGCGTTTAACAAAATGCTACCAACTAAAAAAAATACCTGCTACTCGCTACCAGCTATTTTTGTCGAACACACCCAAAGCTATGGAAAAAAGATATGAGAAGTCTGGAACCCACAAACCAAGCTCATCCACGTAAGTCGTCTTCATGACCCGGATATATGGTGACAGGGGTTGCCTCTGCCTCCATTTACAACGATCGAGCTTTAGCTTTTATTGGTTTTCCTTTATTGTTTACAATTCAAAATGTTTATAAATTATGTCTCCACCCTTTTGTAATTAGCTTTTAGTTGCAATATTTTCATACGAATCAAAGTATTAAACATAATATCAAGCTTTAATCCCATGACCCATATAAAACTGGAAATTATAAACTTTGACTTTAATCCGAAAATTCAGTTTTATGATCGACTCCTGGACATGGGAACTCAAAACGAAGTAAATCCTACATGTTGGGATACTAAAATCTAAAACCCAAACCATGAACTAAATCTACTCTCACCTATACATCGAAACAATCATTCTAAAACACTCACGCATGTAGGTTGTTTTTCTCTGACTCATTGATGCGTAATGCGTTATTGTTTCCTTCAAACTACTAAGATCTTGATCGCTTCCTAAAAACTCCTTTGCAATAGTATCTCTCACCACCTTTATTTAATTTGACAATGTGGTACCTTTAAAAAAATTAATTAAAAATTAAGAGTGTTTTGGGTTGTTAAGTGGTGAGTATCTCTAGGGTGAGTGTAATCCTTCCCTTGGTATTTTAATTTGTCATTTGTGGTCCTTGATGTTGGTTGGATTTAGCCCTAGTGGCAAATTGGTAATTCTTGGGAGCTTAAGTTGTACGCAGGGCGTACGCGTGTCCGAGTGAAATCCTAACTTTTAGGGTTTGTGGAGTATTTAAGCACCATTATGGGTCATTTTGACTCACTCTTTCAGCGTCCAAGTCCCTTAGCCGTTTAGAGAGAACCCTAACCCCATAGTGAGCATCTGGAGCTTATAGTGTGATTTTTGTGTGCCAAAATGAGAAGTTAGTGCATCAAAAGAGTCAAGGAAGGAAGAAAGCTTGTAGATCTAGGAGTATCATCTTCTTGGGAAGCTTCAAAAGGTATAAAGCTTCTACCTTTATGCTTGGATTGTTTAGATCTTGCTTTGTTTGCTTTTTGGTATCCTTCTTATCCCAAGAGTCCCAATATTGTGCATGCTTTATTTTGGTCGTGTTGGGTTGTCCTTTCATACCCTAGGATGGGTCCTAAGGCATAAAAATGAGGTCCCTTGAGCTAGTTTGGTCCCTTGTTCTTTGTAGGAGGTCTTAATGGATTAAGACCATGGATTAAGCCATTTTTGGAACACCAAAGTCTTAAAGTTTGAGACTTTATGGTTCTAGAGTACTTTTGAGTCAAGGATCTGAATTTTGAGCTTAGGAGCTTAATCCATTAAGCACTTAAAAGGATTTTAAGACATACGGCAGTACGGCCCGCGTAAGTTATGTACGCCCCACGTACTGAGTCAACCACCCTGATGGTGTTCTGTGTAAGGTGAAGTACGCCCAACATACCGAAGGGGTACGCCCAACATACGCCTTTTGTGTGGGTTTCGAACTTTGGGCTTTGGGTATTGGGCCATCTATTGGGCTTTGATAGTTGGGCCCTAATGGACCATCTGGATACGTGTGTTTTGGGCTAATTAGAGGATCAGGCCTTTAGATGAGTCCCAATAAGGGGTTTGGGCCGAATTTAGAAAAGTGGGCCAATCATGGGCCTTGAAGTAAGTTGGGCCTTTTGGATAAAAAATTTGGACTTAGGCCTTGGCCCAATTAGGGAAAGGGTTAAATGGACAATTACCCTATGTTTCGGTCCTTAGTCAAGAATGGTATCCCAATTGTTAATTGGGTGTTTTTTATTGTGATAGTTTGGCATTTTCCATGAGTCAGCAGTCAGGGATTTCAGTGCAGCTTTACATTGGAGAGGTGAGTTTTCCTCATTGTATCTACGGGTCGAAGGCACCAAGGCCGACCCTTTAGATTGTTATCCTGATTATCGTATGATTGAATATTGTAGTGATTTGTTAGATCTGAATCCTGGTAGATAGGATGATGCTATGCTTATTGATCTGTATGATATGTGCATGACTGTTGATTGATTATATGTTTATGAGTTATGTATATGTCGACATATGTGTGTGTGGTTGGGTTGAGGCGGTCCTACTTTGTGCTGAAGGTCGACAAACCCAAGGCGGTTTGGATAGACAGAAGGCCTACGAGGCGGACCAGTCAAGCCGATGGCCTGGAGAACGGTCCAGGCAGCCTGAAGGCCCGGTGAGGCGGTCAAGACATGTTGAAGGTTCTGTATGCATGCTGTTGTTGTGATATTTATGATTATGTATTGTGGTGGTATTTTGAGGGAAACTCACTAAGCTTTGGGCATACAGTTTGGGTTATTCTTCAGGTACCTCCGAGGACCGTGAGAAGGCAAAGGCATGACCATGCATCTCCTCATGTTTTTGCTTTATGATTTTGGGATCTCTCTAATGTGAAACTTATTTTGAAAACAATTTGTAAACAATGATGGTTTTGGGTTTGTTTAAAAAGTTTAAATTTTTCAAGAATTTTATGAATGTTACAAGTTGGTATCAAAGCCTTGGTTTGAGTGAATTGGAGGAACACTCGTGTGAATCCAGTTTAAAACTAAGGAAAAGATTTTCAAAATGGTTTTCAAAATATTCAAGGAGGATGCGATGTGTACGATCAGCCGGAGCCAGTAAGTAGACCCCAAAATATCATATTGTCATTTGATAGTGTGATATGTTTGAGCAACATGCTAGTGATAGGCTAGGGATATTTAGGAATTGCATGATAGAATTGTCTGATTATATGATGCCTGATAGCCTAAGGGCTTCTTTAATGGAATTGACATCATTGCTGTGGTTTCTTAGTGTATGCATTATGGTTATATATAACTAAGATCTTATAGCCTAATAATGTTTGATTTGTCCTTATTTCTTGTTCTTGTTTGATGAAGGGCTTAGGGTAGGATCAGACATTCGAATGTCTATAGGATCCAATGTAACATATGGCTAGCATGCACGACTGTTGCAGGGTTGGTGGAAGTTTCATGGATGAGTCATGTGGAGTCAGCCGGGCAGTTGTGAGATGTTTAGCCTTCCTCTAGGGAGTGAGGATTGAGTGTTCATCTATGCTTATGAGTATTGTTAGGGCATTGTGATGATCTTTGAGACAAATATAGATAGGTGTGGAAGGTAGTATGGGCCCGTAGTACTGAAAGCACAACACCCGTACACATAGCAAGGAAGTCACAAACCCTAGGGCTTCGTTGGGATTTGGCTCCCCGTTTTGATATGTGAATTATTTGATATCTTCCTGGTGTATTTTTACTATGGTGACTATGAGGCGAGTTGAGATCAGGTCCAGGTCGGGATCAGGAACTGGCAGTCAGGGTGGGCCAGCATTGTCAGAGGATCGCGTCAGGGAGATCATCCGCAAGGAGGTGGTTGCTATTTTTCGGGGTCAGATTTCGGAGATGTTTGGGTATATCAAGGTCGCGATGATGGAGTTCTTTGATGATCTCTATGCAGCCATTGCTAAGACGGCTGGTGTTGCAGCCTCTGCATCCATGACGGCTGCCAATGTTGGGACAGGGTTGGTCTTTCAGTATCGGGACTTCGATAATACGAAGCCCCCGACTTTCAATGGAGTTCAGGACCCGGTCGTGGCCATGAGGTGGCTATTTGATGTGTAGGGATGTTTCTGCACTTGTTCATGCACTGCTTACTAGAAGGTCAGGTGCGCCCTGAACCTTCTGAGGTTCAGAGCGAAAGATTGGTGGAGACTTTTTACGGGATCGTATTATGCTGAGAAGAGGGCTACAATATCTTGGGATCAGTTCAAGGAGATGTTTCGTACTCACTGCATTCCGCGCGTTGAGCGAGAGAGGTTGGCTCTAGAGTTTTTGGACCTGAACCAGGGATCGGAGTCGGTGACGGAGATCACCCAGATGTTTACTTAGAGGGATATGTTTTGCCCTGAGTTTTCTTCAGATCAGGCTTAGATGACCCGTTATCGGAGCATGCTCAAGACGGATATCCGACAGTTTGTTTTTACACAGTGGAGTGATTCTTTTGCTGGAGTTGCAGGAGACCGCCAGGTGGCGTGAGCTTGAGATAGAGCTTCAGCTAAGAGAGCAGAGACGGGCCTTGACACAGTCGCAACGGGGGCCAAAGCGGTTCAAAGCCACCGATTCTAGGACTGGAGGTCAGCGAGGCCGCACTTGTGGGAAGTGCGGAAAGGTTCATGTCGACACATGCCGATTTAGTAGTATGTGCCACAAATATGCCTAGGAGGGACATTTTGGGAGGGACTGTCGCCAGTCAGCCCCGGTTCAGAGTATGGGGATTTGCTACAATTGTGATCAAGTTGGCCATGTGAAGGTCAACTGTCCGTTCCTCGCCGCTAAGCCAGTGCAGGCCCCCGCGCTAACTACTTTGAGGATCACTGATGGGAGTCAGGGATGGGAAGAGCCCCCAAGGGCTCGAGGTCGCGTTTTTCGGATTACTGCCGAGGAGGCCAAGGCAGCAGCAGATGTTGTTACTGGTATGTTTCTATCCCTTATCTTATTGTTTATGTTTGTTTTATGCTCTTATATTTGTACCTTTGGTAGGTAAATTTCTAGTGAACTTTTTTCCTGCTTTAGTGTTGTTTGACTCGGGTGCGAATCGGTCCTTTGTTTCTCGGTCTTTTAGTAGGGAGTTCGCTTTGCCCATAGGGGAGTTAGAGTGTCTGTTTCGAGTTTCTATCGCCAACGAACACGAGATTTCTATTTCTTTGGTTTATCAGGGTTGCATTCTGTAGATCTTCGGGGTATCCTTTCCGATCGATTTGATTTCTATTCCCATGGGGGATATCTGCGTGATTGTGGGTATTGATTGGTTGAGTTGTTTCAGTGCCATGATCGATTGAGAGGGTCAATGGGTGGTAGTTCGAACCCCAAGTGGGGGAGAACTGGTGATTTATGGAGAGGGCACCAGGATGGGTTCAGGGTTTTGTTCAGCAGCCAGGGCTCGATAGTATATTCAACATGGGTGTGCAGGGTATTTGACTTATGTAGTGGATATGCAGGTTGGGGATTAGGTGTCGGTTGTTGATGTTCCAGTTGTCAGGGAGTTCACTGATGTATTCCTGAAGGAGTTACCTGGTGTGCCTCCGGAGTGGCAGGTTGAGTTCAGGATCGACCTAGTGCCAAGTGTGGCCCCTAGTGCCAAGGCGCCATACCGATTGGCACCGCATGAGATGCAGGAGCTGTCATCTCAGCTTTAGGAGCTTCTAGGCAAGCAGCTCATTCATCCAAGAAGTTCTCCGTGGGGAGCACCGATTTTATTCGTTAAGAAGAAAGATGGTTCACACCGGATGTGCATCGATTATCGGGAGTTGAACACGTTAACAGTGAAGAACTGTTATCCCCTTCCGCGGATTGATGATCTTTTTGATTAGTTGTAGGGAGCATCTTGGTTCTCCAAGATAGATTTGAGGCTTGGGTACCATTAGGTCAGTGTGAGGGAGGAGAAAGTGGAGAAGACCGCATTTCGGACTCGTTTTGGGCATTACGAGTTTGTGGTGATTCCATTTGGGCTCACCAATATGCCGATAGTATTTAGGGATTTGATGAATCGGGTGTGCAGGCGGATGCTTGATTGTTCAGTTATCGTGTTTATTGATGATATCTTGGTATATTCCAATACCCGAGAACAACATGAGGAGCATCTTTGCGAGCTTATGGGGGTTTTGAGGCGAGAACGACTTTATGCTAAGTCCTCGATATGCGACTTTGGGTTGCGAGAGGTTCAGTTCCTTGGACACCTCATTAACTAGGATGAGATTTTGGTCGACCCGGCCAAAATCGAGACGGTTATGCAGTGGGAGGTTCTGAAATCTCCCTTGGATATCAGGAGTTTCTTGGGTTTGGCAGGGTACTACCGGAGATTTATTCAGGATTTCTCCAAGATTGCGGTACCCCTCACTCATCTGAAGAGGAAGGGCGAGGATTCCGATGGGGCCCTGAGCAGCAGTCATCATTTGAGACCCTTCGGCAGAGACTTTGCGAGCCCCCGGTTTTGACCCTCCCTAAGGGAGTCTAGGAGTTTTTTGTGTTTCTGTGATGTGTCCATCAATAGATTGGGGGCAATTCTCATGCAAAGAGGATGGGTGATAGCTTATGCTTCGCAGCAGCTCAATCCGCATGTGACGAGATATCCCACGCACGATATTGAGTATGCGGGTGGTGGTTTTCGCCCTCAAGATCTGGAGACATTATCTTTATGGGGCCCGATGTATTATTTACACGGATCACAAGAGTTTGAGGCATATTATGGACGTGGTCACGGATTATGACTGCAAGATCCTTTAACATCCGGGTAAAGTGAATGTGGTGGCAGATGCCTTGAACCGCAAGTCAGCTGGACCCACGGTTGGGGTGTCATGTATGAGGATATTTGTGGATTCTCCGCTCGTGGGGTTGATTAGAGAGGCCCAGGACAAGGGTGTGCGGGAGGAGAATTGGAACATTGAGAGGATCAGGGGCAAGATCACCAGGTTTGTTCCGGACAGTCGTGGTTTGTTGACCCGTGGTGGTCGGGAATGGGTTCCTATGTCTGGTGGGGTCAAACAAATTGTGTTGGAGGAGACTCATAAGTCTCATTTTTCTATTCATCTGGGGGCCACCAAGATGTATCGGGATCTATGTTTGAGTTATTGGTGGTCATGTATAAAGAGAGAGATCGCTTGGTACATTGATAGGTGCTTGACCTGTAGGATGGTCATGGTCGAGCATTAGAGGCCAGATAGAAAGCTGCTGCCTATGGAGGTTCCCATATGGAAATGGGAGCATATTTCGATGTATTTCATCACCAAGTTGCCGAATACGGCAAAGGGTTTTTATGATATTTGGGTCATCGTGAATCGATTGACCATGAGTGCCCACTTGCTGGCAATTCAGGAGAGCTCGTCGCCGACAAATTGGCCGATGTGTATATTCGCGGGATTTTTGCTTGCCATGGGGTTCCGGTTTCCATTGTTTCAGACCATGATGCTCGGTTCACCTCCCCTTTTTGGCATTGGTTCCATGAGGAACTGGGCACAAGGTTGCATTTCTGCACAACTTATCATTCGCAGACCGACGACCAGAGTGACCAGACCATTCAGACTCTCGAGGATATGTTGCGTGCAAACATTATTGATTTTGGTGGGAGCTGAGACTCCTACCTACCTCTTGAAAATTTCTCCTACAACAACAGTTTCCACTCCAACATTGGTGCTCCACCTTTGAGCTTTTGTATGGGCGGATATGTCACCCCCCAGTCTGTTGGGGTGAGGTTGGTCACAGGATCATGGGTCGGACCGAGGTAGTTCTTCAGACTACAGAGATAATTCAGTAGATTAGGTAGAGGTTGCAGACTACTCATAGTCGGCATAAAAGTTATGCCGACCAGCGTCGATCTGACTTAGAGTTTCAGGTCAGTGACATGGTGTTGCTGAAAGTCTCGCCTTGGAAAGGTGTGATTCGCTTCTAGAAAAGGGGGAAATTGGGTCACCGATATATTGGACCATTCTAAATTATTGCCATGGTTGGCAAGGTTGCCTACAGATTAGACCTTTCCGAGGAACTCAGTCAGATCCATAGCACTTTCCATGTTTCGCAGCTGCGAAAGTGCTTATTGGATGAGGATGCGATTGTGTCGCTAGATGACATTCAGGTTGATGAGCGCCTGAACTATGTTAAGATTCCCGTGGATATTTTGGAGAGAAAAGTGAAGGTCTTGAGGAGCAAGGAAGTACATGTTGGATTAATGTCTAAGTCAATAACTATATTTGGTATGTACTTGACCCGACCCGGCATGGTCCATTTGGGTTGCACTTCACCGACACAATTTATATGGATAATCTTTTGAGAATAGTATATTTATGATTAATATTAATATATTATAAGTTCTAATATATTAATATCGAATCATATTATTTAATTATTATTGATCAAGAATTAATTAAGTGATCAAAATGAACTAATTAAATATGGACTCTTATATATATGGAATGGGCCAAGTTCATTTAGGTTGGGCTAAGCTTTCATGGATAGTCCATGGAGTGTTTAACCCATGGATCATATGAAATGAAAGGCCATGGGTTTAACCCTAGTCCCCATACTATATAAAGATGTCCTTGGTTGGTGAAATTGGCACTAGTGTGGGTATACTAAGAAGGGCTAGCCGATTTCACTAGAGAGAACCAAATATTCATATTCTCTAAAGTCTTCCAAGGTGTTTTGGTGATTTGTGATTCCACTTGAGGCTTCCACACTATTGGGGCTAAGCTCTTAAATCTTGAAGACATCAAGCTACATCAAAAGGTATGTCATCTAACTAGTACTTTGTAGTATAAGAACTTCATAATATGCTAGTTAGGATTAAAGCCTTGGAAAGCTCTTATTTGCATGTATAATAGAGAAAACATAGATCCAAGGTTTATAGGGTTGCATGTACACCATAGGAGTGTTAGAATGCTCAAAACCCAACAGTAGTATCAGAGCCTAGGCTTGCTTTCTCTTATACTTGATGCAAATTGCTGAAAAATGCTGAAAACTCGATTTTCTAGCTTTCTGGGCACTGGACTCGCCGAGTCCACTGATGAACTTGCCGAGTCCATGAGTAAAATCATCCTACTCGCCGAGTAGGTTCATGCACTCGACGAGTAGGAGCCCCATACAACATATTTTCGAGGTTTTTGGCTAGAAGTGGACTAGGAACATTACCCTAAGTTGTTTTTGAACTTATAAACTTGTTTTTGATGTGGTAATGTTCATACTAATCCAATTTCAAAGATAATTGTCAATAGATTCATGTTTTGAATTAGTTTAGTGATTAGGCTAATTACATGAAAAAGTTTGATTTGAATTTTCTTGTTCTTATGAGTTGCTTAGATTAATAGAAAGTTATGTGAAATTATTGTTTTCAATCCAAATTAATCTAAGAGTTGATTCTAAAATGTGTTTTTGTAACTTTTCCTCAAGTTATATGAAAAGTCACATTTAAGTTTCATAAAACTCATAAAAGTTGGCAATGGTTACAAAAGATGAAGAGTCTTGTCCTTAAGATATGGAGGTTCAAGAGTCACTTCATTAAGTAATAAAATATGTAACCTTAATTAATTCCATAAGTTACAAAATAAAGAAAAAGTTACATTCATTAATAATTTAAAGTCTTCCATAACTTGTCCTCAAGTTATGGAACTTGAAGAGTTTTTGGATTAAAACTACTTTAAACACATAAGTTATGGAATTAATTAGTTTTGAATAGTTTCAAAACTTGCCCTCAAGTTTTAGAATTTGAAAAGTTTTCACTTATGAATACTTTAATTCCAAGTTAGCCCTTAGAATTTTAAAAGTTAAAATTCAACCCTTATACTTTATAATATTATAAGTTAATAATATATATATATATATATATATATATATATATATATATATGTAAGAGTAAAGTCAGTCTTACCGTTAGTAGGCCTCATTCACGAAGCCGGTCTATAAGGGTGGTATAAGGTTACTGCCTATAAAATGGCAGTTTAATGGGTGTCCACTCTCACCCACCGCTTCCTTGACTGGTGGAGGGTCGTTAGCCAAACGGGTAGGACAAGGACTATAATTCTCCCTTCATTAAAAGTATTAATGATAAATACTAAGTACCTAAAACTTTTATAAATACCCAATCTTAGTTACTTAGGAAAATGTGAATAAGATGCTAATCCATGAAATTACACTTTGCACTTTGTTTATGTCGCTTAGTGGAGCGTGTGTGGTTAACCGGCACACTAACTCGTATTTAACAAGGTAGGAAAAGGGTGACTTGATGTTTATCATAGTATCGATGGAGCGTGTGTGGTTAACCGGCACATCGATTGAGGGGTAAACACTTAAGGGTACCAAGTAATTTGCATGGTTACTTCACACCTTGTTTTGTGATCCTCGGCATCCCAGTCACAAAACCTGAAGGGCACACTCGAGATTAAAAAATGCCATTGAAAGTTCAATGAATCTCAAAGATCTAGGAGTTTCAAATCCAATTAAAACCTAATAAATTATTACATTTTTCATTGTGGAAATTGGTGAATCGTCATTCACCTACCTTCAAATATTCTATAGCTTGGATTACGACATCCCTCTTCCAAGTTATAAAATAGTTTGTTGGGTCCTAGCCTTAATATTTCATATTGGGTGTTATATTAAGGACTTTAAATCAGCTATCTTGAATATCTCCCAAAAGATGTCAAGTTCAGACATCTATGATCTTCCCAAATATCTTGGAACTTCACTTCCTCCACCTCCTCCAATTATTCTCCCTAACCCACAAGTTCAAGGTCACTCAAGCCCTATTGGCAAGGCAAGGTCTAGGTGTGATCACATCTTGGAGATGAAGTCGCATGCTGACAAGCCGGGAGAGTTGGGTGTCAAAGTCTTGAGAAATTTAGTGGTTCAATCACTTTCTAAGTCACATAGTGAGTTCCATTGGGACTCCTATGAAATAGACTATGACAATACCCTTAATGATCTTATCTATTTGCTTGGTGCTGCTAAATCAGAAATGATTTAGTGTACTAGTAAAGCACATTTGATTAGGAGATCAACTTCCCAAAACTTTATGGACATGGACAATAGTGACACAGGAAATCCAGAAATGCATTCTCTTCCCAATGGAAAGGGATTGGCCATAGTCAATTTGGTTGACCAAATGGTAAAGAGAAAGGTTAAGTCTGAGATAGTCCCATGTACTATTACCTAAGGGTCCATATGTTGCTATTGCCAAAGGAATGGGCTTTGATTACGAAGCTGCCAAACTTACCTAAGGATGATAAAGTCAATAAGGTTGACTTTATTTCAGGTAAAGTCCATTGTCTAACTCTATTAATTTCCTACTTGGAGATTCTTATTACATGATGTGGCTGGGTTACATGTTGATGTTGTAAGAATCAAATAAAAGTAAAGAAACTTAAAGGAAGTATATGCTGATTCTGATTGCGAAGATGGATTTCAATCGCATGGTTCGGTGATCAGAATTTTGAGCATGTGCTTAAGAGTTATGATAGATTGCTTAGGAATAGATGACAACAAGTTTTCATATACATTTTCATTGTAAGGATTAGTTTTTCCGCAAAGTTTTAAAATAAAAGAAAAGTCTTTAATTTTATTTATTTTAAAATATCCTTACAATGGCATGTGTAGCAAAAAGGAAAAGATGTTGCTTATATGATTCCATTGATAGCAATATTGGAAATATGAATTTGATTCTTTCATTTGTGGTAGTGTCTAAATTTACCAAATAAAGAAAGATTCTCATCACCCAAGTTTCAGTTGGATAGAAACTTGGAATCATGCAAGTTGTATAGTATGATGAATGAGAACTTTCGAGCATTGGAAAATTAAGACTAACTACTTGTTCACATGGATGTGTGAGTCAAGAGAAGGACTAAGGGATCAAGTACACCTTCTTGTGCACTTGTCAAAGTCCACCAGAAAAGATGGATAAGGTTCTATTCGTCATGATTTACTAAGGTTTAGTAAATCTGATTATACTTACAACTTAAGTATAATTCTGAAGCATTGGAAAATTCTCAATGTAGGACAGAACGAATAAGAAGAATCAAATTAGGTAGAAGGATAAAAGTTTCTCAAATCTGAAAAGATGGGAGAGTACTTTAGTATCATGTTTTAAGATCATCTTAATGATTTTGAGACCTTATCACAATTCATCCTCTAAGTACATTTTGATAGTTAAGAAGAGGAGTTATGAATTGTTGAAGTGGTTAAATCAAGAAGATGATTCATACTTCATTCCAAAACAATTCGTAGAGTTTTAATCTAAGATTGTAACTTGAGTGACATATCTTAAAGAAGGTTTAAAACACTTGTCAAATGTAAGAGTAAAAGTTTTCTACTCTTGTATATTTGAAATTGGTAAGTTGTGATGTTTTGGATGAAACAAATACCAACTAAGGCTAGTTGTGTTAAGTGTCTGTCTTGATTAGAATCCATACTATCTCTTGAATATTTGGCAAGAAAGTCTTATAGTTCAAGGAGATAGTGGGAGTCTAAAAGATCCTGAAAGGGTTTCAAGAAGTAATCAAGAATAAAACCTGTATTTCATCGCTAGCACACAACTAGAGGTTTATAACCTATTGTGCATACATTTCTGTGCCCATTCCAGTTAAGTTGGCTATACATTTGAGTTCTTCATGTTCTCAATTGTTTGGATAGCTACTTGGAAGCAATGGCAGGCCCTTGAGCTGCCAGGTGGCAAGAAGTTAAGATTGCACAAGTTCAATCCATATGAGTTAGGATTTGTCACTAACCTAGTCTTGTGATTATGGTTTTGACAAATTCACATGGATAGGAACACTTACACCATAAAATCTAAGTGTCATAAGGTTTCTTTTTCGATTCGTGAAAATGATGGTAAGGAAACTCTTTCACTAAGTAGATTTTAAGTAGATTTTAAGTAGATTGCAATTGTGACTTTTGCAGTTCTCAAAGTTGTTAGTGGAGCGTGCGTGGTTAACCAGCACACTAACATTGGCTTATGAGAAATGGAAAAAGGTCTAAACAATTGAGACTATGATTACGGCATCCCTTTTCATAGTTCTGAAATTGTTTAGGCACACTTGTGAGCTATCTAAGAGAGGTGTATGATTTTGATAAAGTCTTATCAAGGCAATCTAGTATCAGAAATCTGAAGTTTGGTAAGAAAGTAAAAAAAGTATTGATTTCTAGAAGTCCAGTTAATTTCTAGGTACATGTCAAAGCTAGTGGGAGAATAAGTGTTATGTTATTAATCATCATGTTAGTGGGAGCATGATAATTATGATAAAGGTTGCAAGTTAGAAATGTTAATTATAGAAAAACAAAAGGTCTCAATTGGGAAAAAGTTGTTTTGCTATAATTAAGGGAGAGGAAATTATACTTTATCTCAAATCTAAAAGCTTAGATTGAGGTTTTAATCGTATTTAGTCAACGATATATATATGAATTTCATGTTGGAATGGCTCAACATAAGGAAATTCTATATATGGGTCCATTATTTGCGTTCTAAAATTCAATTATGATTACGACATCCCTTTTCATAATCTGAATTATGAGAACTTGGCAAATAGAAACAGAAATGTTATTGAAAGAGACTGGTTTAGTCTTTATGTGAGACATCATGAATCGTGTCCCATATGCTTCAGATATAGGATCGATTACATGTGCTATATTCATCCTTTCTAAAATTTTCCAAATGCTTGGGGCATTAAGAAGGGAAAAGGTCTAGAATTGGATATGACTAAAAGGATTAAACAATTGTCGAGGACAATCTAAGGTTTACCAAAGATTGGTTGCTCAAGGACAGTTGGAAGTATAGTGTTAATTGTTGGAAGGACCATATTGACATATTCTAGAAAGAGGCAACTCTTTTTCAGAAGTGATAGTCAAAAGGGGAATATGGAAGTGATCCCATAGGTGGTAGTTGTTCAATAAATCTGTGTAAGATTAAGAAACTTAATGCAAGAAGGATGTTTCCAAGGAGTTGATCTCCTTTGGAATACTCTATAATGATTGTTGCCAAGTGAATTTGTGCATAATCATTACAAGAGGATCAATGCATATAAGTTTAGAATCTAACAGATTTCGGTAAATGGCATGAATTTGGAATTCTTGCATTTTTAGTAAGGATTTGGGAGTGTGAAAAGAGAATCATTGAAATTATGTTCAATTGATCTAGTTCACAAAGTAAAGATCACAGACAAACACAGTATGCATACTTGGTGTGTGGCATGACTAGTGTTTAGAAAACATAGTGTACATGCTTGGAGCATGGGATAACTATTGTTTTAAATTCAAGAATAAAGTTGATAGCTGAAACAGTATACAATGAATAATGTGTAATCATATGGTGATAAATAAAAGGTGTTTTATTTATATTCATAAGTTCTGAGACCATATTAGATTCTATTATTATTGTGTTTCATTTTGCATGCTTTGACTTCCAGAATAAACTAGGTTATTCTTCCGGAATGACTCAGTTATTCAAACCATCCACAGTCGGTCATATGTTGGAAGTAGATATGAATTAAGACTGTCATGGGTTTGCTTGTGGAGGTCTAAGATGTTGGACAAAGTTGTGCTACAACACTCATGAGTGCTCAGAAGTTCTGAGTAATGGATTCAACCCGCGCTCATTGGAATCACTTCGTGGATTTTATCACGAGTGATCATGAGACGATAATATCTTATATTCTTCAAACCTAGAGATATGAGTTGTTACTATGAGTTGGTTGTACATTGATTGCACGAAAACGCATTCGGTAACTCGGTGTTATAAAACGTGCCTTTGTGTATGATTCAACAAGTAGCAGAACAAGCCATATGAGTCAAAGTTTATCCATTCCTTTTACCTTCGGGATAAAAGCGATATCTGTGGGCCCCTCGATGATTTAATGATGACACATGTGAGTGCTTGGCCAAGCCATGATTGATTTGATTTGTTCAATCAGTCAGTCGTCATGAATCGGAAAGCGGGAAACAACAAATGGACAGAGAGAATGATTATAATCCATGTCTCGGTCCATATGATATCTAGAATGGAGGAATATATGATCCCTTATCTAATGGACAAGTTCGTTGACAAAGATCAGAGTTCGACAGTGGCTTTAAGAGCTACGATTGCCAATTAGGTTTTGAAGTCATACTCAATAATAGTTTTAGACTTATCCAAGTGGGAGATTGTTGGATTAATGTCTAAGTCCATAACTATATTTGGTATGTACTTGTAACGACCAAAATTTCAAAACAATTAAAACTTTTCAAAAACCACTCATTTTAATAACGTTGTTACAAAAAGGTTTTCAATACATTATTTAACAGAGTATTTTTCCCAGGTTCAAATCATAAAACACCAACGCGGGGAACGGTACTATCACGCCTTTGCCTTGCCACAAACTCCTGAGAACCTGAAAACATAAAACCACAACTGTAAGCCCGAAAGCTTAGTGAGATACCCCCAAAAATACCAACCACAAATACGCCCTTCCAGGCCACGACCTTCCGGTCCAAAACATATCGCCTTCCGGCCCATAACATATTGCCTTCCGGCCCATAACACATCGCCTTCCGACCCATAACATAACAACATACATAACATAACAGAACATAGAACAACCTTACATATCGAGTCAAATCCCCAGACCAAACAACTGTGCACATAACATATAATCATTCAACAGATCACAGTCAGCGAATCGATCAACAGATCACATAACATATCATTACCCTAACCAAGATACCGGACTAACCGGTCACTAGCATAACATCACCATAAGAATCAGTCAACATACTAATTACACACATACGCCTTTCCAGACCATGACCTTCCGATCCACATCGCAATGCCTTCCGGCCCACAACATGTAATGCCTTCCGGCCCACAACATATAATGCCTTCCGGCCCATAACGTAATGCCTTCCGGCCCATATTCCACAATATCATAACAACAAACACTACTCGGATTTCCATCCGATAAAGGGGTCAGCCTTGGTTCCGTAGACCCTATAGATATAGTGAGGATAACTCACCTCGAAATTGCCGACTGAACAGATAACTCAAGCTGCTCCGATCACTGATACGATCTCCACCTATGGACAGCCACCAATGCACTGAACTCAAACAACAATCAACAATTACCAAAATACCCCTGGAAACCACTGGTCAACCATTGGTCAAAGACAAGGTCAAAGTCAACCCCTGACTGACCCTACTCGCCGAGTCAACCCGATGACTCGCCGAGTTCCCATACTCAGAACTTCACTCAATCTGCGACCTAACTCGCCGAGTCACCCCGAGACTCGCCGAGTCCCACAACTTCAGAGTCCTCTCGCACACAACTCACCGAGTCATCCCTTGACTCACCGATTCTCGACTCAACCAGAGAATATCGGAACTCTTCGACAAGACTCGCCAAGTCCAAGAACAGACTCGCCGAGTCTATGGCTATCTTCAACCTACTCGCCGAGTTGTTCATACAACTCGCCGAGTTCCAGGCCATCTTCATCCAACTCGCCGAGTTGTTCTTCCAACTCGCCGAGTCCCAGCTCATCTTCAAACAACTCGTCGAGTACACTCATGTGACTCGCCGAGTCCCACTGGTCTGAATCCATACAGAAGCACTCCAATCCATGCAATTGATCCAAAACATAGATCTAGCTTCCTACAACCCCTTTATCACGTAAAGTGGCAAACTTTACGTGAATCTAACGAGATCTAGGCTATTTGCACAATGGTTTAGGGTTTGGGACATGTAAGCTTCACTAAACACTCCAACACAGGAACTTTCATGCTCTCTGATTCTTCTCTATTCCAGATCTGAGGTAGCAACCTCAGATCTAACCTCTAGACTTCCAATTCCACCCATAAACAAGTTCCCACAAACCCCAAAATGAAGAAATAACATAACAATAGCCCAAGAACGAGATATTACCTCCAATGGACGTCCAATCTGCAATGCAATTCGATTCCAAGAAAAGCCCCTTGCTCCAAGCCTTCAATCTCTCAAAATTCCTTCAATAATTACTTCTCCAAGCTCCAATGCACTCAACAATGGTGCTTCTCCACGATTTAGGGTTTTCTGGGGCTCAAGGGGTGATAAAGAGGCTGGGAGGGAAAACATAATGTTCTTTATATAGGGCTCAACCCCGGGAATTAGGGTTTTTCCACTCAGCGCCTACTCGCCGAGTCCTCCTTACCGACTCGCCGAGTCGGCTACTTAACACGCGACCCAGTCGCGACTCTACTCGCCGAGTCCATCCATGGACTCGCCGAGTCACTCTTCCACAACTTACTCTTTTAGCCCTTCAACTCTACTCTTGATATTTCGGGATGTTACAGTACTTGACCCGACCCGGCATGGTCCATTTGGGTTGCACTTCACCGACACAATTTATATGGATAATCTTTTGAGAATAGTATATTTATGATTAATATTAATATATTATAAGTTCTAATATATTAATATGGAATCATATTATTTAATTATTATTGATCAAGAATTACTTTAGAATTAATTAAGTGATCAAAATGAACTAATTAAATATGGACTCTTATATATATGGAATGGGCCAAGTTCATTTAGGTTGGGCTAAGCTTTCATGGATAGTCCATGGAGTGTTTAACCCATGGATCATATGAAATGAAAGGTCATGGGTTTAACCCTAGTCTCCATACTATATAAAGATGTCCTTGGTTGGTAAAATTAGCACTAGTGTGGGTACACTAAGAAGGGCTAGCCGATTTCACTAGAGAGAACCAAGTATTCATATTCTCTAAAGTCTTCCAAGGTGTTTTGGTGATTTGTGATTCCACTTGAGGCTTCCACACTATTGGGGCTAAGCTCTTAAAGCTTGAAGACATCAAGCTACATCAAAAGGTATGTCATCTAACTAGTACTTTGTAGTATAAGAACTTCATAATATGCTAGTTAGGATTAAAGCCTTGGAAAACTCTTATTTGCATGTATAATAGAGAAAACATAGATCCAAGGTTTATAGGGTTGTATGTACACCATAGGAGTGTTAGAATGCTCAAAACCCAACAGTAACTCTGGTGAAGGTATAGTGGTAGCATCGGAGAGGCTCCGAGTGGACCTGGGAGCCAGAGGCTGAGATGCGGGAGCATTACCCGAATCGGTTTGTTGCAGTAGACTTCTTGGACAAAGTCTAGAACAAATGGGGGAGAGTTGTAACATCCTAGGTTTTCAGGTATCTTCAAATCCTTCCCTTGGTATTTTAATATGTCATTTTTGGTCCTTGATGTTGGATGGATTTAGCCCTAAGAAGCCCTAGTGGAAAATTGGTAATTCTTGGGAGCTTGAGTTGTACACTGGGCGTACATGTAGGTAAGCTAAGCGTACTAGGGCATGCCCTAGTATGCTGGGCGTACGAGTGTCCAGGTGAAACCCTAATTTTTAGGGTTTGTGGAGTATTTAAGCACTATTATGGGTCATTTTGACTCAATATTTTAGCCTCCAAGTCCCTTAGCCATTTTGAGAAAACCCTAACCCCCATAGTAAGCATCTTGAGCTTATAGTGTGATTTTTGTGTGCCAAAAAGAGAAGTTAGTGCATCAAAGGATTCAAGGAAGGAAGTGAGCTTGTAGATCCGGGATTATCATCTTCTTGGGAAGCTTCAAAAGGTATAAAGCTTCAAACTTTATGATTGGATTTTTTAGATCTTGATTTGGTTGCTTTTTGGTATCCTTCTTGTCCCAAGAGTCCCAATATTGTGCACGCTTTATTTTGGTATTGTTGGGTTGTCCTTTCAGACCCTAGGGTGGGTCCTAAGGCATAAAAATGAGATCCCTTGAGCTAGTTTGGTCCCTTGTTCTTTTCAGGAGGTCTTAATGGATTAATATCATGCATTAAGCTCTTTTTGGATGACCAAAGTCTTAAAGTTTGAGACATTATGATTCTAGAGTACTTTTAAGTCATGGATCTGAAGTTTTAGCTTAGGTGCTTAATCCATTATACACTTATAAGGATTTTAAGGCCTGTGAGGGTATGCCTCGCATAAGTTATGTATGCCCTGCGTATTGAGTCAACCACCCCTATGGTGGTCAATGTGAGGCAAAGTACGCCCGACATACCGAAGGGGTACGCCCCGCGTATGCCTTTTGTGTGGGTTTCGGACATTAGGCTTCGGGTATTGGGCCATCTTTTGGGATTTGATACTTTGGCCCTATTGGAGAATCTGGATAAGTGTGTTTTGGGATAATTAGAGGATTAGACCTTTAGATGAGGCCGAATAAGGGGTTTGGGACCAATTTGGAAAATTGGGCCAATCATGGGCCTTGATGTACGTTGGGCCTTTTGGATCAAAGATTTGGACTTGGGCCTTGTCCCAATTAGGGAAAGCGTAAAATTGACAATTACTCTATGTTTGGGCCCTTAGTCAAGAAGGGTATCCCAATTGTTAATTGGGTGTTTTTTTTATTGTGATAGTTCGGGATTTTCCACGAGTCAACATTCAAGGATTTCAGTGCAGCTTGACATTTGAGATGTGAGTTGTCCTCACTGTATCTACGATTCGAAGGCACCAAGGCCGACCCTTTGGATTGTTATCCTGATTATCGTATGATTGAGTACTTTAGTGATCTATTAGATCTGAATCCTGGTAGATAGGATGATGTTATGCTTATTGATCTGTATGATCTGTGCTTAACTGATGATTTACTATATGTTTATGAGTTATCTATATGTCGAAATGTGTGTGTGGTTGGGTTGAGGCGGTCTTGCTTTGTGTTGAAGGCCAACAGATCTAGGGTGGCCCGGATAGACTAAAGGCCTGTGAGGCGGACCAGTCAGGGCAAAGCCCTAGAGAACAATCTAGACAGGTAGAAGGCCCGGTGAGGCGGTCCATACATGTTGTTGCTATGATATTTATGATTATGTATTGCGGTGGTATTTTAGGGGAAACTTAATAAGCTTTGTGCTTATAGTTTGGATTATGTTTCAGGTACCTAATAGGATCGCGGGAAGACGAAGGCGTGATCGTGCACCTCCTCATGCTTTTGCTTTACGATTTTGGGATTTCTCTGATCTGAAACTTATTTTGAAAACAATTTTTAAACAATGATGGTTTTGAGTTTGTTTGAAGTGTTTAAAAATTTCAAGAATTTTGTGAATGTTACAGTGAGTGGTAAGGAAGAGGTATTAATATGGCGCGAGATGGCTGTATTTTTTGTGTTAAGGTGTTATGTGTACACCTCATACCTTAGAACTTGAACACCCTTGTAACACTCAAGCCAAGGTACTTCTCATTTTTTATCCTTGGTGTGTAAATGATTTGCAAATTTGGTCTTTAGGGGGCATTGTTGCCATTTTCAGAAAATTTGGGAGTATGTTGGTCGTACTTATCGTGTGTTGGGTGTACGCACCCAGGGGACAAACCCTAAATTTTAGCATTTGGACCTTATTTAGACAACATGATGACCCATGATCCTCTCATTTCTCAGCCTCCGTGACCCTTTGATCCCTATTTCAAAACCCTAGCCCCTCTTGAGAAGATTTGACCCTCTTTGTGTGTGGTTTTGTTGGGTCAAAAATATGTTTTATACTTTGCTTTTCTAGGAAATTGTATTTTTCTGTAATATTTTTGGACTTTACGGTCATGTTTACGGTTGAGTTTACGGCCGTAAACACCTTACGACCGTCAACCCATTTATGGCCCATGTTATCCTGCCCATGTTCTCCAAGTATAAATATAGGTGTTAGGGTGAGGAGTAGAGATTGATGAACCCTAAGGAGTTTACGGCCAGAGAGAAAGGAACGTTTGTGTGGGTGAATCTTGTGTAAGGAACTTAATTCATATTATCATTACATTCAAGATTCATATTATTCTTCTTCTCATTCTCTTCTATTTGATCTGACATCATTCGTTTGATTGGGATTCCACACCATCAAACGGATCTGACTAATACACAGGCAGATTAGGGACTTACAATTAGTATCAGAGCCAAGTTGTATAAGGCATTTTTGTCAGATTTGGGGCATAATTTGATCTTATTTTTGAAATATTCTTGCGTTTTTGGATAGATCTCTGAAAAATAAGGGGGGTTTGTTCTTCGTGTTTTTCATAAAAAAAGGGTTTTTGATCAAGTTTTGGAGCTTCAAAGTCGAAAAATCGGTGTTTTTTGTCGTAAACAGCAAGGAGTTTGCAGCCGACGGCTAGGGTTTCGGAGTTTGCGGCCGGAAACTGTTCACGGTCGCCGGAGGTTTGCGGCCAGATTTTGCGGCCTTGGGTCGGCTCGGATCACAGCTCGAATCGCGACTAGGGACGCCGGCTAAGCAGCAGCAAGCCGCACAACATTTAATTAAAAAAAAAGGGGGGGGGGGGTGCAGGGTTTCGAACCCGCGACCTCCAGATCAAGAGCACATACGCCTTACCAACTCGGCTAGCTGATCATCTGATAGAACCTCTCAAAATTTAAACTATAACCCGTTTTTCTCGGTTTCTTTTTCACATTTTTTACACTTTTAACCCCAAAACTCAATTTCTTTTAATTTTAAATTCGTTTTTCATCCAAAATAAAAAATAATAATAATAATAATAAATAAATTAATAAATTAAATTAAATTAAATTAAATTTAATAAATAAATATATTTTAATTTTTGACTTTTATTTTTTTAACTTTTGACCTTAAATTTTGACTTTGACTTCTAAGTTTGACCTTTGATTTTTTTGTTTAACTTTTAAATTTTCAAATTTAGCTTTTTGGTTTGACTTTTAAGTTTGACTTTTCAAGGTTGACTTTTGAGTTTAACTTTTTAAATTACTTTTAAGGTTGACTTTTGAGGTTTATAATCAAAGGGTTTGACTTTTAAGTTTGATTTTGGTTTTTAGTTGTGCTTTTTAATTGATTTTAAGGTCTACGAGGGAGTTGAAAACATGAAAGAGAGTCGTCAGGATATGTTAAGACAAAATTTCAACATTTTCGATTATATCCCTAGAGAAACCCTCGTAACTCAGTTGCAGCGATTCACTACACTCACTACTGAGATGAATATAGTCGGGATCTTCTTGACTAAGTCCGAGATAAACAAAAAGCTGCTAAATTCACTTCCGAAATCATGGGATATGAACGTGGATATCATCAAGAAGACAAAAGATCTCATTCATCTTGGTCTTGCTGAAGTAATTGAAGAACTTGATGCTTTGAAGTGTAGAGAAACGATGAGTTCTGAAAACATTCCGGTCACTGAAGTTACATGTCCTCCAGCTTGTGAAGCTACGATTAAATTTCTTCGGGAACAAATTGATTTATTTAAAAGAGAAGTTGAGGACCTGAGATATGAAGGATATCAACTCAGGAAACGACAGAAACCCCTGAAGGCTGAGTTAGAAGCAAAAACCAAGGACTTTAGGAAACTTCAGGAAGAGTATAGCAAGAAGTGTGAAAATTATGATTATGTTAAGAGACAACTTGCTGCTGTAACTGAAGAACTTGACGCTTTAAAAATTAAGTGTGGAAAAATTGATGTCAGTTTCAAAAATTATACTGCGTCAAGTCAGACAGTCAAGTCCTTATATGAAACCCAATTAAAATTCAAAGAAAATCAAAACAAGGGTCTAGGGTATGATAGTGTACCTCCTCCTTATAATCATAACTACACATCCATCCCTATGACACAGGACGAAACTGACAGGGAGCCACATCTTCGATATGGCAAATGAGCTGGATTTGTGTCAGGAGGAGTAATTAATGTTGAAAATACTGATGTTTCTGTTACATGTGCAGGTAAAGTAGCAGAGGATGAGAACAAGGAGAGTTCTTCTGAACAAACAAACGAACCCTTGAACTCTAAATCTGTTGCTTCTAATCAACATGTCGTTGGTAAATACAGGCCACCATTTCAAGCTAAACAGAGTGCCTGTTGCAACTGTCCGTATGGGAAAAATAAGAGACAAGGCAAGGATACGCCACCAGGGGCAGGAATAAATAACTTCACAGTGAAGAAAAAGACTTGTTTTCACTGTGGAACACCTAGACACTTTGCCAGAAACTGTCCAAATCGCGCATACGTTCCCTACTGCGCACAAGGATGGAAAAACGCACCAAGTGGGAGATAATTCAAAAGAAACCCTTCCAGGTCACGTTCAGACAATGGTGACTGGAATGCGCAGAAGGCCAAGAATCAAACCCACAAGGCAAAGAATCTGAATCCCAATGGCAAGAAGGAAATGCCTGCCAAGAAGCCAAAACCAAGAGATGCTCCAGTGAAACAAAGACCGGCTAAGTCAAAGTCATCTCAATGGCCGACATCAAGTTCAAAAGCAAGTACCGAGCCACCCATCAGATCGAAAAAGAAATGGGTTAAACCCAACTACAAATGGGTTCCAAAGGCTCACTCTCCCAAATCTCCTAATGCTTCTAACGTTTCTACATCTTCTGTTTGTGATAAACAGGATATGTCATGGGAGAGAGTACCGTGCAAGGATGACAAAGGTTGACCCAGTTTCAAAATGGACTGGGTTCCAAAGACCAACTGATCCCGCTCTGTGTTGGAGCAGCTATGGAGGCATATCATCAGACTTCGGTTTGTTGGTAGTGGCTGTTCCTGGCATTTGATAGGAGACATCTCTCAACTGTACAACACTCAGAACATTATTTGGGAGAATGTGTCCTCTGCGGGAAGGGAAGAAAAGAAGTGATCACTCACGGGGTTAGTTCTTAATGACATGAATAATTTTCGGATCTGTTCTGAGTTTACGCGTGCTGTTCTCAGACCTTTTGGATGCAAATTCAATCGGTGACTTACGGTTTGAGTTTTCTTCTCTATACTCCTGAGTTTTTCTTAAGATGATTCGCTTTAAAGACTAGTTTTTGTTTTATGATAGTTTAAATTTGCACATTAACTTTCGTTTCTCTCCTATGCACAAATTTAGGGGGAGAAATAAAAACAAAACAAAAATTAGAAAAGTTTCAAAAACCTAAAAACATTAGAAAATCAAAAAACCAAAAAAAAAATATTGGTTATGAAATGTGCTTGAGGGAGATGTTTTGGGAAGTGATATTATCAAGTGATAACAGGCAATCTGAGTCTGCGTACCGTACCCGAAGTTGAAGGGTCTATGCTTTGGTTTGATGCGTCGGTAGGCACGAAAATTTTTAAATGGACTTGACTAGGGAGAATTGAACTTAGGAAATTTATAGACTTGATAAATCTTGACCTAGTTAGATACGTTCAGCCTGACAATATGACGCTCGGATAGCTTGAGCAGGGAGATATATATGGGAATCTACTCGTCACATTAATTGAACCCGTACTTGGAACCGTGGTTTAACTTTTCCTCGATGTGCGGATTCTGTCCTTAATTCCGGTTGGATGGGGTAACTGGTAAATTCCGATAAATTAGGTCTGTAGAATATCATTTTCTTTCTTTCCGTCTGTTAGTCATATGTTGTCTCCTTTGCGTGACTTCCAATCCGACCTGGTACACAACATATGCAACTCTATTTCTCTGCATGTTATATATGTGAAATACCTCTTATCTGTTAGGCATATGTTGTCTCCTTTGCGTGACTTCTAATCCGACCTGGTACACAGCACATGCAACCTTCTTCTTCTCAACCCCTCTGAAGTAATAAGTAATAGAATTCTGAATCTATCCTCTCTCTGAATGGTTGTCTGCTCACCCGGTGTAAGGAGTACTCTGGAAGTTCTTGATGGCTGGGGCATATCAGGAAGCGGGAAACATGTTCCAGTACAATTAAAATTGAACACTCAAAGATTGTCTATAGATCTCGCTGCTTAATTTAGGTGGACAACAATATCCCTGGTGGTCGTCGGATGAATGGACCATAAGATATAGTATCTAAGAAATTAGGATCAGATATAAATTTTAGGATTTTAAGTTCATCCTGTCTTGTAACAAATAGTATGTCCTATATCTGGCACAATTTTTTCGTGTTTAAGTGGACCACAATACCGACGATCGACCAGACAAAGATGTGAATATGGAAGATACTGACAAGTGGATAAAGGCTGTCTAAAAACTTTGATCCCAAATCACTCTTAAAGTTAGATATCATTTTTATTTTTGTTAAATTTGTCATAGTTTCTTCTAATTTAAATACTAGGGGAGAATTAAAAATTAAAAACAATGAAAATAATAAAAGAAAAACAGAAAAATTCAAAAATCAAAGAAAAATCAGAAAAATTAAAAATCCAAAAATAGTGTCATTTCTGTTTTATTTCTTGTTCAGAAAAATCAAAAATCCAAAAAATATTTTTGTTTCTGTTTTAATTTGTGTGCTAAGTTTTCTTTTAGTTTTGTTTTGTCTTGAAAAGTGATTTCAGGTATAAATAAGACTTATGAAGTTTGTGTTGAAGATTTCTGAGCCAAAGCCTCGTCTGTGAGCATCGAAGAATTCGCATTCGAATGAGCAAGAAATGAAGATTATTCTTTCAACATTCAATCCTTCAACTCCAGAAGCAAGGTGAAGCTGCAATTGAAGATTATGTGACGGATTGCATTGAAGCCTCCTCAATCAGTCTGCTGCTATCTTTGTACCTACTGAAGTGATCCAGAAGATTTGTTCTCTCTGATGTTCTCTCTGAAGATTCTCAAGCTGAAAGCGTGATCTTTCAAGAATCAGTACAAGAAGCCTCCTCATCCAATGTGCATTCAATGTCAAATCTTGAAGAAAAGCTCAAGTGCTCAAGATGAAGTCATTCATTGAAGATTCATATATGTTCATCCTGATGCTGTGAAGAAATCGAAGGTTAAAGCTGAAGCAAAGCTCCCATTGAAGATTGACAAGAAGAGCCAGCTACTTTTTAGGGGGAGCTTGTTGGGTCATTTAAGAAAAGAAAGCTATAAACCAAGGGGGAAATTGTTTGGTCAAAAATATGGTTTATACTTTGCTTTTCTAGGAAATTGTATTTTTCTGTAATATTTTTGGAGTTTACGGTCATGTTTACGGTTGAGTTTACGGCCGTAAACACCTTACGACCGTAAACCCATTTACGGCCCATGTTATCCGGCCCATATTCTCCAAGTATAAATATAGGTGTTAGGGTGAGGAGTAGAGATTGATGAACCCTAAGGAGTTTACGGCCAGAGAGAAAGGAACGTTTGTGTGGGTGAATCTTGTGTAAGGAACTTAATTCATATTATCAATACATTCAAGATTCATATTATTCTTCTTCTCCTTCTCTTCTATTTGATCTGACATCATCCGTTTGATTGGGATTCCGCACCATCAAACGGATTTGATTGATACACAGGCAGATTAGGGACTTACAGGTTTGGTGGGTGTTGGTGAGCCTTGAGGAAGAAGAGCTTGGAAGAAGGAGCCTTGATCAAAAGAGAGATTGTTGATCCATATTCTACTCACCATTTCCAGCTTCATTGATGTATAAAGCATGGAACTTGCTCACTGTACGCTTAGATCTAGTCCTTATGGAGTTCTATCCATTTTTAGTCCTACAAATGAGATCTAGTGGGTTTTCTTCCACTCCAAAAGTTAGGAGTTTCTTCTCTTAATGTTTCTGAGGTCCCTAGTCCATAAAGTTGGCATCTTGATGGTTGTAGATCAACCATGCATGTGTATATGCCCATTTGTTGAAAGTAGAATGCTAAATCTAGGGTTTGGGTTCATTTTAGTCGTGCAAAGGCTCCAAGTTACTGAATTTATGGTTTAAGATGTCCCATAAGGCTTGGATCTGAAGTTTGGACGTTTGATTGTGAGCACAAAGTGCTTAATGAAAAAAATGCCTAATGAGTGCATACGCTACGCATACACATTTGAGTCCGCGATCTGGCAAGGGACCTACTCTTGCTACACGTAACATAGTAGGCCAGGTCACGAGTGTTTACGGTTTGGGACACCTTTGAAGTATTGGGGTTTTGGGCCTTGTTGGGACATTAGCTTTTCTAAATTTGGGCCCTTTTAGATTTGGGCCCATAGTGGTGTATGGGTAACCTTTAGGAATTTGGGTGACTTTTGGGATTTTAGTGCCTTTGGGTTGGGCCTCGGATACTGGGCCAAGTGAGGAAAGGGTAAAATGATCTTTTACCCTAGGTATTGGAAAATGAACTAGATTCCAAGTTATGGTTTATGGACCAATTATTAATTGGGGTTTTCTTTGATTGGTTAGCACGGGGAATTTTTGGTTTTTACAGACCGATCATTTGTTTGACTGACGGAAGACTGAGGTGAGTTTTGCTCACTATATTGTAGGACACTAGGATATGTTATGTGCTTGTAGTCTTTGTGACTCCTGTTGTATCTGTTATATGCATGTGTGCCTGTTTCTTATATGTATGTGGGGTGAAATAGACCCGGAGGTGAAATAGACTCGGCACAGCCTTGTGCTGAGATATGAGTTGAAATAGACTCAGGAGTGAAATAGAACCGAGGGTGAAATCGACCCAGTACGGATTGGGCCGACGCATTAGTTGAAATAAACTCGGGTGAAATAGACCCGTCACAGCCTTGAGCTGGCAGATATGTATGGTATATTGTATTTTGGGGAACTCGCTAAGCTTCATTTTTATAGTTTTCACTTTATGTTTTAGGTACTTCTGAATTGAAGGGGAAGAGCTTGGGATGATTGCATCGCACACGCACCATGATTTTGTCTTATTTGACTCGGATGTATTTGGGAAGTTTGATTGACGTACTCTGATTTTCCTTTATGGCATTATAAACGTGTTTGGTTGATGGTTTTATTATTACGAAAATGAAATTTTTGGTTTTAAATTTTGGGACTTTACAAGTTAGTATCGGAGCCTTGGTTTGAGGGATTTAGGCATACTCTCAAGTATGTTTGAACTCAAACTGAGGGCTTGGAAAATTTTCATAAAAAAATGTTTTATAAAAAAGTTTTTCTAATAAAAGAAAAGGGTGTGGTGCACGAGCACTTGAGCGCTTTCTGTTCTGAGATGGTGGCGATGGTGGGAGCCCACTCTTTGACTTTCTGAGAGTTTTGGGCATGTGGGGCTCCAGACTTCTTCGGGAAGAAGGACTTGACTGCGAGCAGGCATTAGTTGGCTGATGTCGGGAATGCCTTTCGATCTAGCCTCTTTACTAAGGAGGAAAATGTCAGAATTGCATCCTGTCTTTTGAAAGACAAAGCTCGAGATTGGTGGGAGGAGGTTTGACATGTGTTGGGAGGTGATGCAGTTGACACGATGACTTGGGAGGATTCCGTGACGAGGTTTTGGGCAGAGTTTGCACCCATGATTGAGGTACAACAGTTGGCGAGGACGTTATTGGTTCTGCAATATGTGGCAGATGAGGATATGAAGAAAGCGAGATATCATGAGATGTTGAGGAGCGATATCATATAGTTTGTGAGTAGATCCAGTTGCAAGATACTGGATGATATGATAGTGCGAGCCAGATAGAGGGAGATTGATTTGGAGATGGAGAAGAAGAGGAATCCAGATCAGGTTCAAAGTTCAGAGAGTGCAGGCAAGAGGTCCAAGGTTTTAGATTTGAAGTTGAGGGGCCAACGGGGTCGAGGCCGTTACGGCAAGTGTGGCAAGATGCACGGTGGAGCTTGCAGGGGAGGTGGTTTAGGTTGCTATAAGTGCGACAAGACTGGGTACTTTAGTTGGGATTTCATACCACCACCCATAGATCGAGTCTGATTTGCTTCCATTGTAATAAGAGGGGCCATAAAAAGGCCAATTGTTCGAGTTTAGCAGCAGCATGACCAGTTGTAGCACTCACTCCGACGACTTTGAGGATTATGGATGGCCTCCAGGGTAAGGCGGAAGCGCCGATTGTGAAGAGCAGGGCCTTTTAGCTGACAGCCTGGGAGGCTCGTGCGGCACCTGATGTGGTAACAGGTATGTATCTCCTCCTTATCTTTTTTTTTGTGCTGATTCTCCTGCTTATATCTATGTGTTTTGTTTTTAGGATCTTTCCTTGTGAATGGTATCTCTGGTTTGGTATTGTTTGATGCGGGGGCTACCCGATCCTTTGTATCTCTTTCGCTCAACAAGAGGTTTGCCAATGCTACAGGGGTGTTAGATTATCCATTAGAGGATGAGATTGTTGATGATCGTCTTGTGCGAGTATCGAGGGTTCATCGTGGTTGTGTTTTGGAGTTGTTTAGTGAGCAATATCAGACCGATTTGGTTCCTATTCCCCTATGTGAGAGCAAGGTCATTTTGGGGATGGATTGTTTGAGAATGATTGATTGCGAGCAGCAGTTGGTACTTATTCGGACCCCAAGTGGGGGAGAGTTGGTGATTCAGGGAGACGGTGTTTAGTGTGGGCCAGTTCTATGTTTAGCAACTAGGGTTAGATGCTATCTTCAGTAGGGTTGTTCCGAATTTGTTGCCTATGTTATGGATACTTGGGAGAAAGGTAAGGTGATGGTGGAAAATGTTCCGATTATTCGTGAGTAGCCAGATGTATTCTGGAGGTTTTTCCTAGACTGCCTCCAGAGAGGCAGGTGGAGTTTCGGATTGACTGGGTTCCTGGTGTGGCTCCGATAGCAAAAGCACCTTATCGGTTAGCACCTCCAAAGATGCAGGAGTTGTCTACACAACTTCAAGAGCTATTAGACAAGGATTTTATTCAGATGAGTAGTTCGCCATGGGGAGCGCCAATTTTTTTGTGAAGAAGAAGGATTGGTCACATCAGATTTGTATTGATTATCGGGAGCGGTGAAGAACCATTATCCACTCCCGAGGATTGACAATTTATTTGACTAGCTCCTGGGTGCATCTTGGTTTTCCAAGATTGATCTGCATCCAGGCTATCATAAGATGAGGGTGAGAGAGGAGGATACGCTGAAGATAGCCTTTGGGACTCGTTATAGTCATTACGAGTTCATGGTGATGCCCTTCGGGGTCACTAATGTCCAGCCGCATTCATGGATCTCATGAATCGTGTGTGCAGACCTATGTTGGATCGGGCTCTGATTGTGTTTATTGACAACATCTTGGTCTATTCCAAGTCCCATGAGCAGCAATAGGAGCATCTGGAGGAGGTATTAGGGCCCTGAGCAACGGGCAACTTTTGTGACTTTGAGACAAAGATTGTGCGAGGTGCCGATTCTGACCCTGTCAAAGGGTGTTGAGGATTTTGTGGTATATTTGATATGTCGATCATAGGTTTGGGGGTGGGGTTGATGCAACGGGGTCATGTGATTGCTTATGCTTCGACGCAAGTGAAGTATTTGATGGATCAGCCGAATCTGATATGATGCAGCGTTGATGGTTGGATGTGGTGAAGGATTATGATTTTGAGATCCTTTATCACCTAGGGAAGGACAACGTGGTGACCGATGCTCTCATCCGCAAGCCGAATCTGATCAGGGATATATGTTTGAGGAATGACAGTGATTACCCCACTTTTGGAGCAAATTAGAGTGGCTCAGGTTGAGGCAATGAAGGAAGAGCACTGGAAGAGTGAGCACATAATGGGTTAGGTGGCTTCCTTTGATTATGATATCTCGGGGTTATTAACTCTCCATCGGAGGGCGTGGGTTCCACATTGGGGTGGTGCGTGTTAGTTTTTGATGGAGGAGGCGCACAAGTTGAGATTCTCCTTTCATTCCGGAGCAATGAAGATGTATCGTGATCTCCGACCTGATTATTGGTGTCCATGTATGAAGAGAGATGTGGCCCGGTATGTGGAGAGGTGGTTGACTTTCAGGAAAGTCAAGGTCGAGCATCAACGACCTCGCGACAAAATGGAGCCGTTGGAGGTCACCGTTTGGAAATGGGAGGAGATTACAATGGATTTTATCACCAAATTGTCCCGAATGGCGCACGGAGTGGATTCGATTTAGGGCATCGTGGATCGGTTGATCAAGAGCACACATTTCATTCTGATTCAGGAGCGTATTTCAACAGAGAAGGTAGCCGATATCTACATTTGGTAGGTGGTGGCACGTCATGGGGTGTTGGTTTCTTTGGTCACTGATAAGGATGTTCGGTTTACTTCCAGGTTCTGGAAGAGGTTCCACGAGGAGTTGGGTACTCGTCTGCACTTCAACATGACTTTCCACCCACAGACTAATGATCCGAGTGAGTGGACTATCTAGACTTTGGTGGATATGCTACGGGCATGCATTCTGGATTTTGGCGGCAGCTGGGATACATATCTTCCTTGGGAAAAATTTTCGTATAACAACAGTTATCACACCATCATGGATCGACCTCCTTTTGAGATGTTCTATAGGAGGAAGTGTAGGTCCTCGATTTTTTGGGTAGAGGTCGGTTATCGGGTTATAGGGAGTACCGAGGTGGTACTCAAGACGACAGAGTTGATTCAGCAGGTTTGCAACGACTTTCCACCCGCAGATTGATGGTCCGTGTAAGTGGACTATCTAGACTTTGGTGGATATGTCGCGGGCATGCATTCTGGATTTTGGCGGCAGCTGGGATACATATCTTCCTTGGGCAGAATTTTCGTATAACAACAGTTATCACACCATCATGGATCAGCCTCCTTTTGAGATGCTCTATGGGAGAAAGTGTAGGTCCTCGATTGGTTGGGTAGAGGTCGGTTATCAGGTTATAGAGAGTACCGAGGCGGTACTCAAGACGACATAGTTTATTCAACAGGTTCGCAACAGACATTAGACAACTCGGATCCGGTAGAAGAGTTACATGGATAGATGTCGGTCAGACTTGGAGTTCCATGTCGGGGATATGGTGCTTCTGAATGTGTCACCTTAGAAAGGTGTCATCCAATTTAGGAAACGGGATAAGTTGGGCCCTAGGTACGTAGGTCTTTTCAGGGTGTTAGCTCGGGTGGGCAAGGTAGTATATCGTTTGGATCTGCCGGAGGAGCTCAGTCAAATGCACAATACTTTCCACTTCTCTTAGTTGTAAAAGTGCTTGGTTGACACTTCCACAATGGTTCTATTAGAGGATATTCAGGCGAATGACCACCTTAATTACATTGAGAGACCGATGACGATCCTTGACCAGAAGACGAAAACCTTGAGGAATAAGTTTGTGGGATTGGTAAAGATGCAGTGGCAACACCGAAAACGTCCTGAATGGATGTGAGAGTCTGAGAACGAGATGATTTACCCAGAGTTATTTGCGACAACGAACTTTGAGGACGAAGTCTGATTCAAGTGGAGGAGAATTGTAACACCCGATTCAAGGTACTTTTCATTTTTGACCTTTGCTGTGTAAATGCTTTGCAGATTTGATCCCTGGGGGGCATTGTTTCCATTTTTGGAAAATTTGGGAGTATGCTGGGCGTACTTCTCATACGTTGGGCATACACACCCAGGGGACAAACCCTAAATTTTAGGGTTTGGACCCTATTTAAATAATATGACGACCCATGATCTTCTCATTTCTCAGCCTCCATGACCCTTTTAGCCCCATTTCGAAACCCTAGCCTCTCTAGAGAAGATTTGACCCTCTTTGTGGGTGTTCTAGTGTGTGTTGGTGAGATTTGAGGAAGAAAAGCTTGGAAGAAGGAGCCTTGATCAAAGGAGAGCTTGTGGATCCAAATTCCACTCACCATTTCCAGCTTCATTGTGGTATAAAGCTTGGAACTTCCTCATTGTATGCTTAGATCTAGTCCTTATGGAGTTTTGTCCATTTTTAGTCCTATAAATAAGATCTAGTGGATTTTCTTCCACTCCAGAAGTTAGGAGTTGCTTCTCTGGATGTTTCTGAGGTCCCTAGTCCATAAAGTTGGCATCATGAAGGTTTTGGATCAACCATGCATGTGTATATGCCCATTTGGTGAAAGTAGAATGCTAAATCTAGGGGCTGGGTTCATTTGAGCAATGCAAAGGCTCCAAGTTAGTGAGTTTATTGATTAAGACGTCCCATAAGGCTTGGATATGAGGTTTGGACGTCTGATTCTGAGCACAAAGTGATTTATGGAAAAGTGCTTAATGAGTGTGTATTATGGCCTTTCAGATGTGGGCCCCTATTGGGCTATGGGTAACCTTTAGGAAGTTGGGCCACTTTTGGGCTTTTAGTACCTTTGGGTTCGACCTTGGATATTAGGCTAAGTGAGGAAAGGGTAAAATGGTCTTTTACCATAGGTATTGGACAAATGAACTAGATTCCTAATTATGGTTTTTTGGCCCATGTATTAATTGGGGTTTCATTTGATTGGTTAGTACGGAGACTTTTTGGTTCAACAGCCTGATCATTTGTTGGACTGACAGCAGACTGATATGAGTTTGCTCACTATACTGTAGGACACTAGGATATGTTATGTGCTTGTAGTCTTTATGAATCATGATGTATATGTTATATGTCTGTATGCCTGTTTTCTATATGTATGTGGGGTGAAATAGGCCCGGTACAGCCTTATGCTGACATATGAGTTGAAATAGACTCGGGGGTGAAATAGACCAGACACAGCCTTGATGGTATGCGGTATTTTGGCGAACTTACTAAGCTTCATGTTTATGGTTTCAGTTTATGTTTCAGGTACTTTCGGATCGAAGGGAAAGAGCTCGGGATGATCACATCACACACACACACACCCCATGATTCTGTCTTATTTGACTCAGATGTATTTGGAATGTTTGATTGACATAATCAGATTTTCCTTTATGGAATTATATACATGTTTGGTTGATGGTTTTATTATTATGAAAACGAATTTTTTGGTTTTAAATTTTGGGATGTTACCCCCCCCCCCCCACACACACACACACAAGTTAAGGACTATAATAAATTGCTACACTTTTGAAATTTTAAGAAGCCATTTCTTGGGAGAGCAAAATAATCGTTGGAACCGAGTTGAACGAGAACCATAACGGATGATGCAATGAAGTTTGGTTCTCGATTTTTATGGTGTTGGAACCGACAGTTAAAGGGCCAACTTCAGTCGACATTAGCTGCCCAAGAAACACCACGACAAATGCTTTGAAAATTAAACCTCTGATCAAGTTTTTTCCAGTTAATTTTGACATTAAATCACAAAAGAGAAGATCATATCCTTTTCAAGTTTTACAAGTTTTAATATAGAATTGGGTTCCCCAAATAAAGACACTCAAGTAAGTTTTCAAGTTTCAAAAACACATTCAAGTTTTTTTTTTCAATTTTGTTTGAGTATATGTCTAATGTGTTCATCCCTAGGGTGGAATGTAGTATTCAAATTAATCTTTGTTCGAGTTTTATGGTATATATTCATTCATAGAGATGGAGTGTATCATTCATGTTAATGATTGGAGTTTTATTGTGTTTTAGGATGATAGACCATATATTTTTTGAAAAAAAAACAACAATGAGTAAGAAACTCATAAAAAGAAAACGAAAAGCTAAAGAAAGAAAATGGAGGTCGAATGTATGGAAATCTATTGATGTGGTCTTCAATAAAGATGATGATGGAGCTAAATGAAGGTATGAAAAATGCAATTTTTGCTTCAAGGATATCAAAGTCGATATGCTAATGAACGGTACATCTAGTTTAAGAAAACATATTAATAGTTGCAAAAATAATCTGGATAGTATGATTGTATGAAGAATCAAACTACATTACAATTCAAGAAAAAATTTATTGGGAGGGAAATGTATCTACATGGAAACATGATGATAAAAGATATAAAGACCGAAGCGAGTCTGCATGGAAACATGATGATAAAAGAATAATAAAATTTTATTAAATTTGTTTGTACCGAATGAACTACCCTTTAAGTTTGTTGAAAATGAAGTTTTTGTTGAGTTTACTAGTATACGTAACGGTAAAGTTATTGCAATCACGACATAAAATTTCAAAAGATGTTGCAAATTACTATGTTGATAAAGGAATAAGTTGGTTAATTTCTTAAGTAATTCATTTAATATGGTACACTTGACAACGAATACATGAACTAGCTCGTGTCTATAAGTAAATTATATAGTTGTCACGATACACTTCTTTAATGAAAATTGAGTCGTGCACAAAGTTAACTTTAGACTTATAGATCGCCTCTTTAAGATCTAGTATATAGTTTCCATTTTTGTTTTGTGATTTAAACTAAAGCTTGAAACGAAACCGATTTTTGGGATTTCGGTGGACCGATAACGGAACTGCATTGCATAATCAGTTCCTATTTAGTTCGGTTCCAACAGTTATTTTGTTTATCCCTAGTTAATTTAGTTAGTTAACAATTACAATGAATAGATATGCTTATTGGTGTTGTTATAGAAAAACTAAATGGTTCATTTTTTTTAAAGAATATCTAAATGTTAATGAAGCAATTACTTTATATACAATAAGATTTGAACGATATCAACAATATAATAATATATTTAGATTCTTGTTTAATTGTGAGAAAAAAGATGACAATTATTGATATTCTATTTTTTTTAAACATGTTGATTGTTTTTCTAATATATCAATAGTATATAGAAGTTTGTTGATTATTATTGTTGCTTCTATAGAAACAAAATTTTCAAATTAAAGTTACCGAAGTTTTATTTACGATTTACAATGATAAAATAATGACTTAAATGATTTACAATGATTATTGAGAGCAACCTATCGGATAAATTCCTTATGAATATTTAATTGAAAAGTTGTCTCAAACAAATATTTGAAGGGTAAACATTTTCAAGTGGAAACAAGTTTATTCTTGTGTTATATCTTGAATAAAAGTTTGTCTTATACGTATATACGACGAGAGGAAACGAAAAATATGAATTATTATTCATATATCTTTAGAATTTATACGTTTTAGACATAAATTTATTAAATTGAACAAGTCCTTCAAAACATGTCTTGACCGCTCTCTTCAACCCCTTCTGGCCTTCTCTATCTTGTCTGCTTTTCTTTTGTTAGTAACATCGTGAATTTGTATTGTTAAATATTAATACACAAAGTATCGTTATTATAAACGTCTTATTTATGTTGCACAATTATACTAAAAACAAAAGTTGTAATGGAATTAATTTGTTGTTTAAATATAATTTTTTTTAAATTGTTATGTTTATCTTATTTTTTGTTAACTTATTTATTTTGTTCATATATAGATATATATTGGGATTCGTATAAAATGTTCAAATTGACTTAAATTTGATTGTTAATTTATTTACTTTTTTATATAAGTTTTACTTTGTTTATCTCTTTGTTGTTGATTAAGTATATCATTCTTATTATTTACTCTATGAAAAAGGATGTATTAGAATTGATTTTTAAATACGAAAATCTGTCGTCGTCTCGTCGACAAGTACTTTTTTAGTTATATTTGATCTTTTATATTACATTTCGTTTAATGAATATCTTTTAACCTAATAAATGAAAATCAATTTTGTCAAATGTCATGTTTTCATTAAATTTGACACATGTTATTTTTTAAGAGTTTTTGAATTATTTCTTTTCCACTTGTCATTTTCTTAAACTTTTTATTTTTCTTAAATTTAAAATCCATATTTTAATGTGATTTATATATGTAAAGTAGATCATTCTATTAAATTTCATAATAAATGCTCTAGAATCTTTATTACTTGCTTTATTTATTATATTCTTTGTATTTATGTAAATTATTATTTTAAAAAATATGTAATGCTTATAATTTTATATTAAATTTTTTTTATAAACCCTTGTAATACACGAGTCTCACACCTAGTATAGTATACAACCCCATTTGATAATTAAAACTTTTTGATCCATACATTTTGTCACCATATATTTTATCACTGCAATTAATTCGGACATATAAATTTTGATCATATACGGGATTGCCTTTTCCCGAGTTTCATATGCTCCGAACCATATCAAAAGTATGAGTTTTGTTAATCGAGGCATGTTAGATTAACAATATGGATTTCATCATCTTCTATCACTGATTATCGCTTACATCATTACATACATCATCCTTCGTGACATTTATTCTCCAATTATGTTTACTTCATATTTTCCGCCAAAGTTGGATTGTCGACATGTTTTCCATATAGAGTTTTGACTGTTTTTCAGCTATTGTATTTTCGAATGATTTGGTTTTAATTTTTTACTCAATGAATTAAGAAACAATAAAACAGACTAAATAATAGTGATTAATTGATCTAGTTTGTAGTTTCTAATAGTAATTATTATGTTATTGCCTTATTGGAGATAATGATGATTTGAACTTTGGTACGTTATCACGTGTTTGGCATGCACCCTTATGATAATCGTGATCCATATAATAAATGTAACTCACGTCATTCACTACCATATAATAATTATCTCATATTTTAAAAAATAGTCAACACTTTAGTATTTAAGATTCTCTCATCCATATTTTTGAAAATAAAAAAAGTTCATTTACTTTATATAAAAAAGACGTTTTATGTGTACTACGTATATTAGGACATTTTGTGTTAAGTTTGTCGTTTAAAATATAATATAAAATTGAAAAAGTGAAAAACAAAGTAAAGTTAGTAAAATGTGTTCCAAGAGAACCAGAGTCGATTACGCTTAAAATATCGTAACAACATTAAGTTTTCACAGAATCTAACGTTTATGTGGATGTTAGCTAGCTCTTAGATAGCTTTAAAGGAAAAATAAGATTAAATGAAAACAGTAATAAAATTTCAATCAATAGGTAGAACCGTAGAAGTAGAACGATGACAAATATTAACGACTTTATTTTAGTACTTTGAACTGAATATACGTCACTATTAATGTTGTGAAAAAATATAGGTATAGCAATACTTGATTTGGCAGCCAAATTCCTTAAGCATATACGGCATGGTACGTCGAAATGGTCTGGTGATAACCTTGGTGCCTGGGGCGGTCTAGCTACATTGTGCCTTGGGTCGTATGGTCACAAGACCATTAAGAGTTCCAGTCGATGGGTCCCGTCATTTTTTCTCTCATGTTCTCTCTCTTGTGGTGCTTGGGGTGCTAGGTGTAACATCTCTATTTTTACGGCTATAAAAAACCGATTTGTTTATGTTTATTAAATCAGAATATTCTTTTAAAAAGATTAATTATGCAAAATTTGTCCGAAAAACATGATAATAATATTATCAAAGCATTTTCAGTGAAACGTGTTTTATTTATAAAACTCGGGATGTCATCGTCAATAAAGAAACATAAGCATAAACGGAGACTTACAATGTCTTAATATACTAACAATTTACATCTCCTTGAATCTCTCATACGTGATTATCTGAGTATCTTTATTTAAGAACCTATGATTCAAATAAGCTGCGTGAGTCAGGTTGAGAGAAACCTGGTGAGATATGTAGGGTTTTCAACCCATAATATTATAATCTTTAATTATATATTCTTTAGAATTCAAATAACCCAATTACCCCACCCATGTTATTCTCACTTACTAATCCTAATGTGATGATCTTGAGGATCTTTCTTAAGGATCGTTATCAACAGACAACTAAAATTCCTAGATGATTAGGCATGACAGTATGATAATACTTTTTGCAAACACAACAATACGACAATACATTAGTACTTTAGAAAGCCACGACAGAAATGACAATATAATAGTACTTTGGTTAAACACAACAATACATTGTATTTGCGATAAGCACGACACTACAAAAGTACTTTGGATAAGCACAACAGTACAAAAGTACTTGGGATAGACACGACATACACGACTTATTATTGCGCACGACTTTCACCAACCTATCATAACCAGTATCTCACATAGCCCTATCACAACTTCTCATTTGTTATTTTGCACAACCCTTTACTACCCAATCATATTATAGATATGAAAATACATATATAGTAAATCATATAAAAATCATCTTTCATTATTTCATCTAACACATAATCATTTTTGCACATAAGCACATATAACATATAATTATCTAAATACTTCATATCTATGTGTAAGATGAAAGTAACTATACACATATTAAAGTGATGATTCGAAACTCGAACAACGTTTCGGTGCTAGCAACTGCCTTTTCATTTGATGTAACCTAGTATCATTATCACTAACTCTTAGTCTAATATTCTACGTGACTGAAAATAGTCTACATCTATCATTCAATCCAATGAATACCGATAGTTCTATCAAATAAGGATCAGCCAGGTAAGACAGTTGGGAGGCAAGACCATTTCAACGTTTTGCCTTTCTAAAATCCAACAATCAGGCCAACATGACCATTCTAGACACCTCTCATGTAAGTAGATCAATCAGTATTATAACTTACAAATACTGATAGTTCTTATTTATAAATTCATAGCAACGACTATGAATCTAAATATAAAGTACATTAAAATAAAATAGCGTGTAATTTAACTTATAGGGATTTCCTAGACAAAACTCTGAAAATTACACTAACGGAACTCTAGGTTGATAGTTACTAGATGCTGGGCTCCTAGAGGCCTCAGGTCTTTGCTAAAATACGAAAAACCAAGAGGAAATAGGGCTAAAATGCATAGAAAATCAAGAGAGAAGTTTGGAGAGTGTGAGGAATGAAAGAAGTCGAGCACTTCTATTTATAGCAGGTGTGCGCGCCGCGCATTGGCTTGGTCGCTACTATTCCTCGCCCAGTGTGACACATGGGGGCTTTCTACTGGGGTGACGTGGCAGCTTTTAAAATGCTACGCGCGAGGCGCATATGCGCACGACAAATTATAAAATTTCAAAATTGCATAACTTCTTCATACGAGCTCTGTTTTTGACGTTCTTTATATCCACGGAAAGCTCTCGATGAGATTTACAACTTTCTTTTAGACACCATCGGATAATTTTGAAATTTATTTATATTACAAAAACTTGGACTGTTAAAGCCCGTATAAAATGCATAACTCGCTCATCCGACGTCCGTTTTGATTGTATTTATATCGTTGAACTCCTATTAACGAGATCTTAAATTCTTGTTTAGATTGTTTTGGCTAAAAATTGAAATATCTAAAATTCGATTTCTGAGCTATATACTTTTACGCCGAATCTTGAAAAATCATAACTTCCCTTCACGAATTTAGATTTGGACGTTCTCTATATGCACGCTCTCAGTTTCAAGATTACTATGACTTTCGTTTAGACATCTTAGGCTAAAAATAATTTATCAAAAATCCCCTTTTTACCATACATAGAGTCGTGTTGGTTTAATCGCGAAACTTTGAAGTAGCTTAACTTCTTCATATGAAGTCAGATTTCAACATTCATTATATGTACATAATTATTGTCATATATACTATAAATTTTGTTAGGATTATTTGTCGTAAACAATTTTCTATCAAAAAGTCATTTAACTCGTATTATCTCTAAATTGACTAGCCCAAATCTACCGTTGTTACAATTATCTCCCCTTAGGATGATTACGTCCCAGAATCATCATCAAAACAGGGCTTGTATAATGACTCTGCACGTTACCTATCCATCCTAGGTGATAATCGTAACTCTTTATATCTTTACATTGAGTTTCTAACTCCAAAGCTTCTTGACTGTTGACGGTGCTAAATTCTGAACTTGCTCTTCCTTCTAAATTTAGACTCTATTGGAGACTACTTGCTCCTCCTTGAGTAGACTTAAAATCTTTATTTTGACTGCCAGACTGATGGGTCATGTTCTAATGACATCTCATCGTATGATGCAATGGCTAGACTCAGGTCTGTTTGAGTCAGACTCTAACAGAAAAAATACATTCCTTCATGTTATAATGTGATATAATCTCATTATAGCGAATGTTAAGCGTTAATGATGATTTGCAATCTGTTTGTCGATTACCTCGATCCTCTCCTTCTTCGATATTTGACTAAAGTCGGACATTGCGTCGAATATGGTTCTCAGAACCATGTATGCCACTTTACGAATATATCTTGGTCGGAATTGAATTGACATGACCACTAAGGTTGGAATATTTATTTTCATAGTCATTACCAAAACAAAGGTAATGATGGAAATGAACAAAATAGCTCAATTACTAGTGTCTTAGTAACTTTGTGACTTTCCCTGTTCCTAGTGTGACACCTATGCTTCTGGTAGTATAGGCCTCTACTACCTTTCACATCTACTCATATTTGTCCCAATTACTGTCTCACAGTTCATTAAGTTATCAAAAAAAGAAGATCAGACAACAACTTAGCACGTTTAGTCATATGACATAATTAGGGATTATATTACTTCTTGAAAACGATTACAAGATTTATTTATACTACGTTCCTATTACATCAAACCTCACATCCTAATACTACTCATATTTTTCTTCATATCACATACTTGAATAATCGTTCTCTATTCCCAACCTATTGTTGTCTCATGAAGGATCATATGATATGCTCTTGCTTTCGGCTTTGGCAGAATATTTGGCCTTGCAACTTTTTTCTTCTTTGGGAAGTCCTTCATGGAATGCCCTTCATACTTACATTCAAAGCACACCCTTCTTTTGCATTGCCGACCATGCTTCTTTTGCATTTATTGCACCATTCTGCTTTGTTGACACCCCAAACCTTTTGTCGTTGGATTCAAACTTTGAAAATTTTCTTTTCTTTTTGGACCTTGAAGATTCCTCAAGCTTCCTCTTCTCTCATGCCTCAGCTTTTCTAGACCCTTTTCCCTTATTTGGGTCTCTACATTCCTAGCCACCCAGATAGTTGTTTTCAGAGTTGTTGCTAGCTTTACCATTGGACCAAAGTCTGCTGGTAGTCCACAAGAAAACTTGTTTACCTTGGAAATTTTAGTAGGAAATAGGTAAGGAACTAGCTTCATCTTTTCCGTAAAAGCTGAAGCATACTTTTTGACACTTATCTTACCCTTCTTCAGATTCTAGAATTCATTGTTCAGAGCAGTATTGCTCCTTTAGCTCCTTCATAAATTCTTCCCATGACATCTCCTCTGTTTCTCCCTTCGGCATGGAGTCAGTTATTAACTTCCACCAACTTAATACTCTGGTCTTCAGTTCTCTGACTACTAAGATGGTCGCAACCCTTAAACAACATTTCCATCTCGGAGATCCAGTCCATAAATTCTATTGGTGTTGGGCTTCTATAAAGACTTGGTAGCTTGGCACTCATGAAGTATTTGTACTTGCATGCACCACTTTCAATTTCCTCATCATGGTTATTCCTTTTAATCCTACGAGGTTTAACTTGGCGAACCATCCGATTGTAATTTCCTTCTTCTGACTGTTCTTCTTCCAGCCCAAGTTACATGATGGGTGCAGTGGGTTTATCTCTATTAAACTGAAGTAAATGCCTTGTCTCCTCCATCTAATGGCCAAACATCATCGGCATCATTTCCTATACTCTTGCCATCATGATTGGCTCGGGTGTAGCTGCTACCTCTGAGTGCATGCTCAATCACTTGCGACTCAAGCTACTGATTTCCATCAGTGTTTTCCTAATCCACTACGTGTCCTCACCATGATGTTTTGTACCCCAAAGTAGTTGTTCGATACGATAAATTTAGGATAGAGATGATTTTAGGCAAATAGTTCTCCTTATTACTCCGAAAAGTTGTATGCTAGTTCTAATATTGTAATTAAACGTTTAGAAACCTGATCACATAAAATTCCCTAATTCTAGGTTGGCAATAGACCTTAATTCTTATTCAATAATATCATTCTAGATAAGCAATCCTAGGGCATGTTATTCTATAGATCATTTAGCACATAAAAGCAAATTAGGCATCTTATCCTACAGTAAGCTAGTGTTTGTGCAATTTAGGTGTACTACGTAAAATATAATAGACACAACTCTTACGATCATTGCTTAGCATTCTTAGTTTAAGTCTAGACATCCTAAAAATTCCTATTTCACTTAAACTAATACTCTCATACCAACTGTGACATCCTCATTTTTACGACCAGAAAAGACCGATTTGCTTATACTTATTAAATCAGAGCAATCTTTTAAAAACATTAATTATGCATAATTTGTCCCAAAAAATGATAATAATATTATCAAATCATATTCAAAGATACGTTTTTTATTTATAAAACTCGGGATGCCATCGTCAATACCAAAACATAAGCGTAAATGGAGACGTTTAATGTCTCAATATACTAACGGTTTACATCTCCTTGAGTCTCCCATACCTCATTATTTGAGTACCTTTATTTAATAACATGTGATTCAAATAACTAAGTGGGTCAGGTTGGGAAACCTAGTGAGATACATAGAGTTTTCAACCCACAATATTATAATCTTTAATTATATATTCTTTAGTATTCAAATAACCTAATTACCACACTCTCGTTATTCTGACTTACTAATCCTAATTTGATGATCTCGAAGGATCTTTCTTAAAGTATCTTTATCAGAAGACAACTAAAATTCCTAGATGATTAGGCATGACAGTATGATAATACTTTGGCTAAACATGACAACACAACGGTACATTAGTACTTTGGATAGTCAGGGTAGACACGATAGTATAATAGTATTTTAGTTAAGCACGACAGTACAAAAGTACTTGAGATAAGCACGACAGTACAAGAGTACTTTAGATAAGCACAACAATAGAAAAGTACTTGGGATAGACACGGCAGACACGACTTATTATTTTACACGACTTTCACTAACCTATCATAACCACTATCGCACACATCCCTATCACAACCTCTTATTTTTTATTTCGCACAACCCTTCACTACCCAATCATATTATAGATATGAAAATACATTTATAGTAAATCATATAAACATCATCTTTTATTATTTCATTTAACACATAATCATTTTTGTATATATGCACATATAGCATTTAATTATCTAAATATTTCATATCCATGTGTAAGATAAAAGTAACTACACATTCACTTGTTAAAGTGATGATTCGAAACTTGGGCAACGCTTTGCTGTTAGCAATTGACTTTTCCTTTGATGTAACCTAGTATCATTATCTCTAAGTCTTAGTATAATATTCATCACTGGAAATAGTCTATATCTATCAATCATTCCAATGAACACCGATAGTTCTATTAAATAATAATCAGCCAAGTAAGATAGTTGGAAGGTAGGACCATTTCAGCTTTTAGCCTTTCTGAAATCAAACAACCAGGCCAACATGACCATTCTAGACACTTCTCCCATAAGTGGATCAATCAGTATTATAACTTGGAATTACTGATAGTTCTTATTTATAAATTCATAACAACGACTATGAATTTAAATATAAATTACACTAAAATAAAATAGAGTTTAATTTAACTTATAGGGATTTCCTAGACAAAGGTCCAGAAATTACATTGGTAGAACTCTGGGTTGATAGATATTAGATGTCGGGCTCCTATAGGCCTCCAAGATTTTTCAAAATACTAAAAACCAATGGGAAATAGGGCTAAAATGCAGAGAAAATCGAGAGAGAAGTTTAGAGAGCGTAAGGAATGAAAGAACTTGAGCACCTCTATTTATACCAGGTGTGTGCCGTACAAAGGCCATGCACGCCACACATTGGATTGGTCACTACTCCTCCTCTCTCGGCGTGACATATGGTGGCTTTCTACTGGGGCTACATGGTAGCTTCTAGAAAGCTGTGCGCGAGGCGCACATGCGTGCGAGAAATTCTAAAGTTTCAACATTATGTAACTTCTTCATACGAGCTCCATTTTTGACGTTCTTTATATCTACAGATATCTATCGACGAGATCTACAACTTTCGTTTAGGCTCCTCCGGCTAATTTAACTTTATTTAATTCACACAATTTAGACTTTTAAAGCCCGTATAAAATGCATAACTCTCTCATCCATTGTCCGTTTCCGACTGTCTTTATATCTTTGAACTTCTATTGATGAGATCTTTAATTATCATTTTGATTTTTTCAGCTAAAAACCGACCAATCTAAAATTCAATTTCTAAGTTGTATACTACTACATTGAATCTTAGAAAAATCGTAATTTCCCCTCACAAAGTCAGATTTGTGCGTTCTCTATGTGCACGCTCTTGGTTTAACGATTACTATGACTTTCATTTAGACCTCTTAGGCTAAAAGGTAATTTATCAGAATTCCACTTTTTACGATATGTAGATTCGTGCCGGTTTAATAGCAAAACTTTAAAGAAGCTTTACTTTTTCATACGATATCATATTTCGACGTTCTTTATATGTACACAATCCTTGTCATATATACTATAAAGTTTGTTAACATTATTTGTCATAACTTATCTTCTATAAAAAAATCCTTTTTAACATGTATTATCTCTAAATTGACTAGCCCGAATATATGGGTGTTACACTGGGCACACTGTATCCTAAAGTATATGGATAATGTCAAGTGAGGTGGAGGTGGAGGCCATATGATCTGCTGCGTGGGATTGCTTGTTTGTATTTTTTAAACTTTAGTAAACTTAATGTGTTAATTATACATGTTAGTTTATTTAATGTGTATAAGTATTTATATGAAACATATATTTACATATAAGTAAAACAAGAGTTCAAAGTATTTCATTATAAAAATGTGGTCTTCTAAAATTCCTTAATCTTTCATTTTTAACTACGTTCTTAATACCTAATTTGAGTACATATAAAAAACAAGTATTAGGATTAACCTAATAAGTAAATATGTGGTCTAACTCATAAAGAAATGGATAGTTTTGATCATCTAGCTCTAAATTCAAACCCACCAAAAATAGTTTTTAATATCAAACAAACTTATATTAAAAAATTTAGAAGAACATACTAGTTTATATCATAGTACAATATCTTAAGTCAAAAGTAAGTATGGAATCCACATACAACAACTCATAATCCCAATTCAATCTCATATACAAACTCCTAAACAATTACATGGACTTTAGGATCATTTAAATTTAGCACATAACACAAGTACCCAACTATTATCTATATATGAAACTAGGTACTAGTGTCCATTATGCTAGACTAGATATGGGTTAACAAGTCCTCGCATACATATGAGAGCCTTCTAGGATGTTACTCACAAAAAACACTCATTTGTAAGGGCAAACAAAGTTATGTGAATGCACAAATAGCACGCTTAAAATAGTTTTTAATTACAATAATAGTTTCCCAACAAACAATAATCATTTCAAAAATATATTTCATGAAATCACATTTATTTATAGTAAGGACTTACAATCAAGTAGTAAAACATATGAATTATCAAGTCAAAATCATTAAAGTTGATTTTAGTGATAATATACTTTCGGTATAACTTACATTAAATGATTGTTATGATTCCCAACCTCTTCCAAGGTTATGAAGCTTCCTAATTACTACCCAATGAAAAGAACTATGTAGTTAAAAATCACCAAATTATCCATATCACAGTTTCAAACATCCTTAACCACATTTTATGATTAACACCCTTGTTTCAACTCTATATGGAAGTTTTTGAGGCAAATTAAAGTCAAATGCATTAAAATATACATAAAACATGTTTTGGTGTGGCAAGACATGAACCATGTAAAATTAGCCTTTCCAGTTACATGGTTATGTAATGTACATCATGAACACATATGACTTTTTATCCCCTTTCAAGTATTGTATTTTGGTGTATTTGCATTTAACTCTTCCATTGACCTTTACAATGACTCTTATAGATGATAGATGTCCTAACAACACTTTTTGTTAGTATATTACATTTTATTTTATTAATAACCTAATGTTTTAATGTCTTAATGTTTCATAAGTTTGGTTAAGCACTCATTAAGATATTGAATCCAAAATTCAAGTTATAAGCTTTTTTGAACTTATAGATTAACCTAAGCTGATTTTACGTGTCCTGATAGTCATAATAACATCCAAAACATAATTAAGAGAATAAGCTCTATACAATTCCGTTATTATATTCATGAATCTTATTCTCAACAAAAGAGTTTATGATATGGCTGAGCAAAACCGCAAATGGATAAAATCGAAGTTGTACCCTAATTGTTATTATTGGGTTTAAAACCAACCCACTAAAACCGAACCAACCCAATGGTTTTAAAACTAACCCAACCCCAAGAAATGACTCGGTTTACATATTATTAATTATTTAATATATTTTCAATAAATGTTTTATGTTTTATTAAAACAGAAAATATAGAAATATTCTAAAGTCCTAACCACATCTTTTACTAACGCTCCTCTCATTTCACTCTCTTAGGAACAAGCACAACTTCATCAAGTAGACAAGAACCCTATCCCTAAGTAAATAAATCGCCTAGTTGATCGGTGAATAAGATGCAAGCAACATAAAGGCTCCCGAGTCTCAACAAAAGGAAGACGATGACACAATGAATTTATTTCATTTTATTTAGAATTATTTGAAAATAGGTTGAAACCCAAATCCCATAAACCCGTAGGTTGAACACGAAAATCAAAGAAACCAACCTATAAACCAGAAAACCGAACACAATAGGTTTCAAAACCCAAAAACCAAAGTTATTGGTTTGGGTTCGGTTTCACCCTAAAACCAACCCAAACCGACCCATGCATACTCGTAGTTTATGAGATTCAAGTTCAAATACATCATTATGAGTCCATATGTTCCATTACACTCTTAAACCTCCTAAAAATGATTTCATTTATGAAATAAAAGTTAATTATCATGATAAGTTTATTTTTGAAATTATGGAATTCCATTCCAAAAAGAATTCTTTAGAATCAATAATTCAACTTATCAAATCCATTTAATCTTGTAATCACAACAATGATCTAACTGGATACACTTTACTTACTTAATTGACCAAGAAATCATGAAATGGGACTATAAACTACTCTTCTAGACTAGATTAAACCTCGATGTAAGATATAGAACTATAAATATGTTGGATCTATATGTTGAAGAATCATTATTGAGTGATATTGCTAACAACATATGATCGTATAAGGTCATACCTTTATCAAGTTGGCATATTTTGTATATTTATTATTAAGATGATTATTAATAAACATTATCAATTCTTGTATTGAATTAGAGATAAATTATTGTTTTGTGAAAATAATAATCAAAGAGAAGACAAAGTAGTTATTATATCATATGTCATGATTAAATAAGTCATGTACAAATGTCTTGGACAATTTGGCTAACCATGATTAAGTTAGTTAATTGGTGTATTTGGTTAGAAAAGCTAAAAAATAGATTTTGTGTAACGACCCAATTTTCACGTCCAAAAATTTCGTTTTTAAAACATTACTTTAGAAAACATCAATAATTAAAAACATTGTTTGATCAAACCACATCACAACGTAAACCATGTTTGAAAAACAAATCAGACAACCAATCGAAATATCAGAGTATCAATCCCAGGGTAAACTCATAAATGCGGAATCAAGGAGTGTGTGTGTGTGACATGCTGCTACCGCGTCGACTCCTTTCCCCTAACTGAGGAGGTACCTGAAACCAAAACTGAAAAACGTAAGCACAAAGCTTAGTGAGTTCCCCCATCGTACCACATACCATACAACACATATCATAGATACTGCCAGACTATTCTGGGGTGTCTGAAAACCCGGTACGGCCATTGTGGGGTGCCAACTACCCGTGCGGCCATTCTGGGGTGCCGTCCTACCCGTGTCAAGCCATTCTGGGGTGCTGACTACCCGTGTCAAGCCATTCTGGGGTGCTGACTACCCGTCGGTCCTAACAACCGATCCTCGGGGACTATTTCACCTCCTACTGCTACTACAATCACATATCATAACATAACATATGATCAGACATATCTGGGGTGTCTGAACTACCCTTCGGTCCTAACAACCGAACTCGGGGACTGCTCCACTCCTACTACCTCAAACTCGTATAACAGGTCATGCTAGCATATAAACATAACATCACATACTGTCAGACGTATCTGGGGTGTCTGACTACCCTCCGGTCCTAACAACCGAACTCTACTACTATCACATACAACATATCATGCTAGCATATAACATATCCTGTAGTAGCAAACCTAGATGATATCACAGAGACAATCATCTATCATACGTCTCCTACTGGTGGGCCGACATTGTGGCCTTAGACCCACCGCTACTGGAAGGTAACTCACCTCAAAGTAGCTGCTGATCTGATCGGGAACTGACTGTCTACTGCTGCTGCTGCTGCTGCTACTCCTGAACTCCTCAGGTTGTAATTCCCACAACACACTCAATCAAACACTGCTAACTGTCCTTTGGGTAAAATGAACATTTTACCCCTGATCATGCCCTAAGTCAAAGTCAGAGTCAACTTTCAGTTGACCCGACTCGCCGAGTTGGCTCTCCAACTCACCGAGTCCCTACCAAAACGATTGTCCTGAATCCCGTTTCAACTCGTCGAGTTAGGCGATGACTCGACGAGTTCTCCTTCTAAACTGATATTCAAGTCCTTCATCCTACTCGCCGAGTTGTATGAACAACTCGTCGAGTTCATCTTCATCCGAAGAACACTTATGCTGCAACTCGCCGAGTTGTATGAACAACTCGCCGGGTCTGTTCTTGATATAAGGAGATTGCCTTGAACTCGCCGAGTCAGGGCATTGAGTCGCTGAGTTCCTCCATGGATGAGTTCAGCTTCCAACTCACTGAGTCACACCCCGTGACTCACTGCTCACACTCGACACTACGAAAAGGGGACAACTCGAAGACTCGCGAGCAGACTCGCCGAGTCAGATGAACGACTCGCCGAGTCGTTACCATGCAATTACTATATGGTCGATTCTTCTTGACTCCAGTCCATGCCAATCATAGATCTGGGCTCCTAGGGCTTGGTTATCACGTAAAGTTTCCAACTTTACGTGTAAATAGACAACCATGAGGGTTTTAAGGTCCAAAATGCACCCAAAGGGGTAGATCTAGGGCATTCATGCAATATGGTTCCAAAAAGACAGTAGATCTGAGCTCCTGGAGCTCAACCATGCCTAGATCTAAAGGTCAATCAGCTTATTACAAACCCTCAAACATACACAAGCTTGGAAATGGTTCAAAGAGGACTTTAATGGAGCTATAAGGGACAATAAGCTTACAAACAGAGGGGAAACGAGTTATACCTCAAGGGAAATGTTGGAATGACACAAAGATGCTTGGCGTCCTTCTCCTCTTCTTGATTCACTCTTCTTTCTCCTCAAAAACTTCAAGAACACCCCAAAAACACTTCAAACTCACAAGGAAACAAGGCTAGAGAGAGATATAGGGCTTTGAGGGTGGATGGGGGCGAGATTGGGGCGGAATGAGAGTTTAAATAGGGTGCAAACCCCTGAAACTTAGGGTTTCATCCAACAGCGGTGACTCGTCGAGTCCGGAATATGGACTCGCCGAGTCACCAACTTAAACGTGTCCCGGGGTCCCGTCTCTACTCGACGAGTCGGACCTATGACCCGTCGAGTCCAAGGCTAAAAATGGAAAATACTCAAATAAGATTTACGTACCAGGAACCAGGTGCTACATTTTGTCTCATTTTCTCTCTTTGGCCGAAAATGATAGAGGCATGGGAGGTTGCTTGCCAACCTCCCTCCCCTTGTTCCTCATGCTTACTTTAATAGCAATTACTTTATAGTTAAATAACGTGTAGGCTTTACTTCATGGTGGTATTTAAATGAGTGTCTTGCATGAGTTTTTGGCTAGTTCTTTCCAAGTGAAACTCTCTTCTTCTCCCTCTTTCTTCACATCAAAACCGTAGATAGTTTTGTGCTTTATCTTGGCTTTATTTTGAAGATTACTTCCAAATATTGGTGACGAAAGTGCTTCTCATTTAGTACTTATTTGAGTTAAGCACTTAAAGGCTTAAGAAGTACTTTATACAAGAATGGACTAGCATTCCATGTCCCTTATTCTTGATGGTGGATACTTGTAGAGAAGATCATCTTCTTTGATCTTTCTATCTTTATCAACACCTAAAATTCAAGTGGGTTCAAAGGCTCCAAAGTGTAACATCTAGATTTCTAGGTATTTACATTTTTGACCATTATTAGGATATTGTTTGCAAAATGGTCTCATGTAGCACTTAAATAAAACATGTGGAGTTGATGCCGTATGCTGGGAATACGTTTGGTACGTTGGGCATACGTGGTTGAAGTCTAAACTCTATTTTTTAGGGTTTGGACCCAATTTAAGCATCCTTAACTCCTAAGACCCTCTAGATTCATCAGCCTCCATCCCCATCTTTGACCCTAGCTAACCCTAATCTATTTTGTGAGCATTTTTTTACCCTGAATGTGTATTTTGGTGATCTTGAAGGAGGAAGGAGGATTTTGAATCATCTTGGGAGCTTAAAGAAAACCTAGATCCATAAGCACATCATCATTTATCATCTCTTGGAGGTAAAAAGCTCGGATCTTGATTAATTTTTGCTTAGATCTTTTTAGCCATTGATTTATGTTCATTTTGGTCCTAGAAGCTTGGAATTTATGAGTATGGGTTACTATAAATCATATGAGTTGTCCTTTCAGATGTTTTGGAGTGTGTAGATTCATAAAAATGTAACCTTGGTCCTTAGTTTCCTTCCATGGATGGACTATGATGTCTTAAAGAGTTAAGAAGTTATGGTTTCTAGTAGTGGGCACTTTCTAGCCATGCAAAGTCATAAAGTTGGAAATTTTTTGACCTAGAATGTTATTTGGGGACTAGATTTTCATTTGGATGAAAGGAATTAATGGGTTAAGCCCTTTTTAGAAGGAAAAGTTGGCAGAAGAGTACGTTGGGCGTACTCCTGAGTACGTTGTGCGTACTCCCTTAAGCCCCCAATCTGGATGTTGAGTACATTGTATATACATGGCGAGTTTGTTGGGCGTACTCAACTGAGTTGATTCGGTTAACTTTTGATCTTTGACCTTAGCCAGGATTATAACCAAGTTTGACCTAGGGGTATTTTGGGTATTTTGAAGAATTGTTTGAGACAGGTTCACTGTTTTTTGTACAGGTGACCTGTAGAGTTGGTATATGGGGTTGTGATGTATCCATATATCTTTTTAGACTGAAAGGTGAATTTTCCTCACTGTACTTGTGGGTCAAAGGCTATAATGTCGACCCACTAGATTATGTGTCCTGGTATATAGGGTGTTGTTATGCGGTAGTAATATGTGTTGGATTAGGTGTCTAAGCCCATAACTATAATTGATATGTACTTGATGTGATAGTAGTGTGGTCCTTTTAGGTTGTCTTCACTCATGCAACTTGACAGGATGACTAGTGGAGAGAGAGTAGGATTTATTATTTGACATAATAAATTGGTACTCAAGACGATTTTATTAATATAGTATAAGATTAATATATTATTTGGAAATCATATTATTAATTAGTATTTAATTAGAAATTAATTTGGCATTAACTTTGGGATTAAAGTTACAGATTAATAATGGAGGGGTTGTTTTGCAAATCATTGATAGTTGTGAAACTGGGCTACTGGACTCATTAATTAGGAGTAGATGGAATCGTATAGGAAGGCCCTACATATTTCATCCAAGGCTTCCTAAGTAAGATTCCATGGGCTGCTTAACCCTTAAACAGGAATCAGGGTTTCCTTTAGAAACCGTAGCAGCCCACAGCTATATAAAACCTAGCCAAGCATTAGAATTTCGGCCCTATGCTTCCTTGAAGAACCCTATCCGATTTTCTAGTGTCTCTCCTCTCATCTTGTTGTATTGGGTGTTTGCGAACCATTAGAGGTGCAACATTTGGGGAACTAAGCTTTCAAGAGTCAAGGATCTTCAAAGGTGTTCTTGTTATTGCTATATAACAAGTGAGGTAATATTCTAACCCTAATTTTATATTGATTTCGAAAAACGTATGCTAGATTTAGGGTTATTGCTTTGGTATTCAATTTGCATGTTCAATTAGTGAAAAACTTATATCCAAAGCAATTAGGGTTGCATGATCACATAGGAATGTAGATATGCCCATAACCCATTAGTGGTATTAGAGCCTAGGGTGTTTTTCAATTGAATTGATGCAATAGTGAACTATCCAATTTAGCACAAAATCGATTTTTGCTATCTGAAGCTGGAACTCGATGATTTCATGTATGAACTCGACGCAAGTTGGATGATCTCGACGAGTTCATTGGCCAACTCGATGAGTTGACTCGTCAGTTTCCTATTTTTTCGATTTTCAGATCTTATGTTGATTAGGATTATAGCCTTATTTCGTTTTTACTACCTAAAATCGAATTTTTTTTGAATGGTAATATGATATCCTTATCATGATTAAAGGATTTGGTTAAACTGGATATAATAAGATTATTTTGATTTAAAATTTAACCTAGTATTTTGAAAAGTTTTAAAATACACCATTTTGGTTTTATAATTTAAATTTGAAATTAAAAGTTTATTTTGAAAATTTAAATGGAAAAACTAGAAGATATCTTTTTGGACTTTATTAATAGTTTAATTAAAAGATTATTAGTAAATTCATAAAATGGTTTAGATTTAATTAAATTAAAAGTTGAATTTATTAAAGGATTAAACCTTAGTATTTTAAAAGTTTAAATATATATATATATATATATATATATATATATATATATATATATATAGATATATATGTAAAAGAAAAGTTAGTCTTACCGTTAGTAGGCCTCATTCACGAAGCTGGTCTATAAGGAGTGTTTAAGGAAGCGACCTATAAAATGACTGCCATTGGGTATCCAGTCTTAACCACCGCACTCTTGAATGGTGGAGGGTTGTTAGCCGAATGGGTTTGATAGGTAACTTAAATTTCATTTAAAGTATAATGAATTATAAAGTAACTAAACGCTTTTATTAAATTCACAATCTTAGTTACTTTAGAAAAAAAATGTGAATTTGATGCTAACCCATGAACTTGCACATTACACCTTATTGGCCATTAGTGGAGCGTGTGTGGTTAACCGAAACACTAATATGAGACTAATATTGTTGTCAATGGGTTTCTCGTAAATTATTGTTGATCAATGGAGCGTGTGTAGTTAACCGACACATCGACTAGGTGATAAATGAAATCGAGAGTATCAAGCTAATTTGCATGGTTATTCACATCTCGTTTGTGATCCTCGGCATCCCAGTAACAAAGTGATAGCATAATCGAGATTAAACATGCCATTGAAAAGCTCAATGAATCTTAAAAGTTCTAGGAATTTCATTTAAAACCTTATTCATTTAAAATTTCGTTTTCATGGTGAAATTGGTAAATCGCCATTTACCTACCTTCAAATAATTTGCAATTGGATTACGACATCCCTCTTCCGAATTGTGAATTATTGTGTTGGGTCCTAGCGTTAATATTTCATTCGAGTGTTATATTAAGAATCTAAATTGACTTAATTGAATTTTCTCCTTTTTTTGTAGATGTCTAGTTTTGACAACTATGGTCTTCCTCAATCCTTTGGAAAAGGCTTTCCTTTTGAAGATGATCTTCCACGTGCCGATCAAGGTGAAAGATCGTTCCCTTCTTCATGCGTTGGTGGAACTGGAAATCATTCTCTTCCTCCACCTCCTCTAGTGATTCTCCCTGACCCATGTTTTCGTTAACTTGAAAAGTTCAAGGTTACGCAAGCCTTAGTGGCATGCAAACACCAAGATGGAAAGTCTGAGTGTGCACACATCCTCAAGATGAAGTCGCACATTAACAGATTGGGAATGTTGGGTGTCTTTTTCCCAAGGGAGCTAGCTGTTGACTTGGTTCTTCAATCGCTTCTTGAGTCATAAAGTCAATTCGTTAATGACTACTATATGACAGACCACGACGTGACCCTTATTGATCTGACATATTTGCTAATTGTTGCTGAAGAAGCAATGCTTTAGTGCACTCTTCAAGAAAATGTGTTTGGAGGATCAGTTTCCCAAAGTTCCACGAATGTTGGTGATGACAACGGTGATAGTCCAGAAATGGTTTCTCCTACCAAGGGAGAGAAATTGGCCAAGGTCAAAAATTTTGATCGTAAAAGATCGGCTAAGTCTGAGATAGTTTCACGCATCTCTCCTGAAGAGTCCATCTATCTCTATTGTCGATTGAAGAGGCATTGGAAGCGAAGCTGCCCAGACTACCTGAGAGATCTTAGAGATGGTAAAGTCAAATTGTATAACTCTACTTCAGGGACATCCACTATCTAACTTTATTTAGTTCCTGTTCATGGACCCTTAGTACATGATGTGATAATTTGCATTTTGATGTTTTGCAGAATCTAAGAAAATGAAGGAAGCTTAAGAGGAAGTAAAGGCTGATTCTGATTTAAAGAAATGGATTTTGGTCACATGGTTCAATGATCAGGATTTGGAAATGTTACTTAGGAGTTATGATAGATTGCTTAGTAATATTTAGAAACATAGTTTTCATGTGTATTTGCATTGTAAGGACAAGTTTTCCGCACATTATCAATAAAGTAAGTTTTGGTTTTATTTTCTTTATGATTATTTGCAATGGCATTTATGAAAACTGGTGTTTATATTTTTATTACTTGCAATGTTGGAAATGGATTTGATTCTTAATTATATCGCTTATAGTAGTGTTATAATGTACCAAGTGAGGAAGGATTCTCATCACCCAAGTTTCAATTGGACATAAACTTGGAATCATACGATTTGAATTGTGTGATGTATGAGAATCTTGATCTTTGGAAAATTAAGACTAAATTCCTTGCTCACGTGTATATGTGAGTCAAGTGAAGGACTAAAGGATCTGGTACACATTGATGTGAACTGGTCAGATCCACCACAAAGGACAATAAAGTCTATTCGTCATGGTTTACTATTGATTCAGTAAATATGGTTATGCTTATAAGATTAAATGTAATTCTGATACCTTGAAAAGTTTCAAAGTAAAGTAGAACGAATAAGAAGAATCCATTGGGCAGAAAGATAAAAGTTTCTCCAATCTGAAAGGAAAGGAGAGTACTTTAGTATCATGTTTTATGATCATCTTAATGATTATGGAACCATGTCACAATTGATTCTCTAAGAACACCTTAGTGCGTTTACATGACTGAGAAGAGGAATCAAATATTGTTGAAATGGTTAAATCAAGAAGATAAGTCAAAATTCGTTCCCAAAAAAAGTTTTAGAGTCATACTCTAGTTACTACAAGTTGTACCTTGAGTAACATGTTCTAAGTAGGTTTACAACACCTCATGAAATGTGGAGTAGAAATGTTTTCTTGCTCTAGCACATTTGAGATTGGTAGATGTGATGTTTTGGTTAAAACAAAGACCAACTAAGACCAATTATATGAAGTGTTTTCTTGATAAGAACCCACACAAACTCTTGAATATTTGTTTGTCAAGGAATGATCCTTGACAGAGAATCTTATATGTCAAGAGGGAAGTGGGAGTCTTGTTGATCTTGAAAAGTTTCAGGAGACAATTGAAAATAAACCTTTTAATAATCACTAGCACACGACCTAAGGTTGATAACCTATCGTGTTGACACATTCTTGTTGACACATTCTTGTTTCTGTGCCCATTCCTGTTAAGTTGACTATGCATATGAGTTCTATGAGTTCTCATTTGACTGCATAAGGTGAAGCACCTTGATCAATGAAAGACATTGATCTGTATAGGTGAGCTGCTCAATAACATGGAAGCATTGGTAGGCCCTTGTGCTACCGGATGGGAAGAACTTAAGATTAAGCAATTTTAGTCCATCTGAGTTTGAATTTGTTATCATAAACCTTGTCTTATGATAATGGTTGGAAATGACAAATTCACATGGATAGGAACACATACACCATGAAATCTAATTGGTAAGAGGTTTCTCTCTACTTCATGAAAATGATTGTGAGGAAACGCTTTAACTTGTGGATTTTATAGGATTAGTAAATATCATTAGAGTTAGCAGTTGTGATAATTGTGTTCTCAAATTCGAGTAAGATTATGACATCCCTTTTCAAAGTTTGAATTGTGAGAAATGGAAAGTAGTTTCAACATTCGGGACTTATTGTTATAAGTTCTGATAGGGTTTAGACACACACACATAAGTTGTCTAATTAAAGGTGTATGAGCTTGAGAAGTCTAGATAAAGAAGCACCATGTATCAGAAATCTGAACTTTGGTAAGAAAGTCAATAGGTAATGATTTCGAGAAGTCTAGTTGATTTCTGGATACATGTCAAAGCTAGTGGGAGCATAATCATTGTGATGAGTGCTACGAGTTAGCAATGCTATTTATAGGAAACAAAGTTCTAAATTCGTAAAGTTGCGGAATTTGGAAATTGTTTCGCTATGGTAAGGCTTAAGGGAGAGGGAAATTATACTTCATTTCGAATCTAAAAGCTTACAATCAAATTTTAATGGAACTTAGTCACGAACATATAAGAATATCGTGTTGAAGTGATTCAACATAGGAAATTATATATATGGAAATATAATAACAAGAGACAGATCAAGTATCATGTCTTTATGTAAGACTGAGTGTATCGGATCTTATATGCTTCGGGTATAGGATCGATTGCATATGCTATAATATTCACCTGTTCGGATTTTTCCAAATGCCTAGGGCATTAAGAGGGAAAAAAGAATAGAACCTGATACGACTAAAGTTGTTAAACAACTGTCAATTACAATATGAGGTTTACCAAAGATTGGTTACTTGTGGACAGTTGGAAGTATAGTATTAATTTGGACAGAGAATATTGACATGCTCTGAATTGTAACATCCATAAAATTCAAGACAATTTAAAACTTTTTCAACCAATTAAAACCATTAAAATTATTACAAAGTGTTTTCAAAATAGTTTCATATCACAGTTCCCAAAAATCATAATCATAAATCGAGGAAGTGTACGATCACGCCTTCGCCTTCCCGCGGTCATCCGTTGTACCTGAAACAATAATCGATAAACGTAAGCTCGAAGGCTTAGTGAGTTACCCGCAAAATACCCATACACACAATAATACACATATAATAACAAACAACATACTATGGGTCCAATCATCCGTCGGAATAGAATACCCCAGATGTAACACCCGTAGATCCGGGCTAGTCAATTTAGAGGCAATAAGTGTCGAAAATGACTTTTCGGCAAAATATTATTTAGACTAAATAATCTTAACCAAGTTGTAGTATATGTTACAAGGTTTTCGTAAATATAAAGACCGTCGAAATCCAAGTTATAACGAAGAAGTTATGATCCGTCGAAGTTTAGCGACGGAACCGACACGGCACTGCGAAGACGTAAATACTGAATTTATGATAGAGCGGCTTTTAGCCTTAGTAATCTAAAAGAAAGTCGTAGAATATGTTAACCTGAGAACGTCCATAAAAAGAAAGCCCAAATATGACTTCGTATGAGGAAGTTATGATTTTTCGAAGTTTCGGCTTAGCGGTGTACAGCCCGAAGTTCGAGTATTAGATCGAGCGGGTTTTAACCGACACAACCTAACCGAAAATAGAAGATCTCGTTATTAGTAGCGTAACGATAAAAAGACAGACGAAAATGGACATCAGATGAAGAAGTTATGAGATTTTAACGGACCAATCCTGTCCCGGCCTGTTAAAAATATAACTTTAAAAATAAAGTCAAAATTAGCCGACGGAGTCTAAACGAAAGTTGTAGAGTACGTCTCCACCTACACGTCGATATAAATAACGTCAAAAACGGAGTTTGTATGAACGAGTTAAAAAATTATAATAGCATATTTACCTATTAAAATAAAGTATAAATCGTATATACGTACACATATATATACATATGTATATATCATTACAAAGGTATCGACGATGCGGTCATTATAAGACTAATGTTGAGTTCTATCGACATTAGTTTAGTACAAATATTGTTAAATCTATTTAAAATAGTATTATGAATGGGTGTTTAGTCGTTTATATAACTATAAGGTCATTAAGTAATTATGGAGGGTAGTTTTTGTAAATTCAGTTACTATAAATAAGAGGCTTGGGCTCTCATATTTCTTACACCATTCTCTTGATTCAAGAGCCTTTCTCTTCTTATCCCCCGAGCATTTCGGTCCCTCGTGATTCGACTTCTCTTTCTGTAGTTTTAGTATAGTAAGGTGAGCGCTGAAGCGCTGCACGAATCTTTCTTGGAAAGATTCAGCGACGAAGTTCTGCCCCTGCAGAGCCCAACTCCTAGCTAAAATCCCCTTGTAATTAAGTTATGGTTACCCTATTTTAAATATAGTTTATATTTAGAATTAGTATTGTTATTATAAATATATAATAAATATTTGAGCTATTACTATGACTTATATAAGTGTCGTTATAATATCTTTTTAACTACTCGCGGTACGGGGAATCTGGTTTAAAGGACTGCATAGGGTTGTTGGATTTCAGAAGTGCTATACGCCAAAATGGTCCTGCCTTCCGGAGTTTTATGTCTGGCCACTGTCTGTACATAGTGGTTGGAAAGTATTGTTTAAACGCTTATATAATAATAATAATAATAATAATAATAATAATAATAATAATAATAATTAGTCACGGTAAATATTAGACTAAAATCTAGTGGTATTAATACTAGGTTTCGTCGAAGGAAATTATTTTAAAGTAAACGAAGCATTGTCCGAGTACCGAGTCACCACCTTCTCAGATGAGTGCATAGTTACTTTCATCTTACACATAAATATGAAGTATTTTATATAAACTACATGCTATGTGTGCATATTACCTGAATACTTGCTGTCTATGCTAGATGAACATTTTTATACATGTTTTACGTATTTTATATATACAAATATGTTGGATATGACATGGGTAGATGAATGATGAGAGATAAAAGATGATGTGAGTAAACATAGGCAGCTACAGACTTAGTGCCTAATAAATAACATCAGCAGCTATGGACTTAGTGCCTATTGGACAAACACTGGTAGCTATGGATTTAGTAACTGTTAGGAATTGGTAGCTATGGACTTATTACCTATTCGATAAACACTGGTAGCTATGGATTTAGTACCCGATGAATAAACTATAGCAGCTATGGAATTAGTGCTTTACGAACGAGCATTGGCAGCTATGGACTTAGTGCCAGTCATATAATCCTGGAAGCAAGGGACCTCGGAATAAATGAATACAGGATAAATGACTCTTAGGATAGATCCTTAAGAGTAAAGAAGATAATGGGGATGGGTAATTGGGTTGATTGCTTGATTGTTTAAACATAATAATTATATTATTGTGGGTTGAAAACCCTATGTACTCACCAAGTTTCCCAACCTAACTCAGTTTATTTATATCACAGGTGTTGATATGAAGTCACATTACACTGAGAGATTAAGGAGATGTAGATCACTAGTGTAAATAAATGTAAGTTCCGTTTACGCTTATGTTTCTGTATTGACGATGACATCCCAAACGTTCTAAAATGAATAAAATACGTTTCTTCGAAAATGTTTTGATAACATATTTACCGTGTTTTTCTGGGAACAAATTCCGCAACATTTTTATGAAAAGAAGTACTCTGATTTTTACAAAGCATAAACAAAATCGGTCTTTTCTGGCCGTGAAAATGGGGATGTCAAAGTTGGTATCAGAGCATTAGTTTATGGGAACTAGGAATTTGTAGGAAATTTCTAGACTTAGACTTAGAATGCTAAACGATGATTGTGAGATGTGTGTCTGCTATAATTTAGACACGAGCACTAGTTTATTTTAGGAAAGATGCCTAAAATGATTTATGTTATAGCTATAAAGATGCCTTATATGCTGTTATTTGTTCGGATCTATGGTCTGTTTCCGACCGGATCTGGAAACCTTATGTATTCAGGATTCTAAGCGTATGATTACGATATTAGAACTAGCATGTAACGTTTCGGTGTGTCAAGGAGATTTATACGTATATCGTAAATAAAATCTTTCCTATCTTAAATTCTCGTCTCGGTACACCGAACGTCTTCTTGGGTGTACAAAACAAGAGGAAGATGACAACCTGAGCCTAAGAATGTGATGGGTCATGCATCGGTCGTTGCGCCTGCACCCGAACCTATCACAATGGTAGAAGTTCAGGAAGTGATGCGAACCATGATAAACTGAGAGACGACTTACCATACTGAATAATACCTACCAGAAGATATAATAAGAGAGATATCTTGCCTTTAGAATACATCTGATAAAATAGCAATACATCTATAGAAGTAGGGTACATCTGAATGTACACATTTGATTGGCGGGATGATAGAACGGTTGATGTAATTCCTAAAGTTTTCCTATCATCTGGAATGTCCATCACCAACCGAGTTGAAGCATAATTGATGATTGAACATATGCATGGAAGAAGTCCTAGTAGAGTCTAGGGAAATTTTTATGATTATTTGGACACACTCGTATGTGTTAAATTGTTTCGTGATTTTAGGACTTGGGGACTGTGAGACAATACTTAGGACGACTATGAGTAGGTGTGAAAGGTAGTAGATGCATATACTACCGGAAGCACAGGACTCACTCTTGGATCGGGGAAAGTAACAAGGTTACTAAGAAGCTAGTAATTGATTCCGTTTTGTTCATGTATGTCGTTACCATCGTTTCGGTAATGACTAAGAAGATGCTTGTTATTCCAACCCTAGTGGTCATATTAAATTGAGTCAGAATAACATGAGGATGATACGTGGTTCATAGAACCAAGTTCGATGTAGCATCTCACTTAAACTAGAAGATTGAAATCAAAGCTAACCAAGGCGATCATTAGAAGTATCGCGATGATTGTTAAAGAAGTTGGTGGCTAGAAATGCTACATGTTGAAATATGATTGTATCACATTAGAACATGAAGGAAGGTATAGTCTGTTCTGAAATTTGACTCTACGAGACCTGATTCTGAGCGTTGCAACATACGATGAGAGGTCATTAGAACGTGACACATCGGCCTATTGTAGTAATCTAATATACTTATCTTAAGTTTGTTAAGAAGAAGAAGGATTCTCCATTATGGATTGAGACTGTGACTTTAAGGTCATAATTTGAAGTCTAACGTGAAATAGGGAGCAAGTGCAAGATCAAGCACCACCTGCCGTCAAGGAGTCCAAGAGTTAGAAACTTGTTCAAAGCAACATATAAGCTATGATTATTACCTAGGATGAAAAGATAACATATGGAGTCATCATGTGAGCCCTGTTTCGTTGATGATTCAGGGACGTAATCATCCTAAGGGGGAGATAATTGTAACGTCCGTAGATCCGGGCTAGTCAATTTAGAGGCAATAAGTGTCGAAAATGACTTTTCGGAAAAATATTATTTAGACTAAATAATCTTAACCAAGTTGTAGTGTATGTTACAAGGTTTCCGTACATATAAAGACCGTCGAAATTCAAGTTATAACGAAGAAGTTATGACCCGTCGAAGTTTAGCGACGGAACCGACACGGCACCGCGAAGACGTAAATAGTGAATTTATGAGAGAGAGACTTTTAGCCTTAGTAATCTAAATGAAAGTCGTAGAATATGTTAACCTGAGAACGTCCATAAAAAGAAAGCCCAAATATGACTTCGTTTGAGGAAGTTATAATTTTTCGAAGTTTCGGCTTAGCGGTGTACAGCCCAAAGTTCGAGTATTAGATCGAGCGGTTTTTAGCCGACACAACCTAAACGAAAATAGAAGATCTCTTTATTAGTAGCGTAACGATAAAAAGACAGACGAAAATGGACATCAGATGAAGAAGTTATGAGATTTTAACGGACCAATCATGTCCCGACCTGTTAAAAATATAACTTTAAAAATAAAGTCAAAGTTAGCCGACGAAGTCTAAACGAAAGTTTTAGAGTACGTCTCCACCTACACGTGGATACAAATACGTCAAAAACGGAGTTCGTATGAACGAGTTAAAAAATTATAATATCATATTTACGTATTAAAATAAAGTATAAATCGTATATACGTACACATATATATACATATGTATATATCATTAGAAAGGTATCGACGATGCGGTCATTATAAGACTAATGTTGAGTTCTTTCGACATTAGTTTAGTACAAATATTTTTAAATCTATTTAAAATAGTATTATGAATGAGTGTTTAGTCGTTTATATAACTATAAGGTCATTAAGTAATTATGGAGGGTAGTTTTTGTAAATTCAATTACTATAAATAAGAGGCTTGGGCTCTCATATTTCTTACACCATTCTCTTGATTCAAGAGTCTTTCTCGTTTTATCCCCCCATCATTTCGGTCCCTCGTGATTCGACTTCTCTTTCTGTAGTTTTAGTATAGTAAGGTGAGCGCTGAAGCGCTGCACGAATCTTTCTTAGAAAGATTCAGCGACGAAGTTCTGTCCCTGCAGAGCCCGACTCCTAGCTAAAATCCCCTTGTAAGTAAGTTATGGTTACCTATTTTAAATATAGTTTATATTTAAAATTAGTATTGTTATTATAAATATATAATAAATATTTGAGCTATTACTATGACTTATATAAGTGTCGTTATAATATCTTTTTAACTACTCGCGGTACGGGGAATCTGGTTTAAAGGACCGCATAGGGTTGTTGGATTTCAGAAGTGCTATACGCCAAAATGGTCATGCCTTCCGATGTTTTATGTCTGGCCCCTGTCTGTACATAGTGGTTGGAAAGTATTGTTTAAACGCTTATATAATAATAATAATAATAATAATAATAATAATAATAATAATAATAATAATAATAATAATAATAATAATAACAATAATAATTAGTCACGGTAAATATTAGACTAAAATCTAGTGGTATTAATACTAGGTTTCGTCGAAGGAAATTATTTTAAAGTAAACGAAGCGTTGTCCGAGTACCGAGTCACCACCTTCTCAGATGAGTGCATATTACTTTTATCTTACACATAAGTATGAAGTATTTTATGTAAACTACATGCTATGTGTGCATATTACCTGAATACTTGCTGTCTATGCTAGATGAACATTTTTATACATGTTTTACGTATTTTATATATACAAATATGTTGGATATGACATGGGTAGATGAATGATGAGAGATAAAAGATGATGTGAGTAAACATAGGCAGCTACAGACTTAGTGCCTAATAAATAACATCGGCAGCTATGGACTTAGTGCCTATTGGACAAACACTGGTAGCTATGGATTTAGTACCTGTTAGGAATTGTTAGCTATGGACTTATTACATATTAGATAAACATTGGTAGCTATGGATTTAGTACCCGATGAATAAACTATAGCAGCTATGGAATTAGTGCTTTACGAACGAGCATTGGCAGCTATGGATTTAGTGCCAGTCATATAATCCTGGAAGCAAGGGACCTCGGAATAAATGAATACAGGATAAATGACTCTTAGGATAGATCCTTAAGAGTAAAGAAGATAATGGGGATGGGTAATTGGGTTGATTGCTTGATTGTTTAAACATAATAATTATATTATTGTGGGTTGAAAACCCTATGTACTCACCAAGTTTCCCAACCTAACTCAGTTTATTTATATCACAGGTGTTGATATGAAGTCACATTACACTGAGAGATTAAAGAGATGTAGATCACTAGTGTAAATAAATGTAAGTTCCATTTACGCTTATGTTTCTGTATTGACGATGACATCCCAAACGTTTTAAAATGAATAAAATACGTTTCTTCGAAAATGTTTTGATAACATATTTACCGTGTTTTTCTGGGAACAAATTCCGCAACATTTTTATGAAAAGAAGTACTCTGATTTTTACAAAGCATAAACAAAATCGGTCTTTTCTGACCGTGAAAATGGGGATGTCAAAGTTGGTATCAGAGCATTAATTTAAGGGAACTAGGAATTTGTTGGAAATTTCTAGACTTAAACTTAGAATGCTAAACGATGATTGTGAGATGTGTGTCTGCTATAATTTAGACACGAGCACTAGTTTATTTTAGGAAAGATGCCTAAAATGATTTATGTTATAGCTATAAAGATGCCTTATATGCTGTTATTTGTTCGGATCTATGGTCTGTTTCCGACCGGATCTGGAAACCTTATGTATTCAGGATTCTAAGCGTATGATTACGATATTAGAACTAGCATGTAATGTTTCGGTGTGTCAAGGAGATTTATACGTATATCGTAAATAAAATCTTTCCTATCTTAAATTCTCGTCTCGGTACACCGAACGTCTGCTTGGGTGTACAAAACAAGAGGAAGATGACAACCTGAGCCTAAGAATGTGATGGGTCATGCATCGGTCGTTGCGCCTGCACCCGAACCTATCACAATGGTAGAAGTTCAGGAAGTGATGCGAACCTTGATAAACTGAGAGACGACTTACGATACTGAATAATACCTACCAGAAGATATAATAAGAGAGATATCTTGCCTTTAGAATACATCTGATAAAATAGCAATACATCTATAGAAGTAGGGTACATCTGAATGTACACATTTGATTGGCGGGATGATAGAACGGTTGATGTAATTCCTAAAGTTTTCCTATCATCTGGAATGTCCATCACCAACCGAGTTGAAGCATAATTGATGATTGAATATATGCATGGAAGAAGTCCTAGTAGAGTGTAGGGAAATTTTTATGATTATTTGGACACACTCGTATGTGTTAAATTGTTTCGTGATTTTAGGACTTGGGGACTGCGAGACAATACTTGGGACGACTATGAGTAGGTGTAAAAGGTAGTAGATGCATATACTACCGGAAGCACAGGACTCACGCTTGGATCGGGGAAAGTAACAAGGTTACTAAGAAGCTAGTAATTGATTCCGTTTTGTTCATGTATGTCGTTACCATCGTTTCGGTAATGACTAAGAAGATGCTTGTTATTCCAAACCTAGTGGTCATATTAAATTGAGTCAGAATAACATGAGGATGATACGTGGTTCATAGAACCAAGTTCGATGTAGCATCTGACTTAAACTAGAAGATTGAAATCAAAGCTAACCAAGGCGATCATTAGAAGTATCGCGATGATTGTTAAAGAAGTTGGTGGCTAGAAATGCTACATGTTGAAATATGATTGTATCACATTAGAACATGAAGGAAGGTATAGTCTGTTCTGAAATTTGACTCTACGAGACCTGATTCTGAGCGTTGCAACATACGATGAGAGGTCATTAGAACGTGACACATCGGCCTATTGTAGTAATCTAATATACTTATCTTAAGTTTGTTAAGAAGAAGAAGGATTCTCCATTATGGATTGAGACTGTGACTTTAAGGTCATAATTTGAAGTCTAACGTGAAATAGGGAGCAAGTGCAAGATCAAGCACCACCTGCCGTCAAGGAGTCCAAGAGTTAGAAACTTGTTCAAAGCAACATATAAGTTACGATTATTACCTAGGATGAAAAGATAACATATTGAGTCATCATGTGAGCCCTGTTTCGTTGATGATTCAGGGACGTAATCATCCTAAGGGGGAGATAATTGTAACGTCCGTAGATCCGGGCTAGTCAATTTAGAGGCAATAAGTGTCGAAAATGACTTTTCGGAAAAATATTATTTAGACTAAATAATCTTAACCAAGTTCTAGTGTATGTTACAAGGTTTCCGTACATATAAAGACCGTCGAAATCCAAGTTATAACGAAGAAGTTATGACCCGTCGAAGTTTAGCGACGGAACCGACACGGCACCGCGAAGACGTAAATAGTGAATTTATGATAGAGAGGCTTTTAGCCTTAGTAATCTAAATGAAAGTCGTAGAATATGTTAACCTGAGAACGTCCATAAAAAGAAAGCCCAAATATGACTTCGTTTGAGGAAGTTATGATTTTTCGAAGTTTCGGCTTAGCGGTGTACAGCCCGAAGTTCGAGTATTAGATCGAGCGGTTTTTAGCCGACACAACCTAAACGAAAATAGAAGATCTCGTTATTATTAGCGTAACGATAAAAAGACAGACGAAAATGGACATCAGATGAAGAAGTTATGAGATTTTAACGGACCAATCATGTCCCGGCCTGTTAAAAATATAACTTTAAAAATAAAGTCAAATTTAGCCAACGAAGTCTAAACGAAAGTTTTAGAGTACGTCTCTACCTACACGTGGATATAAATACGTCAAAAACAGAGTTCGTATGAACGAGTTAAAAAATTATAATATCATATTTACGTATTAAAATAAAGTATAAATCGTATATACGTACACATATATATACATATGCATATATCATTAGAAAGGTATCGACGATGCGGTCATTATAAGACTAATGTTGAGTTCTTTCGACATTAGTTTAGTACAAATATTGTTAAATCTATTTAAAATAGTATTATGAATGGGTGTTTTGTCGTTTATATAACTATATGGTCATTAAGTAATTATGGAGGGTAGTTTTTGTAAATTCAATTACTATAAATAAGAGGCTTGGGCTCTCATATTTCTTACACCATTCTCTTGATTCAAGAGTCTTTCTCTTCTTATCCCCCGATCATTTCGGTCCCTCGTGATTCGACTTCCCTTTCTGTAGTTTTAGTATAGTAAGGTGAGTGCTGAAGCGCTGCACGAATCTTTCTTAGAAAGATTCAACGACGAAGTTCTGTCCCTGCAGAGCCCGACTCCTAGCTAAAATCCACTTGTAAGTAAGTTATGCTTACCCTATTTTAAATATAGTTTATATTTAAAATTAGTATTGTTATTATACATATATAATAAATATTTGAGCTATTACTATGACTTATATAAGTGTCGTTATAATATCTTTTTAACTACTCGTAGTACGGGGAATCTGGTTTAAAGGACTGCATAGGGTTGTTGGATTTCAGAAGTGCTATACGCCAAAATGGTCCTGGCTTCCGGTGTTTTATGTCTGACCCCTGTCTGTACATAGTGGTTGGAAAGTATTGTTTAAACGCTTATATAATAATAATAATAATAATAATAATAATAATAATAATAATAATAATAATAATTAGTCACGGTAAATATTAGACTAAAATCTAATGGTATTAATACTAGGTTTCGTCGAAGGAAATTATTTTAAAGTAAACGAAGCACTGTCCGAGTACCGAGTCACCACCTTCTCAGATGAGTGCATAGTTACTTTCATCTTACACATAAATATGAAGTATTTTATATAAACTACATTCTATGTGTGCATATTACCTGAATACTTGCTGTCTATGCTAGATGAACATTTTTATACATGTTTTACGTATTTTATATATACAAATATGTTGGATATGACATGGGTAGATGAATGATGAGAGATAAAAGATGATGTGAGTAAACATAGGCAGCTACAGACTTAGTGCCTAATAAATAACATCGGCAGCTATGGACTTAGTGCCTATTGGACAAACACTGGTAGCTATGGATTTAGTACCTGTTAGGAATTGGTAGCTATGGACTTATTACCTATTAGATAAACACTGGTAGCTATGGATTTAGTACCCGATGAATAAACTATAGCAGCTATGGAATTAGTGCTTTACGAATAAAATACGTTTCTTCGAAAATGTTTTGATAACATATTTACCGTGTTTTTCTGGGAACAAATTCCGCAACATTTTTATGATAAGAAGTACTCTGATTTTTACAAAGCATAAACAAAATCGGTCTTTTCTGGCCGTGAAAATGGGGATGTCAAACCAGACCGTCTACCATCGGGTTGGAATGACAACATACTACGGGTCCAATCAACCATCGGGTTGGAATGCCCACATACTATGAGTCTAATCAACCTCAGGATGGAATACTCTCGGTCCACAACCATCAGGTTTGAATGCCCACACATAATACATACATACATACATACATAGATATATATATATATATATATATATATATATATATATATATATAACAAATAATCACACATAACGAGTCCAGTCATCATCGGGATGGAATACTCTCGACCCACAACCATCGGGTTGGAATGCCCATATACTATGAGTTCAATCATCCTCGGGATGGAATACTCTCGGCCCACAACCATCGATTTGGAATGCCCATAATCAATCAAACATTTTCACCTATATCAGATAATCATGTAACAGTTTATAAAGACAACATACTAGGGTCCTATCATCCTCAGGATGGACTACCCTTAACTACTAATCAAGCATGTGCACATATAACAGGTAATCACATAGCGGTCTACAGGCAGTCAAACCGACCTACAGATCACTAAGCATATATGCCTCGCAATGTAAACAATCTTCGGCTAAAGGATTTGATTCCACTACGGTTAGGCTCAGACGAGAGCTGCAAAGCAGAACGCATCCCTTCAGCCTAAGATTCTTTAAACCATGTAAACTAGCACATACATATAGTCATACAGACCTAATAGATCATTGATCACAATATCACTCTAAACCAAAATACAACTCTAACATAGCATCACATCACATAATTACATGATAACTAGGATTACAATCCAAAGGGTCGGCCTTGGTGCCTTAAACCCTTGACTACAGTGAGGATAACTCACTTTGCAATGTCGATCTGAACTGAAGAATCGAATTCCCGAAACGCTGTCTCACCAAAAATCCTGAACTATCCACCAATGATAATAGTCCACATATACAAGGCCCATTGGTGGTTCAATTTTCCAAATTGGGCCCAACTCCCTAATTGGGCCTCATTCAAAGACTCACTACCAAAACTATCCCAAAATACTCTTATCCATAGAGCCCATCAAGGCCTAAGTCCAACTTATCCAAAGGTGGCCCAATCCCTAAGCCCAAATTGCAAAATCCCAACAGGGGTAGTATGTTGGGCGTACTCCTGTGGTACGCGGGGCATACTCCGTCTCGTGTTGACTGAAAATCGGGACCGTTGACTCGGTACACGAGGCGTACTTCTCTCTACGTGGGGTGTACGTAAGTCTGAAGCAAAAGTGTCATAAGTGCTTAATGGCTTAAGCACTTAAGCCCAAACTTCAAATCCATCGACAAAATGTGCCTAAGACTCATAAAGTCTTGAACTTTAAGACTTTGGACATCCAGAAAGTTCTTAATATATGGTCTTAACCCATTAATATATTCCTACTCCATGCATGGGACACATTCAGCTATTGGGACATCATTTTTATCGCTTAGGACCCTTTCTAGGGTATGGAAGGACAACTTAATATTACCAAAATGCATCATGCACAAAATTTGGGGTTTTTGGGACAAGAAAAGTGCCAAGAAACTAAACAAGACAAGATCTACTCAAAATAGTTGCCAAGCTAGTAGCTTTTTACCTCCTGAAGCGTCTAGAGGACCAGAGAAATTCAGATCTTCAAGCTTGCCTTCCTTCTCCAACTATTTGGTGCAACACCTTCTCCCTCAAGTGCTGAAAACACACACACACACAAACTCACACTCACACATAAGGCTAGGGTTTGGGACGTCTCTAGGGTATGGATGCTGAAAGTGATGGGAGAAATGAGCCATAAGGATGTTTATATAGCACCCAAACCCTAAATATTAGGGTTTCCTTCTGTCACGAGTACGCCCAGCGTACACAAGTGTACGTCCAGCATACTAGGGCAAGCCCAATATACTCATCTTACCCTTATGTACGCGCAATGTACTCCTCCTTATCCCAAAATTGCAATTTAGCCCTTAGGCTTTTCATGGCTTCACCCTTCTATCCCCAGGGACTATAAATGACAAATCTTGGGATGTTACAACTCTCTCCCACTTAAACTAGGCTTCGTCCTTGAAGTCCGTTGCGGTGAACAATTCAGGATAATGCTTCCGCATCTTGGACTCCGGCTCTCAAGTCTACTCGGATCCTTTCTGATGCTGCCACTGGACTCCCTATATAGTTTACGTGCTCTCCGACCTGGACATCACCCTACAATACAACCGCCTACTCATACAATATGAGCATTTGCAGCTGCCAGACGTGAAAAGTCTCGCGAATCTGACTGAGCTTCTTTGGAAGGTCTAACCTACACGTCACCTTGCCAAACCTGATAATAACCTTGATGATCCAAAGTACCGGAAACCCAAATTTCCCTCTTCATAAATATCATACGTAATCAACCCACTAATAAACATGAACACCCTTTCCTAGCTCAATCAACCTCGTGCTGGAATACCAAGCATGCCTACGACGGTTCCAATCATCCCTAGGATGGAATACACTCGTATCACGCACATGTTTGGCCCAATCAACCCTCGGGTTGGAATACCAAACGCATCAGGTCCAATCAATCATAGGGTCCGGTCATCATCATGATGGTATACCCTATATTGGAATACCTCTCTCTCTCTCTCTCTCTCTTTCTCTCTCTCTCTCTCTATATATATATATATATATATATATATATATATATATATATATATATATATATATATATATATATATATATATATGAATCGGGCCTACACATAACTTGGGATCCAAGGATTTATCCTTGCGTCTCATCCAATATCCTCTAATTCATCACAACTGAGTACAGCTCACATGAACCTCATCAATACATCCATTCCGGACATGCTCCAACAAGGGAAATAACCATCACAATCTCTATGCCCACATCCTTTGACTGGAATACCCTTACATGGTCCTCAACATAGGTCTGGATTGCTTCTGAGCCCACAACATGAGTCTGGTATGCCCTCTTCGGCCCTTAGCTCATGACTGGAATGCTCCCTGATAACCTATCGACAATGTTTTCGTCACTTAAATTGCCTAACACTCCATTCTAGAGATAGTCACCTCCTCCATTGCCCAAGAAGGCCTAATCAATGTCCTTCACATCAACAAGTTCCACAGTGCTAAAACCTCACCCGACACTATCCACTTATAGAACAAGTTGCTACCCCATTACATATGCTCAATACCCGATCATATAACTAACAAAACTCATACAAAGTCTTCAACATGTCTAGACCGCCTCAACCCAACCACTATGGAAACCTTTATCCGAACCGCAACAGACAACATCTCCCATAGCTAACATCCCATCCGAGAATTCCCGATTCTCCCCCACTTACAGCACTAACCACTACCCACTGGTAGCGAAGCTAATACACGACTTAACCGTCCCAACCAAGTATTACCATTCTTAACTTTAGAGGGTTAAGCCACGCAAGACAATCCTACCTATATGAAGTAACCGAAGTTCGATAGAATCTGAATTCCTGTTGATGACCTCTGAATTTCTGAATTACAAATGATCGTTCTAGACTGGAGATTCTCTATCCTATCTCCTTATTCTCGAATACATCTCCGGATTCTAACCATCTACAATCATATGACAATAAATTCTCCCTAACATCTCCTATGTCCTAATAACTCATACAGAAAGAAAACGAAGGCTCATAATACAATCATAAACAAATAGATAGGAGAAAAGACATACCAGTCGCCACATCAGGTACTGTCCTGGCCTCCTCGGATGTAAGCTGAAAGGCGCGTCTCTGAGCCGTCGGAGGCTCTGCTCTACCCTGACCCCCACCATTAATCCTCAGGGTAGCCGGCGCTGGAGCCTATGTTGGCCTGGTATCTAGTAGGGGACATTGGGCCATCATATGGATCACTTGCTCACAATGGTAAAAAAGCCTCACACCAGTCCCTGGAGTCTGTTGCCTACAATGCTTCACGATGTGACCATCCTTGCCACACTTGTGGCATCCTGAAGAAGATCGGAAAACACCATCATATACCTTGCCGCACTTTCCATAAGTACGACCCCTCTGAGTCTCCTGCCTGTAGTCAGTGGCCCTAAATCATTTCGGTGCAGGCTGTGACTACGTCGGGGTCTGTCTCTGCTCCCTCGACTGAAGCTCAATCTCCAACTCACGCTGCCTGGTGGCCTCCTATAACTCTAGTAAGGTATCACATCTCTGCGTGGACACGAACTGTCTGATGTCCGTCTTGAGCATGCTTAAATATCGGGTCATCTGAGCCTGCTCCGAAGCAAACTCAGGGCAAAACATCTCCCTCTCAGTAAACATGCAGGTGATCTCCATCACTGACTTTGAATCCTGTCACAAATCCAAGAACTCCTACGCTAGTCTCTCCCGCTTAACCCGCTGGACGTAACGGGTACGGATCATATCCCGAAATCGATCCCAAGTAACCGCAGCGTGCTGCTAATCCGAATATGACCCAGTAATCAACCTCCACCAATTCTTTGCTCCGGACCTTAGTAGGTTCAGAGCACACATGACCTTCTGGTCAGCAGGGCATGAACATGTGAAGAAGCTTCCCTCCACATCAGATAGCCGCCTCATGGATACGATTGGATCCTGAGTCCTATTAAAAGTAGGGGGATTCATGTTATCAAAGTCCCTGTACTGAAAAGCTTGGCTAGCTCCTCCCTCTGTCGCTGTTACAGTTGTTGTAGCTGCTACGACAACCGTCTCAACAAGGGCTACATTTATGTCACCAAAATACTCCGTCATAGCGGTCTTAATAGACCCAAACATCTCCAAAATCTGACCTCGGACAATCTCCACCACCTTCTCATGGATGATCTCCCTGACATGATCCTCTGTCAATACTGGCCCACCGTGGCCGATAATCTCGGGCGTTGTCGGGGCCTCCTGATCGCCCTGCCCTGACCCCGTTCCGAATCCAGTCACAAAACGCCTCGTAACCACTATACTAAAAATGTACCAAGAAGATATCAGATAACTCGCATAAATAACAGGGATCCAACTCCCAACTAAACCCTAGGGGTTGTGACTTCCTTGCTATGCATATGGGTCATGTGCTTTCAGTAGTACGGGCCCATACTACCTTCCAAACCTACCCTTATTTGTCTCAAGTATCATCACAACGCCCTAACTGTATACATAACATGGCGAGCGCTTAATCCTCATTCCTAGAGGAATTCTTATTATCTTATAACTGGCCTACCGGCCTCGCACAACCCACCCATGAAACTTCCACCAACCCTACAACGCAAGTGTATGCTAGTCATACATAACGCTGGACCCTATAGACTTTCGAATATCTGATCCTACCCTAAGCCCTTAATCATACAAGAACAGGAAATAAGGCCAAACCAAACATTCTCAGGCTATAAGATCTTAATTATGTATTGTCGTGGTGCATACACTAAACAACTACAGTAATGATGTCAATTTCATACAAGGAAAAATCTAGGATATCAAGCATCATGTAATCAGGCAATTCTATCATGCAATTTCTGAAGATCCTTAGCCTAGTACTAGCATGTTGTTCTAACATATCTCATAATGAAATAACCGCATGGTATTTTGGGGTCTACTTACTGGTTCCGGCAAATCGTACACTCTGCATCCTCTTTCGTATTTTGAAAACCATTTAAAAAAATCATTTTTGAAAACCTTTCTTTGGTTTGAGATTGGATTCAGACAAGTGTTTCTCCAATTCACTCAAAACAAGGCTCTGATACCAACTTGTAACAACCATAAAATTCAAGCCAATTTAAAACTTTTTCAACCAATTAAAAACCATTGAAATTGTTACAAAGTGTTTTCAAAATAGTTTCGTGTCAGAGTTCCCAGAAATCATAATCATAAATCGATGAAGTGTACGATCACGCCTTTGCCTTCCCCCGGTCATCCGTGTACCTGAAACAATAATCGATAAATGTAAGCTCGAAGGCTTAGTGAGTTACCCGTAAAATACCCATACACATAAATAATAACAAACAACATACTATGGGTCCAATCATCCATTGGGATGGAATACCCCAGGCCCTCAACCATCGGGTTAGAATGCCAACATACTATGGGTCCAATCAACCATCGGGTTGGAATACCCCAGACCCTCAACCATCGGGTTGGAATGCCCACATACTATGAGTTCAATCATCGTCGGGACGGAATACTCTCCGCCCACAACCATCAGGTTGGAATACCCACACACAATACATATATATAGCAGAGTAATCACACATAACGAGTCCAGTCATCCTCGAGATGGAATACTCTCGGATCACAACCATTGGGTTGGAATGCCCATATACTATGAGTTCAATCATCCTTGGGATGGAATACTCTCGGCCCACAACCATCGAGTTGGAATGCCCATAACCAATCAAACATTTGCACCTATATCAGATAATCATGTAACAGTCTATAAAGACAACATACTTGGTCCTATCATCCTCAGGATGGAATACCCTTAACAACCAATCAAGCATGTGCACATATAACAGGTAATCACATAACGGTCTACAGGCAGTCAAACCGACCTACAAATCACTAAGCATACATGCCCCACACTATAAACAATCTTAGGCTAAAGGATTAGATTCCATAACGGTTTGACTTTGATGAGAGCTACGAAGCAGAACACAACCCTTCAACCTAAGATCCTTTAAACCATGTAAACTAACACATACATATAGTCATACAGACCTAAAAGATCGTTGAACATAACATCATCCTAAACCATAATACAGTTCTAACGTATCATCACGTCACATAATCACAAGATAACTAGGATTACAATCCAAAGGGCCGGCCATGGTGCCTTAGACCCTTGAGTACAGTGAGGATAACTCACTTCGCAATGTCAATCTGAACTGAAGAATCGATCTCCCGAATCGCTGTCTCACCAAAAATCCAGAACTATCCAAAATAACGAATATTAAGTCAATAAATGGGAATACTAATTTTACCAAGAGTCCCACCAACGGTAGTAGTCCACATATACAAGGCCCATTATTGGCCCAGTTTTCCAAATTGGGCCCAAAACCCTAATTAGGCCTCATTCAAAGACTCACTACCAAAACTGGCCCAAAATACTCTTATCCAAAGAGCCCATCAAGGCCCAAGTCCAACTAGTCCAAAGGTGGCCCAATCCCGAAGCCCAAATCGTAAAATCCCAACAGGGGTAGTATGTTGGGCGTACTCCTCTGGTACGTGGGGCGTACTCCATCTTGTGTTGACTGAAAGGTGGGACCGTTGACTTGGTACGTGGGGTGTACTACTCTCTACACGGGGCGTATCCATGTCTGAACCAAAACTCTAATAATTGCTTAATGGCTTAAGCACTTAAGCCCAAACTTCAGATCCATCGACCAAAGGTGACTAAGACTCATAAAGTCTTGAACTTTAAGACCTTGGACGTCCAGAAAGTTCTTAATATATGGTCTTAACCCATTAAGACCTTCCTACTCCATGCATGGGACACATTCAACTATTGGGACATCATTTGTATCACTTAGGACCCTTTCTAGGGTGTGGAAGGATAGCTTAATATGACCAAAATTCATCTTGCACCATATTGGGGGTTTTTTGGGACAAGAAAAGTGCCAAGAAACTAAACATGACAAGATCTACTCAAAATAGTTGCCAACCTTGAAGCTTTTTACCTCCTAGAGCTTCTAGGGGACCAGAGAACTTCAGATCTTCAAACTTGCCTTCCTTCTCCAACTATTTGGTGCAACACCTTCTCCCTCAAGTGCTCAAAACACACAAACTCACACTCACACATAAGGCTAGGGTTTGGGACGTCTCTAGGGATAGAGGGTGAAAGTGATGGGAGAAATGAGCCATAAGGATGTTTATATAGCACTCAAACCCTAAATATTAGGGTTTCCTTCTGTTATGAGTACGCCCAGTGTACTAGGGCAAGCCCAATATGCTCAGCGTACCCTTATGTATGTGCAATATACTCCTTCTGATCCTAAAATTGCAATTTAGCCCTTAGGATTTTCATGGCTTCACCCTTCCATCCCCAGGGAGTATAAATGACAAATCTTGGGATGTTACATGAATAGAGGTGACTCTTGTTTAGAATTGATAGTCATATGGAATATGAAATGTTTCATCTTGGGAGTTGGATATTAAGATCTATGTGTGAGTTAGTAACTTTGATGCAAGAAGGATGTTCAAGGAATGCTCTTTGAATGTGAGACTTCATTTCCATGGAATTATATTGTAATAAATCTCCAGTGGAATGTTTTGTAATATCATTGGCCAATTCTCTATGACTTTGGTGCCTAGACATTAGAAAAAGGATCATTGCATGTAAGTTTAGACTCTAACATATTCTAGTAGTGGCAAGAATTTGGTATTCTTGCACTTGTGATAAGGATTTTGAATTGTGAAATGAGGGTCATTGGAAATGCGTTCAATTGATCTGTTTCACAAAGAAAGGACCATATGTAAACATAGTGTGCGTGCTTGGAGCATGACATTACTATTGTTTTAATTCAAGTATTAAGTTGATTACTTGAAACATTATACAATGAATAAAGTCTGATTAATATGGTGATTAAATAATAAGTGTTTTATTTATATTCAAAAGTTTTGAGACCATAGTTAATATGATTATTCTTGTGTTTCACTTTGCATGTTTTACTTCTCAAATAACTAGTTTATTCAAACATCCACAGTCAATCATCCTTTTGGAAGTAAGTAGTGATTTAAGTGTTGGGTTTTGAGCATTCTAACACTCTTAAGTGTACATGCAACCCTAAATACCTTGGATCTATGTTTTCTCTATTATACATGCAATTATGAACATCCAAGGTATTATCCTAATCTAGCATATAAAACAATGAATATATCAAGATAAAATACATACCTCTTTGATGTAAAATGTCTTCATGAAGCTTGAGTGCCTAGTGCCTCAAGTGTGACACCTAAAATGGTTCACACAACACCCATTTCACTTGGAATAACTTGAGAGAAACTTAGAACCCCTTGAAATCGGTTAGCCCTTCTCTTACACACTCTAGTGGCCGATTTTGGTGAATAATATGATGCTTATATAGTGTGTTACAATTAGGGTTACACCATGTAATCCCTAATTGTCATGACCTTTCATTTCCATGACCCATGGGTTATGTAACCTCCATGGATCATCCTATGGGTTTAACCCAACTTGATTATCCATGGAGCTTTGGCCCACTATATAAGTTATGGATGATTTGCACAATCAACCCATATATTTAATTAGTCTTCTTTAGATCACATAATTAATTCTAAATTAATTCTTGATCAATACTAATTAAATATTATTATTCTTATTATTAATATACTAGAACTTATAATATATTAATAACCATAAGTGTCTTATTTCTCTCATTTAGTCTATCCAAGTGCATGATGCCATGCAACCCAAATGGACCATGCTGGGTCGGGTCAAGTCTTACCAATTATAGTTATGGACTTAAACATTAATCCAACAGTCTCCCACTTGGATAAATCTAAAACTATTATTGCGTATGACTTCAAGAACCGACTGGCAATCGTAGCTCTCAAAAGCTTCCGTCGAACTTTGACTTTGCCGATAAACTCTGACCCTTGTCAATGACTTGTCCATTAGATAAGGGATCATATATTCCTCCATTCTAGATATCATATGGACTGAGACATGGATTATAAATCATTCTCTCCGTCCATCTGTTGTTTCCCGATTTCTAATTTATGACGACTGACTAATTGAACAAATCAAATCAGTCATGGCCCGACCGAGCACTTCCATTTGTCATCATCAAATCATCGAGGGGCACATAGATATCGCTTTTATCCCGAAGGTAAAAGGAATGGATAAACTTCGACTCATATGGCTTGTTCTACTACTTGTTGAATCATACACAAAGGCGCGTTTTATAACATCGAGTTACCAATGCGTTTTTGTGAAATCAATGTACTATCAATTCATAGTAACAACTCATATCTCTAGGTTTGAAGAATATAAGATATTATCGTCTCATGATCACTCATGATAAAATCCATGAAGTGATTCCAATGAGCGCGGGTTGAATCCAATACTCAGAACTTATGAGCACTCATGAGTGTTGTAGCCCTTTGTCCAACATCTTAGACCTCTACAAGCCAACCCATGACAGTCTTAATTCATATCTACTTCCAACATATGACCAACTGCAGATGGTTTGAATAACTTAGTCAATCAGGAAGAACGACCTAGTTATTCTGGAAGTCAAAACATGAAAATTGAAACACAATAATAATCGAATCCAATATGATCTCAGAACTTATGAATATAAATAAAACACCTTTTATTTATCACCATATGATTACACATTATTCATTGTATATTGTTTCAACTATCAAATTTATTCTTGAATTTATAACAATAGTTGTCACATGCTCCAAGCATGTACTCTATGTTTTCTAAACACTAGTCATGCCATACACCAAGTATGCATACTATGTTTGTCTATGATCTTTATTTTGTGAATTAGATCAATTGAACACAACTCCAATGATCCTCTTTTCACAGTCCCAAATCCTTACTGTAAATGCAAGAATTCCAAATTCATGCCATTTACTGAAATCTATTAGATTCTAAACTTATATGCATTGATCCTCTTGTAATGATTATGCACAAAGTCGGAAAGACTTGAAAATAATTATTACAAAGCATTTCAAAGGAGATCAGCTCCTTGGAAACATCCTTCTTGCATTAAGTTTCCTAATCTTACACAGATTGAATAATTTCTAACTTTGAAACATTTCCACATTCCATTTTGACTATCACTTCTGAACAAGAGTTGCCTCCTTACAGATTATGCCAATATGGTCCTTCCAGAATTATCACTATACTTCCATCTGTCCCTGAGCAACCAATCTTTGGTAAACATTAGATTGTCCTCGACAATTGCTTAATCCTTTTAGTCATATCCAGTTCTAAAACTTTTCCCTTCTTAATGCCCCTGACATTTGGAAAATTTTAGAAAGGATGAATATAGCACATGTAATCGATCCTATATCCGAAGCATATGGGACACGATTCATGATGTCTCACATAAAGACTAAACTAGTCTTTTGCTATAATATTTCCATCTCAATTTGCCAAGTTCTCATAATTCAGATTATGAAAAGGGATGCCGTAATCATAATCGAATTTTAGAACGCAAATAATGGACCCATATATAGAATTTCCTTATGTTGAGCCCTTCCAACATGAAATTCATATATATATATATATATATATATATATATATATATATATATCCTTGACTAAATATGATTAAAATCTCAATCTAAGCTTTTAGAATTGAAATGAAGTATAATTTCTCTCCCTTATCTATAGCAAAACAACTTTTTCAACCCCTGCAGCCTTACGAATTGAAACTTTTGTTTTCTATAATTAACATTGCTAACTTGCAACTTTTATCATAATTATCATGCTCCCACTAGCATGATGATTATTAGTATAACACTTTTGCTCCCACTAGCTTTGACATGTACTCAGAAATTAGCTGACTTTCTTACCAAAGTTCAGATTTCTGATACTAGATTGTTTTGATAAAATTTATCAAAATCATACACCTCTTTTAGATAGCTCACATGTGTGTCTAAACAATTTTATAACTATGAAAAGGGATGCCATAATCATAGTCCCAATTGTTTAGACCTTTTTGCCATTTCTCACAAGTCCATGTTAGTGTGCCGGTTAACCACACAGCTCCACTAACGACTTGGAGAATGCAAATATCACAATTGCAATCTACTTCAATTCTACTTGGTGGAAGTGTTTCCTCACCATCATTTTCATGAATCGGAGAGAAACCTTATGAGCCTTAGATTTAACGGTGTATGTGTTCTTGTCCATGTGAATTGTCAAAACCATAGTCACAAGACAAGGATAATGACAAATCCAAACTCATATGGATTGAACTCAATCTTAATTTCTTGCCACCTGGCAGCTCAAGGACCTGCCATTGCTTCCAAGTTGTTGTGCAACCAATTGAGAACTCTAAGAACTCATATGCAAAGCCAAATTTAACTGGATTGGGCACAGAATATGTCAACATGATAGGTTATAAACCTCAAGTCGTGTGCTAGTGAAGAACTTCAGGTTTTATTCTTGATTAGTTCTTGAGATTTTTCAAGACCTTTAAGACTCCCACTGTCCTCTTGACATATAAGACCTTCTTGTTAGATATTCAAGAGATTGTATGGATTCTAATCAAGACAAACACTTCACACAATTGGCCTTAGTTGGTCTTTGTTTTAACCAAAACATCACAACTTACCAATTTCAAATGTACAAGAGTAGAAAACTTTTACTCTTACATTTGACAAGTGTTTTAAACCTTCCTCTAAGATATGTCACTCAACTTACAGTCTTGGAGTATGACTCTAAGACTTGTATTGGAACGAAGTATGACTCATCTTCTTGATTTAACCATTTCAACAATTCAAGATTCCTCTTCCTTAGAGAACTAATTGTGATATGGTTTCTTAATCATTAAGATGATCACAAAAACTGATACTAAAGTACTCTCCCATCTTTTCAGATTTGAGAAACTTTTATCCTTCTGCCTAATTTGATTCTTCTTATTCGCTCTGTCATACAGTGGAACCTTTTCCAATGTCTCAGAGTTACACTTAAGCTTGTAAGTATAATCATATTTACTGAGCTTGAGTAAATTATGACGAATAATCTTATCGATCTTTTGTGGTCGACTTGACCAGTGCACAAGAATGTGTACTCGATCCTTTAGTCCTTCACTTGACTCACACATCGATGTGAACAAGTAGTTAGTCTTAATTTTTCCAATGCTTGAAAGTTCTCATCCATCATGCTATACAACTTGCATGATTCCAAGTTTCGGTCCAATTGAAACTTGGGTGATGAGGATCTTTCCATATTTGGTAAATTTAGACATTACCATAAATGAATGAATCAATTTCATATTTCCACTCTTGCTATTAATGGAATCCTATAAGCAACATTTTTTTTTCAAATGCCATTGTAAGGATATTTTAAAATAAATAAAATCAAAAAATTTCCTTTTATCTTAAAACCTTGCGGAAAAGCTATCCTTACAATGAAAAAGCACATAAAATTTGCTATTATCTATTCCTAAGCAATATATCATAACTCCTAAGAAATAGCTCAAGAATTCGATCTTCAACCTATACGATAGAAATCCATATACGCGATCAGATTCAACATATTCTTTCTTTAAGTTTCTTCACTTCTCTTTGATTCTTACAAACATCAATATGTGACCCAGCCACATCATGTATCAAGAATCTTAGTATAGAAACTTAGCAGAGTAGATAGTGGATTTTACCTGAAGTAGGGTCAAACTTATTGACTTTAACATCCTTAGGTAAAATTGGCAGCTTCGCAACCAATGCCCATTCCTATGGCAACTTAACATATGGACTCTTTGGTAATGGTACATAGGACTATCACAGACTTAGCCTTTCTCTTTACCATTTGGTCAACCGAGTTGACTATGGTTGATCCCTTTCCACTGGGAAGAGAGAGCTTTACTAGATATCCAATGTCATCATTGTCAATGTCCTTAAAGTTTTAGGAAGTTGATCTTAGCAAATAGATAAGATCATTAAGGGTCTTGTCACAGTCTGTTTCATAGGAGTCCCAAAGGAACTCACTATGTGACTTAGAAAGTGATTGAACCACTAACTTTCTCAAGACTTTGACACCCAACTTTCCCGGCTTGTCAATATGTGACTACATCTCCAAGATGTTATCACACATAGACCTTTACTTGCCAATAGGGCTTGAGTGACCTTAAACTTTTCAAGAACTTGTGGGTTAGGGAGAATAATTAAAGGAGGTGAAGGAAGTATGATTTCCATGGGAAATCATCTTCATTTAGGAAAGCTTGTTACAAAAGATTTGGGAAGATCAGGAAGATCATAAATGTCTAAACCAGACATCTTTTGGGAGATATTCAAGATAGTTGATTTAAAGTCCTTAATAGAACACCCAATATGAAATATTAAGGATAGGACCCTTCAAACTATTTTATAACTTAGAAGAGGGATGCCGTAATCCAAGCTGTAAAATATTTGAAGGTAGGTGAATCACGATTCACCAATTTCCACCAAGATAAACGAAATGTATTATTAGGTTTTAATTGTATTTGAAACTCCTAGATCTTTTGAGATTCATTGAACTTTTCAATGGCATGTTTCAATCTCGAGTGTGCCCTTCAGGTTTTGTGACTGGGATGCCGAGGATCACAAAACAAGGTGTGAAGTAACCATGCAAATTACTTGGTACCCTTAAGTGTTTACCCCTGAATTGATGTGCCGGTTAACCACACACGCTCCACCGATACTATGATAAACATTAAGTTACCCTTTTCCTACCTTGTTAAATACGAGTTAGTGTGCCGGTTAACCACACACACTCCACTAACCGACTTAAACAAAGTGCAAAGTGTAATTTCATGGATTAGCACCTTATTCACATTTTCCTAAGTAACTAAAACTGGGTATTTATAAAAGGTTTAGTTACTTAGTATTTATCATTAATACTTTTAATGAAAGGAGACTTATAGTCCTTGTCCTACCCGTTCGGCTAACGACCCTCTACCAGTCAAGGAAGCAATGGGTGAGAGTGGACACCCATTAAACTGCCATTTTATAGGCAGTAACCTTATACCCCCCTTATAGACCGGCTTCGTGAATGAGGCCTACTAACGGTAAGACTGACTTGCTCTTATACACACACACACACACACATATATATATATATATATATATATATTATTAACTTATAATATTATAAAGTATAAGGGTTGAATTTTAACTTTTAAAATTCTAAGGGCTAACTTGGAATTAAAGTATTCATAAGTGAAAACTTTTTCAAATTCCAAAACTTGAGGGCAAGTTTTGAAACTATTCAAAACTAATTAATTCCATAACTTATGTGTTTAAAGTAGTTTTAATCCAAAAACTCTTCAAGTTCCATAACTTGGGGACAAGTTATGGAAGACTTTAAACTAATAAAAGAATTAACTTATCTTTATTTTATAACTTATGGAATTCATTAAGTGTACACTTTTTTTATTTATTATTTAATGAAGAGACCCTTGAACCTCCATAACTTGAGGACAAGTTATGGAGTCATAAAACCATTTAATTACAACTAGACTCTTCATTTTGTAACCTTTGCCAACTTTTATGAGTTTTATGATTCTTAAATGTGACTTTTCATATAACTTGAGGACAAGTTACAAAAACACACTTTGGAATCAACTCTTAGATTAAAATGGATTGAAATCAACTATTTCACACAAGTTTTCTATTAATCTAAGAACAAGATAATTCAAATCAAACTTTTTTATGTAATTAGTCTAAACCTTAAACTAATACAAAACATGAATCTATTGACAATTATCTTTGAAATTGGATTAGTATGAACATTACCACATCAAAAACAAATTTATAAGTTCAAAAAACATCTTAGGGTAATGCTCCTAGTCCAATTCCAACCAAAAAACTCGAATATATGCTGTCTGGGGGTCCAACTCGTCGAGTGCACGAACCAACTCGGCGAGTTGGATGCATTTTGCCTTGGACTCGGCGAGTCTGCTGGGCAGACAGCATCAAAACTCGATTTTTCAGCTACTTTTGCAAGTATAACAAGAAAACAAGCCTAGGATCTGATACCACTGTTGGGTTTTGAGCATTCTAACACTCCTAAGTGTACATGCAACCTTAAATACCTTGGATCTATGTTTTCTCTATTATACATGCAATTATGAACATCCAAGGTATTATCCTAATCTAGCATACAAAACAATGAATATAACAAGATAGAATACATACCTCTTTGATGTAAAATGTCTTCATGAAGCTTGAGTGCCTAGTGCCTCAAGTGTGACACCTCAAATGGTTCACACAACTCCCATTACACTTGGAATAACTTGAGAGAAACTTAGAACCCCTTGAAATTGGCTAGCCCTTCTCTTACACACTCTAGTGGCCGATTTTGGTGAATAATATGATGCTAATATAGTGTGTTACAATTAGGGTTACACCATGTAAACCCTAATTGTCATGACCTTTCATTTCCATGACCCATGGGTTATGTAACCTCCATGGAGCATCCTATGGGTTTAACCCAACTTGATTATCCATGGAGCTTTGGCCCACTATATAAGTTATGGATGATTTGCACAATCAACCCATATATTTAATTAGTCTTCTTTTGATCACATAATTAATTCTAAATTAATTCTTGATCAATACTAATTAAATATTGTTATTCTTATTATTAATATACTATAACTTATAATATATTAACAACCATAAAGGTCTTATTTCTCTCATTTAGTCTATCCAAGTGCATGATGCCATGCAACCCAAATGGACCATGTCGGGTCGGGTCAAGTCTTACTAATTATAGTTATGGACTTACACATTAATCCAACATTAAGACTGTCATGAATCCGACTATAGATTGTCTAAGAGCTTAGACATGGCACAAGTTTTCTGTAATGTTCGTAAGTACTGCTGAAATAGGAATGTGAGTATTGAATAAACCCACGCTCATAGAATTACTTCATGGATTTTATCACGAGTAATTATGAAACAATAATATCTTATATTCTTGAAACGAAGACATATGAGTTGTTTTATGAGTCGGTTGTGCATTGATAATACGTAAACGCATCAGTAACTTGATGTTATAAAACGTATTGTTGTGGATGATTTGATGATTGAATTATAGAAGCATATGAGTCGAAGTTTATCCGTTCCTTTTACCCTAAATGGGATAAAAGTGATATACGTGGGCCCCTTGATGATTTAGTGATGACATCTTAAGCGCTTGGCCAAGCCTGGACTAAGTTGATGTGTTCAATTGTAATCTGAGTCAGTCATCATAAATCGGAAATTGGGAAAAAAATCTTAGACATAGATTGATTATAATCCATGTCTCATGTCCATAATATATCTTGGAGAATGGTGGGATATTTGATCACTTATTTAAAGGACGCGTCATTGGTTAGATCAGAGATCGACAACGGCTTTTGAATGCTATGATTGCTTGTCAAATTTTGAAGTGATAATTGCAATTATAGTTATTAGACTTATCCAAGTGGGATAATGTTGGATTAGGTGTCTAAGCCCATAACTATAACTTGTATGTACTTGATTTGATAGTAACATGGTCCTGTTAGGTTGCCTTCACTCATTAACTTGATAGGATGACTAGTGGAGAGAAAGTAGGATTTATTATTTGAAATAATAAATCGGTACTTAAGATGATTTTATTAATATATTATAAGATTAATATATTATTTGGAAAATCATATTATTAATTAGTAGTTAATTAGAAATTATTTTGGCATTAAAGGAACTGATTAATAATGGAGGGGCTGTTTTGCAAATCATTGATAGTTGTGAAACTAGGCTACTGGACTCATTAATTAGGAGTGGACGAAATCATATAGGAAGGCCCTATAGATTTCATCCAAGGCTTCCTAAGCAAGAGTCCATGGGCTGCTTAAGCCTTAAGCGGGAATTAGGGTTTCCTCCAGAAATCGTAGCAGCCCACAGCTATATAAAACCCAACCAAGCATTAGAATTTCGACCCTATGCTTCCTTGAAGAACCCTATCCAATTTTCTAGTGTCTCTCCTCTCATCTTGTTGCATTGGGTGTTTGCGAACCATTAGAGGTGCAACATTTGGGGCACTGACCTTTCAAGAGTCAAGGATCTTCAAAGGTGTTCTTGTTATTACTACATAACAAGTGGGGTAATCCTCTAACCCTAATTTTATATGGATTTTGAAAATTGTATGCTAGATTTAGGGTTCTTGCTTTGGTATTCAATTTGCATGTTCAATTAGTGAAAAACTTAGATGCAATGCAATTAGGGTTGCATGATCACATAAGAATGTAGATATGCCCATAACCCATCAATATGTATATATGCTTGTTAGTCTGTTGACTGGTTATATGATTATCTTCTTTTGGAATATATGTTATATGTTATATGTCGACATAGTGCGGTTGGGAAGAGTCTGTACTGCTTTATGAGGTCAGTCAACAAACTCGAGGCAATCCAACCGGGAGGTTGTGGGCCAGGGCGATAAAACCCGGAGGTTGTGGGTCATGGTAGTCCAACCGGGAGGTTGAGGACCCAATATGCAATATATGTGGCAAGCCAAACGGGAGGTTGTGGACCCAGCATGCAATATGTTTATCTTGTTTGGTTGTGTGTGGTACTTTGGGGGAACTCCCTAACTTTTGGCTTACAATTTTAGTTTATTGTTTCAGGTATTTCAAACAATAGTGGGAAAGCAAAGGCATGATTGTGCATATCTTCTTGGTTTTATGAATTTGGATCTGGGGATACTCTGATTGTGACTATTACTCTTGGAAACAATGTTTTGTAAAAATATATGGTCGTTGGCCTGTTTTTTGCAAAAATGAAATTTTTACTCTGATTTTTAGGATGTTACAAGTTGGTATCAGAGCCCTGGTTTGAGAGAATTGGATGAACATTCATGTGAATCTAGACTCATACTAAGAATCTGTAAAAGTTTTCAAAATTATTTTCAAAAGTAACTAAGGAAGAACTAAATGTGTACGATCAGCCGGAGTAAGCAAGTTTACCCCAAGTTTCCTACATTGTTATTTGTTATTGATGAGTATGATAGAACTACATGTTAGTGGTAGGCTAGGGATCTTTAAGAATTACATTATAGAATTACCTGATGTATGATGCTTGACAGCCTAGGAGGACTTCTTGTATGTTAGATGAAATTGACATCATTACTGTAGTTGCTTGGTGTATTCATCATAGTTATACATAACTAAGATTTTATAACCTATGAATATTTGATTAGCCTTATTTCATGTTCCTTTTTTGGTTGTGGGCTTAGGGAAGAATAAGGAATTCGACAGCCTATGTGATCCAGTGTTATGTATGATTAGCATGCATGAGCGGTTACAGGGTTGGTGGACGTTTTATGAGTGAGTGTATGGATATAGCAGACCTATTGAGGAATGATTAGGCACTCTCGAGAGAGTGAGGATAGGATGTATGCATATCCTAGTTGTGGTTTGTTTTCGGGTAGTTTGTGATGATCCTTGAGACAAATACGGGTATGTATGGAAGGTAGTATGGGTCCGTACTATTGGAAGCACATAACCCATACGCGTAGCAAGGAAGTCACAAAACCCGAGGGTTTAGCCTATGTGATGATTGTATGGTATGAATGGTGGAATTTTCTACTATATTTATCGGTTCATTTTCAGTATGGTGTTCACGAGAGGATCTGATTCCAGATCTAGAGCGGGTTGCCAAGATAAGCCGGGGTTGACTGATGATCAAATTCGAGAGTTGATTGCTACTGAGGTGGCTACTACTTTCCAAAGTTCTATCTCGGAGCTGCTTGGGTCAATCAAGACCACTATGATTGAGCTATTTGCTTATTTATATGTTGCACTGACTAAGGCTGTTGTTGCTACAACTACCGTGGTAGTTGCTGATGTGGGGGTTCGAGGGGAGATACCATTCCAGTATCGGGACTTTGACAACACGAAGCCCCCAGTGTTTGATGCGGTCAAGGACCCAATTGTAGTGATCAGATGGTTGTTTGATGTAGAGGGTTTTTCTTCACTTTTTCTTGTCCGGATGACCAGAAGGCCAAGTGCGCCATGAACCTTATCTAGTTATTGTCGAAGGATTAGTGGAGATTGGTGGCTAGTTTGCATACTCTTGAGCAGAGGGATGTTGTTACTTGGGAACAGTTCTTGAGGATGTTCGGTATGTGATTTGTTCCTCTTCTAGAGAGGGAGAGATTGGCTCAGGAGTACCAGGATCTGATACAGCCGACTGAGACGGTGACGAAGATCACCAAGATGTTCACGGAGAGGGCCCTTTTCTGCCCTGAGTTTTCCACTACTGATCAGGCCCAGATAACTAGGTACTTGATCATGCACAAGATGGATATCTGGCAGTTTGTATGTACCCAGTGATACAGTACCCTCTCTGAGCTTCAGGAGGCCTCGAGGAGGCGAGAGATCGAGTTAGAGACCCAGACTAGGGAGCAGCGTCAGGCTCGAGTTCTGTCCCAGCATGCAGCCAAGCGGTTCAATCCTACTGACACATGATCTGGGGGACAGGGGGGCCACACTTGTGGCAAGTGCGCGAGAGTTCATAAGGGGATATGTCGGTCATCGACAATATGCCGCAATTGCGGCAGGGATGAACACTTTGTGATAGACGATCACCAGTAGGCCCCTCTGCTAAGAAGTAGGATTTGTTATCTTTGTGAGCAGGCGAGCCACGTGAAGGCCCAATGTCCCTTTCTTGCTGCCAGGACCGTGCACGTGCCAACTATTTCCACCCTTTGGATCACATATGGATATCAGGGTAGAGCGGAGACCCCGAGGGCTCGAGGTCATGCTTTCCCACTCACAACAGAGGAGGTCAGGGTGGTGCTTTACTGGTATGTTTCCATTTATAAATCTGTCAGTTACTTTATGGTATGCTTATGTGTATGATTCTGCTAGGTACCTTCTTAGTGAACTCATTGTATGCTCTTGTGCTTAGTTGACTCATGTGCGAGTCGGTCTTTTGTGTCTCAGTATTTTAGTAGGAGTTTTGATATGACTCTTGGAGAGTTGAAGTTTTCGTTGCGAGTTTCCATCACTAATGAGCACGGGGTTTCTGCATCGAGCATTTTTTGGGGTTGTGTCTTGGAGATTTTCGGGGTGTCCTAACCGATTGACTTGATCCCTATTCCCATGGGGGATGTGTGTGTGATAGTAGGGATAGACTGGCTAAGTAGGTTTGGTGCGATGATCAACTGCGAGAGGCAGCAGGTGGTAGTTCGAACCCCATGTAGTGGAGAACTGGTTATTTATGGAGAGGATACCAGGGTTTGATCAGCCTTTTGTTCTGCTGCCAAGGCACGTCAGTATCTAAAACATGGGTATATTGGTTATCTCACTACGTGGTTGACACTCAGGTCGGGAAGGAGATTTCAGTTTCGGATGTGCCTGTACTTAGGGAGTTCCCAAATGTGTTTCCGGATGAATTACCCAGTGTGCCTCCTGAGAGGCAGGTTGAGTTCAGGATTGATTTGGTACCTGATGTGTCTCTGATTGCTTAGGCGCCGTACCTATTGGCACCACCGTAGATGAAAGAGATGTCCCCTCAGCTTCAGGAGTTGTTGGGCAAGAATTTTATTAGACCGAGAAGTTCACCATGGGGAGCACCGATCTTTTTTGTTAAGAAGAAGGATGGTTCACACCGGATGTGAATTGATTACCAGGAATTTAACAAGCTAGCGTTGAAGAACAATTACCCACTTCTATGGATTGATGATCTTTTGATCAGCTTCAGGGTGCATCTTGGTTTTCCAAGATCGATTTGAGGTCCGGGTATCACTAGATGAGGGTTAGATAGCAAGGAGAAGACGGTGTTTCAGACTCGCTATGTGATGGGTTTTAAGCATAACTGCAAATCCTGTGTGTTCATGCAACCCTGAATACAAAAGAGAAACCCTAAAATTCATCTTAAGATAAACATAGGGTTTAGATACATAACTCACTAGTTGAACATGCAAACTTGAATACAAAAGAGAAACCCTAAAATTCATCTATGGAAAACGAAATTAACCTAAACATAGGGTTTAGATACATACCTCAATTGTTATGTAGTAATAACAATTAATCGTTGTTGATTCTTAAACTCTTGAAAGCAAGTGCCTCAAATGTGAATAGGATGAGAGAAGAGAGGAAGAGGCACATAAGAATTTTCGGCTCTAGTAGGGTTAACTGCATAGGGCCGAAAATCCAAGGGGTTACTCTTCTTATATACTTGTGGTTGCTTAGTCCCAAAGCTAGGGTTTGCAGGTGGAAATCCTAATTTCCTGCTTAAGGCTTAAGCAGCCCATGGACACCCTAATAAGAAGCCTTTGGACGAAAACTTATAGGGCCTCCCTATAATTTTTGTCTACTCCTATCCAAGGGGTCCAAGAGCCGAATTTCACAACTATTAATTAATTGCTAAATAGCCCTTCTTTATTTAATTAATTCCTTTATAACCCAAAATTAATTCCAAATCAATTTCTGATTAAATATTAATTAAATAACATTATTTCTAATTAATATACTATTCTCATAACATATTAATAAATCATTCATTTCAATTTATTATTACAAATAATAAGTTCAACTTCTCTCCATAAGTCATCCTCTCAAGTTGCAAGAGTGAAGACAACCCAAAAGGACTTGTGCTTCTATCAATTCAACTATATACCAATTATAGTTATGGGATTAGACACCTAATCCAACACTATCCCATTTGGATAAGTCTAATAATTATAATTGCAAGTACAACTTCAATAATTGACCAACAGATTGTAGCTTTCAAAAGCCATTGTTGAACTCTGACCTAGTCAGATATGCGTCCTTAGATAGGTGATCAAATATACATCCGTTCTAAAAGATATCGTATGAACATGAGACATGGATTATAATCATTCTCTCTGTCCAAGGTTTGTTTCTTGATTTTCGATTTATGACGACTAAAATTAGACTACTAATTGAACACATCAATTAAGTCTAGACTTGGCCAAACGCTTTAGATGTCATCATCAAATCATCGAAGGGCCCACATATATCGCTTTTTCCCATTTAGGGCAAAAGGAATGGATAAACTTCGACTCATATGCTTGCACTATTTACTCATCAAATCACACACAACAATACGTTTTATAACATCAAGTTACTGATGCGTTTATGTATTATCAATGCACAACTGACTCGTAAACAAAAACTCATATGTCTCCATTTCAAGAATATAATATATTTTCGTCTCAAAATTACTCATGATAAAATCCATAAAGTAATTATCTGAGTATGGGTTAATCCGATACTTAAATCGCATTTCAAAAGTACTCGTGAATGTTGCAGCAAACCATTGCTATGTCTAAACCCTTAGATAATCTACAGTCCAATTCACGATAGTCTTAATTCACTACTTACTTCCAAAGTATGATCGATTGTGGATGTTTTGAATAGTCCAATTATTCGGGAAGTAAAACATGCGAAGTGAAACTCAATAATAACTTAATCAACTATGGTCTCAAAACTATTGAATATAAATAAAACACTTATTATTTAATCACAATATTAATTAGACTTTATTAATTGTATAATGTTTCGATTAATCAACTAAATAGTTGAATTAGAAATCATTCATGCCACGTTCTAATCATGCATACTATGTCTCTCTATGGCCCTTCCTTTGTGAATAGATCGATTGTACATTATTCCAATCATGCTCATTTCAAAATTTCAAATTCTTATTAGAACTAGTAAGAATTCCAAATTCTTTTCATCACTAAATGTGTTAGAGTCTAACCTTGCATGCAATATCCTTTTCTGATGACGTGGCCTAAAAGTCACAAAGACTTCACCATCCAAGTCACAAAATGGTCCACTGAAACTTTGTTACTTAAAACAGTTTCATGGTTATGAAGTTTCAAATTCAAGATACAATTATTGAACACCTTCCTTGCATTAAGGTTTCTAACTCATATATAGATTTCAACAACTGCCATTATGGAAACCTTTCCATATTCCCATATGACCATCGATTCTGAACAAGAATCACCTCTACTCTGAATTAAGTCAATACGGTCCATCTAAATGTTATACTTCCAACTGTCCATAAGCAATCAATCTTTAGCGAACCTCGTATTGTCCTTTAATAGTAGTTTAACAACTCTAGTAACATCTTGTTCTAGTCCTTTTTCCCTCTTAATGCCCTGGGCGTTTGAAAAATCAGAAAAAGTGAATATTATAGCATATGTAATCAATCCTATATCCAAAGCATGTGGGATTCGATACATAATGTCTTACATAAAGACACGATACTTGATCAGTCTCTTACTATAATTTTTGCATATAGAATTTCCTATGTTGAATCATTTCAACACGATATTCATATATGTCTATGACTAAGTTCTTTCAAACCTTCAATCTAAACTTTTAGATTTGAAATGAAGTATGAGTGCCCTCTCCCCTAAGCTTATTATAGTGAAACAATTTCTCAAACATTGCAACTTGCAAATTGAAAACTTTGTTTCCTACCAATAGTATTGCCACCCTGCAACACTTTTCATAACAATTATGCTCCCACTAGCATAATAATTATGCTTCTATTTGCATAACAATTATGATCCCACTTGCTTTGACATGTACCCAGAAATCAACTGGACTTCTAGAAATCAAAACTATTGACTTTATTTCTAAAGTTCATATTTTTGATAGGTGATGCTTTCATAAGTCTTCATATAGACTTCTCAACCTCATACACCTTTCATTAGATAGTATATGTGTGTCTTTAAACCCTTTCAGAACTTACAACAATAAGTCTTGAATGTTCATATAGTCCTTTGCCATTTCTCACAATTCAAACTATGAAAAGAGATGTTGTACTCATATACGAATTTGAGAACACAATTATCACAACTGCTAACCATAATGATATCAATCATATTTAAAATCTACCAGCGAAAATGTTTCCTCATAATCATTTTCATTACTTAGAGCGAAACCTTTTGCCACCTAGATTTTATGGTGTATGTGTTCCAATCCATATGAAATTATCAATTCCAACCTACAATCATAAGATAAGGTTGAGGACAAAACCAAAATCAAATTTAGTTTTCATGGACTGAACTTTTCTTATTCTTAATTTCTTGCCCACTGGCAGCACAAGCTCCTACCAGTGCTTCCATGTTGTTTAAGCAGATCACTTCCATTGACCAATGTACCATCTACCTTTTACAGTTAAATGAAAACTATAAAACTCACGTGCATAGTCAACTTAACTGGAAGGTGCTTAGAAACAAGATTGTGTCAACTTAAGATGATAGGTAATTAACCTCAGGTTGTGTGCTAGTGTTAAATAACATGTTTATTCTTGATTGACTCCTGAAACTATTCAAGATCAATAAGACTCCCACTGTCTTCTTGACATATAAATTTCTTTCTTCAAGGAACATTGCTTGACAAACAAAATAAATATTCAAAAAGTTACTGTGAATTCTTGTCAAGATAACACTTTATTTAATTAGTGTTACTTTATCTGTGTTTTAACCAAAACTTCACAGCTACCAATTTCAAATGTGCTAGAGTAAGAAAACGTTTCTACTCCAAATATCATGAGGTGTTATAAACCAACTTAGTTTGAAATAAGCTTCAAGATAGGATTCGAAGTTACTAGAGTGTGACTCTAAAACTTGATTTGATATGAATTATGACTCATCTCTCGATTAAACCATTTCAACAATATCTGATTCCTCTTCTTAGTCATACAAATGCACTAAGATGTCCTTAGAGGATCAATTCTGACATGGTTCCGTAATCAATAAGATGATCACAAAACATGATACCAAAGTACTCTACTTTCGTTTCAGATTGGAGAAACTTTTATCTTTCTGCCTAATAGATTCTTCATATTCGTTCTGCCATTCTTTGAAACTTTTCAAAGAATCAAAATTACAGTTAATCTTATAGGTATAACCATATTTATTGAACCATCAATAAATCGTGAAGAATAAACTTATATCCTTTGTGGTGGATCTAAATATTCCACATCAATGTGTAGTAGATCCTCTAGCCCTTCACTTGATTCACATAGACATGTGATCAACGAATTAGTCATGATCTTCCAACAATGAAGGTTCTCATACACAAAAAAATTCAAATTTTATGACTCCAAGTTTCTATTGAACTAAAACTTGGGTGATGAGAATTCCTTTTCACTTGGTTAATTTGACATTTCCACAAATGACATAACTAAGAATCAAATTCGTATTTAACATTGCCAATAATAGAAAGATCATCACCAATTTTCATAAAGGCCATTGCAAGGAAATATAAAGTAACAAAAGTTCACTTTATTGATAAAATGTAGAAAAATTTGTCCTTACAATGAAAATATAAAAACTACGTTTCCATACATTTCCTAAGCAATCTATTAATCTATCATAACTCTTAAGCAACAACTAAAAAATCTAATCCTCGAACCACGTGATTGAAATCCATCTTTCACGATCAGATTCAACTCACTCTTCTTAAGCTTCATTCTTTCTCTTAGATCCTGCAAAACATCAAAATGTGACTATCACATCCTGTAATAAAACTCTGTGAATAGGAACTTAATAAAGTTAGACAATGGATGTACCTGAAGTAGAGTCATACAACTTGACATTACTATATTTGTGATCTTTCAGGTGGACAGGGTAGCTTCACATCCAATGTCCCTTCAATTGGCAATAGAAACATATGGATTCTTTAGGAATAGCACATGGAGCTATCTCAGAACTGGCCTTTCTCTTTACCATATGGTCAAACGGTTTGACCTTGGTCGATCCATTTCCATTGGGAAGAGAAACCTTTTCTGGACTACTAATGTTGCCATCGTCAATATCCATGGAAACTTGGGAGACAGGTCCTTCAAACACATTTGCTTGACCAGTGCTCTTTAGCATTTCCGCTTCAGTAGCAATTACCAAATATTTTAGATCAATTAGGCTTACGTCGTGGTTAGTCACATAGTAGTACTTAACGAACTGACTATATGACTCAGGAAACGAGTGAAGAACCAAATCAACAGCCATCTCTCTTGGGAAAACGACATCCAACATTCCCAATCTGTCAATGTGTGACTTCATTTTCAGAACATGCGCAAACACATAATCTTCATCTTATTGTTTGCATGCCAAAAGGGCTTGAGTAACTTTGAACTTTTCAAGTTGACAGAAACGTGGTTCAGGGAGAATCATTGGAGGAGGTGGAGGAAGAGTTGAAGAAGTATGATTTCCAGTTCCGCTAATGCTCGAAGAAGGGAACGTTCTTGTACCTTGATCGACACATGGAAGATCATCTTCAAAAGGAAAGCCATTTCCTAAAGGAAGAATAAGACCATTGTTTTCAGAACATGACATCTATAAAGGGAGAAAAGAATTCAAGTTAGTTGATTTAATCCTTAATTATTAACCCTAACTTTAAATTAAGGCTATGATCCATATTTTCGATTCGAATTCTGAAGAGGTATGTCGTAATCAAATTCGAATCTTTTTTAGGTAGGTAAGCATTTACCAGTTTCAATATAATGAAACTCCTATATCTTTTTAGATTCATTAAACTATTCAATAGCATGTTTAATCTCGATTATGCTCTCACTTTGTGACTGGGATGCCGAGGATCACAAACAATATGTGAATAACCATGAAAATTAGCTTGGTACTCTTGATGTGATTTATCATCTAAAATCAATGTGTCGGCTAACCACACGCGCTCCATTAACTCAATGATAATTTACGAGACACCCATTGCCAACACTATTAGTCCCATATTAATGTGCCGGTTAACCACACACGCTCCACTAACGACCAATAAGGTGCAATGTGCAAGTTCATGGGTTAGCATCAAATTCACATTTTTCCTAAAGTAACTAAGAATGAGATTTTTAGAAAAATGGTTTAGTTACTTTATCATTATACTTTTAATGAGGATTAATTGTCCTATCAAACCTATTTCGGCTAACGACCCTCCACCATACAAGAGAACGGTGGGTAAGAATGAATACCCAATGGCGGTCATTTTACATGTCGCTTCCTTAAACTCCCCTTATAGTATGGCTTTGTGAATGAGGTGTACTAGTGGTTCGACTGGCTCGTCTTATATATATAGTAATATTAAACATTTAATGTTACATATAATATAAGGGTGTATTTTAAACTTTTAAAATACTAGGGGTTTAATCTTTTAATAAATTAAACTTTTAATTTGATAAATTTAAACCTTTTATTGATTTATTAATTCTCTTTTAATTAAACACTTAATTAAATTATTAATAACATCCACAAGGATGTACTTTAAACCTTTACAATACTAGGGTTCTTAAATTGATGATTTCAAAATTAAACAATTTAATTAAATTTCAAATTATAAAACCAAAGGGAGTATTTTTAAAACTTTTCAAAAATATTAGGTTAAATTTTTAATAATTAAAATAACCATTAATTTTATCTTTATAAAAAATTAAACCAAATCATTAAATTTGATGAGAATATACAATTACCTTTAATAAAAATTCAATTTTAGGCAGAAAAATGAATTAAGGTAATCACCTGAATCAAGCCAAGATAATCAAAATCGGAAAATTAGGGATTTGATAGGCCAACTCGTCAAGTCTGGGCAGTACACTCGTCAAGTTGGGCCTACCCGTCGAGTTCCAAGATGAACTCGTCGAGTTCTATGAACATAATGACGATTCTGTTCCCTTCTCCTTTGAACAAGATCACAATTGCATCAATTTCAACTGAAAAACATCCTAGGCTCTGATGCCATTGATGGGTTTTGAGCACAACTACAAATCTTATGTGTTCATGCAATCATATAATTAAGGATCTAGGTTTTCACTAGTTGAACATGCAAACTTGAATACAAAAGAGAAACCCTAAAATGCATCTATGAAAAACGAAATTAACCTAAACATAGGTTTTAGATACATACCTCAATTGTTATGTAGTAATAACAATTAATCCTTATTGATTCTTAAACTCTTGAATGCAAATGCCTCAAATGTGACACCACTAATGGCTTACAAACACCCTTTACAATAGGATGAGAGGAGAGAGGGGGAGGCACACAACAATTTTTGGCTCTAGTAGGGTTAACTACATAGGGCCGAAAACCAAGGGGTTACTCTCCTTATATAGTTGTGGTTGCTTAGTCCCAAAGCTAGGGTTTGCAGGTGGAAACCCTAATTTTCTGCTTAAGGCCTAAGCAGCCCATGGACACCTTAATAAGAAGCCTTTTGATGACAACTTATAGGGCCTCCCTATAACTTTCGTCCACTCCTATATAAGGGGTATAAGAGCCCAACTTCACAGCTATTAATTAATTGCAAAAGAGCCATTTTATATTTAATTAATTCCTTTAATCCCAAAATTAATTCCAAATCAATTTCTAATTAAATATTAATTAATAACATGATTTTTAATTAATATATTATTCTCATAACATATTAATAAATCATTCATTTCAATTTATTTTTCCAAATATTAAATTCAACTTCTCTCCAAAAGCCATCTTGTCAAGTTGCAAGAGTTAAGGTAACCCAAAGGACTTGTGCTTCTATCAATTCTAGTATATACCAATTACAGTTAGGGGCTTAGACACCCAATCGAACACTATGGTCATTATGAGTTTATGGTGATGCCATTGGGTCTCACCAATGTGCCACCAACATTATGCATTTGATGAATCAAGTGTGCAGCCCAATGCTTGATCGATTAGTCGTTGTTTTCATTGATGATGTCCTGGTATATTCCAAGACCAAGGAACAACATGAGGAGCATCTTCGAGAGCTCTTGGGAGTTTTGAGGTGAGAACGCTTGTATGCCAATTTATCGAAGTGAGAGTTTTGGTTACGGGAGGTGTAGTTCTTAGGACACCTCATTAAGTAGAACGGGATTCTGGTCGTCCCGATTAAGATTGAGGCCATGATGCTGTGGGATTCTGAAGTCTCCATCGGAGATCAAGAGTTTTCTGGGTTTAGTCGGGTATTATTATAGATTCATTCATGAATTCTCTAAGGTTTCAATACCCCTCACTCGCCTCACGAGGAAGGGTATGGATTCTCATTGGGGACTTGAGCAACAACTTACTTTCGAGACGTTGAGACGGAAGTTATGTGAGGCCCCAGTGTTAAATCTCTCTGAGGGTGTTGAGGATTTTGTTTTGTGTTGTGATGCAGCAATCACTAGTTTTGGGGCAGTTCTGATGCAGAGAGGGAGAGTGATTGCTTATGCTTCCAAGCAGTTGAAGTCGCACGAGGTTCGGTATCTAACGCATGATTTGGAGTTGGGGATGGTGGTATTTACCCTCAAGAGGTGGCGGCATTATCAGTATGGGGTCCGGTGTACCATCTACACGGACCACAAGAGTTTGAGATATCTCATGGATCAGTTGTCTCTGAACATGAGACAACATATATTGCTTGACATAGTCAAGGATTATGAATTCGAGATTTTGTACCACCCAGGGAAAGCAAATACAGTCGTTGATTCCTTGAGCCACAATTCGGCTCGTTCTTCTATTAGGAGTTTATGCATAGGGTTTGGATTGGTTCGCCAACGTTGGATTTGATTAGGGAGGCTCAAGCCGAGTGAGTCAAGAAGGAGAATTGGAAACAGGAATGAATTCGAAGCGATATTGACATGTTTTCTACTGACATACGTGGGTTGTTGACCCGGTGCGATCGGGTTTGGGTACTAGATTTTGGTGGGATGAGGCTGATTGTGTTGTAGGTGGCACACAAGTCTAGATTTTCGATACACCATGGAGCCTCCAAGATGTATCGGGATTTGCAAATTAGTTACTGGTGCTCGTGCATGAAGAGGGAGATAGCTTGGTATGTTGAGAGGTGCTGGACCTGTCGGATAGTCAAGGCCGAGCACTAGAGGCGCATGGCAAGCTTCATCCGTTGGAGGTTCCCATGTGGAAATAGGAACATATCACCATGTATTTCATCACCAAGTTACCTCAGACGGCCAAGGGTTTTGATGCGATTTAGGTCACAGTGGATTGTTTGACCAAGAATGCCCACTTTCTAGCTATTTGAGAGAGCTCCTCGGCCAAGAAATTGGCTAATGTTTATGTGATGTGTATAAAATTGCACTAGTTTTAATCCTACTTTTAAGATATAATTAGACACACAAAGGCAGTGGACCTATCAATTGGTGGTATAGTTGTATAGGTAGGGTATCGAACACAGGGAACGGTAATTAAACTAATGACTAGAATTAACTAAAACAAGTAATAAAAGTAAATGGTTTTCTTTAGTTTTGCAAGACTAGAAACTTTAACACATTAACTAACACACAGTTTAATTAACTAACAACTAAAAAACAAGTAAAAACCAACTAAATTCAATGATTAAAAGGCTTTTGTTTAGGTTCGATTCATTTACTCCTATGGTTGATTTTATGGCAAGTGCAATGGATTAATTGTTATTGGCTACCGATTAAAGTGATTAGATTCACATTCGCTATTACCAATCCTTAGAAAACAAATTAATTTAAGCGGTGATCAAGTGATTAAACTAATGAATTCCCTAGTTTATTTATTCAGGTTAAATAACACTTGTAATTAGCCAATCAAATTAGTAATTCAATTAAACTCTTGTTGATGGTTTATCACACAAGCTCACACATTAATTTACCCATTTTCTAGTTAACCCTAGTTTCACATTCGCTATTCCTAGGCACATAATAATGTTTTAGATAAATCAAATGAGGTAAGCAATTAAGAGATGTCAATACAGCTTAATTACTTGTCAATTAACATAAAATAGTTATCGTTAATGCATAAGGTTCTTTAACAAGCTTAATAAAGCATAATTCACCAATAAAAAATTAATCCAACCATAAATCAATCCATAGTTGTAAATTTATCTACCCTACACAGAAACTATAAGGTTTTAGTTCATAATTATAGTAGAGAATAATCCAAAAACGAAGTCTAACAATTCACACATGGTTCTATTAGAGAATAAAGTAAAGAGTAAAACTTGTGTTGCCTTAAATCTCCTTAGAGTTGAAGGTTAGGGTTTCTCTCACGATTTCCAGAGCTTCAGCTGCTTTCCTGGTCGCAAAATACTTCCCAAGGATTCCAGAGAGAGGTTTTGATTCGACAATTTGGCTTCTATTTATAGTTCTTAGAAAACAGGGGCTACTCGTCGAGTAGATAACCAACTCGCCGAGTCCCCTTTAAGAATCCGTATACGGCAAGGACTTTGTATTTTTTTTCTTCACGAACATTCATGGGGACTCGCCAAGTAGTCGATGCAACTCGCCGAGTCCTTCAAGATTTTAACTTTTTTCTTCTTTTTTCTTCTTTCTTCAATTCTCGAGTTCCCGATCGTATTTCCCGCTTCATTTTTCTTCAAGCTCATCTTTTAGACTGAAAATATAATTTAAACATAATTAAGTACCTTTTGTCCATAAATTGCAATAAATTAGCCAGAAAATAATAAAATTCTAATTGAAATATATAGCTAACTATGCACATATCAAAATACCACACACTTGACTTTTGCTTGCCTCCAAGCAAAATTGAATTTTAATCATACTAGCATCACATAAAACAATCCCAATCCAACCCAAACATTATGCCAAGACCGCAACGCATGCATTTGTGTCTAAAATTTTTCCTAAAGAACCCCCTCAATTCTAAAAACTAACAATCATCATAAGCACTCGCCCACTTCTTTTGAACAATGCTTATTTTATGCATCCCTTCGAATCCATCCGCAGAAAACTTCCTAACCTCAAGGTATTTTTGGTTGAGTAACCCAAGCATACATAATCTAAAATTACAACTTTTTGATACCACTTTGGATCTCTTTTAGAATTCTTCATTTCTTTGAATTCACCACCTTGTTGTTTGATTTTTTGGTATCTTCAACTTTTTGAATTTTGATCTTTTGATTTCCACTTTGATTGCTCCAAAATTCTTACAACTTTTCTTGTAATTCTCTCTCTTATTTTTTTTACATGTAACTAACTTTTTTTTACTTAATACCAACATGCTTAAGCAAAGGCGCTCAACTTCAACCTTTATTGGTTAAAGATATTAGTTTTCCTGGATACATTTCAAGTACACAATGCTAAACATATTGAATCCCTCAAACTAAGCGCGATCGTGCTTTTGTCCCATGATTTCACTAGAATAAAGGAGGCCACAAATGCACTAGAACGTATATAGGCTCAACTAAACATTTGGGTCTTCATGCAATCACCAAACATAACACTATCATGGAATCCTAATTGTTTTTACCATATTTTCTAAATTAATCCTAGTGATTTTGATGCAAAATTTTCAAAATTATACCTAAATTAAGATTCTAATGTAACTAATATAATCAACCCCCTACCCTACACTTAATTTATGCAATGTCCCCATTGCATGTTATGCATGACAAAGAAAATGACAAAATAAAGAGGGAATTGGAACAAACTCCCTTGGGATAGTAGTGGCGAGGTCGATATTTCTTCTTATGAGCTCCTTCTTCTATTGACTTTAGACATGGGAACAGCTCATCCATGCCTTGGGTGTCAAATCTAATGTGGTATAGCTCCAAATATGCAGGAAGATAGTCTCGAAAATCTTCAGGAATTAATCTTCAAAGAATATGAGTAAAGCCTTTATCAAATGTGGTCAAATCATAAGCTTGAGAATGGAATATCGAGTGACTCGTCGATTCAATATGATAACTCGTCAAGTAGTAGCGTATCTGTCAGAAAAATCGCGAAATTACACACGGACTCGTCGAGTCCATGATGTGCACTCGGCCAGTACAACGTTGAGTGAAAACAAATATTCTTCTTCTTGAACACGGTTCTGAGTTGTTTTGTAATTACAAGTTAGTATTCCTCCTTTATTTTTCTTCAGTAAATAACACTCTTTAACCCTTTCACTTCCGGACTTGATCTTAAACTCAAAACTTCCACGTCCTCATCTAGACTCGACTCTCACTTGGTTAGCTTTGACTCTAGACTTTTACACGCATCCTAAGCTTCAAACTGAAAAGATAAACACAACCACAAGTGATAGATACAAAAAAAATTCCTACTTAAACCTAGATACTAGAAGTTCAAAAACCACACAAAACACAAAAACAAATAAAAGTAGTCTTTAAACAACCAAATAAATAAAAACCACAAGGTATCAATCTTCATCATCTTCTTCATTTTCCCCAGCTCCACTACCACCGGCTTGATTCCTTCTTTGATTCATCCTTTCTTCGCAACTTGGAACATAAGGGTATTCGGGTCCAGGTCTTGGCGCAATATTCATTTGTTCAAAGAAGTAAACAAATGACCCATTGAAGTAATTCATGCTTCGTCCAATATCATCTCGGTACCTTCTCATCTCCACATTATACCAGTCCATTGGTAGCTCCTCTTCCACTGGAATGACCGGCGGGTCTTCTCGGACATGATCCCTTCGCTGCCTCACCCTCCTTCCCGGCTCCTCGGGTACCAACACCTCATCCTCATTTGGAATTCTAACATGCCCCCACCATAATCCTCTATGATTCTCGCCCTCCTAAATAATGTGGTGCTAAAAGGAGGAGTAGGAATCATTGTCAACACCCTTGCCGCACCTTGCTCCAAAATCCCATATGTCCTAGCCAACCTTGTAACAAACACTCCCCCGTTAATTTTAGAGGTAATCCTCTCCTTAACCGCCCCCTCCGCTAAGTATTTTGCCAAACAATACGGCAAATTGCAAAAAGTATTGGGGGTAATGATGCTCTACATGTAAAAGATATCGAGGGTGGGGACCTTGTCATTGTCCTTTCGCATGTTGATAGTGCTTGCCATAAGACGGTGGATCAAACGATGGATGGGGGAATGGATGTGTCCCTCTTGAGCAAAGGAAGGAATATAGACCTGATTAGTAATAGTATTCCACCAGTTAGAAGCAACCACCTCCTCGGGAAACACTTTGTGGCAGTTTCCAAGGAAGGACTCAAAATTCTCGGACATGATTATGTTTTGATCATAGATCCCTAGGCTCCATGCAAGATCCACTATGCTGCATTGGCGCACTTCCCCTCCAAGACAAAAGATGATAATACCCGGATTATAGTGATCATTACCACCCCGGAAGGAAATGGTAGAGAAGAATTCCCAGCATAATTCTTGGTAGACGGGTTCTTGAATTTTGAATAACCGGCTCCACCCATCACAAATTATCGTCATCCCATTGTTTTCAAAGGACTTGACCAAATACGGGGTCAATTCCTCCTCTAACCCCAATTGGCCAATCCACTACCAATCTATCTCGTTGGGAACATTAATCTCCTTGCGCTTAAGTGCTTCTAGTTTGTTCTTGGCATGAGCTAGTGAGGATTTAGAATTGATTTGTGGGAAGTTTAGCAATGGGATGTTCCCATGACCACCTCCTCTTGAGCTCTGACCACGCCTCGACATGTTTTATGCAAAACAAAACCCATAACACAACAAGCAACACACAAAAAAATTATAAATGTAAAAAATTTTGGGCATCTGAAACATGGACTCGCTGAGTACAAGAACCGACTCGGCAAGTCGTATGAACTTTGCGAGTCCATTCCCTTATTCGGCCAAAATCAACCATCCAAATACACAAATCACTCCAGGGGTTTGTCTAGGTATGTCTATTAAGCATAAATTCCCAAGAAATTTTGTCTATAACAACCTAAATTGAACGAAAAATCAAAACCCTAAGATTGGAGTAAACCTAAAAATCCAGTTATCCACAAATTATGGTAATAAATCTACCCAAGGTGTGAACTTTAAGAAGATTAAGCAGTAAATTATTACCTTTTTCTTCGGAATTGCAAGGAATAACAAGAGAATGGAGATGAAAGCGAGAGAGAGAGTATTGCTCGTCAAGCGGCTAGTGGCTGCGCTTGTGAGTATGTTTTACCAATTAGGGTTAAAACCCCTATTTTACAGAATGTGAAAATTATATATTTTTTTTGGGTAAATATGTGGACTCGCCGAGTAGGTGTACCTACTCGCTGAGTAGATACGCGAATTCGTGATTTTTCAGGATTTTTCAAATAGACTCGCCGAGTAGAGGAGTGGACTCAACGAGTTTTTCATTTTGTTTGAAAAAAATTTGAGTTCTTAAATTTTATGCCACCATACCCCACACTTGAGCAATGCTTTCCACAAGCAATCATTTTAATGACAGAAGAAGATTGATAAAAGCAAATCCTAAAAGAAAACAAAAATAAAATGAAAAAGAAAGGTAAAAAGAAAGTGAACTCTAAACTCGGTTTGCCTCCCGGAAACGCTTCTTTTTGAGGAGTCGTTAGTTGGGCTCCTTCCCACTTTACGTTTCAGTGGTTTCTTCCAAATGCATCCATTCTTCAAGTCCTTCATCTTTTGGGATCCATTCTTCATAATTCTTCACCCTATGCCCATTAACCATGAAAGGGGTTCCATCTTTGGATATAAGCTCAATAGCTCCATGTGGGAAAACTTTTTTAACCACAAAAGGCCCATCCCACCTTGTCTTTAGCTTGCCCGGGAAAAGCTTTAATCTTGAATTGAAGAGTAACACCTTTTGTCCTTCATGAAAGTCCTTATTACCCTTTAGTCTCTTGTCATGCCAATTCTTAGTATTCTCTTTGTATATCAAGGAATTTGTGTAGGCTTCATTTCTAAGTTCTTCAAGGGCATTCATTTGCACTAACCGGTTGTTACAAAGTTCAGCCAACTCAAATTTACACATCTTTAAAGCCCAATATGCTTTATGATCTATTTCAACCGACTAATGACAATTCTTTCCATAAACTAACTTATATGGTGTAGTACCAATAGGTGTTTTGAAAGTTGTTCGAAAATCCCAAAGTGCATCATTAAGTTTATCTGACCACTCCTTTCGATTTCCTCCAACCGATATCTCCAAAATTCTTTTTAATGCCCAATTCGCCACTTCAGTTTGTCCACTCGTTTATGGGTGATAAGATGTTGAAAACCTATGGTGTACACCATATCTTTTTAAAACCTTAGCTAATTGATCATTTGCAAAGTGAGTGCCACGGTCACTAATAAGAGCTTTAGGAACTCCAAATCTTGAAAATAACTTTTTGAGAAACGCACCATCATTCGAACATCATTAGTAGGTAATGCTTGTGCCTCTACCCATTTTGATATGTAGTCGACTGCCACCAAGATATATTTATTCCCTTTTGACATTGGGAAAGGTCCCATAAAGTCAATCCCCCCAAATATCAAATATTTCACAAACTTGAATATTATGTTGGAGCATCTCGTTACGGGATGATATGTTCCCCGCTCGCTGGCATGAATCACATTCTTTGACATATTGGGCAGCATCTTTAAAAATTGTAGGCAAATAGAACCCAATATCAAATTTCTTTTTAGCCGTATAATGTGCTCCATGATGTCCTCCGGTGGGCCTGCTATGGAAATGCTCCAAGATATCCTGACTTTCTTTCCTGAACACACATCTTCGTATCATCCCGTCTGCGCAGCTTCGGAAAAGGTATGGCTCGTCCCAAAAGTAGTACTTTATTTGTGAAAATAATTTCTTCTTTTGTTGGCGGTTTAAGTCTTTTGGAATGTATTCAGTTGCTAAGTAATTAGCTATATCTACAAACCATGGCACCTCTCCTGCTATTACCAAAAAAATACTCATTGGGAAAATCATCTCCAATCTTGTGTTCTTTCAACTCTTCCAAATGCGGGTTCTCTAATCTTGATAAATGGTCCGCAACCACATTCTCCATTCCTTTTTTGTCTCTTATTTCAATATCAAATTCTTGTAGAAGAAAGACCCAACGTATCAATCTTGGCTTAGCATCTTGTTTAGCAAAAAGATACTTAAGGGCAGAATGGTCGGTAAAAACTATTGTCTTGGATAAGACTAAATATGGTCGAAATTCATCAAAAGCATATACCACCGCTAGTAGCTCCTTCTCGGTAGTAGTGTAGTTTTATTGAGTTGGGTTTAAAGTTTTGCTTGCATAGTAGATAGGTTGAAAATGTTTATCAACCCTTTGCCCTGAAACAACTCCCACTGCATAGTCACCAGCATCACACATTAGCTCGAAAGGAACATCCCAATTTGGGGCTATCATGATGGGAATAGTGGTCAATTTTTCTTTTAATAAATGAAATGCTTCATGACATTCTTTAGAGAACTCGAATGGAGCGTCCTTTAAGAGTAATTGAGTCAAAGGCCTAGTGATCTTTGAGAAGTCTTTAACGAAGCAACGATAAAATCCCGCATGGCCAAGAAAACTCCTTACCCCTTTTACATTTGTTGGAGGGGGTAACTTAGCTATTGTGTCTAGTTTTTCTCTATCCACTTCTATCCCATTCCTTGAAACCTTGTGTCCCAACACAATTCCTTCTTTTACCATGAAGTGACACTTTTCCCAATTAAGGACAAGGTTGGTCTTCTCACATCTAGCTAGCGTCAAATCCAAATTGGATAAACAATCTTCAAAAGATGATCCGAAAACCAATACATCATCCATAAAGACCTCCATAAATTTCTCGATCATGTCGTGAAAGATGGCCATCATGCAACTTTGGAAAGTATCTGGTGCGTTGCATAACCCAAAAGGCATGCGTATATATGCGAATGTTCCACTTGGGCGTGTAAAAGTGGTCTTCTCTTGGTCTTGTGGGTCGATTGGAATTTGAAAATACCCCGAAAAGCCATCGATAAAACAATAATATAGATGACCGGAGAGCCTTTCTAGCATTTGATCGATAAATGGCAACGGGAAGTGATCCTTGCATGTAGCATCATTTAGTTTTCTGTAGTCGATGCAAACACGCCACCCGGTTACTGTTCTCGTTGGAATTAACTCGTTGTCTTCATTGGTAACCACCATCATTCCTCCTTTCTTTGGTACCACTTGCACCAGGCTTACCCATGGACTATTGGAGATTGAGTAAATGATCCCAACGTCTAGTAATTTAACCACCCCCTTTTCACAACTTATTGAATGTTTGGGTTATGTCTTCTTTGGCGTTGAACTACAGGTTTAGCTCCATCTTCTATGTTAATCTTATGAGAACAATAATCCGGACTAAACCCCTTGATATCGGTTATCTTCCATGCTATGGCACCTTGCCTCTTCTTTAGTACCCCTACAAGGCGTTCTTTTTCATGTTTGGCTAGATCAGCAGCTAGAATTACTGGTTTTTGTTGGCCATCTTCAAGAAATGCATACTCCAAGTGACCCGAGAGAGCTTTAATTTCAGTTTTCATGTTCTGAATGTTGAACACGTCGAGTCCAGTGAGGGGACTCGTCGAGTACTGGGTTAAATTCACGACTGATTGGGTTTCTTCGAATGGACTCGTCAAGTCGGTCGATGCTACTCGGTGATTCGCACTTTCTGCACTTCTAATTAGATCATTATATCCAGCTTCCTAGAGCAGTCTATCTATCTCCATCAGGTCTCTTTCAGCATCAAATTCTTCTTCAAAGGTGATAGTGGACTTGTTTGGCTCATCTTCTTTCCATTCATCTATTAACTCCTCCAACATATCAACCGTGAATGTCGTGTCATCACTACTCCTTGCATGCTTCATGGCTTGATCAACTCCAAACGTAACTGATTCGTCTCCCATGCGAAGAGTAAGTTTGGAATCTCGCATGTCAACTACAGCACTCGCAATGTTGAGGAAAGGTCTTCCAAGTATGATTGGGACTTGAGGGTCTGCTTTCATGTCTAGTACTATGAAGTCCGCGGGAAATACAAACTTATCAACTTTCACCAATAGATCTTCGCATATTCCCCTTGGAAATGTGACCGTTTTGTTTGCTAAGTGAATTCCATTCGATTTGGCCTTGGCTCCGGAAGATCTAATTTCTTGAAGAATGAGTACGACATGAGATTTACACTTGCCCCTGAATCAGCCAATGCATAAATAGTAGCTAAATTTCCGAATTGACAAGGCAAGGTTAAGCTTCCCGAGTCACCCTTCTTCTTAGGTAATTTGTTCAGCATGGCAGCTGAACAACTCTCATTTAGGACCACTTTCTTCACTTCTTCCATCTTCTTTCTATTAGTTAAAAGATCCTTGAGGAATTTGGCATATTTTGGCATTTGTGCAACGGCTTCGATGAATGGCATATTAATTTGAAGGGCCTTTAAGTGTTCCAGGAACTTTTGATAGTCAACATCATTCTTTTCTTGTCTAGCTCGAGCTGGAAATGGCAGTGAAGGCTGGTATGGCTTCACAGGAGTTTTATTTTTCTGTTCAGGTGGGGGACTCGTCGAGTCCATATCAACGACTCGACGAGTCGAGTCGGGAAGTCGGGATTCTTCAGTTTCTGCTTCTTCCTCTTGCCCCAGCTTAGGATCTTCTTTCTGAATAGGGGCCAGAGGATTTATAATCTTCCCACTACTAGTTGTAAATATGTTTATATGTTCACCTTTTGGGTTACTTTCGGTGTTGCTACGAAGTCCACTCGGTCTTCTTTCGTTTATTTGTTGTGCAAGTTGGCCTAGCTGCTTTTCTATGTTGAGAATGGATGATTGTTGATTCCTAAGCAAAACTTGTTGATCTTTCATCATAATTTGGTGTTCTCTCAACATGTTTTGTTGATCTTTGATCGCTGCATCGGTATCGTTATGCCTTTTCTCGGACGCGTCTACGAATCTTGTAAGCATATCTTCCAAGTCTGTTTTCTTTTCTAGCACCGGTTCCTCCTTTTGATAAAAGCCTCTTTCTTTTATATTATACTTTTCCTCCCTTACCTTCTTGTACTCATCATATGGTAGCCATTCTTTCTTGGGTTTTCACCATTTGTCATCATACCGATCACCACTTGAATAACATACTTGTACGTTTCGGTTCCCGTTTGCATCAAGGTCACAGTCTTTAGTAAGGTGGGTCCTTCTACTGTTTTCACATCCCACTCTAATGGCATGGATGGATTGGTCCATCTTAGACATTCTTTTATCCATGCTTTCCAATTTTGCCATCAATGCCGCCATGTCATCCGAAATAGCATTCACCATCCCTCTAGTTGAGTCATTCCTTGGGTTATGATATTCTCTAGAGTGTTTAGATAATTCTTCAATTAGCTCTTTTATCACCGGGGGGGGGGGGGGGGGTTCTTTTTTAGAGGTCCTTGCGAATCATGGAGCTGCCTAGTTGTTACATTCACTCCATCATAGAAAATGGAGACTTCTTGTTGACTATTTTGATCATGTTGGGCAATTCCTTAGTAGGCCTTTGTATCTCTCCCATGCCTCATAAAGTGACTCTACAGCTTGTTGTTCAAAATTAGCTATGGCTTTCTTCAACTTGGCTATCTTTGAGGGAGGGCAAAATTGGTCTATAAATTCTTCTTTCATTTTAGCCCAAGTAGTGATGGATTCTGGAGGGAGTGATTTCAGCCAATATTTCGCGGCCCCCTTAAATGTGACCGGTAACACACAAAGCAAAACAGTATAGGATTCACATTAGGAACATTGAAATAATCGGCTTTGTCGTTGACCTTGTCTAGGTGCTTGTACGAATCTTCGTGATCCTTCTCGAAGAATGGGATTTCCTTAAGTTGAGCAAGTATGTAGCCCTTAAGTACAAAAGTGGCGGTTGCGGGAATCGCGGGTTGCACGAGTCTCGGGTCGGTATCATCTCGCATCCTTTTCTTCCATTCACCCATGGGGACTTCATCAATGTTTTCCATTGTGTTAGCAAGTTCTTCTTCAAAGTTGCTTTCTTCTTCGTATTCGTACTAGTATTCATACTCATATTCGGTTTCTTTTGGCAATAGGTTTTCTTCAAAATTCTCATGCTTGCTTTCTTCGCTCCTTTGATTGCTAGACTTGCCTGCTTTCTTTCTTTTCTTCTTTCCAAAGACTGATTTAAGGTCCTTGAAAGGATATTTCTTTGGTGAGTTAGTGTCTTCAACGAATTTATCCTTGTTCTTCTTAAGAGTGGATTTCGGGTCTTCGTATGGAGGAACCAAAGGTGTATTCGAACCTCGAGTCATGTAATTCCTACAACCAAACAAGAAAAACACATAAAAAGAACAAAAATGAAATAAAAACGAAACTGAGAATTCACCTTGGACTCGTCAAGTAGCTTCGACTGCACTCGGCGAGGTCAAGGTTAAGACATAATTTTTTTTAACACAAACTTAAAAACAAAAAAACATAATACTTAATCGTAATAACTAAATTACTAAAGCAGAAACCTTGAGCAAGATAAATCTCACACAAAGGGTCGATAACACTAGTAATTAGAATTAAGTTTTGAACCGTTCCCCGGCAACGGTGCCAAAAACTTGATGTGTATAAAATTGCACTAGTTTTAATCCTGCTTTTAAGATATAATTAGACACACAAAGGCAGTGGACCTATCAATTGGTGGTATTGTTGTATAAGTAGGGTATCGAACACAGGGAACGATAATTAAACTAATGACTAGAATTAACTAAAACAAGTAATAAAAGTAAAAGGTTTTCTCTAGTTTTGCAAGACTAGAAACTTTAACACATTAAACAACACACAGTTTAATTAACTAACAACTAAAAAAACAAGTAAAAACCAATTAAATTCAATGATTAAAAGGCTTCTGTTTAGGTTCGATTCATTTACTCCTATGGTTGATTTTATGGCAAGTGTAATGGATTAATTGTTATTGGCTACCGATTAAAGTGATTAGATTCACATTCGCTATTACCAATCCTTAGAAAACAAAATAATTTAAGTAGTGATCAAGTGATTAAACTAATGAATTCCCTAGTTTATTTATTCGGGTTAAATAAGACTTGTAATTAGCTAATCAAATTAGTAATTCAATTAACCTCTTGCTGATGGTTTATCACACAAGCTCACACATTAATTTACCCATTTTCTAGTTAACCCTAGTTTCACATTTGCTATTCCTAGGCACATAATAATGTTTTCAGATAAATCAAATGAGGTAAGCAATTAAGAGATGTTCATACAGCTTAATTACTTGGCAATTAACAGAAAATAGTTATGGTTAATGCATAAGGTTCTTTAACAAGCTTAATAAAACATAATTCACCAATAAAAAATTAATCCAACCATAAATCAATCCATTGTTGTAAATTTATCTACCCTAAACAGAAACTATAAGGTTTTAGTTCATAATTATAGTAGAGAATAATCCAAAAACAAAGTCTAACAATTCACACATGGTTCTATTAGATAATAAGTAAAGAGTAAAACTTGTGTTGCCTTAAATCTCCTTAGAGTTGAAGGTTAGGGTTTCTCTCACGATTTCCAGAGCTTCAACTGCTTTCCTAGTCGCAAAATTCTTCCCAAGCATTCTAGAGAGAGCTTTTGATTCGACAATTTGGCTTCTATTTATAGTTCTTAGAAAATAGGGGCTACTCGCCGAGTAGATAACCAACTCGCCGACTCCCCTTTAAGAATCCGTATACGCCAAGGACTTTGTATTTTTTTTCTTCGCGAACATTCGTGGGGACTCGCCGAGTAGTCGATGCAACTCGCCGAGTCCTTCAGGATTTTAACTTTTTTCTTCTTTCTTCAATTCTCGAGTTCCCGAACGTATTTCCCGCTTCGTTTTGCCCCGATATACAGGGATGTTTCAAGTGATTTCCTAGGTTGGTAGGGTAGCTTATCGGTTGGAATTGCCTGAGTAGCTCGGTCTGATTCACAACACCTTCCATGTTTCTCAGCTTTGGAAGTGTGTGGCTGATGATTTAGCAATTATTCCCTTGGATGATATTCAGGTTGATGATCGCCTGAATTATGTAGAGAGACCAATGGTGTTTTTGGATAAGAAGACAAAGACCTTGCGCAACAAGGTGGTATCTTTGGTCAAGGTCAAGTGGTAGCATCGGAAGGGTTCTGAATGGACTTGGGAACCCGAGGCATAGATGCATGAGCATTTGCCCTGAGTTTTTCACGACAACGGACTTTAAGGACAAAGTCTTTTTCAAGTGCGTCAGAATTGTAACATCTTGATTTCCAAGTATTTACATTTTTTTACCCTAATTAGGAGATTGTTTTCAAAATGGTCCCATGTGGCACTTAAATAAAACGCATGGAACTGATGGCGTACGTTGGACGTATGTGATTGAACAACTAACCCTAATTTTAGGGTTTGGACCTTATTTAAACATCCTTAACTCCTAAGACCCTCTTCATTCATCAGTCTCTATCCCCATCTTCGACTCTAGCTAACCCTAATCTCTTGTGTGAGCATTTTTGACATTGAGTGTGTATTTTGGTGATCTTGAAGGAGGAAGAAGGAAGTGGAATCATCTTGGGACCTCAAAGACAATCTAGATCCAAAAGCACATCATCATTTTGCACCGCTTGGAGGTAAAATGCTCTGATCTTGATAAAATTTTGTTTAGATCTTGTTAGCCATGGATTTGTGTTCATTTGGGTCCCATAAGCATGGATTTTATGAGTATGGGTTACTCTAAATCATATTAGTTGTCCTTCAAACGTTTTAGAGTGTGTAAAATCATAAAAATGTAACCTTGGTCCTTAGTTCCCTTCCATGCATGGATTATGATGTCTTAATGAGTTAAGAAGTTAGGGTTAGGGTTTTTGGTATTAGGAATTTTCTAGCTATGAAAGTCATAAAGTTGAAAACTTTATGACTTAGAATGTTATTTTGGGACTAGATCTGCATTTGGACTAATGGACTTAATGGATTATACCCTAGTTAGAAGGATAAGTTGGCGACGGAGTACGCTGGGCGTACTCCTGCACGTACTCCCTTAAGCCCCCGATATTGATGTCGAGTACGTCGTGTGTACATGTTTCGTACATTGGGCGTACTCAGCCAAGGTGAATTGATTAACTTTTCGTACCCTTGACCAGTATTTTGACCTAAGGTTATTTTTGGTATTTTGAATAATGGTTTGAGACCGGGTCACTGTTTTTGTACAAGTGACCTGTAGAGTTCGTATACGCAGATGTGATGTATCCATACATCTTTTCAGAGTGAGAGGTGAGTTTTCCTCATTGTACTTGTGGGTCGAAGGCACCAATGTTGGTCCACTAGATTATGTATCCTAGTATATAGGATGTTGTTATGCAGTAGGGATCTGTTAGATATGTATCTCGGTATATAGGATGCTATTATGATGTAGTGATCCATAGATCTGCATGTTAGTCAGTTGACTGGTTATATGATTATCTGTTTGTTGAATATATGTTATTTGTTATATGTCGAGATAGTGCGATTGGGTTGAGACTATATTGCTTTGTACGGTCAGTCAACAAACTCGGGGTAATCCAACCAGAAGGTGGTGGGCTAAGGTAGTCTAACCGGGAGGTTGAGGACCCAATATGAAATACGTACGGCATGCCAACCGGGATGTTGTGGGCCAGAGTAATCTAACCAGAAGGTTGTGGACTCAACATGCAATATATATATATATATATATATATATATATATATATATATATATATATATATATATATAGATATATATATCTTGTTTGGTTGTGTGTGGTACTTTGGGGGAACTCACTAAGATTTAGCTTTTTGTTTTGGGTTATTGTTTAAGGTATTTCAGACGATCGTGGGACAAAAAAGGCGTGATTGTGCACATCCTCTTGGTTTTTTGATTTTGGATCTGGGCATACTATGATTGTGACTATTACTCTTGGAAATAATGTTTTGTAAACAATTGTGGTCGTTGGATAGTTTTTGCAAAAAAAAATGAACATTTTACTCTGATTTTGGGATGTTACACAAAAGTTGTCATTCTAAAACACTCTCTGGTTATTTTTAATATCATTCTAACCTCTTTAAATGGATTATAGATGGTATGGTTTTGTTATAAAGTCGAAAATAAACTTGTTATTTTTATGCTACCGTTGCCCGATTTTTAAGAAAAACTATCTTTTATTTATGTATCAAAACTCATTAGTGGTATCAGATCCATCTTTTATATATTAGAATGAGTTTTTATATTTGATAATCTTTGGTTTTTTTGAAAACAAAGACGGATTTCCTTTGGTTAAGAAATGTGCATATTTGTCTTCTTTAGCAACTTGTAATTTAAAATTATATATATATATATATATATATATATATATATATATATATATATGTGTGTGTGTGTGTATAACCACTTTTCATGCATTTTGGTTATATAAAATTTGCCCTAGAAAAAACAAAGAGTAGTTTGTTATTATATTTGATATGTTGTTGTATATAAACAAGCCATATAGACATTTGTGTTGCGTTTGGTTGATATTTATTTATTCATAAGATGTAATAGATAAATAGACATTTTTTTTATTTGTTTATTTGTTGTAATAAATTAGTTAGACTAGTTGTATTTCTTTTCAAATGTAACAAGATGAAGAAATGAGCATTCTGAAGATGACTTAACCACTTAAGACTATAATCCCTACCAAGAGCTTCTACTCTTGGTTTTGGGCTTAATTATAGTCTTATTGGTTTAAGTGTTACAACCTTTACAACATGAAGAATTGAAGTTCTTTTGCAAGCAAGAGTTGTCATGGAAAGTGGGAGTTTGAAGAACTTTTGAAGTGTCCCTTAAGTCCTTTAGAAAATACTTAATAATTCTTTTGATGGCTCACAAAAATTATTAATAGACATGACTTGGTTTATACATATTTTACATGCATGTGATGTTTATTTTATGATTGTTATATGTTATGTTTGATGTATAAAAATGGTTTTTGCAAGCTAAATAACATTTTAACAAAAGATAATATCACTTGAAGTTTGAAAAAAAATATTTAAAAGGTAACATAAGATGTTTATGAATGACTATTTACAAAAACGTTTTTACCGGTTACCGGGTAAAAATCTATTTTTTTGCTAAAAATAGTTTTATAGTAAAACTTATAAATAGCTAACTTTAAGATATTTGAAATGGTTTAAAACGTGTTTAAATGTTATATAAACTCGATGTATTTATAATAAATAATGAGTTTTTATTAAAAAGACTAAAATTGGTTTATAGCGAAATAACGACAAATAATAAAACTAGTGATTTTTTTACGTAAAAACTTGATATATGATATTAGTTTTTAAACATAACGCAACATGTTAATATTATGTTTTATGCATGCCAAAATGAGATTTAAAACATAAGTGTCATCACCGAAGTTTTGGTTTATCAGAATATTAGTTTTATCATTAGATGTATAAAACTAATTTTATTAAATAAAATGTAACACTCGTCTCCTTAGGTACAATTGTGACAACCCGAAAAATATGTCACCTACCGCCGTTAGTATTTAATGATAGAACACAAAACTATAATTAGGACAACGTTGTAACAATCTGGTATATTTTAATATATTCGAATTTTTCATCCTTAATTACTTCAACATTTAGGCTAAAAAATAAGTGCGCAAAAAGTCACTTCACTTGAGAACATGTTAACTTATTTAGACTCTATAAGTTACCACGATTCTAGAAAAATAAATTTCGCAAGAATCTGATTCCATATGGTTGGGATATAACTTTTATAGTAAATAAATATTTAATGTACTTAAAAACTTACAACAACGAAAACTACAAGGAGTATGGTTGACTTTTGGAAAAAGTCATAAACTAGGCAATCATATTACTACTTAAAGTAGGAATTATGAGGCAAAGAATGCCTAAAATGGAATCCATATGAGAGAATTATGATTTTTATAAAATCAAAACAACAATAAAAACTATTCGAAAAACTAATGTTAAAACTAGCTAAAACGACCAAAAGGAATGTTGTAGAGGAAAACGAGACCTACACAGATATATAAGAGCCGTTGAAAATGGAGTTCATGTGCGAGAGTTACGAAATTTCAAAGATGGATTTTTACCGTCACGCGCGCAGTGCGTCGCGCACACCTGACAGTCGATACATCTGGACACGGAGCGACATGGCTTGCGGAGAGGACGACACATGGCATCATCCTACGGTTCACATGCATTTGTGTGGCGCGCACTCCAAAACTTGCTATAAGTAGCAAGATTTTGCTGAACAATTTCCTTACCCATCTCATCCGTTCTCTCTTTGCCTTTATTCACGTGCCACTGTTCCTAGCGCCTCTCGAAGTACTAACTTGTGGTTTCTACCCTACAACAACATTTTCATAACTTACAGGTGACTTCACGGCCCTATTTCCCATACTCTTTCGGGGGGATACATGTTAAAATGCATCTATCACGTAGTTATTACTAATTATAATTAGATAACTACTCTCATAACATTAGCATGATATTATGCCCGATAGATACTGTTCCCAAACATTTTTGCTAATATTATGCCTAGTTTTTATACTGATTCATACTGATAGATAAGATTATACCTAGTCGATACGCTGCCAAGTTGCTAGGAAACATTGAAACACTGAACACTATTATAGCCACCCTTTGGATAAAGCTTAGTACCTAGTGTTACTCTGCCCAAATACTCGTCTACACTAAACACACTAACAAGGATGATCTCTAGTCGATACGTTAGTTAGTTGCAAGGAAACACAAATACTCTAGCCACCTTTTGATAAGCTTAGTACCTGGTGGTTACTCTGCCCAAATACTCGAATATGCAAAATACACCAACTCAAATACATATATATATATATATATAAGATAAATGATATAGATAATAAGTATTAACTATGAATACAATAACAACACGGCCAACTAAGGGAGGCCCCCATATAACAAGAGTTAGATGAGACACGATTCATCAACACGATGTAAGATATTCATCTAGCTCCCGACCTTTAATTGTTAAATATTAAGTGAGCGGGAGAGATATGGATAGATCTATATAGGATTGACACTCCTACCTGTGGTTGCGAGCTACAACCTGACAGCAATTCGAAACAAACATAATTTTCTAAACACATTTTCGACGCCTGATGAAGCGTCATGGTTTTCGGGATCAATAGGCAGAGCTAGATTATAGGAACTCATCATAAATTTGTTAAACTAACACTAACTGTCTTAGAATACTTCTAGGATATAACCTAAGAAAGTAGCGAAAGAACACACAAACTCAATGAAGTGAGTTTAGCATAAACGAGATAATAAAAATAACCACTCCACGTTTAATAATAATTAAACCTGTGGACTCACCAACATTATGTTGACCTTTCAAAAACCGCATGTATTCTTAGGAGAATGAACCCGAATGCAGGAGAAGGTAACCCCGGTAATGCAACTTGAAGTGCATGTGCTTTACTTTTTGTACTTTGCTTTCGTAACCTATTTGTACCTTGAACAATTGTGTAACATATTTTAGTCAATAAATAAATAGAAACATTGTTTAATATATTAGTGTTTTACTCAATGTATGTCTTTGGCCTGAGATCCAACACTCTAACGTCACACAACCCAACATTTTCGTTGCCATCCTGGGTGTGACAAAATTTCTTTGTAATTTTCTAAAGCTTAATTTTTAGGAAAATTGTTCCTATGCAGGGTGTAGGCTAGTCACCTACGCATGGCACAGGTCAAGAAGTCTTTACGAGGGTTTACTGCCCTACGCGGTGCATAGATATATCTACGCAAGGTTCAAACCCTAATTGTGGGGTTGTGAGCCCTATTTAAGGGCCTTGACTTTTTGAGACCCTCTCCATATGCAACATCCACCCCTCCATTCATTCACCTCGAAACCTTATCCCCTTAGTGTGAACTTTGAAGGGCTTGAGTGATTCTTTGTGTGTTTTGAGCCCTATCCCCCAGCGTGATCGGACAACATACCCTTGATTTTATTCTGCATTGAAATTTGATTTTTACTATGATGTTGAGAATATTTTATACTTTTGTTGATTTGAGACAAATTGGTTGTATTTTTGGGTATTTGGAAAATGATAATTTTACCACTGTTTTTGGGTTGTTACATAAAATGACTTTTATTCTACAAATGCACAAAGTCATCAGATTTTTATTATTAAAGAGAGATTTAAAATTGTGATTTTAGAACTCATGGAAAATACCAAGTCTTAAATAAAAAATGAAATTTTATTAAGACTATTACTGGTTCTTAAGCGTTCTACGACTAAACTTTAAATATCGAGTTTTAGTTTATAATTAATCGCAACTAATGGTAAATAAAATGAAGTTTTATTTGGTAGCTAAAGAAGCTTATAACAAGTGCTATGATTTTCAAAAAAAGGTTACATGAGTTGTTGGATGCATGTAATATTCATGAGACTATGTTTTTTATAACTATATTCGGAAAACATGTACATAAATCATTTTCTTACAAATGAAAGTCATTTCCGTCCTTTTGAAGAACACTCGAGCATCATTTGTGCAGTCTTAGTGGGCGATGGGTCACCTAACCACTAGGATTGTCTTATGATGTTCGGGGTAGTTTTGTATTTTCTAGTGACATAAGGGTCACCTAGTCACTAGTTTGTTGCTATGCTACAAGTTTTTTCAAGTATGAAGACTTTGATGGAATCTTGTGTGATAAAAGTCACCTACGCATGAGAGGTCTGAGGCATAGATGTGTTCAAACATGTCAAGATAAGCAACATTTTTTAGGATCCCATTGTCTAGGACTTATATCTTATGCAATTGGTAATCGCTACCTACCGAGTTTGATTAAGTGGATAAGATAAAGGTCACCTAACCATTTACTTGTTTCGTTACTTGGATGCTAGACTTTATTAAATTAATGTTATAGAAACAATAAAAGGTATTAATTTTTTAAAAAATTAATATTGAAAGTACTAAATGAAATTCTGTTCAATTCTTTAAATAACTGTTAGTATTTTACGCCCTGCTAGATCTCTCTCTTATTGAGTTTCAAGAGATAGTTACATTAGATGGTTATAATTTGTATAACTGGTATAATACATTGAGATTCTTCCTTAAGGATAAAAGAAATAATATATACTGAAAATCCTATTCCTGAACATCTTCCAACCAGTCGGTCCAATCATGATGCTTTGATGGAAGTATTATTGTGATGATGTTGATGTGTCTCACATCATGTTGGAATAATTGCCCTTGACTTGCAGAACGTCTTGGATAATTATGAGACATATTAGATGTCTATCAAGTAAAGAAGATATTCATTCAGAACAGTAGAACATGCTTTAAAACTGTTCAATCATTAATAAAAGGAAAGTCTGAGAGATTGTGTGCTCAAATAAACTTATAGTTCAGTTAAGGGAAATACATCATAAACCCAAAAATCAAGAAAGGACCATAACGATTAAATTTTTTTCTATTGTGGAAGAAACTAGACACTGAAAAAGGAACTGTTCCTCTAATCTCATCGAGCTGAAGAAGTTTGACTTGACCAAGACTTTAGATATCTATATAATAGAGCTATTTATTTTTCCATCATTCACTTAAGTATGTTATACTTCAGGTGGCACTAATAATTGATATTATGTGTTGATGATTGGAAGAAATAATAAAGTGATTACAGACAAATGGTATTTCGTGTTGAAGATATAACAATTGTTGTTATAGTGTAGAGCCCTAAAAATCAGAGTAAAATTTTTCATTTTCAAACACAAATCCATAAATCCACAAGTTACCAAAACATTGTTTACAAATCATAATAAGTCAAAATATCAAATCAAAGTATTAATCAAGGTTCAAAATAAAGTAAGGTGTGACTTTACGGCAATGTCAAGCATCAAGCTTTTCTGAGTCTTGGCGAGTCACGTCGTTTGTAAGGCATGACTTAAGACGACAATTTTGTATATAATTAATATTTTTATATGTATTTTCTACTATTATTCATTTTTATATACATATATGAATTAAGGCAGTATTTTAGTAAAGCTTGGCGCAAGGTACAAGCGTTGGAGTCATAACGAGCTTTTTAGAACCTTTATTAATCAATATAATCTGCAGGATGATGTGTACAATCACACCTTCGCTTTTCCCCGCTAATCAGAAGTACCTGAAACATTGAAATCCAAAATGTAAGTCAAAGCTTAGAGAGCTTTACAAAATACTCCACAACACAAACAAATATAGATACAATACAAAACACGCAAACAGGGTTTGTTGGTCCTTGACATCAACCCAATCATACCGAGTTTGTTGGTTTACAACACAGAGCAGTAAACCTCAACCCAAATTTCCATGGTTTGTAAGCATGTAGCCTCAACAAAACAATCCAGGTTTGTTTACACATGACCCCAACCTCACCATATCAAATATGTTGTCTTCCAGTCTCAACCCAACCATTTCGGGTTTGTTGGCATGTGGCCTCAACCCAACTTTCCATATGTCGACATATACACAAACAAATCACACATAGAACTATCATAGCAATCCTACATCCTAGGATATATATATATATATATATATATATATATATATATATATTCAATAAATGGGTCGGCCTTGGTGCCATAGACCCATTAGCGTAGTGAGAGAACTCACCTCTCAGTCCGAACATAAGCTGAAATAAATCTCGGCTCTAAATACCGGCTTTAGCCGTCACCTATTATTCAAATCATTGCCCAACTTCAATTAATACCAAATTACCCTAAATACTCTTTTATTCAAAATTGGTTAAACTCAACAACCCGACCGAGTTAACCCAACCGAGTCGACCCAACCTCGTACGGGCAACGTACTCAATCATGACCAGAACGGGGACTTAACTGTGTACACACGACGTATCATCTGGTATGCCCAACGTACGCAGTTGGATGTTTTCCGAAATCGTTAAGTGCTTAATACATAATCCTTTTCGTCCAAATTATAGATAGAAGTCCCAAATGTTGTCCTTGACCATAAAGTTTCCAACTTTATGGTCTTGCATGGCCATTAAGTGCTTAACGCTAACCCCCCCCCCCCCCCCCCCAACAACTTAAGCCATTAAGACAATCATACTCATGCATGGGGAAGAACCAAGAGTCAATATCCTATTTTTATTACTCTAGACATAGAAAAACATCCAAAAGGACAACCCATATGCTCTATAGTATGCCATGCACAAGAAAGTTATAGTTTGGGGACAAAAACTCATAATATCATCATACACACAAATCTATCAAGTTAATCACCAATATATGATTTTTATACCTTTTGGAAATTGAGGATGATGCAAGACTTCCAGATCCAAGCTTGCTTCTAGCTTCCAACCTTCACCACCACCTTCTTCTTCCTTTGAAATACACAAAAACACACTCTCAAGCTTCAAAATGTAGCAATGGAGAATGTTTCTAGTGATGGTGGCTGGAAATGGGAAGGGGAAATGGGACTTAAGGTTCAATATATAGGGTCCAATCCTAAAGATTATGGTTTATGTCCAGACGGAGTACGCCCAACGTACTCCCAAAACACTGCCATTTCACCTTACGCCCCTTACGCCCATCGTACCATCCAGGTACGCCCCACGTAAGGGCCAAAGTTGCAAACTTTACAATTTAAATGACTCGAGTGTAACAATTCTCCCCTAATTGGATCAGACTTCGTCCTCGAAGTCCGCCGAAGTGAACAGATTCGGACAATGCTCCCTCATATCCAACTTCAGTTCCCAAGGCCCCTTAGAGCCCTTTCGATGTTTCTACTGAACCTTAAACAATGGTACCACCTAGTTGCACAAGGCCTTTGTCTTTCGATCAAGAACTGCTACCGATCTCTCTATGTAGTTAAGGTGCTCGTCGACCTGAATTTCATCTAGCGGTACCTTCACCGTATCATCAACCAAGCACTTCCGTAATTGAGAAACATGGAAAGTTCTATGAATCTGACGGAGCTTCTCCGGCAGATCCAACCGGTAAGCCACCTTGCCCACCCTTGAAATCACACAAAATGGTCCAATGAATCAGGGTCCCAACTTGCCCCGCTTCCTAAAGCGTATCACACCTTTCCATGGTGACACCTTCAATAAAACCATGTCCCCAACCTGGAACTTTATATCAGAACGTCGTCGGTCTGCATAGCTCTTCTGTCGGCTCTGAGCTTTCTGTAGTCTCTATCTAACATGCTAATGGAGGGTTTTGAGCATTCTAACACTCCTATGGTGTACATGAAACGCTAAATACCTTGGATATATGTTTTCTCTATAATATATGCAAACTTGAACTTTCCAAGGTATTATCCTAACTAGCATAGAATCATTGATACTTGGGTAATATAAACAAGTTAGAAGACATACCTTCTCATGTAGCTTGATTCCATGGAGCTTAAGAGCTTAGTGCCTCAAGTGTGACACCTCAAATGGTTCACACAACATCACTAACATCTTGGAATAACTTGAGAGAAAAAAGGTTCCTATGCTCAAATCGGCTAGCCCTCATGTGTACACACACTAGTGCCAATTTCTTGAGCCATGGGGTCCGTATATATTGTGGCTATTAGGGTTACACCAAGTAACTCATGTCTTTTCCATATTCTTCATGCTCCATGGGTTAAAACCTCCATGGAGTATCCATGGGTTACTCCATGGGTTTAGCCCAACATGAAGAACTATGGATCATAAGCCCACATATATAAGAAGGAATGATTTACACAATCAATCCCCATATATTTAATTAGTCTCCGTTTGATCACAAAATTAATTCCAAATTAATTCTTGAGCAATACTAATTAAATAATATGATTTCATATTAATATATTAGAACTTATAATATATTAACAAATCATAATTACCCTTTTCTCACAAAAGTCTATCCAAATTGTTTCGATGCCATGCAACCCAAATGGACCAGGCCAATCGGTTCAAGTACATACCAATTATAGTTATGGACTTAGACACTAATCCAACAGTCTCCCACTTGGATAAGTCTAAAACTATTAATGCGTATGACTTCAAAACCCGACTAACAATCGTAGCTCTTAAAAGCTGCCGTCGAACTCTGAACAAATCAATGACGCGTCCATTAGATAAGGGATCATATATTACTCCATTCTAGATATCACTTGGACTGAGACATGGATTATAATCATTCTCTCTGTCCATTTGTTGTTTCCTGATTTCCGATTTATAACGACCGACTAATTGAACAAATCAAATCAGTCCTGGCTTGGCCAAGCACTTCAGGGTGTCATCACTAAATCATAGAGGGGTCCACAGATATCGCTTTTACCCCTTTAAGGGTAATTCGACTCATATGATTGTTCTACTACTTGTTGAATCATACACAAAGGCACGTTTTGTAACATCGAGTTACCAATGCGTTTTGTGCAATCAATGTATAACCAACTCATAGACAACAACCCATATCTATAGATTTGAAGAATATAAGATATTATTGTCTCATTATCACTTTGGATAAAATCCATGAAGTGAGTCATGTGACATCCCCAAAATCTCGGCCAGAAAAGACCGATTTCATTTATGTTTTTTAAACATTTTCAGAGTAAATCCTTTTAGTTTTAAAAGAGATGCGGAATTTGTTCCCAAAAACAAAACATGATAAAATAGATATTTATCAAAACATTTCATATAGAAATATGATTTCATTTCATAATCAAAAGTCGGGATGTCATGTTCCGATACAGATTATAAAGCATAAACGATAACATTACAAGTCATTCAACAAATATATACATATACGGACTTGTAAACAAAACAACTTGATGATTCGCCCATCTTAAGCTCTTGCGCCACTTCCTGTAATACAAATAAACTGAGTGGGTCAGGCTTGGGAGCCTGGTGAGCATATAGAGTTTTCAACCCACAATAAATAATTATATTTAATTTCACCAATCCACAATAAAACCCGATTACCCATTCCCGTTATCCTCACTCTACGTCCCTAAAATAACTTCTATTATAAGGAACCTAATTCAGGATTTTCATCGGGACGGACATTACTGCAGAGGGGCTTCCTCAACAATAAGTGCCCTAAAGGCAACCATGTAGGGGATAAAGTACACCGGTGAACACATCATTCACAACACCTACAGGTAATGAGCCTGCTAGTGTTCCACAGGACAGTCGAGAATAGTCCGTGGTCATCATCCATACTCTGCTGAATGACTAGAATAACACCAATAACATCGAGGCCTCTCATCTGTTTATTTCACACCAATTATCTACCCATGTTCTACCCAACATATTAGTAGATAAAAATATACATTTTTATACATTGTTTAAAAACCTGTATAGCATGCTTTAATCAATACATATTCCACATAACAGATGAGGCATACACACATAACACGTATTTCATAGAGAATATATCAGATCTATGAGATAGAAGAGAGTGAATATACATTCACACATATAACCACAAAATATTTACACGTTGCACATATTTTATATTAAATACTTCATAATATTGCGTTGGAATGAAAATAACTACACACTCACTTGATCAGAAGATGATCCGACAGCACTACGACTTATAGAAGTAGTATACTTCGATATATCTGGAAGATCTCCACCAAAATCGAACTCCTCGCGGGCAGAGCTTCGGCTCGGGAATAACGCTCTTCGGGATCCTCGAGGCTTCGGATCTTGCTTCGGGGCTCGGGAATGATACCGGGGCTTCAGGATAAATCGAGGCAAAACTTAGAGAGAGGGAAGAGTTTGAACAAGAGAAAATGGCTGATTTTGAGTTCTATTTATAGGCTGAGGGTCTAGGATTACGCGGGGCGTAATCTCAAATTACGCAGGGCGTACTCAGTACGCGGGGCGTAACTTGGTTACGCGGGGCGTACTTTGACGTCACTGCATGCGTCGATCTGTGGCACTCGAGTATTGGTCAGGCAACTTGCATCCGACTGAGTATGCTGGGCGTACTCAAATTACGCGGGGCGTAATTGACTCGTCGAACTTCTAAATTGCGTAACTTTCCCATACGAGCTCCGTTTTCGACGTTCTTTATATCCACGCGAAGGTCAGACCATACTCTACAACTTTCATTTAGACTCCGTCGGCTAATTTTGACTTTTATTTTTATTATTTATTTTTAGAAGTCCGGGACAGAAAAACTTCGTTATAACTTCATAACTTCTTCGTCTGACGTCCGTTCTCGCCTAACTTTTCATCGTTTCGCTACTAACAACGAGGTCTTCGATTCTCATTTAGATTGTTTTGGCTAAAAACCGCTCGATCTCAAATCGAGTATTCGGGCTGCATACTGCTAAGTCGAAACTTAGAAAAATCATAACTTCTTCATACGAAGTCAGATTTGGGCGTTCCTTTTATGCACGCTCTCGGTTTAACGAAATCTACGACTTTCGTTTAGATCACTAAGGCTAAATATCGCTCTATCTTAAATTCATATTTTACGTCACTCGGCGTCGTGCCGGTTCTGTCGCGAAACTTCGACAGGTCATAACTTCATTATAACTCGGATTTTGGCATTCCTTATATCTCCGGAATCCTTGTTTCAACCACTACAACTTTATGCAAAGATATCGGGCATATCTAATACTTTAATTTTGACGCTTATTTTATTCTTAATTCATTAAATTATAATAATTAAGAACACACACATAAATCACATAATTCACATAATTCACAAATAATACATTTTTATTATTTCAAATTGGGGTTACAAAGGTTAACCTAGACTATTACATTGCTAAAAATGGCAAGCCCAGAAACACGGGCGTTACAAGTCAAATGAGCGTGGGTTTAATCCAATACTCAGAACTTGTGAGCACTCATGAATGTTGTAACAACTCTTGCTATGTCCACTACCTTGGACATCTACAAACTAGCTTCATGACAGTCTTGATTCATATCTACTTCCAACATATGACCGACTGTGGATGGTTTGAATAACTTAGTTATTAAGGAAGAATGACCTACTTATTCTGGAAGTCAAAACATGCAAAGTGAAACACAAGTATAATCGAATCCAATATGGTCTCAGAACTTATGAATATAAATAGAACACCTTTTATTTATCACCATATTGATTACACATTATTCATTGCATACTGTTTCAAACTATCAAGTTTATACTTGAATTAAAACAATAGTTGTCTCATGCTCCGAGCATGTACACTATATTTTCTAAACACTAGGCATGCCATACACCAAGTATGCACACTTTGTTTTTCCAAACATTAGTTATGCCATACACCAAGTATGCACACTAAGTTTGTGTGTGATCTGTACTTTGTGAAATAGATCGATTGAACATAATTTCAATGATTCTCATTTCACAATCCCAAATCCTTACTGCAAATGCAAGAATTTCAAATTCTTGGCATTTACCTAAATCTGTTTTTAAACTTATATGCATTGATCCTCTTGTAATGATTATGCAAAAAGTCACAAAGACTTGTCAACAGACATTATAGACTATTCTAACGGAGATCACTCCATGGAAACGAAGTCTCAAATTCAAAGTATATTGCTTTGAACATCCTTCATGCATTAAGTTCCTAATCTTACACAAATTTAATGAATAACTTCCACTCACGGGAATATTTCCATATTCCCATTTTGACTATCACTCCTGAACAAGAGTTGCCTCTTTTCAAAATATCTCAATATGGTCCTTCCAAAATTAACATTATACTTTCAATTGTCCCTAAGCAACCAATCTTTGGTAAACCTTAGATTGTCCTCGACAATTGCTTAATCAAATTAGTCATATCCAGTTCTAGTACTTTTTCCCTCTTAATGCTCTAGGCATTTGGAAAAATTTAGAACAGATGAATATTATAGCACATGCAATCGACCCTATATCTAAAGCATATAAGACACGATTTATGATGTCTCACATAAAGACATGATACTAGACCAATCTTTTTGCATCTATAGTTATTTCTAATAGCAAAAACTTTTGAAGAACATAGATATTTTTATGATAGAAAAAGTTTTTATTATTTGGCTTATTTTAAATGAAAATTTTAACACATAGCTAACTATATATAGTCCTTTTAGAACTTTTAGAACGTGTCAATCTTTTAATACCACTTATTTTTCGACCCCACGATTACTTGTAACGATGCAAAATAATTTTTTTGCATATATAACATATCTTTTTATTTTTATTTTTATGTCGACATACCAAAAAGATATTAATCACTTTTTGACAATAGTTTTTCATTGTGAAGCCAAGATGGTAATTTGATTGGGTTGTTTTCGAAGTGATTCAGTTTCGGCCCATATTTTAATTGTTGAAACTTGAAAGCATTTCAGCTTATCATTACCGGGCCCAATTTTATGTTTTGGTATTCATTATTCGTTGTATCAATAAAAGAATATTGGGGTATTTACATATTTTTTTTCTTCCTAATGCAAAAAATGGGGTTAATCAATAAAATCATAAAATAAGAGGTGATAAAACATGAAAAAAATATATATTAAGAATATCATAAAGACCATCATCAATTTCGTAAAACAATTCTAATTTTCGAAATTACTTTGATTGTTACTATAAAAATGTATGTCTTGCAGAGTCTAGTAGTTGAACAATGAAATTCGATGCAAGAGGTCAAGGGTTCAAACTGTAGCACATCCAACATATTAGGGGCGAGTATGGGTCGGTTTGAATCAATTTGACCTAAAATCAAACCAAAAACCGACAACCTCAGTTTTCAAACTTTTAAAACCAAACCAACCCAAACCCATCGATTTGGTGTTTCAATTTTCGGTTTCTACTTGAGTTTCCCTAGTTCAGTTTCGGTTCCACACACCAACCGCAATTGAACTTTTAACTCACCTCAAGTCTTCTTTTGTGTGTGTGTGTGTGTGTGTATATATATATATATATATACACACACACCTGAATTTGAAGTATGTTTTAATCATTGGCTCAATGTAGGTCACAAAGTGGATATCAAATAAAGCATGTAGATAGAGAACTTATATAACATGTGAGAATGGTTGAGTTTCAATGTTAGTAACGATGTGGGATGGACTTATAAGCTGGGAAAATAAAGCAAAGTGTAAATAAATAACGATAATCGAACCTACAGCTTCAATTTAAACAACTAGCGCCTTAACCAGGGCTGGTCCGCGATATTATGAGGCACAAGGAAAAATAAAAATTCCGGCCCTTCACAATTAAAAAGCACCTCCGGAAAAAATATTAATTACAAAGTAATTTTATTAATTAAAATTTTATATCTCTTTAATTATTGATATATAATTAAATAAAGTGTTTTTTAATTTATAGCAATCAAACAAAGCTCTTATCCACTTTTTGTATTACGTAGCTTCAGATAGATTTCTTTGTAAGGTAAATCATGGCTATGAAATATAAGTATGATCGTCAATTTTGTAGCTTTAGAATTATGTAGTTGTATCAATTTTTAATTTTACTGACTCTAACTAAATGATGCTAAAAGCAAGGTGTTTGGAAGAAATTAGGGTTCTGGAGCAAAAGTAGTTATCCAGATAAAAATGAGAAGACTTAAAACAACTTTAAAATGGAGATTTACTATTTTGTTGGAATACCATCACTCTCACTTCTCTCATCCCCCTTTCCTTTTATCCTCCAACCAAGTGTCCTCCTCCATCACCATCAACCATGGTATGTATATTATCCCTATACAACATAAAATCTTGAAGTTTAGAAAGACAGAGAGATCAATATTAAAAAGATTAACATTTAGAACTTCAAATTAAGCAAATGAAGTTCAAGAAACGTCTCTAACTTAACCAAATTAAAATTTGATTCTGCCTTTAACTTGCACATTTTCATAAAAAAATCGAAGTTCACAAACGAATAAAAAATTTCAAGAAGGCTAGACTTTACAAAGATTCACAATCAGATTATTAGAAATTAATTTCTTCTCTAACCCTCGATTCTAAAATACGAAAACTTCATACTTCCGACCTATTGAGAAAGAAATCTAAGTCATCGACTATGAATTCAAGAAATCCAAGGAGAACTGAAGAAGCAATCAGACTCACGAATCTAAGTAATCATTTGATTCATTGATTCTCGATTCAAATTCTAGTAAGGTGGTGTGGTTGTGGACGAATTCAAAAAATTATAATAAAAAAGAAGGAGAAGAAATTGGATTTCACTTGAAATCTTGAATAAGAAATAGAAGAAGGATAATCATTGCTTCTTGAGAAGACGTCGTTTGGATTTTCCATACGAAAGAGTTACGATGCCTTGGAAGTTGGACGCATGCCATGTCTAGGTCTCGCTCCCTCCCATTCCCTCTTTTGGACCGGTGTTTATTATTAGAGTATTGGGCTTTGAAGAACTAGTCCAACATGCTGAAAGTTAACAGCCTGATAAGTGATAATATATATATATATATATATATATATATATATATATATATATATATATATATATATATATATATATATATATATAATCAATATAACAAGTATAAAATAGGGGTGATGGCATTTAGGGGGCCTGGAGCCGCCACCCAGCTTTGCCCAGGCCGGCTTGTCGGCCTTGGCCTTAACTACCAGACTAGGAATTTGTTTGTGTTTATGAGTCACGATATATATATATATATATATATATATATATATATATATATATATATATATATATATATATATATATATATATATATATATATATATATATATATATATATATATATATATAGAGGTTGAATTTGTTTGGAAAAATAAATCAACATAATATATATGCCATGTTTGAAGATTTAAAGAGTCAACGCGCTAACCACATGAACCAATTTGAAGATTTGTTATTAATTCGTAAAACATATTTATATTTATATTATGTATACAATATATTTTTTTAACATTATATATAATCGTTTCAGTTCGGTTTCTTTCGGTTTCACCAAATCCAAAAATCGAACCCAAACCTAAATTTTCGGTTATTGAAAAATTTAAACCCAAACCGTCAGTTTATGTTTCGGTTTCAGTTTTTTTGGTTTTTCGGTTTTGCTCACTCCTACAAAATATTGTTAGTGTTTTGCGATTAATCTCCTACGTGGGCCTTAGTACGGGTTTATGTGGGTCCTTCAGAGGGTGAAGTTTATCATTTTTACTATAAAAATGTCTTATTTATTTGCTAATTATTTGAAAAATAATAGGTATTTTTGAAAATAATTAACATTTTCCTAGAATTATCAATAAATTAATTTTGCAAAATCCAATTTTATAAACTAGATAGTTACTTTTTAAGATTTTTCCAATGTGTTCATTTTAATATTTTAAATCCGAAATTTTTGTGAAAGTGGGCTTAGTGCCTGAACCCATTAAATGGTGGGCCTATTTAGATGGCACCTTGACATGAGTATTGAAGTTCCTTGGATTGAATGGGTCACAATGAATGGGGTGCGTTGTTACATAATACATACCAAAGGCCAATGGCCTAGCGGTAAGGAGGGGTCCTCTCATAGGAGAGATCATGGGTTTAAGTCTCGGTAGAGACATAGATGGTTATTTAGGAGTATGTTAGTTAATTTGCTGTTTCAAAAAAAAAAACATAGCACTTTAACTTTTTGTTGTTGTGGATATTTAATGAAATGGCATGCGCATCACCAACGACTACAGTATATTTGTACCAACTGACACACTTACCTTTCTATACAGAAATTGTCAGGTGACCATTGTAATAATATTTAATGGTTGATATGGATTTAACAACGTACAAGCAAGCAATTTAAAGCGTATGATAAAGATCGTTCGATTATAAGGTTTGGATTATATAAGGTGTTAAAATGAGAATTCCACCCATAACATAAAAATTGTAATGCTTAGTTTCATGGAATGAATCTCCACTTTTGGACGGTTTCACCAATAACTATTGTTGTATTAAGTTCTCTTTTGTGTTGTTGATCCTACGATGGAGTCTAAGGATAAGATTTATAACCGGAAAATCGGACCGAAACCGGAATCGGACCGGAATTGGAACTGTTAGAACCGGAATATATATAACCGGTTCCGGTTCTGGGTTTAAAAATTGGCTTTATTCGGGTTCCGGGTAATCCGGGTTTGGGTCCATCGGGTCCGGGTAAACCGGGTCTAAAAACCGGAACCGGTGTTTGGAACTGGAACCACTTTTAGGGCCGGAACCGGTTTTTGTGAAACGTTTAAAAGATGCATATCTCATTCGTTTCAACTCCGATTGACATGCGGTTTTTTCCAACATATAGTTTAGAGTTTGTATATGATTTTAAACTATAAATTTACCATTTTTAGTTTTATATTCATTAACTTAGAGTCCCTCAAAGTTGAGATATCAAAGCTGAAAGTTTTTAGTTTTTCAGTTTTTTTGTATTCGGTGGAAGTTTTAAAATATGCATATCTAATTCGTTTGAACTTGGATTGACATGTGGTTTTTTCCAACTTGTAGTTTACAGTTTGTACATGATTTTAGACTATAATTTTGTAATTTTTAGTTTAATATCCAATGATTTACAGTGCTCCGAAGTCGGGATATCAAAACTAAAAATTTTCAACTTTTCAACTATTTTTTTTTGTACTTTGTATTCTGTGAAGATATTAACACATGCATATCCCATTCGTTTAAAGTCGGATTGACATACGGTTTTTGTCAGAGTGTATTTTAGAGTTTGTACATAATTTTAGAGTATAATTTTGTTAATTTTGGTTTCATATTCAATGAGTTACAGTCCCCTAAAGTCGGGATATCAATATGAAATTTTCAAAGTTCAACGCACTAAGTAGTAAGTAATTACTAAAAAATTCCAGTTTTTCCGAGTTTTCCGGTTCTAAATCCACTTTATCCGGTTCCAACCTAGTCACTTTGATGTTTCCGGGTTTTCCGGTTCTAGACCCACTTTACCCGGTACCGTACCCGGAACCGAACCGGAACCGCTTCCTATATATTGGTCCGGTTTCCGGTTCTACAAATCTCGTTAACCGGTTCCGGGTCCATCCGGTCCGAGTTTGGACCCACTTTCATCCCTAATGGAGTCTAGTGGTTATGTAAGTAATTCAACGCATAAAGTCTAGGTCTAAGGTTTGAATCTTTGCATGTTTAAAATAGTGTGTTTTATCATTTTGTTGCATATATATAATTTGAGTATAGTGAAAGAAATATGATGAAAATGTAATTTTTGTAAATTTGATTAACATTGTCATTTTGTAAGTATTTAATAATATTAAATAAAACTTTCAATTATAGATATGCGGAGACCACTCACTTATAGATATGCAGAGACCACTGTTGATAAAAGGAAACACTATTAATAATTTGAAATCGTAATGACTAATAAAAAACTTTGAAACAATATATAAATTTAAAAAAGTTTTGATTTGTGTTAGTAAGTTTATAAATTTGTTTTAAAATAAATATATAAAGCATCATTAAAAAACAATTTGCTTATAATAAGTTCAGACATTTAATAAAATCATGAGTTTGTATAATGCAATATACAATTAAATATAGTAAAAAAAACAAAAATAAATAATAATGGAAATGATATTAATATATGAAAAATTAAAGATGACGATAATATAATAAACATACATATAACCAACACAATAAATTGAAAATGTTACACAATAAATTGAAAATTAACATGATGAATGAAGTGTGATTTACTAAAACTAAGTAAAAGATACTATAAAAAATAAACATCGTTTATAATTTTCTAATAACTTCTTTGTAAACAATATTGTAAGTTTTATTTATGAGTCTACCATCTTTATTTAAAGTTAACAAATTTTAACCATTCTTTAGTTTGAACTCTAAATAAGGCAACATACAATTAACCATGTAAAAAAAAACAGAATCTTTGAGAAACAAGCCAACCTTGGATAATGATTGTCCTTGACTCTTATTAATAGCCACTCTAAAATATACAACCAATAGAAATTGTCTTCTTTGGAATTTGAAGAGAATTTTTTCTGAAGGACTTAAGGACATTCTTAGAATAAAATCCCAATTTCCATTCTTACTTCTAGATATGATAACTGCCTCAGTAACACATTTTGGCAATGATATCATATGCGGTCTAATTCCATTACATAAGTCATTTTTCTTAACAATCTTTCTCAGTAACATAATCTGGACCTCGATTTTTAAAATTAACTTATGATTTGGTAGACCTGAGACTTTAAGACAATTTAAAACATTAGGTCAGCATAATTTTGCATCAAACTGATCGTGAATAAACTCGGATTGGCATAGACTATCTGAACTTAAATATTGACCTTCATCTCCTGGAAACAATGGCAACAAACGATCATTTATTTCATGAACAACTTCATTCTTTGGAGCAAGTAGTACTCTATCTTGAAAATAGCATGTAACGTTGTAGTTTTCCAAAATCAAAGGATATACAAACTCAATTAATGAACTTATAGGATAATGTGGATCATTTATGAGAATATCCTTGGGATCATCAATAATCGTTTCGCTATCATTCGGACCACCAAATTTTCTTTCTCCTATATCCAATAACCAATTTGCAAAATCACTTATTTTTTGAATAGCAGATGGATCCATTCCAACAGTTAATTTATGGATTTTGCATTTTTGCCATAAATATGAAGAAATCAAAGAAAAATTAACAATGTTTTGTCTATTACCACCCGAAATAATAGGTAGAAATTTGACTGAAATCTCCTCAAAAAACAATTACTTTTCCTCCAAATGGAATATTTGAGTTACTACAATTTTCTCACCTTATTATATATTTCAAACTTTGACCTAAAAGCTTCATTTGCATACTTGTGGACCATAGGTGCTTCATCATAAATGATCAATGAGGTTTTTCTTAATGAGCTAACAAGTTCTGTATTTGGATTTATTTTACAAATAGAATCCTCATTAAGATTCAACAGAATTATAAACCGAGGGTGTGTTGTTCTACCTCCGGGTAATAATAATGAAGCAATACCACTTAAAGCAACATTTTAAAACAATCTGACCATCAAATCTAATTCATGCAGATATTGTCTTCCATAGAAAAGTTTTACCCGTTCCAATATAATCATACACAAAGAAAACACATCATTTATTATCTTTAACTGCATTCATGATATCTAGGAAAATGTCATGTTGCTCACTTGTCAATGCAAGAAAAAGAATATCAAAATCGGTATGCATAATGGGCATGTCATAATCTAGCTCCTCGGTGATAAGTCGATTGTTTGAAGAAGAAACATAATCAATGTCCATATAAGGCATCTTTATATATTTTTTGAGAATAGAGCGGTTACGAAGTAAAATTTGTTATATCTCAAACAAAGGTAAGTTTTTAAGTTGATCTTTATTGAGTGATAAACCTGCTGGTCGAATAATATCTTAATTATAATATATCAGTAAAAATATTTAATAATAATACAAAATAATTTAGTGGATATTGGTAAATAAATAACATTCGTCTTAAAAAAATAGTGAGAGGAATTTATAATACCTAGAGACTTAAATCTTTGTCGTTGGTTGTAAAGAATTTCATCCGATAAGTATTCCCATGTATTTTCCTAAACAAACTCTGGTTTAGACATATTGTTAGACATCAACATAGTAGCAAATAAGAATCGTAGAAAAAACAATATCCATAATGACTTTCTTCCTTAATTGTGTCGATGCATTTCTTGTTATCATCCAAGAGCCCAAGAGCGTAACAATCATCTCCAAAGGAAGAACATGTTTCACTATTTATTATGCGAATTTATTCAAATGAATTTGGACCTCTCACTTTATTTAAAAGAATCCTTAATAAATAAGCTTCGCCAAGATTAGATGAACCCGAATGAATTCTACCAATAGAAAATCCTACTTCCCTTGTCTTCCAAGTACTATCAGCAGGATTTCAAACAAACTTTGTAGAAAATTCAACATATATAAGTGTCTGTGCATCATGATAAATTTCATTACGCTTGATCCAAGATGTGAACATTGAAACGACAACTGAAGGCTAGTTAAGAACATTATCAATATCATCATCTGTCGCAAATACAACTTGTTGTTGACCAGGAAGATGAAAAGGTAGTCTACCCACAAAAGAATACTTATAATGAACATCGTATCCAAATACTCCACATGATGCTTCACATGCATATAGATACCTACAATCATAATATTGAATTATTGAATTATTGATTTATCTCATCCATCGCATCATGCTTTTCACATTCATTGTTGTTTTGTACAACAACAAGTGTAGCTCTATTAGGTCCATTGTTTATGTATTTAAATAAACACTTTATAGAAGAGCCTTGATTGCACCATCCAAAATTAATGTGTACTTGATATCTTTTCAATAGATATTTGTTGTAGGGAACAATGTTTATTTACCTAACTTCACACTGGATTTTACAAACAAAATGTCCATCGTTTCTTCACCTATATAAGGGAAAACCATTCGGATCGACTAAAGTATGATTACATAATTGCTTTGGAAAGTTTTTAGAATACATTTTGTCCACCATGCATGGGAAATTGATATTTTCATCTCCACAAGGACCATGAATCATGAATTCATTCACAAGTGAATACAAATCTGGATCTTCATCGATGTTTGGAATCTCAGCAGATGTTATCAGATTAATAATTCAATTGTTGGAAGTTTTTAGTCTAAATGCATAGACAGACATATATGACTATGAGAAAACCTCTTTTTTGAAATTCAATTATATAAACCACTACATATAAAATTATACAAAACAATATATGATTTTTAGCAACAAAAAATATAAAATAAAAAAAATACAAAAACCATATTTTTGGAACAATTAAGAAAATAGAAAATTTTAAAATTTTAAATTGTAAATTTAAATGCATGCTTGAAACGTGTCAAAAATTTTGTTCTCCCTTAGGTCTTTAATAAATGCATAAATCTTTATCTTAAATAACCTACAAAGTATATTAGGTCATTCTTTTGGATATAGTAAAGTGCCCTTAAAAAACCTTTTAACTTCAAGCCATTTGGGATTACACGTAAAGGATATAAAGAAATCAAGATATCCAAACCATTTACGTAGCGACATGGTGTCCAAATAGTTTTGCATCATACAACGTGAACCATGAGTAAATGATGAAGGTAATATCACATGTCGTCCGACCTTATAAATATTTGTATTTCCGTGAGCCTTTAGATTACGCAAATTCTCATATGACTCGCATCTAAGAATTTCGTAATTTTACTGTAATTTACAATGCTAAAACATATAAAAAAATGTACAGAAAGGTCCCTTTTTTGAAAGTAAGATAATATTAGGAGCATATTTTCAAAGTATATTACTCTGATTTTTGTTGTTGATAAAACTATAAACACTTAATAGTATACAACTTATAAAATACTTGTATGTGTATATAGGGGTTGTGTGTGTGTTTTTCGATGTGTTAGAGGAAACATACAAACACCGTACATAAAGGTCCCTTTATGTTTATTTCCATTTTTTTTACTTTTGAGTAAAACAATTAAAAAAATGCAACATAAATAAGGTTAAATCAAAAGGGATATAAGATTATTCAAAAGGGTGCATTTATATTTATTACAATGTAATAGCAATGTACTTTCGCGTTCTATAAAGTATAATCCTAAAACATACATAATATAACCAAATACAACAAACACATATCATTATATGAGACTTTCATATATATATATATATATATATATATATATATATATATATATATATATATATATATATATATGCGAAACTATTTTTTTTAAAGTACATTGCTATTTATACTTATATCTTACAAAGTATGTTATCCAATTACCGTTTTTATGGAAAAAAAAATTTAAAACACAACACATTACTAAGAACCATTAACAATATAGAAAACATTAAACATAAAAACAATACCCAATTCAACAACCGTCCTCAACGAAAAAAAAATTGTAAAAAAGGAAAAACAATACCCTCACCAAACAACAAAAGTGTCCAAAAAGCCAAACCCAAACCAAAATCTCATTGTCCAAAAAACATACCATAATTTAACCTTTGTTTCTAATCACCCAACTGAACACTATTTCTTAACTTTTGGTACCAAAAGTGGGTTTTTTTCACCACTTGACAATTATTTTGATTTGGTTGAGGAGAAATCATTTTGTGGATCAATTTCGTAAACTTCTTGCAAGTTACACTCTAATTCACTCGAGTTGTTTGCTAATTTCAAAGGACTCGTTGCACTAGTTTTCTCAACAGTTGTAGGAGTTAAATTCTCATCTATTTGAGAAATTGACACCCAATATAAAAAGAAACAATTTTTTTAGTTGAGAAAATTAGTATATGCACAATATTGAATGCAATAAATTTATATTTAAATACAACTATAATGCTATAAAAGAAATACCTTCACAACTTTCGTTTCATCTGAGTATTCTAGAAAATAAGTTATAAAGTTAATGGTTACTTGTGTAATTACTAGGATGTTCACTATTCGGATAAAATCGAATTGTCCAATTGGACAATTTGGTTTGGATTTTTGGATTTTTGGATGGGTTTCCAGTAAAACCGAATTATTATTTTGGATTTCGGATTGGTTACGGTTTATAAAATTAAAACCGAATAGTCCAAAAAAACCGAATAAGAGTTTATTATTTGTCTATTTATATATATTTGTTTCAAATATACATCTTTTAGTTATTTATTAATCTGCTAAATTGTATTTTTAAACAGATTAGAAAGTATTATCCAATAAAATACTTTAATGTATACTTTTCAATAGTTTTTTATCTATAAAATATTGAATTATAATAAAAATTTTAATAGTTGTTCATAATTTTAATTCTCACCAAACAATTATTTTAAAGTTGATTAGTATTATGTTATATATATTTTTAAATATTATGCTTCCTGAAAACCGAATTGTAAAAACCGATCCAACCGAATTGTAATTTGATTGGCTCGGATCGGATTTGAATTTTGTTTGGACTATTCGGATTCACGTTTTGAAAACTGAAATTAATTTTGATTCACGTGATTGGATCGGATCAAACCGATCCATCCAAACGAACACCCCTAGTAATTACAAAACAAATATAAGTTTCATAGGAGATATTACATATAAAAAGTTCAATTTTATTTTCCATGTCATTAATAATGGATACATCCTCAACCAGTTTGAGAATGAAATATAAATTACTATTGTTGTTGACATTATAGCTAGTAATCTCTACAATACAAGATAGTTTGCGGTTTTTCAAAACATTTATTTCATTTGAAAATAGTTTCAAACTATCTCCCACCTGTAAATAAATAAAATATATATTATCTTAACATTAAAAAATATTTTTTATTTCAAAAATAAAATTATTTAATTATACCACTTTATGTTTTTTTAACCAATTCATTTGTAATTATCTTCAATAACCTCTTAGCTTCCCTATCAAAGAGAGTCAAACTCACATACCTAACATATCTTCTACTTTCATAGAAATCTAAACATAAAATTTAACATTAATAGGTTTTGTAAAAAGTAAATGTTTAGTATAAGTTAGAATGTGTATACCTTGAAGATTTAGAAACATCTGACTTGTTGCAAATCTTATTTTTACACTTAATAACAATCTTGTTTGAAATATCATCAGGGGTGTCAGATGAATAATTGTTAGTATACTCTTCGATTACTTTTTTACCACAATTTAAACATGCATTATAATACCAAGGAAGATTGTGTCTGATAAAAACGATTGTTCCAACCAAAATAAATTTCATTTCCTGAATGTAGTTAAATGTAAAAATTAAAAACATAAAATGTGGTAATGAAGTTATAGAATTTCAAACCATTTAATATACATTAATTGGTTCCACGATTTCACATACACTTTTTAAAGGAAAATCATCCTTAAAATCATCATTATAAATATTTACAAAATGCAACTTTTGGTTTGCGAGTGTAAAACACTATAACTAAAAGTACAACTTCTTATGCATAATGTACAAGTATGTTAATGCATGAAGTTGAAGTTCGGTCCCTCAACTTTGTATGATTCGTCATTTGCAACCCTTTTATTTTGTAACATGATATTTTTCATACCTTTACTTTTTAAAACCTCAAATTAGTATGATCCGTCACTTGCAACCCTTCTATTTTGTAAAATAATATTTTTCAAACCCTTACTTTTTAAAATATCATTTTGACCCCTTCACCTTCAACTTTGTAAAATGTCACGTTCACCCCTTCATTTTCTAAACTTTCGTGTTTATCATCAATCCCTGTAGTATTTATATATAACATGATTTTCCTTCCTCTACTTTGGAAAGTACATTTTCAGTCCTTTATTTTTAAAATATTACTTTGACACCCTCAACTTTCAATTTTGTAAAACATCACTCTTATCACCTCCATTTTCTAAATTTTCGTGTTTATCCCCTGTAAATACGAACCAAAAATACATAAAAACTTGTGGCAAAGTGGAGACTCAATTACTAGTTATCAAAGTAGAGTGATTTAGAAGTATACTTATACTACTACCAAGACATATTTCCCTCGTTCACGCATGTCAATCTGTTATGTTTTAAAAGTAATTATTTTATGTAGAAATTCAAAAATTATATTGAAATTTAAAAGTTGAGGAAAAATAAACCAACCCTTTTTTAATTCATTAATTTCAACAATATCTTCATTAATACATAACTTCCATACATCAAAATAAGTTGAAGCTTGACCAACACTAATAAATTTTTTGAATAAAGCAAAGTAATTTTAAGAAGAAAAGTAAATAGTTTCAGTATAACGACAACCCCTCCTAAACTTTGAGTTTAGAGAATTGAATAATTATAGTAACACGAATAATGTTGGGTTATTAGTGAAAGTCTCTGTCATTTCCGCAAAGTCACCTTGAGTTGTACATCTCTACAAGAAATAAGTATATAGATTAGTACAATAAAATGTAACGTCCTAATTTTCAATCCAATTTTTTTTATTTTTATTAATTAAAATATATTAGAGTGTAATTAAATTATGCAGAAACGTTGCGAATGCACGTATGTACAGTCGAACCATGCCCTTCTTACGAGTTAATGAAGTACCTGAAAACATTTATAATCAACTGGGTAAGCACGAAGCTTAACGAGTTCCCCAAAATATCATATCCCATAATAACAATGCATACACATAATGGCCTTCAACATAAAGTTGGTCCACCCTTGGCCTTCAGCACAAAGTTGGTCCTCTCTTTTTTCCTTCAACATATAGTTGGTCCGCACTTTGACCTTTAGCATAATGTTATTCCGCCTGAGTCTATTGGCCTTCATCACAAGACTGGTCCGCCCTTAACTCCCTACATAATAAATCAACACATATATGACATACCGACAATTCAATATACATGAAACTAACTAAACTAGTCTAGTGGCCTAATTGCATACTACAGGACGACTATATCCTAACATACATAGGATATATACTGGAACACATAATATAGTGAGAAAACTCACTTGGATAATTAATTAGACGATTGTTAACTATCCGAGTGATCTTACTGGCGATCCAAATTGTTGGTAACGCGCTTGACGAGTAGTAACATATAATAGTATAACTTTATTAATTTCTATGACAATCTGGTAACGAAAGTTAGATCTTTCAATACTCCCAATGAATATCAAGATTTCTATCTAATAAGGATCTGTTAGACCAGACAGTTAGAGGCAAAACCATTTCAACATATAGCCATTCTGAAATCCAACAACCAAACCAACATGACCTTTCTAGACACCTTTTCCGTAAGTAGATCAATCAACATTATAACTGGAATTACTAAAAAATCTTATTTATACGTTCATAACAATGACTATGATATAAATATTAGTTACACTTAAAGCATAGTAAGTGTAGCCTAACTTACTGAGAGTTTATAGCGAAAACCTGGATTTACTCTAGTAGAACTTCGACAGGGGACGATTCAAATTCCCGAGCCCTCTGATGCTCTAGAGCTTCACCAAAAATGAAACTTTCTAAACTCCTAAAAAATACCAGAAATCAGACTTAAAGAACTAGATAAAGAAGTTAGAATGGTGTAGAGGGAAAGAATAGGATTTGCCTTTATATATATATATATATATATATATATATATATATATATATATATATATATATATATATATATCCAATTTTGGGGTGCACGTCGCACACATGGTCGGGTGCGCGCTGCACACTATGTCGGGGGGTGTTAACGTGGCTCCATGCAGAAATTAACATGCGGTGAAAGATGGGTGGTGTGTCAGTGCACACTGTATAAAAGGGTGTGTGCGCCATGCACATGGGTGGTGCCTGGTGTGCCACGTGTTGTAACATCCATAAAATTCGAGCCAATTCAAAATTTTTTAAGTCAATTAAAATCATTCAATTATTACAATTTGTTTTCAAAATAGTTTAAAAATCAAAGTTCCCAAAAATCATTATCATCAATCAAGGAAGTGTACGGTCATGCCTTCGCCTTCCCGCGTCCATCCGCTGAACCTGAAACAACAAACTAAAAATATAAGCCCGGAAGCTTAGTGAGTTACCCCCAAAATACCAATGCCATACAGATAACCACATCATATACATAATCAACAGAACAACCATGCATCACGAGTCTACAGTGTGACTGGTCCACTCGCACCGAGCTTTTAGTCCACCTGTTCCACTCTCTGAGTCTACAGTATGACTAGACCGCCCGCACCGGGCCTTCAGTCTATCTGGCCCACTCTCTGAGCCTCGGCACGTCTGGACCGCCCTCTCGGGGCCTTCAGCCTATCCGGGCCGCTCGCCGGGCCTTCGGCCCGACTAGGTGCCCTCCTGGGCCTGCAGTCTATCCGATCCGCCCTGGGTATGTTGGCTTACAACACAAAGCAGGACCCGCTCAACCCAACCCCAATCAAACAACCATGTGCACATATAACAAATAATCACATAACAATCCATAAACAAACAAACCAATCTAGCAGATCATATAGCATAACAACATCCTAACCAGGATACTGACCTAACCAGTCACTAACATAGCATAATCCTATATACCAGGATACCAACCTAAACCAGGTCACTAACATAGCATCATCCTATATACTAGGATACCGACCTAAACCAGGTCACTAACATAATACCATCCTATCTACCAGGATGCAGATCTAGTATATCAATAAACATATCAAACAAAACCAGTATACAATCCGAGAAAGGGCCGACCTTGGTGCCTTAGACCCTGTTGATATAGTGAGGATAACTCACCTCACAAGTAGCTCGGAAGGTAGCGTCAAACTCTTCCAGATGTTGCTCCAACTCTAACACCTATATTCACCAATACCCCTTTGCTATCAAAATCCAATTTACCAAAATACCCTCAGAAGTCCAATAGTCAACCCTTGGTCAAAGTCAAAGTCAACAGTCCATGTTGACCTCAACTCGTCGAGTACAACCAGCCACTCGCCGAGTTCCTTACATAACTCGCCAACTCACCGAGTCACAAGAGCGACTCGTTGAGTTCCTAGTGTCAGTGGCCGCAAACCCCTTGGTTAACTCGTCGGGTTTCCCTATACAACTCGACGGGTTCACACGTATCTAAAGGTTGGGAAAACCCTATCCGAATCGCCGAGTCACTTGACTGACTCGCCGAGCCCAAGGCATTCTTCATCAGACTTGCCGAGTCGTTCATCCGACTCGTCGAGCCTACAACTATCTTCATCGGACTCGCCGAGTTGTCCTGATACTCGTCGAGTCCATTAAGTCCTTCCAAACAGAGGCTTTTTAAGCCATGCTAAGGCTCCATATTGCAGATCCAGTCCCCCAAGGCATGTTTATCACGTAAAATTGCAAACTTTACGTGCATGCAAGGTGCTAATGACCTAAATCAAGCTAAAGAAGAGGTTCTAGGCAAAAGAGCTTCACCAACATGCTTAAGACTGAGACTTTATGATAATAAGAGACCAGATGAGCCTATATCTGAAGTTGCTACTTCAGATCTTGGTTCATCACTCGAAATGCAACACCAAATGCTCAAGATGGCCCCAAAACTCAAATATAAAAGGGATCTAGCTAGAAGAAGCTCAAGGTGGTGACTTGATACCTCCAAATGATGACAAACTGAGGTAGACTTCAAATCCCCAACTGTTCCTTGCTCAAAGCTTCTTGATCTTCAAGCCTTTCCTCACTAAGATCCACCTTTCAAGCTCAAACATACAAGTATGGAGAGGAAATGAAGATTTAGGGTTTATGGACTCATAGGGGCTGCAAGGGAAGCTAATGGGGGCAAAGGATCCTTTAAATAGGGTGCAAAACCCCGAAATTTAGGGTTTCATCTGCTAGTTCCTACTCGTCGAGTCCCTTCTTGGACTCGGTGAGTAGGACACTTAAACACACGGATCAACCCGCTGCTACTCGGCGATTCAGGCAACCGAATTGTCGAGTAGACCTTGAAATCATGAGAAATTATCACCACAAATTGATACATGAGAATCGGGGCGTTACACATGTCGCCTTCTAGAAGCACACACCGTGCACCTGACGTGCACTATGCGTTGCTCAAAACACATATTTTGTAAATTCCATAACTTCTTTATATGAGATCCGTTTTCGACATTCTTTATGTCCATGCATAGTTATTGACGAGATCTACAACTTCCTTTTAGACTTGGCCGACTAATTATTACTTTATTTTTAAAGCTATATTTTTAACAGTTTTAGACTGTTAAGGCCCGTATAAAAATCCTAACTCTCTAATATGAATTTCATTCCCAGTTGTCTTTATATCGGCGGAATCATATGGACGATATCTTCAACTCTCTTTTAGATTGTTTTTCCTAATAATCGACCGATTTCTATTTTGGTGTCTGTGTCGTACACTGCTACGCCGTAACTTCTAATATCATAACTTCCTCTTATGAAGTCAGATTTGGACGTTCTCTATACGCACGCTCTCGTTTTTGCGATTACTACAACTTTCGTCAAGACTATTTAACCTAAATAGTCCTCTATCAAAACCGTCTATTTACATGAACTGTCGATCATACTATAAGGCAAAAATATGGTGTTTTAACTCTTTCCCAATTTTAGAGATTTCGTCCCCGGAATCTTACTCATAGTGCACCATAAGATAATTCTTATACTATCCTACTGGGGTTTCATGAGATCACCTCATGATCTTAGCTGGCGTTGTCGTGTCAAATTCACTTATCTGTACTTATTTAGCCGTTGAATTTTATTTTCTACCGTAGACGTACTCTTGAATTTCTCACGAAATTTTCCAAAACCGAGAATTCGTTGGTTTGGACTTCTAGAATTCACAATCCACGGTTGACAATCTCCTTCAGACGTGAAATGTCGACATAGTCGACTCGTTTTTGAAGTGATTAACGATGGAAATTTATTCCATGACATTCTATCGTAATCTACTCTTTTAGAACATGCCCTTAAAAGGATTATGGCATATCTTAAAACACACAAGAATCTAGATCACAAACGTATTCGAATCTAATTCATGTGTTCCAACATTCCAACTTTTAACCAAAACTACTATGACGAGGTTGTTGGCGTGAAGACACTGGAACCTCGTTATAAGGCTTTATTATCTTCCAACCTATTATATTATAATGAACACCAGTTCACCAATAGGCCTTTTGCATGGATTTAACTGCTTTTCTTACATAAAGGTGCAACTATTGTTTGATCATTTCGCTCTTATGTCTGATCATGATATGTCGTGACATTATCCAACAACTAGGATTAGATACTAGATCACTCTTGTCATCATCCTCATCGGGCCTGAAGACTTACAATCGATGCTTTGATATTCTTTAAAGACTCACAACCATATTCGACTTTCCTTAATGGAACTCAATCTCCATCCTTCCTCGATGTGATAACATATCTTTTCTATTTAAACTTTTTAGACTACAACCAATTAGAGGTCCTTAATTTATGGTGTCGAGACACTAAAGTCTATTCTTCATCCTAAATTATCCTATGAATGTTGAACCTTGATCCTAGTTTCATATTAATTTTTACGTTTATTGTCTAAATGAATAACTAAACTAAATACATAACTCGCCCCGAAGACCAACAACGCATATGCAGTTGCACTCGACGATCTATCTTACATGACTTTTAACTAAATGAACGTGTCTATATTAATCACTTATGATCATTTTGTGTTCTCTAACACTAAGTGAAGCCTTACATTCCAAAAGCTTGAACAAATTCTTGACAATGTTCTACCATCTTATTTAGTTTTAAACTTCAGAGGAAATCCTTAAATCTTTTCCTTGCAGGTCTATCTTTTATTGATATTTGAAGAGGCGTCTAAACGACAGAATCTTCAACAATTACTACTTCTTACATAGTTTTAACATTGGGTCACTCCTAGATTGAACTCTTACCAGTTTACGCTAGGGACTCTTTGTTAATCTTAAATACTACGGACAACACCACGACCGTTCGGTTGAACTTGGCTCAATAACTTGATTTATCAATCCTATTATGTATATTAATGATACATCTTCAACTTTTGGAAAGTACTACCGCCTATCATGGTCCATATCGAATGATTCTCTTCTAGGCGTCTCTATACGCATTTTAGACAATGACTTGAAATGTTCGTGCTACGGAAATACCTTCTCATTAAGTTCGATAATGTGGTTTCTGACTTCTGGAATAGGGCAACTTGATCTTTACTACGAGCTTAGCTAAGCTTTCTAAGTTCGATGTACTCCTTGAGTACTTGATACCCTACATATAGTAATGATATTTGCATTTTTAGCTATTTTTTTTGTTTGATTTTTATCATTTATTGGATAATTAATTGCATATTATGGACAAAAGATGCTTAATATTGTTTAAATTATATTTTCAGTCCAAAAAAGAAGCTCGGAAGCAAAAGGAAGCAGGATATATGAACGGAAGCTCGGGAACGAAATAAAGAAGAAAAAAGGCTAATTCTGAAGCTGCTCGACGAGTAGGACCGTCTACTCGGCGAGTAGGAACGAAGATTTGCAAAGTAACACGTGGAGTCCTTTCCGTATACGGATTCCTCAAGGGGGACTCGGCAAGTCAGTTGTCTACTCGACGAGTAGCCCCTGTTTTGAGAAAACTATAAATAAACTTCACAAACCCGAATTGAAGACTCTCTCTGGATTTTTGGTGGAACACTTGGCGATCAAGGAAACCTTGGAGCTCTGGAAAACGATTGAAGAACCCTAATCCTTCATTCATAAGAGATTAAGGCACTTCAGGTTTAATTTTCCACTTTTCTTTTGAATTGAATTATGTTAGGATAATTTGAATTTGTTTTTAAGCTTTCATACACTGAATTCATGAACTAATTTCATTATTTTTTGTTTGGGGAAACAATTTTGCTCCTATGGTTTAATTTACTCTTTTGATTAATTGTTAGTTGGTGATATTGTTAAATTAAGCTTGTTAAAAACCCTTATGCATTAACCATAATTGTTTTCTGTTAATTGCTAAGTGATTAAGCTGCATGAACATCTCTTAATTGCTTATCTCATATAATTTATGTTAACACAATACTATATGCCTAGGAATAATGAACATGAAACTAGGATTAATTAGAGAATGGATAAACTAAAGTGTGAGCTTCTGTGATGCACCATCAACAAGAGGTTAATTAAATCACCAAATTTAATTAGCTAGCTACAAGTCTTATTTAACCCAAATAATTAACCTAGGAAATCTATTAGTTTAATCAATTGGCCGTTGCTTGAATTGGTATATTTTCTAGGGATTAGTAATAATGACTGCAAATCTAATCACCAGAGTCGGTAACCAACAACAATTAATCTATCATATTATCATAAAAATTAACCATAGGAGTAAAAGAGTTGAACCTAAACAGAAACCCTTTTTGATCATTGAGTTTAGTTTGTTTTTACATGTTTTCAGCTTTTAGTTGAGTAATTAAGTTTTAGTTAAGTTTCTAGTCTTGCAAAACTAGAGAAACCCCTATTTTTTTATTACTTGTTTTTAGTTAATTCTAGTTTTTAGTTTTAATTTTCCGTTCCCTGAGTTCGATAACCTACTTATTTAGCTTTACCACAATTGATAGGTCCACTGCCTTTGTGTGTCGATTTTATAATTAAAAGTAGGATTAAAACTAGTTGAGTGTTATCAAGTTTTTGGCGCCATTGTCGGGGAACGGTTCAAAAATTAGTACTAAATTCTAGTTTTATCGATCCTTTGTGTGAGATTTATCTTGCACAAAGTTATTTTTAGGTAATTTAGTTATTAGGATTAGTTTTAATAATTTCTAGTTTTAGAATTTTAATTAGGAATTTTTTCTGTTTCTGCCTTGAACTCGCCGAGTGCAGTTGAAGCTACTCGACGAGTCCGTCGCAGTTTCACACTTTTGTTTTTATTTACTTTTTTTTTCTTTTTACGCGTTTTTCTTACTTTGGTTGCAGTTGTTACATGATCCGAGGATCCAATACGCCTTTAGTTCCTCCACTTGAAGACCTGGAGTCCGCCCTAAAGAAGAACAAAGGAAAAGCCGTTGGAGTATCCGCTTCTTCGAAGAGCTCGCCTTTGAAGAATCTAAAGTCTGTTTTCAGCAAGAAAAAGAGCAGCAAATCAGGAGCATCCATCACCTCTTCCTTGGCAAACGAAGACCCAATCAAGGAAGACACCGTGAAGAGTCCGAAAGGGAAGAAAGCGAATTTGGAGAAGATAGCGATCTAAAAGGTGACTTTGACAACACCATGGCGAACATCGATGAAGTTCCCATGGGCGAATGGAAGAAGAGGATACGAGATGACACTGGCCCGGGGCCTGTGCAACCCACAATCCCCGCGACTGCCACTTTTGAGCTCAAAGGTCACATACTTGCTCAACTCAAGGAGATCCCATTTTACGGAAAAGACCACGAAGATGCTTATAAACACTTGGATGAAGTCAATGATGTAGCTGATTACTTTAATGTTCCAAATGTGCCTTGCGAAACCCAACTGCTTCGTATGCTTCCAGTTACATTCAAGGGTGCTGCAAAAGATTGGCTCAAGTCACTCCGTCCCGGATCCATCACTACATGGGCTAAGATGAAAGAAGAATTCATTGACCAGTTTTGCCCACCTTCAAAAATAGCCAAGTTGAAGAAAGCTATTGCCAACTTTGAACAACAACCTGGAGAGTCCCTTTATGAGGCCTGGGAGAGGTACAAAAGTCTACTAAGGAATTGCCCACATCATGATCTTAATAGCCAACAAGAAGTCTCTATCTTCTATGATGGAGTCAATGTTACAACTTGGTAGCTCCTTGAATCGCAAGGACCCCTCACAAAGAAGGCGCCCCCGGTAATCAAGGAATTAATTGAGGAGTTCTCTAAACATTCTAGAGAATATCACAACCCACGAAATGAAGTAAGTAAGGGGGTAGTGAACACGGTTAACGATGGCATGGTGGCAATGATGGCTAAACTAGATAGTTTAGATAGAAGGATTACTAAGATGGATCAAACAATCCATGCTATTCGGGTAGGATGTGAGAATTGTAGAGGACCTCACCTCACTAAGGATTGTGACTTGGATGAAAATGGAAACAAGAAGGCTCAAGTATTCTATTCAAGTGGCGACATATTTGATGATAACTGGCGAAAACCAAAGAAGGAATGGCTCCCGTACGAAGAGTACAAAAAGGAAAAGGAAGATAAATAAAAGCAAAAAGAACGGGGTTTCTATCAAAAGGAGGAGCTGGTTGTGGAGAAGAGAGATGATTTGGAAGAGATGCTTACTAGATTTGTAGCCGCGTCCGAGAAACGACACAATGGTACCGATGCTACACTTAAAGATCAACAAAATATGTTGAGAGAACACCAACTTATGATGAAAGATCAGCAAGCTTTACTTAGGAATCAGCAAACATCCATTCTCAACATAGAAAAGCAGCTAGGGCAACTTGCACAACAAGTGAATGAGAGAAGACCGGGTGGACTTCCAAGCAATACAAAAAGTAACCCGAAAGGCGCACATATAAACATTGTCACAACCAGGAGTGGGAAGATTATTACCCCTCTGGTCCCTATTCAGAATGAAGATCCGAAGCCGGTGCAAGAGAAAGAGGCAGAAGGGCAGAATCAAGATCAGTACCAGCTGGACCCAGACCCTACTCACTGAGTCCACGATATAGACTTGACGAGTCCGACACCTGATCAGAAAAATAAACCTCCTGTTAAGCCATATCAGCCGCCATTGCCATATCCAGCCCGAGCTAGACAAGAAAAGAATGAAGAAGACTTCCAGAAGTTTCTAGAACACATAAAGGCTCTTCAAATCAACATACCATTCATAGAAGCGGTTGCTCAAATGCCAAAATACGCCAAATTTCTCAAGGAGCTTCTAACTAACAGAAGGAATATGGAAGAAGTGAAGAAGGTGGTCCTAAACGAGAACTGTTCAGCTGCTATGTTGAACAAACTTCCTAAGAAGAAAGGAGATCTGGGAAGTTTAACATTGCCATGTCAATTTGGAGACTTGGCTACCATTTATGCACTAGCTGATTCAGGGGCAAGTGTGAACCTCATGCCTTATTCATTTTTCAAAAAGTTAGATCTCCCCGAGCCAAGACCCATTCGCATGTCAATCCACCTAGCAAACAAAATGGTTACATTTCCTAGGGGAATTTGTGAAGATCTTTTGGTGAAGGTGGACAAGTTCGTGTTCCCTGCGGACTTTATAGTTCTAGACATGGAAGTGGATCCCCAAGTCCCGATCATATTAGGAAGACCTTTTCTCAATACAGCAAGCGCTATAGTCGACATGAGAGATTCTAAACTTACCCTTCGGGTAGGAGACGAATCAGTCACTTTCGGAGTCGATCAAGCCATGAAGTATGCAAGGATTAGTGATGACACGGCGTTTTCAATCGACATGTTGGAAGATTGGAATGAAGAAAAGCCAAGCAAGTCCACCATTTCATTTGAAGAAGAGTTTGATGCTGAAAGGGACCTGATGGAGTTAGAAAGACTGCTCGAGGAAGCTGAGTATGACGATCTGATCAGAAGTGCAGAAAAACCGACTCACCGAGTAGCCTCGACCGACTCGGCGAGTCCAGTCGAAGAACCCCGTACAGTCGCGAAAATTACACTGGACTCGACGAGTCCCCTTACTGGACTCGACGTGTTCAACATACAGAACACAAAAACTGAGCTCAAGGCACTACCATATTACTTGGAGTACGCATTTCTTGAAGATGGCCAGCAAAAACCTGTAATTACAGCTGTTGATTTGGCCAAACATGAGAAGTAGAGCCTTGTGGGTGTACTAAATAAGAGGCAAGGTGCTATAGCATGGAAGATAACCGACATAAAGGGAATTAGTCCAGTCTATTGTTCCCACAAAATCAACTTAGAAGACGGATCAAAGGATGTAGTACAACGCCAAAGAAGACTCAACCCGAACATGCAAGAAGTTGTGAAAAAGGAGGTAATGAAATTACTAGATGCTGGAATCATTTATTCGATCTCCGATAGTCCATAAGTGAGTTCGTTCCAAGTAGTTTTGAAGAAGGGAGGCATGATGGTAGTGGCCAATGAAAACAACGAATTAATTCCAAAAAGGACGGTAACCGGGTGGCGAGTTTGCATAGACTATAGGAAGCCAAATGAGGCCACATGCAAGGATCACTTTCCATTGCCTTTTATCGATCAAATGCTTGAGAGGCTTTCCGGTCATCTTTATTACTGTTTTGTCGATGGGTTTTCGGGGTACTTCCAAATTCCAATCGACCTACAAGACCAAGAGAAGACCACTTTTACATGCCCAAGTGGAACATTTGCATATAGACGCATGCCTTTTGGGTTATGCAATGCACCGGCTACTTTCCAAAGGTGCGTGATGGCTATCTTTCATGATATGATCGAAAGGTTTGTGGAGGTTTTTATGGACGACTTCTCGGTTTTTGGGTCCTCTTTTGAAGATTGCTTGTCCAACTTGGACCTAATGTTAGCAAGATGTGAGAAGACCAACCTTGTCCTTAATTAGGAGAAGTGTCATTTTATGGTGAAGGAAGGAATTGTGCTAGGACACAAGGTCTCAAGGAGGGGGATAGAGCAAAGGTGGACACTATAGTCAAATTGCCACCTCCAACAAATGTCAAGGGGGTAAGAAGCTTTTTAGGCCATGTGGGGTTATATAGGCGCTTTATTAAAGACTTCTCCAAGATCACAAGACCCTTGACTCAATTAATTTTGAAGGACGCCCCATACAACTTTTCTAAAGAATGTCTTGAAGCCTTTAATTTGTTGAAGGAAAAGTTGACTACTTCACCTATTATGGTAGCTCCAAATTGGAGTCTCCCTTTTGAGCTAATGTGTGATGCTAGTGACTGTGCAGTGGGAGCTATTTTGGGACAAAGAATTGACAAGCATTTTCAGCCAATCTATTATGTAAGCAAGACATTGAATCCAACTCAAGAGAACTACACTACTACCGAGAAGGAGCTGTTAGCAGTGGTATATGCTTTTGACAAGTTCTGGCCTTACTTAATGTTATCCAAGACAATCGTGTTTACCGATCACTCCGCATTGAAGTATCTATTTTCCAAACAAGATGTGAAGCCAAGATTGATACGTTGGGTTCTACTTCTACAAGAATTTAATATCGAAGTACGCGATAAAAAGGGAATGGAAAACGTAGCTGCCGATTATTTATCAAGACTAGAGAACCCACTTTTGGAGAAGCTAGAAGAAGATAAAATTGGGGATGATTTTCCCAATGAGTATATATTGGTAGTAGCGGGAGAAGTGCCATGGTTTGTGGATATAGCAAATTATTTAGCAACCAAATATATCCCAAAAGATTTGACTCACCAACAAAAGAAGAAATTCTTTTTGGAAATTAAATACTACTTTTGGGACGAGCCATACCTTTTCCGAAGCTGCGCGGATAGAATGATAAGAAGATGTGTATTCAGGAAGGAAAGTCAAGACGTTTTGGCACACTGCCATAGTGGACCTGCTGGAGGACATCATGGAGCACGTTACACCGCGAAGAAGATTTTTGATATTGGGTTCTATTTGCCTACAATTTTTGAAGTATGCTGCTCAATATGTCAAGGAATGTGACTCATGCCAAAGAGCGGGAAATATATCATCCCGAAATGAAATGCCCCAAATAGCATCCAAATATGTGAAATATTTGATGTGTGGGGGATTGACTTCATGGGACCCTTTCCCATGTCTAAAGGAAATAAATACATCTTGGTGGTGGTTTATTACGTATCTAAATGGGCGGAGGCACAAGCATTACCCACTAATGATGCTCGGGTGGTGGTACGATTTTTAAATAAATTATTCTCAAGATTTGGAGTTCCTAAAGCTCTCATTAGTGACCGGGGCACACACTTTGCCAATGATCAATTAGCTAAGGTGTTGCAAAAATATGGTGTTCACCATAGATTTTCAACATCCTATCATCCTCAAATGAGTGGGCAAACTGAAGTTACAAATAAGGCATTGAAGAGAATACTAGAAAGATCGGTTGGAAGTAATAGGAAAGAGTGGTCAGATAAGCTTGATGATGCACTACGGGCATTTAGAACAGCTTTTAATACACCTATTGGCACTACGCCATATAGGCTAGTCTATGGAAAACATTGTCACTTACCGGTTGAAATAGAGTACAAGGCTTATTAGGCATTAAAGGTGTGCAATTTTGATCTAGCTGAATTTAGAACTAACTGGTTAATGCAAATGAATGCCTTTGAAGATCTTAGGAACGAGGCATACACTAGTTCTTTGATTTACAAAGAAAAGACCAAGAAGTGGCATGACAAAAGACTCAAGGGTAATAAGGACTTTTACGAAGGACAAAAGGTGTTACTTTTTAATTCAAGGCTAAAACTATTTCCGGGCAAGCTTAGGACACGGTGGGATAGTCCATTTATAGTAAAGAAATTTTTTCCACATGGAGCTATTGAGCTAATATCAAGAGATGGAACTCCTTTCAAGGTCAATGGTCATAGGGTGAAAAAATATGAAGAAGGAATTCCGAGAAATGAAGAACTTGAAGAAGGGATGCTGCTGGAAGGGATTACAGAGACGTAAGCAGGAAGGAGTCCAACTAAAGACTCCTTAAAAAGAAGCGCTTCCGGGAGGCAACCCGCGTTTAGAGTTTGCTTTCTTTTCTTTTTCGTTTTTTTTCATTTTGCTTTGGATTTGTTTTTATCAATCTTCTTCTATGTTCGAAATGATTGCTTGAGGGCAAGCAATGCTCAGGTGTGGAGTGGCATATATTTTATTTTGCAAACTCAAAATTTTCACAGAATGAAAAACTCGACGAGTCTCTAAGGCTACTAGACGAGTCCATTTTAGAAATCCCGAAAAATCAATGAATCAGGCTTCTACTTGCCGAGTTGGTCCGCCTGCTCGACGAGTACATATATTTACCCGAAAAAAATTATTTTTATTACATTCTGTAAAAGAGGGGTTTTTACCCTAATTTGCAACACTAAGCCATTCATACGAGCCGCCTCCCCCCCACTCGACGTGCAAACACTCTCAAGCATCCATCTTGATCTTCTCTTATTTTGCAATTTCAACCAACAAGGTAACAACTTTAGCTCTTAATCCTTTACAAGTTTCGATCTTTGGTGTAATAACACCTTTAATTTCTGGAAAATCCCGTTTTTGGGAAGACTTGGATTCTAGGGTTTTGATTTTTGACAAATTAGGACGTTTTAGACGTGAATCTTTACAAACATAGACTGTAACGATCCAATTTTCACGTCCAAAAATTTCGTTTTAAAACATTACTTTAGAAAAAATTAATAATTAAAACATTGCTTAATTAAACCATTTCACATCGAAAACCAAATTTGAAATCCATAACAGTCAAACAACCAAAATATCAGAGTATCAATCCCAGGGTAAAATCATAAATGCGGAATCAAGGAGTGTGTGTGATGAGCCGCTACCGCACCTGCTCCTTCCTCTTGGCTGAAGAGGTACCTGAAACAACAACTGAAAAACATAAGCACAAAGCTTAGTGAGTTCCCCCATCGTACCACATACCGTACAACACATAACATACATACTGCCAGGCTATTCTGGGGTGCCTGACTACCCGGTACGGCCATTCTGGGGTGCCGACTACCCGTGCGGCCATTCTGGGGTGCTGACCTACCCGTGTCAAGCCATTCTTGGGTGCTGACTACCCGTGTCAAGCTATTTTGGGGTGCTGACTACCCGTGTCAAGCTATTCTGGGGTGCTGACTACCCGTCGGTCCTGACAACCGAGCCTCAGGGACTATTTCACCCCCTACTGCTACTAACACATACATCATACATAACATATTATCAAACATATCTGGGGTGTCTGAACTACCCTTTGGTCCTAACAACCGAACTCGGGGACTGGTCCCCTCCTACTACCTCTATTGCATATAACATAACAAGCCAACATGCAAACACATAATCATATACTGTCAGACATTTCTGGGGTGTCCGAACTGCCCTTCGGTCCTAACAACCGATCTCTACCTCTATCACATAAAACATATCATGCTAGCATATAACATATCAGGTAGCAGCAAACCTAGATGATATCACAAAGATAATCATCTAACTCACCTCAAAGTAGCTGCTGATCTGATCGGGAACCGACTGTCTGCTGCTGCTCCGGAAATCCTCCGACTGTAATTCCCACAACATACTCAATCAAGCACTGCTAACTGTCCTTTGGGTAAAATGACCATTTTACCCCTGATCATGTCATAAGTCAAAGTCAGAGTCAACTTTCAGTTGACCCGACTCGCCGAGTTGGCTCTCCAACTCGCCGAGCCCCTATCCACTCGATTGCCCTGAATCCCATCTCTACTCGTCGAGTTAGGCGTTGACTCGACGAGTTCTCCTTCCAAACTGATGTTCAAGTCCTTCATCCTACTCGCCGAGCTGTATGAACAACTCGTCGAGTTCATCTTCATCCGATGAACACTTATGTTGCGACTCGCCGAGTTGTATGAACAACTCGCCGAGTCTGATCTTGATCTAAGGAGATTGCCTTGAACTCGCCAAGTCAGGGAAATGACTCGCCGAGTTCCTTCATGGATGGGTTCGGCTTCCAACTCACTGAGTCACACCCCGTGACTCACTGCTCACACTCGACACAACGAAAAGGGGACAAACTCGGAGACTCGCGAGCAGACTCGCCGAGTCAGATGAACGACTCGCCGAGTCGTTACCATGCAAGCACTATAAACGCGATTTTGCTTGGATCCAGTCCATGCCATTCACAGATCTGGGTTCCTAGAGCATGAATAACACGTAAAGTTTCCAACTTTACGTGTAAATATTCCTCCATGAGAGTTTTAGGGTTCAAAATGCACCAAAAGGGTAGATCTAGGGTCTTCATGCAATATGGGTCCATAAAGGCAACAGATCTGAGCTCCTGGAGCTCAACCATGCCTAGATCTAAAGGCCAATCAACTTATTACGAATTATGTTGCACATACAAGCTTGGGGAAGGGCTCACGAAAGACTTAATGGAGTAATAAGCATAGAAACAGAGGGAAAACGGGTTATACATCGAAGGAATCACTGAGAGAACACTAAGATGCTTGGCTTCCTTCCCTTCCTCTTGATCTACACCACTTCCTTCTCAAAACCTTCAAGAACACACAAAAATGCTTCAAACTCTCTAGGAAATAAGATTTGAACGAGGGTTGGGGGCTCTGAGGGTGAATGGGGGCTGGCTTGGGGCGGACATGAGGCTTAAATAGGGCGCAAACCCCTGAAACTTAGGGTTTCATCCAACAGCGGTGACTCGCCGAGTTCGGAATATGGACTCGCCGAGTCACCAACTTAAACATGTCCCGGGTCCCGTCTCTACTTGGCGAGTCAGACCTATGACTCGCCGAGTCCAAGGCTAAAAATGGAAAATACTCAAATAAGATTTACGTACTGGGAACCAGGTGCTACATAAACTCCTGGAACATACCAAAGCAAACCCCTGGAATAATTTTTGGATTTGGCCGTTTAATTTCATCAGAGTGATTTTGGACTCCCGCTGTTCTTAACACTTTAGGTATTGTGTTTGTGGTTTTCTTGTTTCTTTGTTGTGCAGGAACCATGCCTAGGAGAGGTCAAAGCTCATGAGGAGGCGATAGGGACATTCCGTGGTTGACTTTTCCAAGCATCACCAACAAGTCTTCGCTTACACAAACAAAAAACAAGATGGAGGATTTAAGGCGGAAGAAAATATATGTTCCTAATGAGTTAGACTGGTCTTGGATGGGGCAAGCTGGGCTGGAAGAAGCACTAAGCCATTATTTGGTCAATTCTTGTGAAATTAATGGGGTGCAAATAATATGTGACAGTTGGAGTCGGTTGTTTAAGCTGCAAGAGTCGGTGTATCAAGAGCTTTGCTGGGAATTCTTTGCCACCATCTATTTCTGTGGTGGTGATGACTACTATAGTTCAAACATTATTTCATTCTACCTTGGAGGAGAGTTCCGCCAATGTAGCATTGCTAAGTTGGCGTGGAGGCTGGGAATTTATGATCAAAATGAGATCATGTCTGAGACTTTTGAGTCAATTTTGGAGCAGTGCCATAAAGACTTGCCCAAGGGTGTGGTAGCCTCTACTTGGTGGAACACCATTGCCAACCAAGTCTATATCCCTTCATCCACTCAAGAGGGGATGATCCGCTCCCCGATCCATCGCCTAATACATCGTCTGATCGCGAGCTCTATAAACATGCGAAAGGATGACGATAAAGTCCCCACTCTCAACATCTTCTACATGTGGAGTATTATTACTCCTAATGTATTTTGCAATTTACCATATTCCTGTTGGGTTTTGAGCAATCTAACACTCCTAAGTGTACATGCAACCCTAAATACCTTGGATCTATGTTTTCTCTATTATACATGCAAATATCAACTTTCCAAGGTATTGTTCTATTCTAGCATACAAAAACTTTGAATAACACAAGTTAGAATAACATACCTTTTGTTGGTGCTTGTCTTCATGAAGCTTGAGTGCCTAGTGCCCCAAGTGTGACACCTCAAATGGTTCACACAACACCATAAGCACTTGGAATAACTTAGAGAGAAATTAGAACACTTCAAGAATCGGCTTGCCCTCCATGCATATCTTAGTGGCCGATTTCTCACATCAATAAGATGCTTATATAGTTGTTACAATTAGGGTAAACCCTAATTGTCATGGCTTTCCATTTCCTTGGATCCATGGGTTCAAATACACCATGGAGCATCGATGGAGCATCCAATGGGTTTGAGCCCAACTTGATAATCCATGGAGCATTAGCCCACTATATAAATATGGATGATTTACACAATCAACCCATATATTTAATTAGTCTTCTTTTGATCACTTAATTAATTCTAGATTAATTCTTGATCAATACTAATTAAATAATCTCTATTAATATATTAGAACTTATAATATATTAATAAACCTTAAGTGTTATTTCTCTCATTTTAGTCTATCCAAGTGCATGATGCCATGCAACCCAAATGGACCATGCCGGGTCGGGTCAAGCCTTACCAATTATAGTTATGGACTTAGACATTAATCCAACAGTCTCCCACTTGGATAAGTCTAAAACTATTATTGCAAATATGACTTCAGAACCCGACTAGCAATCGTAGCTCTCAAAAGCTTCTGTCGAACTCTGACCTTGTAGATGAACTCTGACCTTTGTCAATGACTTGTCCATTAGATAAGTGATCATATATTCCTCCATTCTAGATATCATATGGACCGAGACATGGATTATAATCATTCTCTCTGTCCATTTGTTGTTTCCCGATTTATGATTTATGACGACTGACTAATTGAACAAATCAAATTAGTCCAGGCCCGGCCGAGCACTTACTTTTGTCATCACTAAATCTTCGAGGGGCCCACAGATATCGCTTTTATCCCTTTGAGGGTAAAAGGAATGGATAAACTTAGACTCATATGCTTGTACTGACTACTTGTTGAATCATACACAAAGGCACGTTTTATAGCATTGAGTTACCAATGCGTTTACGTGCAATCAATGTATAACCAACTCATAGTCAACAACTCATATCTCTAGGTTTGAAGAATATAAGATATTATCGTCTCATGATTCACTCGTGATAAAATCCATGAAGTGAATCCAAATGAGCGTGGGTTGAATCCAATACTCAGCCCTTATGAGTACTCATGAATGTTGTAGCAACTATTGCATTGTCTAAAGCACTTTAGACAAATCATACAAGCCAAATTCACGACAGTCTTGATTCATATCTACTTCCAACATATGACCGACTGTGGATGGTTTGAATAACTTGGTTATTCAAGAGAATGACCTAGTTGTTCTGGAAGTCAAAACATGCAAAGTGAAACACAAAATAATACTAGTCCTATATGGCCTCAACACTTTGAGCGTAAATAAAACACCTTTTATCTAAGCACCATATTGATCACTCGTTATTCATGTTTCGACTAATCAACTTAATACTTGAATTGAAATAGTAGTGATGCCATGCTCCAAGCATGCATAATATGTTTCTCTAAACAATAGCTATGCCATACTCCAAGTATTCACACTATGTTTACATGTGGTCGTCTCTTTGTGAAATGTATATCAATTGAACATGACTTCAATGATTCTCATTTCACAATCCCAATCCTTATTGTAAATGTAAGAATACCAAGTTCTTGTCATTTACCATAATCTATGCAATGATCCTCTTGTAATGATATTCACACAAGTCACAAAGACTTGGCAACAAACGTTACAAAGTATTCCAATGGAAAGCAATTCCATGGAGATGAAGTCTCAAATTCAAAGTACATTCCTTTGAACATCCTTCTTTGCATTAAGTTCTTTAATCTTACACAGATTCAAAGAACAACCTCCACCTATGGAAACAATTCCATATTCCCATCTTGACCATCACTTTTGAACAAGAGTTGCCTCTTTCCAAAATATGTCAATACGATCCTTACTCTATACTTCCAATTGTCCATGAGTAACCAAACTATGGAAAACCCCAAATTGTTCTCGACAATTGCTTAATCATCTTAGTCATATCCAGTTCTAATCCCTTTTCCCTTCTTAACGCCTTAAGCATTAGGAAAATTTAGAATGGATGAATATTATAACACATGCAATCGATCCTATATCCGAAGCATATGGGATACGATTCATGCTATAAAATTTTTATTTGCCATGTTCTCATAATTCGAACTATGAAGAGGGATGCCGTAATCATAATCGAATTTTGAGAAAGCAACATATATAGAAATTCCTTATGTTGAACCATTCCAACATAACATTCATATATATTCTTGACTAAAGTTGATTAAAATCTCAATCTAAGCTTGTAGAATTGGAATGAAGTATAAATTTCTCTCCCTTAATTATAGTAAAACAACTTTTTCAAAGCGAGTTGAAACTTTTGTTTTCTATAATTAACATTGCTAACTTGCAACATAATCATCATGCTCCCACTAGCATAATGATTATTATCTAACTAGCATAACACTTTATGCTCCCACTAGCTTTGACATCTACCTAGAAATCAGTCAGATTTCTGATACTAGATTGCCTTGATAAGACTTTATCAAATCATACACCTGGAGTCTAAACCTTTCCTTAGATAGTTCACATGTGAGTCTAAACCTTTTCCATTCTCATTAGTTAGTGTGCCGGTTAACCACACACGCTCCACTAACGACATGAGAATGCAAACTTCACACTTGCTATCCACTTAAATCTACTTAGTGAAAGAGTTTCCTCACTATCATTTTCATGAATCGGAGAGAAACCTTATGACACTTAGATTTTGATGGTGTATGTGTTCCTATCCATATGAATTTGACATAACCATAATCACACGACAAGGTTAATGACAAATCCAAACTCATATGGACTAAACTCAATCTAATTTCTTGCCACCTGGCAGCTCAAGGGCCTGCCATTGCTTCCAAGTTGTTATGCAACCAGTTGAGAACTCTTAGAACTCCAATGCAAAACCAACTTTAACTGGAATGGGCACATAATATGTCAACACGATAGGTTACAAACCTCAAGTCGTGGTCTAGTGATTAACAAAACTCTTGATTAGTTCTTGAATCTATCTTAAGATCCTTTTAAGACTCCCACTGACCTCTTGACATATAAGATTCTCTTTGTCAAGAACCATTCCTTGACAAAACCGAATATTCAAGAGTTAGTGTAGATTCTTATCAAGTTAAACACTTCTCACAATTGGTCTTAGTTGGTCTTTGTTTTATCCAAAACATCACAACTTACCAATTTCAAATGTACAAGAGTAAGAACACATTTTACTCTACATTTAACAAGTGTTTTAAACCTTTCTTAAGATTATGTCACTCAAGGCTTAATCTTGGAGTATGACTCTAAGATTTAATTTTTGGAACGAAGTATAATTTATCTTTTGATCTAACCATTTCAACAATTCACGATTCCTCTCCTTAGCCAAACAAAATGAACTAAGGTGTCCTTAGAGGATCAATTGTGACATGGTTTCATAATCACTAAGATAATCATAAAACAAGATACTCAAGTACTCTCCCATCTCTTCAGATTAGAGAAACTTTTATCTTTCTGCCTTATTTGATTCTTCTTACTCATTATGTCTATCATTGAAACTTCTCCAATGATCCAGAACTATACTTAAACTTGTAAGTATAACCATATTTACTAAACTTTAGTAAATCATAATGAATAATCTTATCAACTTTGTGGTGGACTTGATCAACGCACACCCAAGTGTATCCGATCCCTTTGTCCTTCACTTGATTCACATGTACATGTGAACAAGGAATTAGACTTAATTTCCCAAATATATAAAAAAATTCTCATGATCATACAATACAAGTTGCATGATTCCAAGTTTCTATCCAACTGAAACTTGGGTGATGAGAATCTTTCCTTATTTGGTAAATTATGACACTTCCACTAATGAAAGAATCAAATCCATTTACCCATATTGCTTATCAATGGAAACATATAATCAACAATTTTTCACAAATGCCATTGTAAGGATACTTAAAATAAATAAAATCAAAACCATTTTTCTTTTTATTTTAAAACTTTGTGGAAAAATTTATCCTTACAATCCATATGGAAAACTTGTTGTTATCTATTCCTAAGCAATATATCATAACTCTTAAGTAACAGCTCAAAAGTCTGATCACCGAACCATGCGATCGAAATCCATCTTCGCGATCAGAATCAACATATACTTCCTTTAAGTTTCTTCACCTTTTCTTTGATTCTTAAAACATCAACATGTGACCTCATCATATTATGCAATAAGAATCTCAGAATAGAAACTTAATAGAGTTAGACAATGGACTTTACCTGAAGTAGAGTCAAACCTATTGACTTTACCATCCTTAAGATGTTTCAGGTAAATTTAGCAGCTTCGCAACCAATGTCTTTCCTTTGGCAACAGAACCTTATGGACTCTTTGGAAATGGTACATGGGACTATCACAGACTTAACCTTTCTCTTTACCATTTGGTCAACCGAGTTGACTATGGCCGATCCCTTTCCATTGGGAAGAGAAAGTTTTTCCTGGACCTCCAATGTCACCATTTTCAATGTCCAAATAGGTTTGGAAAGTAGATCTTCCAATCCAATTTGCTTTTACTAATGCTCCAAATCATTGCTGATTTAGCATCATCAAGCAAATAGGTAAGATCATTAAGGGTCTTGTCGCGACCTGTCATCAAGGAGTGACTGAAGAACCAAGTCAGCAGCCAGCTACCTCGAGACTTCGACACCCGACTCTCCCGACTTGTCAATATGTGGCTTAATCCCCAAGATCTAAGCACATATAGACTTTGCTTGCCAATAGGGATTGAGTGACCTAGAACTTATCAAGTCTTAAAACTTGTGGGGTAGGGAGATTTATTCGAGGAGGTGGATGAAGTGAAGTATGATTTCTAGTTCCACAAATGCCCAACAAAGGGATTGATCTTTCACCTTGATTGCCATTTGGGATATCATCTTCACTAGGAAGCTTGTTCCTAAAGATTTGAGAAGACCATAGCTGTCTAAACTAGACATCTATAATGGGAGAAATTCAAGTTAGTTGATTTAAAGTCCTTAATATAACACCTAATATGAAATATTAAGGCTAGGACCCAACAACCTATTTATAACTGGAAGAGGGATACCGTAATCCAAATTATAAAATAGTTGAAGGTAGGTAAATGACGATTTACCAATTTCCACCATGAAAACGAAATATTTTATTATTAGGTTTTATTGGTTTTGAAACTCCTAGATCTTTTGAGATACATTGAACTTTTCAATGGCATGTTTGAATCTCGATTGTTCCCTCTCAAATTTGTGACTGGGATGCCGAGGATCATAAACAAGGTGTGAATAACCATACAAATTGACTTGGTACCCTTAACAATATTACCTAATTGATGTGCCGGTTAACCACACACGCTCCACCGATCTATAATAAAGCCAAGTTACCCTTTGCCACTCTTACTAGTCCATGTTAGTGTGCCGGTTAACCACACACGCTCCACTAACGACTTGGTAAGGTACAAAGTGTAATTTTATGGGCTAGCACCTTTTCACATTTTCCTAAGTAACTAAGATTGAGAATTTATAAGTGTTTAGTTACTTAGTATTTTTCATTATACTTTTAATGAAGGGAGAATTATAGTCCATTCCTACCCGTTCGGCTAACGACCCTACACCAGTCAAGGAAGCGGTGGGTGAGAGTGGACACCCATTAAACTGCCATTTTATAGGCAGTAACCTTATACCCCCCTTATAGACCGACTTCGTGAATGAGGCCTACTAACGGTAAGATTGACTTCCTCTTATACATATCTATATAATTATAATTATAATAATAGTATAAGGGTTGAATTTTAAACCTTTTAAAATTTCAATGTTCAATTTGGAATTAAAGTATACATGAGGAGTAACTTTTCAAATTCCAAAACTTGAGGGCAAGTTTTGAAACTATTTCAAGACTCTTTAAATCATAACTTATGAGTTTAATGGTTCATTAAAATGAAGACTCTTCATTTTAATGTAACCCCTTATTCTTTAAAAACACTTTAAAGAAGTGTCTCTTCAACATCCATAACATGAGGACAAGTTATGGAGTCATTAAACTATTTAATGGAAAAACTCTTATATTTTATGTAACCTACAAAACTTTTATGAGTTTTTAAGATTCATAAATATGACTTTTCACATAACTTGAAGACAAGTTACAAAAACATATTTTATAAACTTCTTTTAGACTAATATGGATTGAAAACAACTAAAACATAATTTTTTCATTATCAATCTAAACTAACTCATAAATCAAGGAAACATAAAATTCTTGAAAATTCATAACTTTAGGACAAGTTATGAACTCCATACAATTTTCAACAAGATCATGAATTATATCAACAAACAATTTGCACGCAATTCCTATGATCTAGCAAAACTCATAAGCATGATCATTCATAATCAACAATTTTCAAGAATAACATGAACACATATAAACTTGAAACTTTTATTATAGCATTGAAATTGGTTTAACATAATCATTACCACATTCAAAACAAGTTTTATAAGCCCAAAATAGTCAAAGGTAATGATTCTAGACCAATTCCAGCACCAAAACTCGAAAATATGCTGTCTGGGGGTCCAACTCGTCGAGTGCATGAACAAACTCGGCGAGTTGGATGCATTTTGCCTTGGTCTCGTCGAGTCCCTTCATGGACTCGGCGAGTCTGCTGGGCAGACAGCACCAAAAGTCGATTTTAAGCAGTTTAAGCAAGTACAACAAGAAAACAAGCCTAGGCTCTGATACCACTGTTGGGTTTTGAGCAATCTAACACTCCTAAGTGTACATGCAACCCTAAATACCTTGGATCTATGTTTTCTCTATTATACATGCAAATATCAACTTTCCAAGGTATTGTTCTATTCTAGCATACAAAAACTTTGAATAACACAAGTTAGAATAACATACCTTTTGTTGGTGCTTGTCTTCATGAAGCTTGAGTGCCTAGTGCCCCAAGTGTGACACCTCAAATGGTTCACACAACACCATAAGCACATGGAATAACTTAGAGAGAAATTAGAACACTTCAAGAATCGGCTTGCCCTCCATGCATATCTTAGTGGCCGATTTCTCACATCAATAAGATGCTTATATAGTTGTTACAATTAGGGTAAACCCTAATTGTCATGGCTTTCCATTTCCTTGGATCCATGGGTTCAAATACACCATGGAAGATCCATGGAGCATCCAATGGGTTTGAGCCCAACTTGATAATCCATGGAGCATTAGCCCACTATATAAGTATGGATGATTTACACAATCAACCCATATATTTAATTAGTCTTCTTTTGATCACTTAATTAATTCTAGATTAATTCTTGATCAATACTAATTAAATAATCTCTATTAATATATTAGAACTTATAATATATTAATAAACCTTAAGTGTTATTTCTCTCATTTTAGTCTATCCAAGTGCATGATGCCATGAAACCCAAATGGACCATGCCGGGTCGGGTCAAGCCTTACCAATTATAGTTATGGACTTAGACATTAATCCAACAATTACGTGGCAAAATACTTGGCGGAGGGGGCAGTCAAAGAATGGGTAACTTCAAAAATCAATGGTGGCATGTTTGTGACAAGGCTTGTGAGAACCTATGGCATTTTGGACCGACCAGAAGCACGAGTATTGACTATGATTCCTAGTCCTCCCTTCACCACAACTTTATTTAGGAGGGCTAGGATCATTGAGGATTATGGAGGGTGCCATGTTAGCATTTCAAATGATGATGAACCGTTGGTACCGGAAGAATCGGGAAGGAGGGTAAGGTGAAGGAGAGAGCGGGTGCCACAAGACCCACCGGTTATTCCGGTGGATGAGGAGCTACCTATGGATTGGTATAATGTTGAGCTGTGAAGATACCAAGATGACATAGGGCGGGAGTGAATTTTGTCAATGAGTCTGTTGCTTGTTTATTTGAGAAAATGCATTTTACACTAAGGCCCGGATTCCCGTATATCTCCAGTTGGGATGAAAGGGTGCAAGCGAGAGGAAATCAAGCGGGTGGTAGTGGAGCTGGAGGAGATGAAGACGAGGAGGAAGATTGATGCTTTATTTTATTGTGTTTTTGATGATTAAGACTATTTTCTTTTCTTTATGTTGGGTGATGAACTTGTAGGATGTTTAAGTAGGAACTTGTTTTTCTTTTATTACTTGTGGTTGTTTTCTTTTCAGATTGAAGAATTGGATGCATGCAAGAGTCTCAATTGTCAAGTTTAGAGTGAGGATCGGGTCTAGATGAGAATGTGCATGAGTTAGGGTCGAGTCCGTGTTCAAGGAAGGTCTTAGAGTGTTATTTGTTGAAGAAAAATGAAAAAAAATACACTGAGTTATCATGCCCAGCCACATCAGAAACGGAACCTAAAAGCAGAATATTTTTATTTTTCACTCAGCGATGGACTCACCGAGTGCACATTACCTACTCGACGAGTCCGAGTTCAGTTTCACGATTTTTCTGCTTGATACGCTACCGCTCGTCGTGTTTTTGTATAGACTCGACGAGTTTATCACTTTTTCATTCTCAAGGCTTATATTATGCTTATATTCACTATGGGTCTCGCTCATATTCCTTAGAGTTTTAATTTCTGAAGATTTCCGAGTATTTTTCCTGCATTTTTGGAGCTTTCTCACACAAAATATGACACCCAAGGCATGGATGAGCTGTTCCCATGTCTAAAGACAATTGAAGATGGCGCTTTAACATGAAGAAGATCAACCTCGCCACTACTACCCAGGGGAGTTTGTTCCAATTCTCTCTTTATTTTATTATTCTTTATCATGCATAATATGCAATGAGGACATTACATAAATTAAGTGTGGGGTAGGGGTTGGTTACATTTGTTAAAATTTTAGTTAAATTTTAAAACTAAAATTTTTTTTGCATACAAATTGCTTGGGCTAAATTAGAAAACTTTGGTAAAAAGAAATTAGGAATCATGCTAGTGTTATGTTTGATGATTGCATGAAGACCCAAATGTTTAGTTAAGCTTATACACGTTATAGTTCATTTGTGGCCCCTTTTATTCTAGTGAAATCATGGGAAAAGAACACAACCTCACTTAGTTTGAGGGATGCAATAAGTTTAGCATCGTGTACTTGAAATGTATCCACGAAAATTATTATCCTTAATCAATAAAGGTTGAAGTTGAGCGTCCCTGCTTAAGCAGGTAGGGGTTTGAGTGAACAAAAAGTGAGGTACATGTAAAAAAAGGGAGAATTACAAGAAAACTTGTAAGAATTTTGGAGCAGTTAAAGTAAAGATCAAAAGATCAAAATTCCAAAAGTTCAAAAGTTGAAGATACCCAAAAATCATAGAAAAGAAAAAAGGTGGCAATTTTGAAGAATTCAAAGAAATCAAAGTTCAAATTATCAAAGAAAGTGAAGAATTCCAAAAAGCTCCATAGTGGTATCAAAGAATTGTAATTTTTAGAATATGTATGCTTGGGTTGCTCAACCAAAAACACCTTGAGACTGTGAGGTTTTCTGCGGATGGATTCGGAGGGATGCATAAAATGAGCATTGTTCGGAAAAAGTGGGCGAGTGTTTATGAGGGTTTTGAGTATTTAGGATTAAGGGGGGTCCTTAGGAAAATTATTTAGACACAAATGCATGCGTTGTGGTCTTGGCATAATGGTTGGGTTGGATTGGGATTGTCTATATAATATTACTATGCTTAATTTCAATTTTGCTTGGGGGCAAGAAAAAGTCAAGTGTGGGGTATTTTGATATTTGCATTTTTAGCTATATTTTATGTTTGATTTTTATCATTTATTGGCTAATTGATTGCATATTATGGACAAAAGATGCTTAATATTGTTTAAATTCTATTTTCAGTCCAAAAAAGAAGCTCGGAAGCAAAAGGAAGCAGGAGATATGAACGGAAGCTCGGGAACGAAAGAAAGAAGAAAAAAAGGCTAATTCTGAAGCTGCTCGGCGAGTAGGAATGAAGATTCGCGAAGAAACACGCGGAGTCCTTGCCGTATACGGATTCCTCATGCGGGACTCGACGAGTCAATTGTCTACTCAACGAGTAGCCCCTGTTTTGAGAAAACAATAAATAAACTTCACAAACCCGAATTGAAGACTCTCTCTGGATTTTTAGTGGAACACTTGGCGATCAAGGAAACCTTGGAGCTCTGGAAAACGATTGATGAACCCTAATCCTTCATTCTTAAGAGATTAAGGCACTTTAGGTTTAATTTTCCACTTTTCTTTGAATTGAATTATGTTAGGATTATTTGAATTTGTTTTTAAGCTTTCATACACTGAATTCATGAACTAATTTCGTTAGTTTCTATTTGGGGAAACAATTTTGCTCCTATGGTTTAATTTACTCTTTTGATTAATTGTTAGTTGGTGATATTGTTAAATTAAGCTTGTTAAAAACCCAGATGCATTAACCATATCTGTTTTTTGTTAATTGCTAAGTGATTAAGCTGCATGAACATCTCTTAATTGCTTATCTCATATAATTTATGTGAACACAATACTATATGCCTAGGAATAATGAACATGAAACTAGGATTAATTAGAGAATGAGTAAATTAATGTGTGAGCTTGTGTGATACACCATCAACAAGGGGTTAATTAAGTCAGCAAATTTAATTAGCCAGCTACAAGTCTTATTTAACCCGAATAATTAACCTAAAAAATCTATTAGTTTAATCAATTGGCTATTGCTTGAATTGGTATGTTTTCTAAGGATTAGTAATAGTGAATGCGAATCTAATCACCAGAGTCGGTAACCAACAACAATTAATCTATCATATTATCATAAAAGTTAACCATAGGAGTAAAAGAGTTGAACCTAAACAGAAACCCTTTTTGATCATTGAATTTTGTTTGTTTTTACGTGTTTTCAGCTTTTAGTTGAGTAGTTAAGTTTTAGTTAAGTTCGTTGTCTTGCAAAACTAGAGAAACCCCTATTTTTTATTACTTGTTTTTAGTTAATTCTAGTTTTTAGTTTTAATTTTTCGTTCCCTGAGTTCGATAACCTACTTATTTAGCTTTACCACAATTGATAGGTCCACTGCCTTTGTGTGTCGATTTTATAATTAAAAGTACGATTAAAACTAGTTGAGTAAACACACATCAAGCAACTATACCATCTATTAAATTCTTGATCCTCTGTTGTGAGGATATATCCTGCATCCATGAAGGTACGAACCTAGATGGTTCTCTTGGCTATGAGCCACAACTAGGAATTTAAATACTTCCTAAATCCTATTAGTCGATTGGGAGGAAAGACCAAACTTTCCTTGAGAAGCAAGAAATTCATATCTTCTGGGTACTTTAACAGAAGAGTTCATTCTTTTGTTACCCGCTCAACAAAAACGAAACTAACAATCCCCGCCTACTCGTGCCGCTACTCTCTTGGACTTTTAAGTCAAAATCAATTGACCTTCATACATTCTCCTTAAGGGTCGGTTCTCTCCTACTTGGTTTCGACCCACCATCTGCTGCTACTTGCAACTGATCAAAGCTTAAGCTAGTTCAACTTTTTTCATTTATGTCTCTTTTTGACTTTGAAGAAACTCGTGGTTGTCATCTTCAATGACCTTTTACATTCTCATCGTAGTACTACAAATTCTTCCTACTACAAGTGGTCTCCTTGTTGGATTAGGTGCCTAAGCCCATAACTATAATTGGTATGTACTTGAATTGATAGTAACACAATCCTTTTGGGTTGCCTTCATACTAGCAACTAGACAAGATGACCTGTTGAGAAAGAGGGAAAGTTTATTGTTTGATTAATAAACTGGAATAAATGATTTATTAATGTATTATTGAAATAATATATTAATTACAAATCATATTATTAAATTAATATTTAATAAAAAATTAGTTTGGAATTAATTTTGGGATTAAAGGAATTAATTAAAAATACAAGGGTTGTTTGGCAATTTATTGATAGTTGTGGAATTGACCTCTAGAATCTTCCTATATGGATTGGACGAAATATTCTAGGGAAGAACTAGAAATTTCGTCCAAGGGCCTCTTGGATGATGTAACATCTTGTTCCAGATTGTTTTGTGATTTAAGGCCCATGGGCCTTAATCCAAGTATGAGAAGGCTTTGAGGCTTTGAGAGATAAAGGTTTAGGTGTTTTTAGGATATGAGTAAGGTAGGTTGTGTGATAAAAGAGTTCGTGTTGTGCTTTAGAGCCAAATGTATTGTTAAAGGCGCTGGAGGAATAAAGTTGATAGAAGTGTAGCGTTTCTTGGATATAAAGTGCGTCGGAATCGGACATTGGGAGAAGGAGTTATGGAACTTGCAAGTTATTGGCATAAATGGTCCCTTGTGGAGAAAAGTTGGCATGGAGGACCATGCATGAAAATTGGAATGCGTGTGGGTACGCCCAACGTAAGCTGGGTTACGCCCAACGTATGATAGGAAAAGATCGCGGGTGCCTTCTGGCGTACGTCCGACATACAGGATGTATGCCCAGCGTACGTCCAATGTCCAGAAACCCTAATTTTAGGATGTGCCACAATATAAAGAACATATTGGTTCAAGCCCTAGCCTCCTTATCTGTTCCCTTACCCTCAGAAAACCCTAGAACGCCTCATCCCCTCATTCCTGAGTGTTTTTCTCCTTAAGAAGCTCATTTTGGTAGTGTAAACTTGGAAGAAGGAAAAGAAGAAGTTGGCATGGAAGAACTTTCGAAGTTGGAGCTCATAGATCTAGAATAACATCATCATTTGGGACTCTTTGGATGTATAAAGTTCATGACTTTACTTATGGATGCATAGATCTAGTTTTGGAGTCATTTTGGGTCCCAAGATTGGACCTTTATGATGAAATCTCATTTATGAGCTCAGGGTTGCCACCCTCAAGGCTAAAAGTGTTTCATAACCAGTAAAGTTTCGAACTTGCTAGTCCATTCTTAATCATGCATGAGATCTAGGCCTCTTTATGGAAGTAGAAGATCATTTTTGGAGTTTGAGTTGTTTGGGCCAAGTAAAGTCACCAAGTCAGTGACTTTATGGAATAGGACATGGAAAAGGACCTGGATCTGATTTTGTAGCCTCTGGAGTGGGGTAATAAGTGCTTAATGGAAAAAGGACTTAACAGGGGAAATTACGCTGAACATATGTGCAGGTACGCCCAACGTACTCACCATCTTGTGTGTACGCTTAGCGTACGTAGAGGTACTCCCCGCGTACTCTGTCAGTATGGGTTTTGTGTCCTTGGGCCACGGTTGGGCCACGCCTTGGGTCTTTGGGGCCTTTTGGGCCATCATAAATCAGATATTATGGGCCAAAGATATTTTTGGGATTGGTGCAAGGCCCATTGGAGGGATTGGGCCCAGTTTAGCAAATTGGGCCATTAGTGGGCTTGAGGAGTTTATCTAGTGTTGGGTTGGCCTTCAAGATTTGAGATTTGGGCCTCTATAGAACCCATTTATCATTGGGCCTTGGTGGGTCCAATGGGTTTTAGGTTATTGATGGGATGATCAGTGGTCTGTCTTGGACATTCTGAGTGAGAGTTGGACTTAGTTCCTAATTGGGTTAATTGTGGGTTGGCACAAAGTTAGTAGCTGATGTGTAGCTACAACATTTGTAGGGGTTGTTTATCATCCGAGGTGAGTCTTCTCACTATACTTTACCTAGAGTGGTAATTATGTGTGACCAGAGGGTCTTATGTGCTGCCTGAGTTATGCATTTTATGTGTGATATGTGTTGTGTGCTATATTAGGTGATGTTTAGACCGGACGGGAGGGTCCAACGGACAGTGCTATATTATGACCGGACCAGAGGTTCCAACGAACTATGAGACCAGAGGGTCCTCACTTAGACCGGACCGGAGGGTCCACCAAGTAGTGAGACCGGAGGGTTCTCATCCAGACCGGACCAGAGGGTCTAACGAGCCATTGGACTGGAGGGTCTCATTGAGACACATCGGACCGTAGGGTCCTATGTAGTTATAGCCTCGAGTGGCTAATATATATATATATATATATATATATATATATATATATATATATATATATGTGCTATTTTGGGGAACTCACTAAGCTTCATGCTTACCGTGTTATGTGTTATGTGTTTTAGGTTCTTATCAGGATCGCGGGAAGGCGGCGGTTCGATTGTACACACAAGAGAAAAGAGTCATGAATGAGGATCCTGGATTTTGATAATTACTTTTGAAAACTATTTTGAAATATGTTATGACATCGACACTTGAGATTTTGAGAATTATTATATGTGATGTTGGTAATTTAAAATCGAAAATTGTGTTTGAAAATTTACGGTGTTACAAGTTGGTATCAGAGCCTTAGTTTGAGGGATTCGGATACACCTTCAGGTATGTCTGAACTCTAACTGAGGATTTGAGAAAAGTTTTCAAAAGGAACGATTTTTCTAAAAATGAGTAAGAGAATTTTAAGAGAAAGAGGAAACGAGTAGTGTGTACAATCAGCCAGCGCCCGAACGGTGATTTCCCAGAATACCCTTACTTATGTGTTATAAGATGTTATGAGATATGTTATGCATGCTAGAGAGTAGGCTAGGTATTTCATATTTTAGGACTAGAGTGGCCTGATTTTTGATGCCTTAGCCTAGGAGTTACTACTATCTGTCAATTGCTTTTGAGTATGTGCGGAGTAAGAGTATCTAATAGGAATCCTTTCTAAAGAGAGATCTGAGTAGAAGAGTAATCTAGGAGAGATACCTAGATGAGCATTGAGGAGTCTACTGAGAGGGTAGTCAAATTCCCTTGAGGGGTGGAGTTGCTTGAGCTCGATGATACCTTTTGAGTATGAGTATAGCAAGTGGAGTTGTAGCCTAAAGTGGTTATACGTGTTGATAGAGAATATTCGATACCTGAATGCTGCTTGCTTCGTGCTTTGTGGAACTCTTGATGATGAGAGTTAGCTACTAAGTGAATATGGCGATATTCAGGAGGTAGATCACTGGCATCATGAGGAGTTCTTCAGCAGCTGATGGCGGAGAAGTGTGAGAGCCTAGGAATAGCCTAGGGAGTGACCCTTGTCAGATGAGTATACTGATAGAGGAAGAGTATTTGCAAGGGAGAAACCATGTATGACGGGATTGATGATTGAGGAGGTTGAGCAGCTACTTAGGAAATCTGGGATGATCCATGTGGAAAGTATGGGTAGATATGGCAGGTAGTATGGGCCAGTACTACTGAAAGTAGAGGACCCATACTCAATATAGGGAAAATTCCAAAGGATCTAAGTAGCAGATAAGAGGTGATCACATGGTTCAAGTACCATGATCCATAGCAGATGAGAGGTGATTACATGGTTCGAGTACCATGATTTATAGCAGATCGAGAGGTGGCCACATGGTTCGAGTACCATGACCCGTGGCGGTTAGTGTTATTGGTTCTACCAGTTATTCCGTTGTGATTGGTTAGACCGAGGTCAGATACGATAAAGTATGAGGTCAGAGGGTCATGTGGAACAAGTTCCAGCGAAGCATCCCTTGTGAGGGAAGCCGAGATGATTCCAAGGTATTTTTGGTGAGATGTCAGATGAAGTCGCAAGGCTCAAGGATGAGTAGAGATGGCGTTTATGGAGGATTGCAGCATGAGTTGAGCAATCAGCCGATAGTGGAGATGTCACCTTCTATGACCTAGGTGGTATTATTTCCGTTTCCTATGGGAAACATAAGAGGTGTTGAGATTTCGGTTCCTGAGCTTGGGGGTAAAACCCTACGGGTTAGCATTGATAGCGACTTTCCATTAGAATATTTGGGCAGTATGTCTGCTGAGAGGTAATGTTAGAGCATGAGCAGGTTATCAGTGGGGACTGAGATGGTTAAGGAGAAGGACACACCCTATTTGAGCATAGTAGGGCATGTATTAGCTGCAGGGGAGGACGATTAAGAAGAGGATATTGGGGCGGTGGCTCTTATTATCTATTATGAGTATCAAGTGTGGTAATGAGGTCACTGTTCTTATTACAACCCACGTGATGGAACGTTGGTTGAGGAGATGAGGATGAGGAGTATGATAGTTCATTATTTTCATATTAAAAGTCAGAGTTACTGCCGAACAGTTGAGATGTCCGGTAATGGGATGGTGTGAGATTATGTATGATCAGAGGCAATCATGATGAGAAGTTTCTGAGGATTTCATCTGAGATTCGGGGTATTTGGAGTTGTAGGGTCTCTATCGGGGAGACCACCGAGCATTGCGTAGTACCTTCCAAGAGTAAGTGCAACTTTCCTGGTGGAAACTCTCTGTGGAATAGATTATTGGTGCGCTAATTGGTGATAGTTCGAACCCTAAGTGGGGGAGAACCGAGTATTCTATCGAGAGGATCAGAGATTTGTTCAAGAGCGGTTAGGGACCTGGATGGAGACATGCACTATGGATCCATGAGATCAGAGTTATTGGTGGTCGAAGTGAGTTGCAGAGGGAGTTAATGAATGTTTTACGCGTTCAAGAAAGGATGAGTGTCTGTACGGCAGGTGACCGTTGGTCAGAGGCCTTGTAGTGGATAAGAAATTTTCGAGGTGGTTGGTTCATAGGGATACTTCGACAGTTAGGAAATTTTGGTTCGATGAATGGATTATCTTATGCTCTTTGGAAAGGGTAAGAGGTGATCAGACATCCAATTTCCGGGTCGGCATGCGTAATCTCGCTTGGGTTTGAGCAATAGAGGAAAGAGTTTCGGAGGGTCATCTTTATGTTCTGAGTCGTTGGCGATTTCTCCATGTTTCAATTTGGGAGTTGGAGTATTCCAGGGTATCCGAGTTTAATGTCCTAAATATCGGATTATTTTGAGTTTGAGTTGAGATGGCAAGTGGTGTGTCAAGTATTGACGGTTCCAGTGGGGGCCCTCCGACCAATTGACATCAGGCGAGATTATTTGATAATGTGGATTACAGTAAGGAAAGGTGTTTTGTTATGGCGTATGTCGTCAGAAATAGCAATAATTTGGGTAAGGGTGTACACCTATCTATAGTTGGTCCACAGGGCATGAGTTAATGATCACAGTGTACGTCGACCTGAGTATGAGATTGTGAAGTGGTAAGAGCAAGTACGGTAAGACTGCGGGGTGTTGCAGTCTCAATGAATTAGTGCAGAAAGGTGTGGTGATGCTACGGGGAACCGTAGTACTCAGTATTTAGTGAGGGGTTATGGTGATGCTACGGGGAGCTGTAGTACTCACTATTCAGTGAAAGGGTGTGGTGATGCTACGGGGAGCCGTGGTACTCACTATTCAGTGAGAGGTTGTGCTGATGCTACGGGGAGCCGTAGTACTCACTATTCAGTGAGAGGTTGTGGTGATGCTACGGGGAGCCGTAGTACTCACTATTCAGTGAGAGGCTGTGGTGATGCTACGGGGAGCCGTAGTACTCACTATTCAGTGAAAGGTTGTTGTGATGCTACGGGGAGCCGTAGTACTCACTAGTCAGCGAGAGGGTGTTGTGATACTACGGGGAGCTGTAGTACTCACTAGTTAGAGCATGGCGCAGAAGGGTTTTAGGCTTGGGTAACCATAATGATTGAATATTAGGAGCCTGGTGGTTGGACCAGGGACGTCTCCATATTTGTCAGGAATCACTATATTCTGAGTTGATTCATGGTTATCGCAACCGAAGGGAATTGGAGAAGTGGTGTACGCGTGGACTGCGAACCTGGGGTCACGACTTGAGTACCAGATTGGAATTGAGTGGTTCCAATTCTGTTATTGAATTCGACTCTCTAGATTGAGTCTGGATTCGTTCGTGTGTTTAGTAGGCTAGATGAGGTTTCAGATTCGTAGATGGGTTTATTTTGAGAAGTATTGTTCTCCATCAGTTGTAATAGACCAGAGTGAGTTAATTCGATGGTATGGGAAGAAACGCGGAACACATGGAATCAGTGGTTGGTAGACGACAGAGGTCGAAGGTGAGACAATTTTAGATAAGTTGTAGTATTCTCTTGGGGTAAAGCGAACCACGTGACTTGTGTGTCGCGATGAGATGAGATAGGTATCGTGAGCAGGAGGGTTGTAAAGTCATTTTATTGGGTGTACAAGGGGTAGCCCTTGGAGGTTCAACCGTTGGGTCGGGAGCTGACCTGGTACTCAGAGTTGGAAGTGTTCTATCCGAGTCAGTTATTCGATGAGCGATTATCAGAGTGATATTCTGCATGGGCGGTCTGGTGGGGAGACAGACCACTATGGTCTTCCAGTTTTGGAGAGTTGGAGCAGATACCTCCGTGGGAAAAAGGGGCCCGTCCTTCTTCGGTTTGGGAATTTCTATTTGGTTTCGAATGTATAGGGAGAAGGATCATTGAATGTTAAGAGATTTTCCGGTTGTGCTTCTCGGGTTAATTGTTTTGATCTATGCGAAGAAAAAGAACGATTTCGAGGGCAAAATCTAATTTAACCGGGGGAGAATTATAAAATCCTGTTCCAGATTGTTTTGTGATTTAAGGCCTGTGGGCCTTAATCTGAGTATGAGAAGGCTTTGAGGCTTTTAGGGATAAAGGTTTACGCCTTTTTGGGATATAAGTAAGGTAGGTTGTGTGATAAAAGAGTTCGCTTTGTGCTTTAGAGCCAAATGTATTGTTAAAGGTTGGACGAATAAAGTTGATAGAAGTGTAGAGTTTCTCGGATATAAAGTGCGTCGGAATCGGACATTGGGTGAGGAAGTTATGGCACTTTCAAGTTATTGGCATAAATGGTCCATTATGGAGAAAAGTTGCCATGGAGGACCATGCATGAAAATTTGCATGCGTGTGGGTACGCCCAGCGTCAGCTGGGTTACGCCCAACATATGACAAGAAAAGATTATGGGTGCCTTCTAGCATACGCCCGATGTACAGGATGTACGCCCAACGTATGTCCAATGTCCAGAAACCCTAATTTTAGGGTGTACCACTATATAAAGAACATATTGGTTCAAGCCCTAGCCTCCTTATCTGTTCCCTTACCCTCAGAAAACCCTAGAACGCCTCATCCCCTCATTCCTGAGTGTTTTTCTCCTTAAGAAGCTCATTTTGGTAGTGTAAACTTGGAAGAAGGAAAAGAAGAAAATGGCATGGAAGAACTTTCGATGAAATCTCATTTATGAGCTCAGGGTTGCCACCCTCAAGGCTGAAAGTGTTTCATAACCAGTAAAGTTTCGAACTTGCTAGTCCATTCATAATCATGCATGAGATCTAGGCCTCTTTATGGAAGTAGAAGATCATTTTTGGAGTTTGAGCTGTTTGGTCCAAGTATAGTCACCAAGTCAGTGACTTTATGGAATAGGACATGGAAAATGACCTGGATTTGATTTTGTAGCCTCTGGAGTGGGGTAATAAGTGCTTAATGAAAAAAGGACTTAACAGGGGAAATCACGCTGAACATACGTGCAGGTACGCCCAACGTACTCACCATCTTGTGTTGACGCTTAGCGTACGTAGAGGTACGCCCCGCGTACTCTATCAGTATGGGTTTTGTGTCCTTGGGCAATGGTTAGGCCACGCCTTGGGTCTTTGGGGCCTTTTGGGCCATCATAAGTCAGATATTATGGGCCAAAGATATTTGTGGGATTGGTGCAAGGTCCATTGGAGGGATTGGGCCCAGTTTAGCAAATTGGGCCATTAGTGGGCTTGAGGAGTTTATCTAGTTTTGGGATGGCCTTCAAGATTTGAGATTTGGGCCTCTATAGAACCCATTTATCATTGGGCCTTGGTGGGTCCAATGGGTTTTAGGTTATTGATGGGATGATCAGTGGTCTGTCTTGAACCTTCTGCGTGAGAGTTGGACTTAGTTCCTAATTGGGTTAATTGTGGGTTGGCACAAAGTTAGTAGCCGATGCGTAGCTGCAACATTTGTAGAGGCTGTTTATCATCCAAGGTGAGTCTTCTCACTATACTTTAACTAGAGTGGTAATTATGTGTGACCAGAGGGTGTTATGTGCTGCCTGAGTTATGCATTTTATGTGTGATATGTGTTGTGTGCTATATTATGTGATGTTTAGACCGAACCGGAGGGTCCAACGGACTGTGCTATATTTTGACCGGACCGGAGGGTCCAACGAACTATGAGACCAGAGGGTCCTCACTTAGACCTGACCGGAGGGTCCAATGAGTAGTGAGACCGGAGGGTTCTCACCCAGACATGACCAGAGGGTCCAACGAGCCATGGGACTGGAGTGTCCCACTGAGACACATAGCACCGGAGGGTCCTAAGGAGTTATAGCCTCGAGTGGCTAATATGTGTATGTGGTATTTTGGGGAACCCGATAAGCTTCGTGCTTACCGTGTTATGTGTTATGTTATTCAGGTTCTTATCAGGATCGTGGGAAGGCGGTGGATCGATTGTACACACAAGAGAAAAGAGTCATGAATGTGGATCCTGGATTTTGATAATTACTTTTCAAAACTATTTTGAAATATGTTATGACATCGACACTTGAGATTTTGAGAATTATTATATGTGATGTTGGTAAATTAAAATCAAAAATTTTGTTTGAAAATTTACAGTCTTACAGATGAGGTTCTTGGGCTGCTTAGGCCTTAAGCTAAGGAATTAGGGTTTCCTCCTTAAAACCTTAGCTTTGGCCCTAAGTTACCAACAACTATATAAAGGGCATACCCCTTTGAGATTTTGGCCACCATTCTAACCCTAAGAAGAGCCGAAATCTTTAAGATTCCTCCTCCTCTCTCTCATACATCCTGTTTCTAAGTGTGTTTATGAGCCATTAGAGGTGTTACATTTGTGACACTAGTTCTCAAGCTTCAACAACTTCAAGGAATTGTTTGTTATTAGTATATAACAAACAAAGGTTAGTCTACTATCTCTTATGATGAATTTCTATTATAGTAGATTTTGTTGTATTAGTGTCTAAGCACGTAACTATATTTGGTATGTACTTGACCCGATTGTACATGGTCATTTTGGGTTGCCTTCGCCAAAGCAACTTGACAAGGTAATTTGGGAGAGAGAGAAGATATTATAATTTATAAATATATTATAGGAATAATATATTAAAGGAGAAATCATATTATTTAATTAATATTAGTCATAAATTAATTAGGAATTAATTTGGTGATTAAAATAGATTAATTGAATAAAGGGGGGTTAAACTGTCAAATGTATGATAGTTGAATTTTTTGGACTTGGAAACCTACTGGATTAATTGGGGAACAAAATTATGATGGGGATCCATCATATTTGCGTCCATATGCCCTATTCTAGAAGGTTCCATGGGCTGCTTGGTGATTAATTTGCCCATTAGGGTTTTACCTGAAACCCTAGCAGCCTACAATTTTCGGCCACTTGATTCCAAAGAGAAACCCTAGGGCCGATTTTAGCATCCTTCATCCTCTCTCATAATTGCCTTCTTGCTTGTGTGGTGTTTGTAAGCCATTAGAGGAGTTACACTTGTGACTCTAAACTCAAGAAAAAGAAGACTCAAAGGATTTCTAGCCAATTGAAAGAGGTAATCACTTAGATCTGTTCTTATAGTGTTAATTTCGAATTATGCATGCCAGATCTAGGGTTGCAAGTCTTGGATTAATTACATGTACAATAGAGAAGCCTAGATCCATGCTTTAGGGTTTTGCATGAGCACATAGGATGTTCTTTTAATTAAAACTCATCAGTGGTATCAGAGCCTTGATTGGTTTCTGTTGTATGTGATGTAATTGTCGAGTTTTTGCTGAAAATCTTTTTTTTCTGGCCTCTGCCCGACTCAACTCGGCAAGTCAGTATCTGAACTCGGCGAGTCTGCCCAACTCGGCGAGTCCAGGTAGTGCCTCGGCGAGTCCGGGAGTCAGACAGAGGTTATCTCGGGATTTTCTTGCTGTTTTGCTATAAGATAAATGCCAAAATCGTTTTTTAATAATAAGATCCGAATTTTATTGTATTTTGATAATTATCCTTACCAAAGCAAAAGATTTTTTTTCAAATGATTTGAATAATAATTTATTTATATGATAAATATTGATTGTTTAAATTATTTGGTAATTATCTTGTGAATAAAATTGGATTAGGTCAAATATAGATAATCACAAAATTAATTGTTTAATTTATATTATTTGTTATTTGATCCTTTGTGTTTTGAAAAGTTCAAAACTTGCCCTCAAGTTTTGAGATGTAAATTTTTTTATTAAAAGTTTAATTATGAATGATTTAAATTTCAAACCCTTAGAATTTTACAAGTTTAAAATTCAACCCTATACTATTATATTATTACAAGATTAATTAATATATACGTATAACTAAAAAGTGCTAGTCTTACCGTTAGTAGGCCTCATTCACGAAGCCAATCTATAAGGGGGTATAAGGTTATGGCCTATAAAATGGCCGTTTAATGGGTATCCACTCTTACTCACCGCTTCCTTGATTGGTGGAGGGTCGTTAGCCGAACGGGTAGGATAGGACAATCCTCTCTTCATTAAAAGTATAATCAATGATACAAAGTAACTACAATATTTTTACAAATTTCCAATCTTAGTTAATTGAGGGTTAAATGTGAAAATGATGCTACTCCATGGAATTACACTTTGTACCCTTGTCAAACGTTAGTGGTGCGTGTGTGGTTAACCGGCACACTAATTTAGGATTGACATTGGTAATGAAGGGTGGCTAGATGTTTGTCATAGATCAATGGAGCGTGTGTGGTTTACCGGCACATTGATTAGGTGATAGAGACATTGAGTGCACCATGTTGATTCGCATGGTTATTCACACATTGTTTGTGATCATCGGTATCCCAGTTACAAACTTAAAGGGCATATCGATATTTAAACATATCATTGAAAAGTTCTATGAATCTCAAAAGAATCTAGGAGTTTTGAAATACATTTAAAACTTAATTTCCTTTCGTTTTTCATGGTGGAAATTAGTGAATCGTCATTCACTTACCTTCAAATTATTTGCATTTAGATTACGACATCCCTTTTCTAAGTTGTGAATAATGTTGCTGGATCCTAGCCCTAATTTTTCATTTAGGTGTTTAATTGGGGATTCTTTCTAATCAAACTTGTCCTTTTCTATTTTCAGATGTCGAACACAAACCACAACGCTCCTGCAACTACTAGTGGATTGACATTGGTAGCGTGTGTGGTTAACCGGCACACTAATTTGGGATTGACATTGGTAGCGAAGGGTGGCTCGATGTTTTTCATAGATCAATGGAGCGTGTGTGGTTTACCGGCACATTGATTAGGTGATAGAGACATCGAGTGCACCATGTTGATTCGCATGGTTATTCACACATTGTTTGTGATCCTCGGTATCCCAGTCACAAACTTAAAGGGCATATCGAGATTTAAACATGCCATTGAAAAGTTCAATGAATCTCAAAAGAATCCAGGAGTTTTGAAATACATTTAAAACTTAATTTCCTTTCGTTTTTCATGGTGGAAATTAGTGAATCGTCATTCACTTACCTTCAAATTATTTGCATTTAGATTACGACATCCCTTTTCTAAGTTGTGAATAATGTTGTTGGGTCCTAGCCCTAATTATTCATTTGGGTGTTTAATTGGGGATTCTTTCTAATCAAACTTGTCCTTATCTATTTTCAGATGTCAAACGCAAACCACAACGCTCTTGCAACTACTGGAGGATTGACATTGGTAGCGTGTGTGGTTAACCAGCACACTAATTTGGGATTGATATTGGTAGCGAACGGTGGCTCGATGTTTGTCATAGATCAATGGAGCGTGTGTGGTTTACCGGCACATTGATTAGGTGATAGAGACATTGAGTACACCATGTTGATTCGCATGGTTATTAACACATTGTTTGTGATCCTCGGCATCCCAGTCACAAACATAAAGGGCATATCGAGATTTAAACATGCCATTGAAAATTTCAATGAATCTCAAAAGAATCTAGGAGTTTTCAAATACATTTAAAACTTAATTTCCTTTCGTTTTTCAGGGTGGAAATTAGTGAATCGTCATTCACTTACCTTCAAATTATTTGCATTTAGATTACGGCATCCGTCTTCTAAGTTGTGAATAATGTTGTTGGATCCTAGCCCTAATTATTCATTTGGGTGTTTAATTGGGGATTCTTTCTAATCAAACTTGTCCTTTTCTATTTTCAGATGTCGAACGCAAACCACGACGCTCTTACAACTACTGGTGGATTCTCATTCATGAAATTGTGTGGGAAAGTGATCTTTAATGGCAAACCACAACGCTCTTACAACTACTGGTGGATCCTCGACGAGAAGCTTGAAAAGATCAATCCAGAACAATGCCATTGCTGAAGAAATCGATGCCTTTGAGGCTCATGAACGTGATGCTACGAAGGTTCATTGCATCATGCTCGCGACTATGAATGCACAACTCCAAAAGTCCTATGAGGATATGTATCCATTCAAGATGCATCAAGATTTAATGGATAGGTACCACCAAAGCGCGAGGCAAGAGCGTTATGAGATCATCACTAACATGATCACCGCTAAGATGGGGAGCGGAGAATCCTTAACCTCGCATCTGTAGAAGATGCAGAGGTATGTTGATCATCTTCTAAAGTTGAATGTTAACTTTGATGAGGATTTGTCTATCAACATCATTCTCCACTTCTTGCCTCCATGCTACAACCAGTTCAGAATGACCTACCACATGAACAAAGAGGAGGCCACCTTGAGCAAGCTTCAAGGGTTGTTGAGAACTGCTGAGTGCAACCTAAAGGATAAATCTATTGCATCAACTCCTACTGATTTGGCCCCTGTTTTGGCAATTAAGCAAGGAAGGGGTAAGAAGAGGAAGGATCCTTCTAAGAGCCACCAAAAGGGAAAGTCCCAAGATGGTTCCTCTTCTAGTGGAACCAAAGCAGGTCCTGCTAAACCCTCCTCTGACCCTAAGCAAGCAGAGTGTTTTTATTGCCACGAGAAGGGCCACAGGAAACGAAGCTGCCCCAAATATCTACAGGACATTAGAGATGGGAAGATAAAGCCCACCTATGTAGGTATGTATTCTATTAAATCTAACAACTCATCACTTGCTACTTCATGGGTTCTTGATACAGGATGTGGTTTCCACATTTGTTCTGATTTTCAGGGCCTAAGAAGAAGTAGGGGGTGGAACATGGGAAGATAAACTTGATTATGGGAAACAGAAGATCGTCACCTGTGACCAGAGTCGGAGTTTATTGTTTAGTGTTGAGTAAGGGTTAGGATTAGATTTAAATAATTGTTGCTATTCGCCAGATATGGCAAGGAACATCATTTCTTTTCATGGATTATATAGACAAGGTTTCAGATATTCATTTGATAATAGTAATGGTTCTATTAATGTTTATTTGAATGGTGTTTTTTTTTTATTTCAATGCATTTCCTTGTAATGGAATATATGAATCTGTGTTGGTTGTAGACAATTTAGGAAATGATGTGTTGAATGTTGATTTGTCTAATAGATTAGACAAAGCATGCTTGTGGCATTGTCGCCTTGGCAATGTTAACAAGAAACGCGTAGCCCAACTCCAAAAGGATGGAGTGTTGGAGTCATTCAACCTTAGGGATGATGACATGTGTGAGTATTGTTTGCTTCGGAAGATAACCAAGTCACCCCTTACTGGCACTTGTGATAGGGGTGAGGGTCTACTGGATCTCATACACACCGATGTGTGTGGGCCCTTTAGATCCACCACAGGGGATGCTTGTCGCTTCTACATGACTTTTACGGATGATTATAGCAGATATGGATATATCTACTTAATCAGGCATAAGTCAGAAACCTTTGAAAAATTCAATTAGTTTAAGAATGAAGTTGTTGGGTCAAAATATGGTTTATACTTTACTTTTCTTGACAATTGTATTTTTCTGTAATATTTATGAATCTATGGTCTAGTTTACGGTTGAGTTTACGGCCGTAAACTCATTTACGGCCCATGTGTTATCCGAACCATATTCCAAGTATAAATAGAGGTGTTAGGGTGAGGAGTAGAGATTGATGAACCCTAGAGAGTTTACGGCCAGAGAGAAACATAAGCTTTTATGTGTGTGTGAATCTTTTGTATCCGGGTCTTCATTCATATCAATACATACAAAGATTCATATTATTCTTCTTCTCCTTCTCTTCTATTTGATCTGACATCATCCGTTTGATTGGGATTCCGCACCATTAAACGGATCTGACTGATACACGGGCAATTTAGGGACTCACAATTGGTCTCAGAGCCTGGTTGTATCAGTCAAAAGGATTTATTGTTTCATCCAAAAATCGAAGATTCTGTGTTCTCGGTCCAAGCTTACGGCCGTAAAAACTGAGTTCACGGCCGCAAACCAGTCAAATTCATCAACCGTGAAGTCTAGATTCTTGGGCCGTAAACCCTATTTTGGAGCATTATTTGATCTTATTTTCGAAATATTTTTGCGTTTTTGGATAGATCTCGCAAAAATAAGGGGGGGTTTGTTCTTCGTGTTTTTCATAAAAAAGGGTTTTTGATCGAGTTTTGGAGCTTCAAAGTCGAAAAATCGCTGTTTTTCACGTAATCGTTGAAGGGTTTTCGGCCGGAGCTTACTGCCGGAAACAGTTCACGGCCGGAGTTTACGGTCAGAAACTGTTCACGGCCGGCGGCGGAGTTCATGTTTGCGGCTAGGGTTTCCGAGCTTGCGGCTCGGTCCTCACCTCGTTCACGGCTCAACATCGGTTCCAACTTCGGACAGGCTTCGGAAAGGCTTCGCACTCAGCATCCTCGTATCAGTAAAAAGGAAGCAAAGTTGGAGGTGCCAGGGATCGAACCCGGGTCTCCTACCAACACAACCAAGCGCACTACCAGCTCAACTGCATTGCGAGATGATATCATACTTCCGTTCTTAATTCTTAAAGTTCTCTTTCTCGGTTCCTACTTTTAGGATTTGACACTTTCAGCCAAAAATCAATTTTCTTTTCTTTTTAAATTACATTTTCATCCAAAATAAAAAAATAATATAAATAAAATAATAAATAAATAATAAAATAATAATAATAATAATAAAATAATTAAAAAAAAATTATTATTTTTAACTTTTATTTTTTATTTAAAATTTTGATTTTGACTTCCAAGTTTAACCTTTGACTCTAAACTTTGACATTTTCGTTTAACTTTTAAATTTTCAAATTTAGTTTTTCGCTTTGACTTTTAAGTTTGACTTTTCAAGTTTGACTTTTGAGTTTAATATTTTAAATTTGACTTTTAAGGTTGACTTTTGAGGTTTATAATCAAAGGGTTTGACTTTTAAGTTTGATTTTGGCTTCTAGTTGTGCTTTTAATTGATTTTAAGGTCTACGAGGGAGTTGAAAATATGAAAGAGAGTCGTCAGGATATGTTAAGACAAAATTTCAACATTTTCGATTATATCCCTGGAGAAACCCTCGAAACTCAGTTGCAGCGATTCACTACACTCACTACTGAGATGAATATTGACGGGATCTTCTTGACTAAGTCCGAGATAAACAAAAAGCTGCTAAATTCACTTCCGAAATCGTGGGATATGAACGTGGCCATCATCAAGAAGACAAAAGATCTCAATCGTCTTAGTATTACTGAAGTAATTGAAGAGCTTGACGCTTTAAAGAGTTCTGTAAACCTTCCAGTCAATGAAGTGTCATGTTCTCATTCTTGTGAAGTTTCATGTTCTCAATCATGTGAAGATACGATTAAATTTCTTCGGGATCAAATTGATTTATTTAAAAGAGTAGTTGAGGACCTGAGATATGAAGGATATCAACTCAGGAAAGGACAGAAACCCCTGAAGGCTGAGTTGGAAGCAAAAACCAAGGACTTTAGGAAACTTCAGGAAGAGTACAACAACAATTGTGAAAATTATGATTATGTTAAGAGACAACTTGCTGCTGTAACTGAAGAACTTGACGCTTTAAAACTTAAGTGTGGAAAAACTGATGTCAGTTTCAAAAATTATATTGCGTCAAGTCAGACAGTCGAGTCCTTATATGAAACCCAATTAAAATTCAAAGAAAATCAAAACAAGGGTCTAGGGTATGATAGTGTACCTCCTCCTTATAATCATAACTACACATCCATCCCTATGACACAGGACGAAACTGACAGGGAGCCACATCTTCGATATGGCAAACGAGATGGATTTGTGTCAGGAGGAGTTATTAATGTTGAAAATACTAATGTTTCTACTTCATGTGCAGGTAAAGTCGCAGAAGATGAGAACAAGGAGAGCACTTATGAACAAACCAATGACTCTTTGAACTCAGAATCTGTTGCTTCGAATTCCGTTGCTCCTAACAAACCTGTCGTTCATAAATATAGGCCTCTAATTCCAGCGCAAAAGAGTGCCTATTGCAAGTGTGCATCTGGGAACAACAAGAGACAAGGCAAGGATACACCACCAGGGGCAGGAATAAATAACTTCACAGTGAAGAAAAAGACTTGTTTTCATTGTGGAACACCTGGACACATTGCCAGAAATTGTCCTAATCGCACATACGTTCCCTACTATGCACAAGGGTGGCAAAACGCGCCAAGAGGGAGATACTCCAAAAGAAACCCCTCAAGGTCACGTTCAGACAATGCTGATTGGAACGCGTATAAGGCCAAGAATCAATCTTCCAAGGCCAAGAATCAAAATCCCAAGGGCAAGAAGGGAATGCCTACCAAGAAGTCCAATCCAAGATATGCCCCAACAAAACCAAGACCGGCTAAGTCAAAGTGATCTCGGCAATCGGCTTCAAGTTCCAAAGCAAGTGCCGAGGAACCCACCGGATCGAACAAGAAATGGGTTAAACCCGAATATAGATGGGTACCAAAGGTGAAAACTCCCAAATCGTCTAATGACTCTAACATTTCATCGTCTTCTGTTTGTGACAAGCAGGATATGTCATGGGAGAGAGTACCGTGCAAGGATGACAAAGGTCGACCCGATTTCAAAATGGACTGGGTTCCAAAGACCAACTGATCCCACTCTGTGTCGGAATAGCTATGGAGGCATATCATCAGACTTCGGTTTGTTGGTAGTGGCTGCTCCTGGCACATGATAGGAGACATCTCTCAATTGTACAACACTCAAAACATTGTTTGAGAGTATGTGTCCTTTGCGGGAAGGGAAGAAAAGAAGTGATCACTCACGGGGTTTATGCTTAATGACATGCAGAATTTTCAGATTTGTTCTGAGTTTACGCGTGCTGTTCTCAGACCTTATGGATGCAAATTCAATCGGTGACTTACAGTTTGCGTTTTCTTCTCTATACTCCTGAGTTTTTCTTAAGTTGATTCGCTTTAAAGACTAATTTTTGTTTTAGGATAATTTAAATTTGCGCATTACTTTCGTTTCTCTCCTATGCACAAATTTAGGGGGAGAAATAAAAACAAAACAAAAATTAGAAAATTTTTAAAAAATCCAAAAACATTAGAAAATCATAAAATCAAAAATATGTTGGTTATGAAGTGTGCTTGAGGGAGATGTTTTGGGAAGTGATATGATCATGTGATAACAGGCAACCTGAGTTTGCATAACGTACCCAAAGTTGAAGGGTCTATGCTCTGGTTTGATGCGTCGGTAGGCACGAAAGATTCTAAATGGACTTGACTAGGGAGAGTTGAACTTAGGAAATTTATAGACTTGACAAATCTTGACCTAGTTAGATAAGTTCAGCCTGACAATACGATGCTCGGATAGGTTGAGCAGGGAGATATATATGGGAATCTACTCGTCACATTAATTAAACCCGTACTTGGAACCGTGGTTTAACTTTTCCTCGATGTGCGGATTTTGTCCTTAATTCCGGTTGGATGGAGCGACTGGTAAATTCCGATAAATTAGGTCTGTAGAATATCATTTTCTTTCTTTCCGTATGTTAGATATATGTTGTCTCCTTTGCGCGACTTCCAATCCGACCTGGTACACAACATATGCAACTCTATTTCTCTGCAGGCTATATATGTGAAATACTTCTTATCTGTTAGCCATATGCTGTCTCCTTTGCGCGACTTCTAATCCGACCTGGTACACAACATATGCAACCTTCTTCTTCTCAACCCCTCTGAAGTAGTAAGTAATAGAATTCTGAATCTCTCCTCTCTCTGAATGGTTGTCTGCTCACCCGGTGTAAGGAGTACTTTGGAAGTTCTTGATGGCTGGGGCATACCAGGAAACGGGAAATACGTTCCAGTACACTTAAAATTGAACACATACAGATTGTCTATAGATCTCGCTGCTCAATTTAGGTGGACAACAATATCCCTGGTCGTCGTCAGATGAATGGTCCTTAAGATATAGTATCTAAGGAATTAGGATCAGATATAATTTTTAGGAACTTAAGTTCACCCTGTCTTGTAACAAATAGTATGTCCTAAATCTGTCATAATTTTTCGTGTTTATGTGGACCACAATACCGACGATCGACCAGACAAAGATGTGAATATGAAAGGTACCGACAAGTGGATAAAGGCTATCTAAAAACTTTGATCCCAAATCACTCTTAAAGTTAGATATCATTTTTATCACTCAAAAATCCAAAAATATTTTTGTTTTTGTTTTATTTTGTGTGCTAAGTTTTCTTTTAGTTTTGTTTTGTCTTGAAAAGTGATTTCAGGTATAGATAAGACTCATGGAGTTTTTGTTGAAGATTTCTGAGCCAAAGGCTTTGTTTGTGAGCATCGAAGAATTCTCATTCGAAGGAGCAAGAAATGAAGATTATTCTTTCAACATTCAATCTTTCAACCCCAGAAGCAAGGTGAAGCTGAAATTGAAGAATATGTGACGGATTGCATTGAAGCCTCCTCAATTAGTCTGCTGCTATCTTCGTACCTGCTGAAGTGATCCAGAAGATTTGTTCTCTCTGATGTTCTCTCTGAAGATTCTCAAGCTGAAAGCGTTATCTTTCAAGAATCAGTACGTCAAGCCTCCTCACCCAATGTGCGATCAATGCCAAATTCTGAAGAAATGCCCAACTGCTCAAGATGAAGTCAATTATTGAAGATTCATATGTTCATCCTGATGCTGTGAAGAAATCGAAGGTTAAAGCTGAAGCCAAGCTCTCATTGAAGATCAACAAGAAGAGCCAGCTACTTTTTAGGGGAGCTTGTTGGGTCATTAAGAAAAGAAAGCTATAAACCAAGGGGGAGATTGTTGGGTTAAAATATGGTTTATACTTTACTTTTCTGGGCAATTGTATTTTTCTGTAATATTTATGAATTTATGGTCTAGTTTACGGCCGTAAACACCTTACTGCCGTAAACTCATTTACGGCCCATGTGTTATCCGGCCCATATTCCAAGTATAAATAGAGGTTTTAGGGTGAGGAGTAGAGATTGATGAACCCTAGAGAGTTTACGGCCAGAGAGAAATAGGAGCTTTTATGTGTGTGTGAATCTTTTGTATCCGGATCTTCATTCATATCAATACATACAAAGATTCATATTATTCTTCTTCTCCTTCTCTTCTATTTGATCTGACATCATCCGTTTGATTGGGATTCCGCACCATCAAATGGATCTGACTGATACACGGGCAATTTAGGGACTTACAGAAGTGGAAAATCAGCTGGGTAGGAAAATCAAGATGCTTCGGTCAGACCGAGGAGGAGAGTACCTAAGTCTTGAGTTTCACGAATATCTTAAGGAATGCGGAATTGTTTCGCAATTGACGCCTTCGAGAATGCCACAATTGAATGGTATGGCTGAGAGACGTAATCGGACCTTGTTGGACATGGTTCATTCCATGATGAGTCGGGCTTCGTTACCAACATCTTTCTGGGGGTATGCCTTTGAGATTGCCACCCATATCCTTAATCTAGTTCCCACCAAGAAGGTTGCCAAAACACTCACGAGATGTGGACAGGGAAAGCTCCCTCGTTGGCACATATCAAGGTTTGGGGCTGTGAGGCTTTCGTTAGACGAGAGACTCTTGACCAGCTCGAACCTCGTAGTTAGAAGTGTTATTTCAACAGCTATCCACATAAGTCTTTTGGTTATCTCTTCTACAGACCGAGTGAAAATGTTGTATTCATTGCGGGGATAGGGGTTTTCCGAGAAAGAGAAATCATAAGCCAAGGAGATAGTGGGAGGCAAATCGATCTTGAAGAGCTTCTAGAGTCGAGCGATGAAGGAACCTCTAACACTGGAAATCAACCTGAGGAGGAAACTCCTGTTGAACCTGTTGATGAGTCCTTACCTCTTAGACGTTCTAGTACAGCTAGTGTTCCACCCTAGTTGTATGGATTCCATATTACTATTGAAGGGGATACATTTATTAGTGATAATACACTAGTAAATTTGGACGAACCTAGTAGCTACAAGGTAGCCATGGTAGGCCCGGAGTCTGCTAAATGGAAAGAGGCAATGGACAACGAGATTCAGTCCATGTACGACAACCAAGTTTGGAATTTGGTTGACAATGTACCGGGTCGTAAGACAGTCGGGTGCAAGTGGATCTTCAATAAGAAGACAGATATGGGTGGAAATGTACACACTTATAAAGCGCGATTGGTTGTGAAGGGATTTACTCAAACTCCTGGAGTTGACTATGATGAGACCTTCTCGCCATTTGCGAAGATAAAGTCTATTAGGGTGATGCTCGCAATAGCTGCGTTTTATAACTATGAAATATGGCAGATGGACGTTAAAACTACTTCCCTTAATGGGAAGTTGGCTGAGGATGTTAACATGAATCATCCAGAGGTTTTTGTCGATGAGAAGCACCCCAATAGAGTGTGCAAGCTTGAGAAATTCATTTAAGGATTGACGCAAGCGTCTCGTAGATGGAATCTTTGTTTTGATGAGAAGGTAAAAGAGTTTGGATTTCTGCTAAGCGAAGATGAATCTTCTGTATATGTCAAAGCCAGTGGGAGTATAGTAAGCTTCCTCGTATTGTATGTTGATGACATACTACTCATAGGAAATGACATCCCGACACTGCAGGGAGTTAAATCTTGGCTTGGGAAGTGTTTCTCTATGAAGGACCTCAGAGAGGCTGCCTATATTCTGGGAATAAGGATAGTGAGAAACAGAAGTAAGAGACTCATACGACTCAGTCAGGATACATACTTGGATAAAGTAATGAAGCGTTTTCGTATGAAAAATTCCAATAAAGGGGAGTTGCCAATCCAAAGCAATACCAAGTTGAATAAGACTCAAAGCCCGAGTATAAAGGCAGAGATAGCTGATACGAGCCAAGTACCTTGCGCTTACGCAGTTGACTCGATCATGTACGCTATGACTTGTACTCGCCCTGATGTGGCCTTCGCTTTGAGCATGGTCAACAAATATCAGGGAAATCCTGGTAGAGCCCATTGGACTGCAGTTAAGAATATTCTCAAGTACCTTCGGAGGACCAAGGAATGCTTTCTAGTGTGACATCCCCAATTTCTCGGCCAGAAAAGACCGATCTGTTTATGCTTGTTTTTAAAATCAGAGTAATCTTTTAAAGAAAACAGATGCAGAATTTGTCCCCAAAACAAAATATGATAAAAATTTATAAAAGCATTTCTTTAGAGAAATGTATTTCCAAAATCTCTCGTCAAGTCCACCGACTTATACTCTTGTGCCATTACCTGTAATGCAAAGAAAACTAAGTGGGTCAGGCTTGGGAGCCTGGTGAGCATATAGGGTTTTCAACCCACAATAATATAATTATTATATTCAACCATCAAGCAATCAACCTAATTACCCATCCCCATTATCTCCATTATTTCTTAGGATTTTACCCTAAGAATTCAACTACCCGTCATTCATTCATTCCTAAGGATTGACCTAAGGAATTGGCACAAAATCTATTGCTACATAAGGCACATCTACCAACATCATCCTTTTAGCGCCTCTTCCAGGATTACGTCATAAAATATGAGGCGTGACAACCAGGTTTATGACATTTTCTTTTAGTCGCATCTACCAACATTTATCCTCTAAGCGTATCTGCCAGGATTATCCCATAAGCGCATCTGCTAGTATTATGATATTCTCTATTTGGTGCATCTACCAATATTATTCTTAAGTGCATCTGCTAGTATTATGACATTCTCTAATTGGTGCATCTACCAATATTATTCTTTAATCATCTTACATACCTCATCATTTACCTCATCATTTTATCACATACCAACTATCTCATCTACCCATGTTCTACCCAACATATTAGTAGATATAAAATACATATACAGTTTAACTCATTTAAAAACCATATAAAACATCCATTCCACACTTATCTCAAATAAGCCACAATACATAAACACATAGCATGTATTTCGAGCAAATACTTCATGTTTATGTGTTAGAAGAAAGTAACCACACACTCACACATATAAACAACAATATATATACACATAGCACGCATTTTATAAAATACATCATATATATGTGTAAGAAAAAAGTGACTACACACTCACATGATCAGAAGATGATCGGACATCACTACGGCTTGTAGAAGTAGTATTCTTCGGTAGATCAGGAAGATCTTCACAAAAACCGGGCTCCTCGCGGGCAGAGCTTCGGCTCACAAATTATTTTTCTCGGGATCTTCGGGGCTTCGGAACTTGCTTCGAGTCTCGGGATTAATACCGGGCCTTCGGGGGTATAAAATGCCAAGAAGAAAGAAGTTTAGGATGAAGAAGTGTAAAAATTAGCAACAAAAGCTGGAGGCCTCGCTGCCCTTTTATAGGGTCTGATTCCTCGTGTTACGCTGGGCGTAATGCTCCGGTACGCAGGGCGTAGTCCGGATCAGACCGGAGTCGTCATCGCTTACGAACGCGGAACACTTGAGTGGTTCATGCATCGGGGAACGCCGGGCGTACAACACTACGTTGGGTGTAGTTTGGATCGGATCAATGACTCCTCCCCTCCTTCGGATAATATCTGAATTTATATTTAAATTAAATATTTAAATTATTTAATAAATTTCAAAAGTTCATATCTTCCTCATGTGAACTCCGTTTTCGACGTTCTTTATATCCACGTGTAGGTGAGACTACGCTCTACAACTTTCGTTTAGACTTTGTCGGCAAACTCTGTTATTTTTAATATATTATAAACATATTACTTTTATATTATTTTTAGCAGGCCGGGACATGAAAACTCTTTTATAAATTCATAACTCCTTCATCTGACGTCCGTTTCCGCCTATCTTTTTATCGTTTCACTACTATCGATGAGATCTTCAATTCTCATTTAGATTGTTTCGACCAACAATCTCTCGATCTCGAATTCGAGTTTCGGGCTGCATACTGCTAAGCTGAAACTTAGAAAAATTATAACTTCCTCATACGAAGTCAGATTTGGACATTCTTTTTATGCACGCTCTCGGTTTAATGAACTGTACAACATTCTTTTAGATCACTAGGGCTAAATATCGCTCTAACGTAAATTCACTTTTTATGTCATTCAACGTCGTACCGGTTCTGTCACGAAACTTCGATAGATCATAACTTTTTCGTTATAACTGGGATTTTGGCGTTCTTTATATGTATGGAATCCTTGAAACATATACTACAACTTAGTTAAGATTATTCATCCTAAATAATATTTTATCAAAAATTCATTTTTGACGCTTATCATCTCTAAATTGACTAGCCTGGATCTACGGGTGTTATAGTTATCTCCCCTTAGGATGATTACGTCCCGGAATCATCAACGAAAATAGGACTTGTATAATGATTCCATACGCTATCTCTTCATCCTAGGTAATAACCATAACTTCTATGTTTCCTCGAAAGAGGATTTAACTCTATGGATTTCTTGACCACAGACGATGCCCAATCTTGCATCTGCTTATCGACTATGTTGTACTTGCAATCGTAACCATCAAGTTACCAAAGAAGTCCTTATTGTGGAATCCTTCTTCGTCTTCTTAGGATAAATACTTTCCTTTATCTATTATAACAGACTGATGGGTCGTGCTCTACTAACCTCTCATCGCACGACGCGACGCTTAGACTCGGTATTTTTAAAGTTAAATTCCAAAATGGAATATACCTTCCTTCATATTTTAATGTGATATAATCACATTTCAGCATGTAGCATTTCTAGTAACAACTTTATGAACAACGAGTATGATACCAATGATCGCATTGACTTCAATCTTCTGACTTACGTCAGATGTTACTTCGAACTTGGTTCTCCGAACTACGTAACATACTCACCGTAGTCGGACTCCAATTGGATATGAACACTAGGGTCGGAACAACAACCATCTTACTAGTCACTACCGAAACAATGGTAATGACATACCAGAATAAAACGGAATCAATTACTAGCTTCTTGGTAACCTTGTGACTTTCCCTGATCCAAGTACGAGTCCTGTGCTTCCGGTAGTTTCACACCTACTCATACTCGTCCCAAGTATTGTCCCGTAGTCGACCAAGTCACCATACAAGAAAAATCATACAATCATCCAACACACCAGATAACAAAACTAGGGTTTATGTTAATTCCTTGAAACTATTACACAAAAGTTCAAGTTCACCCTATACTATGCCTCCAATAGGCTACACCACATGTTACTTTTCATATCGCTACTCTATAAATTGATCTTTAGTAATAAAATCCTTATTCCTGATTCCTTGCATTGCCATCTGCTTCATCAAGGATCATTTGAAATGCTCTTGCCTTTGGCTTTGGTGGTGCCTCTAGCCTTGTTGCTTGATTTTTCCTTGGGCAGTCTTGCTTGAAGTGCCTCTCTTCATTACATTCGTAACACACCTTTTTGTTGAATATACATTCATCGACGTAGTGCCCATGCTTTCCACACTTGAAACATGTCACCTTCGCACCACATTTTCCCGAGTGCTTCTTCTTGCACTTATCGCACCACCTTGCTTCATCTCCTCCTCCTCCTCCAGACTTCGATAATTTTCTTTTCTCATTAGAACCTAAAGTTCCTTCTAACTTTCTCTTCTCTCCAGCTTCAACCTTCTCTAGACCCTTCTCTCTTATTTGAGTCTCCACATTCTTAGCAGCTCTAACGGCTATCTTGAACGTACTTGCCATTTTGACCGTTGGGCCAAATTCTGATGGCAATCCGTTAGCAAATTTTTCGATCTTGGTGAGCTCAGTTGGCACCAAGTATGGAAACAGCTTCATCTTTTCGATAAACGTAGTAGCATAATCATCAATGCTCATTTTCCCTTTCTTCGAGTTCTGGAACTCATTATTCAGATCAATTAGATCTATCTCTGAGCAGTACTGCATCTTTATCTGCTCCAGGAATGATTCCCAAGACATCCTCAGGGCTTCCCCTCGAGGCATCATATCTACCAGTAACTTCCACCAGCTCAAGACTCCAGTCTTCAGTTGTCTAACTGCAAAGACAGTCTTCTGTTTGTTGCTACAGTCGCAACTCTCAAACACCATCTCCATTTCGGAGATCCAGTCCATAATCTCAACAGGCTTTGGGCTTCCAGAAAGACTTGGTAGCTTGGCGCCCAAGAAATTTTTATACATATACCCATCCCTGTTTCTTTCCCTTTCCGGGTCATTCCTTTCTGCCACTGGGGGTTCTGCTTGTCCAACAGTCCCACAGTGGTTACCTCCCTCCGAATGCCCTCCATTCACTTCAGGCTCATCCACTTGAAGTGACAGTTCCTCAGGATTCTGTTGGAGTAATCGCCTTGTCTCTTCCATTTGGCAATCCAACATCATCTGCATCATCGCTTGCACCCCAGCCATCGTCATTCACTCTGGTGATGTTGTTACAACAGGTGCTTGCTCAATCACTGGTGGTTGATTCCAGTCTTCATTCACATTTCCAACTCCACTTCTGGTTCTTACCATTTTGATCTACACACCGAATAAGGAGATTTTAGATCCTCATCCACGGTAGATATTTAAATCATCCTTATCACTCCGAAACATTTACATGCTAGTTCTAATATCGTAGTAATACGCTTAGAATCCTAAACACATAAGGTTTCCAGATCTGGTCGGCAACAGACCATAGATCCGAACAAATAATAGCATCAATTTAGCTATCACACAAAACATTTAGCACATAAAAGCATTTTAGACATCATTCCTAAAATAAACTAGTGCTTGTGTCAACTTAGGTATGCTACCTAACATATTTTAGACACACTCCTCACAATCATTACTTAGCATTCTAAGTTTAAGTATAGAAATTTCCTACAAATTCTTAGTTCGCTTAAACTAATGCTCTGATACCAATTGTGACATCCCCAATTTCCCGACCAGAAAAGACCGATTTGTTTATGCTTGTTTTTAAAATCAGAGTAATCTTTAAAAAGAAAACAGTTGTGGAATTTGTTCCCAAAACAAAATATGATAAAAATTTATCAAAGCATTTCTTTAGAGAAATGTATTTCCATTAAATAACAAAACCCCGGGATGTCATGTTCCGATACAGACCAAAAGCATAAACAGCAAAAATAGACCTTACAACAGTCATTTATAACTACTGATCTATTAATCCAAAATCTCTCATCAAGTCCACCGACTTATACTCTTGTGCCATTACCTATAATGCAAAGAAAACTGAGTGGGTCAGGCTTGGGAGCCTGGTGAACATATAGGGTTTTCAACCCACAATAATATAATTATTATATTCAACCATCAAGCAATCAACCCAATTACCCATCCCCATTATCTCCTTTATTTCTTAGGATTTTACCCTAAGAATTCAACTATCCGTCTTTCATTCATTCCTAAGGATTGACCTAAGGAATTGGGACAAAATCTATTGCTACATAAGGCGCATCTACCAACATCATCCTTTTAGCGCCTCTGCCAGGATTACGTCGTACACTATGAGGCACGACTGCCAGGTTTATGACATTCTCTTTTAGGCGCATCTGCCAACATTTATCCTATAAGCGCATCTGCCAGGATTATCCCATAAGCGCATCTGCTAGTATTATGATATTCTCTATTTGGTGCATCAAGCAATATTATTCTTAAGCGCATCTGCTAGTACTATGACATTCTCTAATTGGGTCATCTACTAATATTATTCTTTAATCATCTTACATACCTCATCATTTACCTCATCATTTTATCACATACCAACTATCTCATCTACCCATGTTCTACCCAACATATTAGTAGATATAAAATACATATAAAGGAGCCAATGGAGATTTTCTGCGCTAATGAAGGAGCGGTTGCATTGACAAAGGAACCAAGAGATCATGTCATATCTATACATATCGACATAAAATATCACTTTATCAAACATAGAGTAGAAGAAGGCACCTCATCGTAAAAAGGCTATCATTTGAAGAGAATCCTGCCGATCCCCTCACAAAGGGTCTAAGTAGAGTTAAGCACGTTCAACATGCGAGGAACATTGGTATGAAGGATGATATTAGTGTTATTGGATCCCGTCAATTGTTTATCATTGTGCTTCATTTTGCATGTTTTACTTCCCGATTAATTAGATTATTCAAATATCCACAGTCGATCATAATTTGGAAGTAAGTAATAAATTAAGGCTATCATGAATTGGGTTGTAGATTTACTAAGGGTTTAGACATAGCAATGGTTTGCTCCAACATTCATGAGTATTTTTGAAATGGAGATTTGAGTATTGGATTAACCCAAACTCAGAGAATTACTTCATGGAATTTATCATGAGTAATTATGAGACGATAATATTGTATAATCTTTAAACAGAGATATATGAGTTGTTGCTTATGAGTTGGTTGTGCATTGATAATGCGTAAATGCATTATTAACTTGATGTTATAAAATGTATTATTGTGCATGATTTGATGAGTAACTAGTGCAAGTGTATAATTCAAAGTTTACCCGTTCCTTTTTGCCTAACGAGAAAAGCGATGTATTGGGCCCCTCGATGATTTGGTGTTGACTTATGTGACGGGCCCGATTAAGACTGAATTGATGTTTTCAATTGTAGTTCTTTGTCATTACAAATCAGAATCAGGAAACAAAATTGTTGGATAATGGGAATGATTTTGTTCCATGTCATTTGTCCACATGATATCTTGTAGAATGGAGGATTATATGATCACTTATCTTAGAACACGTTACTAAGTAGGTTAGAGTTCGACAACGGCTTTGAGAGCTACAATTTGTTAGTTAATTTTTTGAAGTTATACTTGCAACTATAGTTATTAGACTTATCCAAGTGGGAAATTGTTAAATTAGGTGTCTAAGCCCATAACTATAATTGGTATGTACTTGAATTGATAGTAACACATTCCTTTTGGGTTGTCTTCATACTGTTAACTAGACACGATGACCTATTTAGAAAGAGGAAGAATTTATTATTTGATTAATAAATTATAACAAATGATTTATTAATGTATTATGGAAATAATATATTAATTAGAAATCATATTATATAATTCATAATTAATCAGAAATTAATATGGAATTAATTTTCGGATTAAAGGAATTAATTAAAAGTACAAGGGTTGTTTGGCAATTTATTGATAGTTGTGGAATTGGGCTCTAGAATCTTCCTAGATGGTTTGGACGAAATCTTGTAGGGAAGCCCTAGAAATTTCGTCCAAGGGCCTCTTGGATGAGGGTCTTGGGCTGCTTAGGCCTTAAGCTAAGGAATTGGGGTTTCCTCCTTAAAATCCTAGTTTTGTCCCTAAGCTACCAACAACTATATAAAGGGCATACCCCTTTGAGATTCCGAACACCATTCTAACCGTAAGAAGAGCTGAAATCTTAAAGCTTCCTCCTCCTCCTCTCTCATACATCCACTTGCTAAGTGCGTTTGTGAGCCATTAGAGGTGTTACACTTGTGACACTAGTACTCAAGCTTCAACAACTTCAAGGAATTGATTGTCATTACTATATAACAACCAAAGGTTAGTCTACTATCTCTTATTATGAATTTCGATTATAGTAGATGCCTCTTAGGGTTTATTTTTGTGTTCAATACTTGCATGTCCAATAGTGAAAACATAGATCCTACAAATTAGGGTTGCATGCACACATAGGGATTGTTTGTTATGCTCAAAACCCATCACTCCTTTCATAGCATGATCAAAATAGGATAAGGCCATGACAAGCACAATGTTGCCTAGTAATGTACTAATGCATATATATATATATGAGAAAGGGGATTTTATTACGTAACAGAATTTTACAAGCAATAATGACGATTGTTGGGTTACATAATAATACTTACGCACGGAAAAAATATAACAACATATTATCAAAAATTTCTATCGGCATCACTCATTCTTCTTTGATAGGAAACAACACAGCCCCTTCATTGGTCACAAGTTCCTTTTTCAATAAATGTAGAACTTCGTCCTCTTCCTTCGGAACCACAAGTATTGGGGTCTGAATAATTCCTATTGTTAACCATGTGTAATTGGCCTTAATGTGGCTAGTTTGGTGATACCGATGGCATAACTCCACCTATAGCGTGCAATTTTGACATTTATTCGCCTTTTTTATGCACCTTCTGATGGGTTTGAGCCAAAAGAACATCCTATGTGCTCATGCAAACCCTAATTCTTGGATCTAGGTTTCTCTACTGTACATGCAATTCATCCAAGACTTACAAACCATAGATCAAGTGTATATATTTCGAAAGTGATACAAGAAATCAGATCTAAATGATTATCTCTTCTTCAAAGCTTGAATCTTCTTTGTTCTTGGAGCTTAGAGTCATAAGTGTCACTCCTCTAATGGCTTACAAACACCACAAGCAAGAGTATGATCTGGGAGAGAGGTTGGAAGCTCTTGAAGTTGGCTCTAGTACTCTTAGAAGTATGGTTAGCCGATTTCTGAAGCCTTAGGGGTCTATTTGTACTATTGTTGCTAGGGTTTCAGTCAAAACCCTAATTAGATAGCTTAGGCCTTAAGCAGTCCAAAGAATATTCCAGAACAAAGGCCTTGGACGAAATTAGATGGGCTCCCACTCTAATTTTCGTCCACCCCTTAAATCCAAAAGGATTCTCAGCCCAAATCAACTATCACACAATTGACAGTTCTAGTCCCCTTTATTTAATTAATCTCTTTTAGCCATAGAATTAATTCTTGTCTAATATTAATTAAACTATATGATTTCTCCTTTAATATATTATTCATATAACATATTAATAAATCATAATAACCTCTTTATTCATAAATCATCCTATCATGTTGCTTTGGTGAAGGCAACCCAAAAGGACATGCACAACCGGGTCAAATACTTACCAAATATAGTTACGGGCTTAGACACTAATCCAACAGTCTCCCACTTGGATAAGTCTAGTAACTAAAAATGTAAATACAATCTGATTAGCAATCATAGCTCTCAAAGACGCTGTCGAACTCTGATCTTATCAGTAACCTGTCCTTTAGATAAGGGATCGTATAGTCCTCCGTTCTAGATATCGTGCGGACAATTACATGAAACATAGTCATACTTATTGTATAGCAGTTTCTTTCTCGATCTCAGACTCGTTTGACATAGAACGTAACTGAACACATTAGTTCAATCCTGACCGGGCCCTACACATAAGTCAAACCAAATCATTGAGGGGCCCTGATATCGCTTTACCCTCTTAGGAAAAAAGAAACAAATAAACTTCAACTTATATGCATTTACTATCCACTAATCAAATCATACACAACAATGCATTTTATAACATCAAGTTACTGATGCGTTTACGCAATATCAATGCACAATCAATTAGCAAACAATAAACCATATATCTAGGTTTTAAGACCATATGATATTATTGTCTTGCGGTCACTCGTGATAAATTCCATGAAGTGATTCCAGCAAGCGTGGGTTTATTCCAATGCTCAAGTCAAGTTCATAAGCACTCATGAACGTTGTAGCAAACTTTTGCTATGTCTAATACACTTTAGACAATCTACACACCAATTCATGACAGTCTTCATTCATACCTACTTCCAACATATGAACGACTGTGGACTGTTCGAATAATCTTATTATTCAGGAAGTCAAAACATACAAAGTGAAACAATAGGTAAACAATTAACATAAGAAATTAACTTTACTCATAAATAATACCCATTTATTTAATCATTGAATGTTAATTACAATTTATCTATTACACGTTTCTAAACTATCTAATCTAAACTAATATCGTCCTTCAGCCCAATGCTCCTAGCGTGCTGCAGGTGCTTAACCCTACTCAGTCCCTTCGTAAGCGGATTTGCTGGGTTATCCACCGACGTTACTCTCTTCACTACGAGGACTCCTTCTTCCACCTGATGTCAAATAAAGTGATATTTTTTGTCGATATGTTGAAATCTGCCATGATCCCTCGGTTACTTGGTTAAGGCAACCGCTCCTTCATTATCATATAAAATTTCCATAGGCTCCTGTATGGCTAGCACAACTCCAAGGTCTCCAATGGAGTTCTTTAACCATATTGCCTCCTTTGACGCTTCACTCGCCGTAATTTACTCTGATTCACACGTTGAATCAGCAACGGTTTCCTGCTTGGAACTTTTCCATGTCACTGCTCCCCATTTAGAGTAAAGACCCAGCCTGACTGCGAACGGTAGTTGTCCCTGTCGGTCTGAAAACTAGCATCACTATACCCTCGCACCCTTAATTCATCACTCCCACCAAGGACTAGAAACCATTCCTTGGTCCTCCGAAGGTACTTAAGAATATTCTTGACTACAGTCCAATGTGCTTTGCCAGGATTCCCTTGATATCTACTGACCATGCTTAAAGCGAAGGCCATATTAGTGTCAGTACAAGTCATAACATACATAACCGAGTCAACTGCGGAAGCATATGGTACTCGGATCATCTCTGCTATCTCGACTTCGGTACTCGGGCTTTGAGTCTTACTCAACTTGGCATTACTTTGGATTGGTAACTCTCCCTTCTTTGAATTCTCAATACTAAAACGTTTTAGTACCTTGTCCAAGTAAGTATTCTGACTAAGTCTTATTAGTCTTTTACTTATGTTTCTCACTATCCTTATTACAAGAATATAGGCAGCCTCTCCGAGGCCCTTCATAGCGAAGCACTTCCCGAGCCAGGACTTGACTTCCTGCAGCGTTGTGATGTCGTTTCCTATGAGTAGTATGTCATCGACATACAATACGAGGAAGCTCACTATACTCCCACTGGCTTTGACATATACACATGATTCATCCTTGCTTTGTAGAAAACCAAACTCTTTGACTTTCTCATCGAAACAAAGATTCCATCTGTGAGATGCTTGTTTTAGTCCATAAATGGACTTCTTAAGCTTGCACACTCTATCGGGATGCTTCACATTGACAAAACCCTATGGCTAAGCCATGTAAACATCCTCAACCAACTTTCAATTAAGTAAAGCGGTTTTAACATCCATCTGCCATATTTCATAGTCATGAAATGCAGCAATGGCTAGCATCACCCTAATAGACTTTATCTTCGCAACTGGTGAGAAGGTTTCATCATAGTCAACTCCAGGAGTTTGAGTGAAACCCTTCACGACCAATCGCGCCTTATAAGTGTGCACATTCCCATGCATGTCGGTCTTCTTCTTGAAGATCCATTTGCACCCGACCGTCTTACGACTTGGTACATTGTAAACTAAATTCCAAACTTGGTTGTCATACATGAACTGAATCTCGCTGTCCATCGCCTCTTTCCACTTTACAGACTCCGGGCCCACCAAGGCTTCCTTATAGCTGTTGGGTTCGTCCAACTTCACTAGTGTACTATCACTAATGAACGTATCCCCTTCTATAGTAATATGAAAACCATAAATCTCGGGTTGAACCCTAACTCTTTCGGAACGTCTAAGAGGTAAGATCTCGTCAATCGGTTCAAGCAGAGTTTCCTCCCCAAGTTGAGTGCCAGCGTTAGAGGTTCCTTCATAACTCGATTCTTGAATCTCCTCAAGATCGATTTGCCTCCCACTGTCCCCTTGGCTTACGAGTTCTCGCTCTCGGAAAACCCCTATCCTCGCAACGAAGACAACATTGTCACTCAGTCTGTAGAAGAGATATCCAAAGGACTTCTGCGGGTAGTCGATGAGAATACATCGCTCACTACCAGGTTCAAGCTTGTCGTGAATCTCTCATCTTGTGAAAGCCTCGCAACCCCAAACCTTTATATGTGACAAAGAGGGAGCTTCCCCTGTCCACATCTCGTGAGGTGTTTTAGCAACCTTCTTCGTAGGGACTAAGTTAAGGATATGGGCGGCAGTCTCTAAGGCATACCCCCAGAATGAGATAGGTAGTGAAGCACGAGTAATCATGGAACAAACCATGTCTAGCAAGGTTTCATTACACCTCTCAGCCATACCGTTCAACTACGGTGTCCTAGGTGGCGTTAATTATGAAACGATTCTGCATTCCTTGAGGTAGTCGTGGAATTCAAGACTTAGGTACTCTCCACCTTGATTGGATCAAAGCATCTTGATTTTCCTGCCCAATTGATTCTCCACTTCTTGTTTAAACTCTTTGAACTTTTCAAAGGTTTCTGACTTGTGCTAGATTAAGTAGATGTGCCCATATCTGCTATAATCATCGGTGAAAGTCACATAGAAGTGGCTCACATTCCTTGTGGTGGATCTAAAGGGCCCACACACGTCGGTGTGTATGAGATCCAATAAACCCTCACCCCCTTCACAAGTTCCAGTGAAAGCTGACTTGGTCATCTTTCCAAGTAAACAAGACTCGCACACGTCATCGTCCCTAAGGTCGAACGACTCCAATACTCCATCCTTTTGTAGTTTGGCTATGCGTTTCTTGTTGACATGTCCAAGACGACAATGCCACAAGCATGCTTTATCCAAACCATTGGATGAATCAATACATAACACATCATTTCCTAAGTTATCTACAACCATCACAGTTTCATAAATTTCATTACAAGGTAATGCTTCAAAATAAAAAACACAATTAAGATAAGCATTAATAGAACCCTTTTCATTATCAAATGAATATCTAAAACCTTGTCTATACAAACCATGAAATGAAATGATGTTTCTTGCCATTTCTGGCGAATAGCATCAATTATTTAAATCTAATCCTAATCCACTACTGAGCATTAAAGAGTAAACTCCAATCTTGGTGACAGGTGATGATCTTCTGTTCCCCATGATTAAATTTATCTTCCCATGCTCCATATCCTGTATCAAGTACCCAAGAAATGGAATGTGATAAATCATTAGATTTAATAGTGTATATACCTGCGTAGGATGGCTTGATCTTCCAATCCTTGATTGCCTGCAGATACTCTAGGCAGCTTCGTTTCCAATGCCCTATCTTGTGGCAGTGGTGGCACTCTGCCTCCTTGGGGTTGGAGTTGGGTTTAGCAGAACCAACTTTGGTTCCACTAGAAGAGGTACCATCTTAGGAATTTTCCTTATGGTGGATTTTGAGGGAGCCTTCCTTTTCTTACCCTTCCCTTGCCCAATTGCCAAGACAGAGGTAGCAGCAGGAGTAGGAGTTGATGCAACAAACTTATATTTGAGATTGCTCTCAGCAGTCCTTAGCAAGCCTTGAAGCTTGCTCAAAGTGACCTCTTCCTTATTCATATGGTAGGTCATACGGAACTGGTTGTAGCAGGGAGGCAAGGAGTGAAGGATGATTTCAATTGGTAACTCTTTATCAAAGTTCACATTCAACTTTAGCAGAGGATTGACTTATCTCTACATCTTTTGCAGATGAGCGGTAAGGGACTCTCCATTACCCATTCTGGTAGTGATCATCGAAGTGATGATCTCGTACCTTTCTTGCCTAGTGCTCTGGTGGTACTGGTCCAACAAGTCTTTAACAAGTAATCCTCACTTCAATTCTTTGACTTTTGAAAGCCTAGTGATCCAAGTGTTGCACCTCTAATTGAGTCACAAACACCACAAGGAAAGAATGAGGGAGAAGGAGTATGAAATCGGCTAGGGTTTCTCTTAGAAGGTAGGCAAACGGATTTCTTGAGGCTAGGGGCCCCCTTTATAGTTAGGGGCTGCTAGGGTTTTCAATTGGAAACCCTAATTCCCATGCTTAGGCCCTAAGCAATCCATGGACCCCCATATTATAGGCCTTGGACGAAAACTCTATGGGCTTCCCATAGATTTTCGTCCACTCCTTATCAATAAAGTCTAATAGCCCAAAACTATAACTATCTCTGATTTACATAATCAGTCCCCGTTATTTTAATCAGTTCCTTTGATCACTAAATTAATTCCAAATTAATTTATGATCAATACTAATTAAATAATATGATTTCTCAATTAATATATTATTCTTATAATATATTAATAAACCATTAAATAATCTCTTACTCCAAAACTCATCCTGTTTGGTTGCTATGGTGAAGGCAACCCAAAAGGATCATGCTACAATCAAATCAAGTACATACCAATTATAGTTATGAGCTTAGGCACATAATCCAACAACTAGATCATATCTAATAGGGATCAAAGTGGGTCCAAACCCAGACCAGATAGAACAAGACCCGGACCCGGAAAACCCGGAACCGATTAATGGGATTTTCTAGAACCGGAAATCAGACTGGTATATAGGAACCAATTCCGGTTTGGTTCCGGGTACGGTACCGGGTAAAGTGGGTATAGAACCAGAAAACCCGGAAACATCAGAGTGGGTAGGTTGGAACTGGATAAAGCGGGTTTAGAACTGGAAAACCCAAAAAAAACCTGAAATTTTTGGCAATTAATTACTACTTAGTGGGTTGAACTTTGAAAATTTTTCATATTGATATCCCGAATTTGGGCGACTGTAACTCATTGAATATGAAACCAATATTTACAAAATTATAGTCTAAAATCATGTACAAACTCTAAGCTACACTCTGGAAAAAACCGCATGTTAATCCGACTTTAAACGAATGATATATGCATGTATTAACATTTTCACAAAATACAAAGTACCAAAACAAATAGCTGAAAAGTTGAAAATTTTCAGTTTTGATATCCCGACTTCGGGGGACTGTACACATTGAATATTAAACCAAAAATGACAAAATTATAGTCTAAACTCATGTACAAACTCTAAACTACAAGATGGAAAAAACCACATGTCAATCCGACTTCAAACGAATTAGATATGCATGTTTTAAAACTTTCACAGAATATAAAAAAACTGAAAAACTAAAAAGTTTCAGCTTTGATATATCGACTTTGGGGGACTGTAAGTCAATGAATATAAAATTAAAATGACAAATTTATAGTCTAAAATCATGTACAAACTCCAAACTACACATTGGAAAAAACTGCATGTCAATCGGAGTTGAAAACGAATGAGATATACATCTTTTAAATGTTTCACAAAAACCGGTTCCGACCCTAAAAGTGGTTCCGGTTTTTAGACCCGGTTTACCCGGACCCGATGGACCCAAACCCGGGTTACCTAGAACCTGGCTAAAGCCAATTTTTAAACCCGGAACCAGAACCGGTTCTATATATTCTGGTTTTAACGGTTCCGGTTCCGGTCCGGTTTTCCGGTTCTAAATCTCATCCCTAATCTTTAAATTCAAGACCTCTTATCTTTCATATTTCATCATCTAAATCATCTTTCATCATCTATATCATCTTTCATCATCTATATCATCTTTCATCTACCAATCTTTACCCAACATATTTATAGGTATAAAATATATATACAATTTAAATCAAGTAAAATATGTATAAATCGTTCATCCATCATAGATATCGGGAATACAGATAATAGGCAGATATAGCATGTAATTTATCTTAAATACTTCATATCTACGTGTAAGATGAAAGTAAATATGCAATCATTTGTTAAAGTGATAAATCGAAATTTGGACAACGCTTCACTTTTAGCAACTGTCTTTTCCTTTGACGTAACCTAGTATTATTATCACTCCTATATATAGAACACGAGTTTTAAAAAAGCTTTGGATTAACTAAAAGATACTATGATTATCAGTAGTGGAGCCGAGCTGTTTACATCTGGTACCCAATCACCTACCTATTAGAAGGAATTTGGATTTAGTAGTTTCGGTACAAAAATGTCAAGAGATAATTTAACTAAAGATGTTCAGCAGTCTCTAGTCAACATATTCTTGAATCCAAAGGCTAAAGGAAAATCTAATCAGGTTATAAATTGTTGTTTGTATTATATTTCTATATTATATATTAGTAAATTCTGATTTTATCTTATTATGCTTTATTTTAGAAAACTGTTTCTTTTGGCATCACATCTACAGCTTCAGCTGAATCTAGAAAGTTTCATGGTCTGTATCTATTTAATGCACAATATGCACCTCAATCTCAATCAACCACAGCTACTGCACCTCCTACTGAATTTCAAAAGTTTGGTGGTTTAGACCTTTTTAGTGTACCATGTTCATATGCAACACCTTCTTAATCAACCACACCTGCTCCTACTCCTTCAGTCATTCACATATAAGTTTGACTTCTCCTAACTTGGTTTGGTCAAAATCCCTACCATTGAGCACAATTCTATGAGTATGGACCAAGAGTTGACTTAAACTAATGGAATTTCACATCAAGAGCTAGCTATTCTTGGATATCTTTTAAGCCCACCAACTATCAAAGCGCCTCCTCCTCCTCCTGTTGAAGGTGCCCTAACCCTAAGTGAAGATGATGAATTAGCTCTTACATTTGTTGAAGAGCAAGATAATCTTGTAAAGATACTAGTGCCTGCCACATGTCCTATCCTTATTGGTTATAAATATCATTTATATATATATATATATATATATTTCAATTGTCTATTGACAACCTCATAGCCAATAGGAGACATAGCAGAAAGATTTGTTTTTTAAAAGATATTGGAGTTCTATATAAAGATCCTTATGTCCAGATACTAAAAACTTAACTTGTATATCATATATTTCGTTAGTTGTTTTTTTTTTCTGATTGAATATTATTATTACATATTGGTATTAAAGCAGACTGGCAAGGTCATCAAGGTCGCCTTGTCATATTTTTGGGAAACAAAACTACTTCTTCACTTACTTAAGTTCAAGAAGTGGTTCTGCCTCCATCTCATTTAAAATTAGATGTCTCATAAGTACCCGAAGTTATACCTCGTGCACATGTATTGAAATTATAATAAATAATTAAAAAGTTGGTTTTTAATGATTTAGGTTCAATACCCAGTTATACCTCGTGCACATGTATTGAAGAGCACCAGCTTGGTATATACTTATGCTTCTTCATTCTACAAAACTACAACATATCCATTTAGTTAATGTTTGACTTTTTTTTCTTACATAGGTTGAAAATAAGCTTCAGATTCCTACACTAATAAACAAACTTTTCCAGCTTATTCCAGTATCCATAGAGGAATTTTTCCACAGTGGAGTCACTGGCTGGACCTCCATTGAAACTTCAAGAAGTGGTTCGTATATATATATATATATATATATATATATATATATATATATATATATATTATTGACTTTTCTTTTTTCCATCATGGTTTATATTTGAAGTCAATCTTTATGAAATTGAATAGGTAAGAGGTGTAAAAGCTATGTCATTGGGTAGAATTTCAAATTTGTTTAGCAGTTTGAGGTTTATAGTTTGCCTAGGACTAGTAAGTTTCATTACGACTAACTATTGTAATTTGTAAAAAGTAAAAAAAATAAAAACACCATACATTTGAACTTATCATTTTGTTTGTTTTATAAGGATCCAAATCCAAGTAATTTATTTGCAACCACGACTTTTTATTCGGAATGTACACAGCCCATTATGTTTGATAAGAATTGAAACGAATCCAGCTAACAGAACACAACCTCATATGACAGTAGCATCACAAGATCCAACACTAGCATTCGATCATGTTTTTGTTTAAAATATTTTATAGAAAAAAGATACAATATATATGCATACTTATGTTATGTTTGTATACTTTGATTCTGGATAAAGGAATATATATATATATATATATATCAAGGGATAATTGATTAGCATTCTTACAACCCTTAGTATGAAACAACCTCAACCGGTTCACTTCATTAGATATTGGGGCTTTACTTGCTGGTTTGCTTTGAACATAATTTTGAATCTAATATTTTTTTACTAGTCATGTCTTGACATGTTTTTCCAGAATAATATTGAGAAAGAGTTGGAGAAAGCAAAATTAGATGTTGATTAATCGTAGATCTTTTGAGAATATCTAAAATCCAATTGCCGCTACCGATCCAAGTCAACTTCGATCTAGATCAAGGTCACCAAGGATTGTTAGTTATATAGGAGTATGTAATCCATATAAGAAATGTATTATTTTTACTTATCATTACATGATTATTTGTATGACATTATAATTTGTGCAATGTATTTCATTTTTGTGTATATGGTATTTTACTTTATATTAAAAGTGTTATGTAATATGAAAATTAGTAAATTTATGACAAATATATATATATATATATATATATATATATATATATATATATATATATATATATATATATATATGATATGCAAATATGTGTGTCATCTTCCTTTATGACAAGGGCTTTAATGATACGCACTACGTGTCGGAAATGCGTGTCATAAATGAGCATCGTAAGGTTACGACACGCAAATGCGTGTTGTCTTCCTTTATGACAGGGGCTTCCTTGACACGCATTTGCGTGTCATCTGTACCTTTTATGACACATAATGCATGTCATTAAAGGGTATTTTTCTAGTAGTGCCCGGAGATCTGTTGGGTTTTGAGCATTCTAACACTTCCTAAGTGTACATGCAACTCTAATAAACCTTGGATCTATGTTTGTCTAATACATGCAAAATTTGTTTTCCAAGGTTTATAACCTATCTATCATGGCATGGGGAACTTTTAAATATAAAAGTACTAGATGAAATACATACCTTTTGATGAGTGTTGATTCCTTGGAGTTTGAGAGCCAAGCACCAATAATGTGAATGCCTCAAATGGAAATCAAAAATCACCACAAAACTTAATGAGAGAGTATACACACTCTTTAGAAATCGGCCACACCTTGCACACACACTAGTGGTCATTTCATGCAACATAAGCTTCTTTATATAGTGTGCATGGTTAGGGTGAAACCCTAATAACCCATGTCTTTTCCTCTTCCAAGGATCCATGGGTCAAAAGCTCCATGGATCATCCATGGACTTTCCATACAAGCTTAGCCCATAAACAAATGAGTGTTAGCCCACACTATATAAATACAATAGCTCACGATTTAATTAGTCTTTCTTATAATCATTAAATTAATTCATAATTAATTTAAGATTTAAACTAATTAAATAGCATGACTTAATATTAATATATTATAACTTATAATATATTAATAAATCGTAAGTATACAATTCTCATAAAATAATCCATAAATAGTTTGGATGAAGTGCAACCCAAATGGACCATGCCGGGTCGGGTCAAGTATATACCAAATAAGTTATGGACTTAGACATCTTATCCAACAGACTCCCACTTGGATAAGTCTAATAACTGTATCTGCCTATATTACTTCAGGAACCAACCGGCAATCGTAGCTCTCGAAAACTCTGTTGAACTATGACGCGCCATTTTAGATAAGTGATCATATAATCCTCTGTTCTCATGATATCAGCCAGACAAACACATGGAACTATGTCTTGCTTATTGTCTGGCAGTTGTTTCCCGATTTCCGATTTGTTTGACAAAGAACTCAGTCGAACACATCGACTTAGTTCTGACCAGGCCCGATACATGGGTCAACACAAAATCATCGAGGGGCCCAGATATCGCTTCTATTTCTAGAAGGAACAAATAAACTTCAACTCATATGCTTGTTCCACTACTTATTGGATTGTACACAAAAGCACGTTTTATAACATCAAGTTACTGATGTGTTTACATGAAATCAATGCACAATCAACTCATAGGCAACAACCCATATCTCTAGGTTTGAATACTTATATGATATTACCGTCTCATGATCACTCGAGATAAATTCCATGAAGTGATACAAGTGAGTGTGGGTTTATTCCAATACTCATAACTTATGAGCACTCATGAACGTTGTAGCAACCATTGCTATGTCTAAACACTTTTAGCCATCTACAAACCCAATTCATGACAATCTTGATTCATACCTACTTCCGACGTATGACCGATTGTGGAGGTTCGAATAATTTAATTATTCTGGAAGTCAAAACATGCAAGATGAAATATAGTAAACGATCGACAAGAGACAGCAACACTTTACTCATAAATAAAACACCTTTTATTCATCATCTAATGTCAATTACACTTTACAAATTTCAAGTTTATCTAACTACTAAAACTAATATCATCCTTCAACCCTATGCTCTGAGCATGTTGGAGATGTGTGACAACTCGAAATTTCCATTCGGTCAAACCCTAAAAGTCAACCACTTCGTATCCTAAGTTAATGTCATTATTTCTTGTTTTTAAGAAATATAAAGTTTGTTTGATTATTTTAATATTATTTTTAAACGAACGGGTGATAGAAAGTGCCGTCTCGGATTTTTGAATTTTAAAAACCGCAAACACTTCGCGTATTAGAAACACCCAACCAAACTTTTATGTTTGGGTTGAGAAATCACCCAAAACCGTGAACTCATACCTATGTATGAGTTTACTCCCCAAAAAGTTAGTCATTTGTGTTTACTCCCCAAATGTCAAAAGAGTAAACTCCAAAAACTCTTTCAAGTATCATCCTAGATTTAATTCCAAATCTTCAAAGTTGTAAGTGTTCTAACCATTTCAATTTATTAAAACACATAATATAGTGTTTGTACATCTATTCATCCATTCATTTATGTATTTTGTCTAGATTTCCAAAAACACCAAGAACACCAAGAACACACACTAAGTGTTCTTGGCCTTTTAGCTCAAATCAAGCTTCATTATAGTAAGTACTTCCATCCTTGAGTGTTATTAAGCTATTATTACATTTAAACATCAAGAAATTATTCCAAGAACACAAGGATTTAGGTGTTCACGGTCCAAGGAGATGCTTGGGCCGTAAACATCATAAAGGGCACCAAAGTGTGCCTAAGTCCCAATCTAAGCCCTAGTTTGATGTGTAAGCCTTCCTTGATATGTTTAAGCCTTCCCTTGATGCATTTAAGCCTTGAAAAACACCAAAATCTAACATCTATAGGTGTTTACGGTTTGGGGATCTCCCAAAACCGTAAACACCCTAAAGTGTGTTTTTATGGACCTTATTCCTTCCTTAGGCCTAAAAACTAACCTAGGCAATAACCTTGTTGTGTTAAGGACTTGAAAACATGGAAATACCGTTTTCCATATGAGTTTACGGTAGTAAACCCAAAGGGAAATGCCATGAGGCCGTAAACTCCTCAAAGGGGGTGTTTTGTTGCCCTAGTTCATTCCAAAGGCCAAACCACTTAGTAGAATTGCTTCAAAAGGCTTGCTAAACCACAAAACAACACTTGGTCATAAAGACTAGAGTTTAAGACCGTAAACTCTAGAGTTTACTGCCGTAAACTCCTTGTGTCATAACCATCAAAACTGTAAACTCCAAGGGAGTTTACCCTTGAACCCCAAACACCCTAGCTTTGCCCTACTAACACTTGGATGCAATCCTTGTGATCTTTAACACTTGAAACAAAGTGTTTTCATGTTCTAGAGTGTCCCAACTTATTTTATTAGTTATAATTTGGCTAATTAGTTATATATATGTTCATTATATAATAACTAGGCTCATGTTCTAGAGTGTCCCAACTTCAATCCAATCCACTCACCACAAGTGAGTTCATACCCCTTAACTAACCTTTCAAATACTTTTAAATGTTTTAAATGCTTTAATGGGGGGGATACAAGGTGAATACTTTTAGTTATTACATCAATCACATGCGATTAATAACTACAAAACCAATGACTTTATTACTGTTCAAACTGTTTTACTTCAAACTGCTTTACAAACTCTTTTACTTATCAAATACTTTTACTTAAACTTTGTTACACTTATTATAAATTGCATGCCCATATATGTATAGTTATATAAGCAATGTTTAAAAGGCTTAGGAAGGCCATCCGCCCTATTTCCTTTTCGTGCTTGAGATGTGGTCTGGTGGGATATCGGGTAGCCATCCGAAGGTCGTTTCAATATTAATTAGATATCATGTGTACATATATAGACATAAAAGTTCTTCCATATTCATGCATACTAGTTACATCATTAGTAAGTTACCATCGGGGTAGCACAAGATCATACTTATACTATTGCTAGATCAATGAGTCAGTTCATTCATGAGTCAATACTTATTACTATGAGAACATATACATTACATTACTATGAGAACATATACATTACATTACTATGAGAACATATACAACCATACTAGAAGAAGAACATATACAACTATACTAGAAGAAGAACATATACAACTATACTAGAGGAAGAACATATACAACTATACTAGAGAGAGAACATATACAACTATACTAGAGGAAGAACATATACAATTATACTAGAGAGAGAACATATACAACAATACTAGAACGAGTAACAATACATTACATATACATGAATACATTGACAAAATTGTGATCCACTGTATCGGAGCATGCCTTAAATGTCATGGGCCGAGTTGTAGCCAGAGTCTCTTGGAGGGAGAGCGTGAGTTTGCGTATAGATCTATACTGGATTGACTATCCTACACCTTGTTGCTAGCTACAGTCGGACCTGCAGGTCTACGGGTGCCAAACGTCATACCTTTTTACGACCTACATTTGTTGTTGTTACCTAGTCGATAGTATGGTACAATTAATCACATGATACCTTAATATAAATCCGGTTTAAGGTAGTTAGTACAGCAGTAGTTCCTATAATACAACACTACAGTACTACAATAGTTTACCCTTTATATACATTTAGTGATCATTTCTCTTAAACATTAATGTACAAACTATATTTTGTTAATGATAGTTACACTTGGGAAAATTACACACTTTTATGATAAACGAACATACAAAACAGTTACGCCTTGGTAGAAGGCTACTTTTAATAGAAAATATAGGTTTTTCTGAGAGATTCACACTTTTACAAACACTTACAAACATTGACATACTTTTATCACCAATGGTTACAAACTCATGCTTAAAACTACGTTCAAACGTTTTGATACAAACACCGACACTAAAATACTTATGAACTCACCAGCTTAATGCTGATAAACTCTTTCAAAATAACTTGTATTCTCAGGTCGTCAGTAGACAGGTACTGAGGCCAGCATTTGAAAAGATGCAGCGCATCGAAGACTCATCTTATTATTTGATTTACTTTTTGGTGTCTATAATTGTACGAAACACATTTGTATTAAAATTATATATTTAATGCAATGGATGATGTTGTTTGCTTATTTACTGTTATACTGTGTTGTGATACTTTACATGACGTCCTCCGCCCCAGAACGTTTCCGCCGTTCTTGGTTTTGGGGTGTGACAGATTGGTATCAGAGCATTGCTTATAGTGAATTAAGTATATCGACCCATAAAAGATATACTAACTATAAAACCATTTGGGATTAAAACACTCTGACTAAGAGTCTATATTTTAAATATTAAAATATTTAATTAAGTATACTAGTCTGCATTCATACTAAAATCAGTCTCACAATGACAAGAACAAAAGTATTACGATTGTTAAATATCACAAGTGAGCTCGGGGATGTATGGTCAGTCCTGGGAATGGCATAGCCTGATCAACTATGCTGGTCTGAGGAGTGATTAGCATATGCCCTAGAATGGTTGTGATATGTTAACAAGTCTAAAAACTTACCAACAATACCACAAGGAGAATAGTAGAACCTAAACTTAAAATACTATAGGGGTATTTTGTGCTACTACAAGCTACTTATATACTATATTCTTATACCTCTCTTCTCGCGTAGATCTAAATGGATGGATTCCATCATGGCGACCCATACTTCCCAAATGAAGGCAATGTTGGGTGGATCGAAGAAGAGCCCGAAGATGACCATCCAAACCCTTTGGATGATCACCTCGCAGAAGGATTTTCTGATGGATCTGACTCTGATCCTGAAGTCAACAACCTACCGCCAGTAGGTCAAGCCCCGAACAACAACCCTCGACCAGCTTTCCCAGGTCCCACTCCCTTGTGGGCAACCAACTTAAATCGTTGGAGTGACGAACAGGGTCAACCTTTACCTTACTTTGGGGACCAAAGCTTTTACAACCTTAGCGAAGGTGGCTCTACGGATCGAGCTCTGCCTGTCATTGTCCGCAGAATAGCTCGTAATGTTGAGCAAGGTCGAGCAACCATCGACCGGGTCATGGAGATTGATGCCAACTCTGGTGTCAACACAGTCTGCATCCTCCGTCTTGAAGAAGAAATGGAACGGACCAGGAGAACCAATGAAACCTTGCAACAACAGCTGGCTGCCTCCCGAGCCGAAGTCATAGAACTTTGAGTTCGTCAAAGGGCTCATGAACGACACCTTCAAGAGGTGGTTCGTCAAGTGGCAGACCTCAGGGTTCGCCCGAGGAATTCCCATCGCCGTTAGAAGATGCCTAGTACATCTTTGTCTTTTGGTTAAGGAATAGCCTTTAGTATCTGTGCTCTAAGTAGCACTTATCTGTAAAATATTCCTAACTTTCAGTACTCTAACTAAGAATCTAAGAACTGTCAAACTCTCCACATGGTATGATGTAAGACCTACTGTTAGGTAGATTTTCCCTGAACTTATTACATCAGTAATGCCAGTATTATTGACAACTACCAAATCTGTGGGAAAAATCTGTACACTTGTGTTTTCCTACTAATATTCTTTGTTGTGATCTCAAACACTCATTCAACTGCTGGGCTATGGTTAGTTAGTCCATGTGTCACTCTCACCTCACTTACAATTGATTCTTACCGTTTTGTTTATCTTTATAAACTTATAGCTGAAAGATGCCTCCTCGCAAATCTCCCAGGAATAACCCTGCACCTCCACCTCCTCCTCCTCTGGTCATCGATACTGCAGCCCTGAACGTTGCCGTAGCTGCAGCAGTGGCAACTGCCATGGCTCAGTATCACTCTACTGATGCCAGCAGAGGTGGAACCCCTGTTGACTCTATTCCTGTTGAAATCCATGTGCACTCGAGAGAGTGCTCTTACAAGGATTTCACCAACTACAAGCCGAAGTCCTTTCATGGAACCGGCGGAGTCATTGCCCTCTCGCAATGGTTCGAGAAGACTGAAACAGTCTTCGAAATTTGTTCGTGCCCTACTGCGAGCAAAGTCAAATATGTGCATGCACCTTTGAAGGAAAAGCCCCGACGTGGTGGAACGGCCACGTTAAAGCGCTAAATCTCGTAGTGGCGAATGACATGGGTTGGGAAACCATGAAGGACCTCATGATAGAGGAATACTGCCCGAGGGGCGAAATCCAGAAATTGGAACAGGAGCTGTGGAGCCTAACCATGAAGGGCTCCGACGTAGTCTCATATACCACCAGGTTCAGCGAACTCATGGCCCTATGCCCCAATATGGTTCCCACTGAAGGGAAAAAGATCGAGAGGTACATATGGGGGCAAGTGTCTCCGTATCAGGGGAATGTCCTATCATCAAACCCTGCTACCTTCGACAGTGCCAAGCGATTGGCACAACGACTCATCGACCATGGGGGCAAAGCCCCAGCTGCAACAACAACCCTATCCATCTTGGAACACTCCAAACCCGCTGACACTAACCGTAAGTTCTGGGAGGAAAACAAGAAGAAACAGTGAACTGCCAAAAAGCAGCAAATTGTGGCAGTGCATGCCGCAATAACCCCTATTGCTGCTACTGCTCCAGTGGGACAGTATGTTGGAAGTTTGCCTAAGTGCAACAAATGCAACTACCACCACAATGGCCGCTGCCGTGAAATGTAGTGCTCTAACTGCAACAGGAAAGGACACACAGTCCGTTATTGTAAATCTCCGGCGAGGCCGATCACCCAAGTCCCCGGCTCTGGCATGAGCCAGACCTACTATGGATGTGGCGAAGTGGGCCACTATAAGAGGGACTGCCCCAAAGTGAAGAATGTTGGAGGAGCAGGGAGGGTACTAGCAATAGGCCATGGGGAAGCAATTGCTGACCCGACGGTGGTGACTGGTACGTTCCTCCTCAATAACTCCTATGCATGCATACTGTTCGATAGTGGAGCGAAGCGAAGCTTCGTGAACCATAAATTTGCTCGCATGCTTAAACAACAACCACACACAATTAAAGAACAATTCACAGTAGAAATGGCTAATGGAAAAACTGAAAGCACGAATAGCATATACTTAGGTTGTACCCTAACTCTAGATAACCATTCATTTCCAATCGACCTTATGCCGGTCTCGATTAAAAGCTTCGACATTATCGTCGGCATGGATTGGTTAAGTCTTCATCGCGCCGACATCATGTGCTACGAGAAAGCAGTCCGTCTAAACCTCCCGTCTAACAAAACGCTTATCATCTACGGCGACAAACCCAGTGCGAGTCTTCGAATTATATCAAGTATTCAAGCACATAAGTATCTAAGTAAAGAATGCCATGCGTTCCTTGCTCACGTTGTCGATACGAGCCTCGAAACGAAAGAATTAAAGAACATCCCAGTAGTGAGCGACTTTCCCGACATCTTCCCAGAAGAGCTACCAGGAGTACCTCAGCAACGACAAGTCGAGTTCAGAATCGACTTAGTCCCAGGAGCTACCCCAGTAGCCAAGTCGCCCTACCGATTAGCACCAGCAGAGATGCAGGAACTATCTGATCAACTTAACAAACTGCTCAGCAAGGGCTTTATAAGACCAAGTTTCTCGCCTTGGGGAGCACCGGTCTTGTTCGTTAAGAAGAAAGACAGATCATTCCGTATGTGCATCGACTATAGAGAACTCAACAAACTAACAGTCAAGAATCGTTACCCTCTGCCTCACATAGACGATCTATTTGACCAACTGCAAGGGGCGAACTACTTTTCCAAAATTGATCTAAGATACGGATATCACCAGTTACGAGTGCTAGAGGAGGATGTTCCGAAGACAGCCTTCCGAACTCGTTACGGACACTACGAGTTCGTGGTGATGCCATTCGGATTAACCAATGCGCCAGCAGTTTTCATGGATCTGATGAATAGAGTATGCCGACCTTACTTGGACCAGTTCGTCATTGTCTTCATTGATGACATCCTGATCTACTCACGAAGTAAGGAAGAGCATGGCAAACACCTACGACAAGTTTTAGGAACTTTACGAACGGAGAAGCTCTATGCGAAGTTCTCTAAATGTGAATTTTGGATCCGAAGATTCGAATTCTTAGGACACGTGGTAAGCGAAGAGGGAATACACGTGGACCCATCCAAAATTAAGGTCATCGAGAACTGGTCAACTCCGAAGACGCCTACAAAAATTCGGCAATTTCTAGGTCTCGCTGGCTACTACCGCAGGTACATACATAACTTCTCCCGAATTGAGAAACCCCTTACAACACTGACCCAGAAAGGCGTGGCCTTTGACTGGGGAGAGAAACAGGAGAGAGCGTTCCAAACGCTCAAACGAGCCTTGTGCACCGCACCAATACTATCCCTCCCCGAAGGAATAGAAGACTTCGTAGTCTATTGTGATGCATCAAATCAAGGGCTCGGGTGTGTTCTGATGCAGCGAGGTAAGGTCATCGCCTACGCCTCGAGACGAAGTTAACTACACGACCCATGATCTTGAACTAGGAGCAGTTGTGTTTGCTCTGAAGATCTGGAGACATTACTTGTACGGAACGAAAAGCACTATCTTTACCGACCACAAGAGTTTACAACACATATTCGATCAGAAGGAGCTCAACATGAGACAACGACGGTGGGTCGATCTACTCAGTGACTATGAATGCGATATTCGTTATCATCCGGGTAAAACCAACGTGGTAGCAGATGCCCTAAGTCGGAAGGAATATTCCGGTCGAAGAGTCAAGTCGTTGACAATGACTATCCATTCACACTTGTCTAAGCAAATTCAGTCGGCCCAGCTTGAAGCCATGAAACCTGAAAACATGACGAGTGAATCCATTAGAGGAATGGATAAAAACTTAGAAGCCAAGGGTGGCGGAGCCTTATATTTAATGAACCGGATTTGGACACCGAAACACAGTGGCTTCCGAGACTTGGTCATGACCGAGGCGCACAACACTCGGTATTCCGTCCACCCAGGTTCAGATAAGATGTATCTGGATCTTAAAAAGTTATACTGGTAGCCTAATATGAAAGCAGAGATTGCTACCTTCGTAAGTAAATGCCTTACTTGCACAAAGGTTAAGGTCGAGTACCAGAAGCCTTCCGGTTTACTACAACAACCAGAGATTCCAGAATGGAAGTGGGAGCAGATCACTATGGATTTCATAACCAAGTTGCCCAAGACAACGGGTGGACTTGATACCATATGGGTCATCATCGATAGATTGACCAAGTTTGCACACTTCCTGCCTATCAAAGAATCTGACAAGATGGAGAAGCTTACGAGAACATACATTAGGGAAATCGTACGACTACATGGTGTACCTATATCCATTATCTCCGATAGAGATAGTAGGTTCACCTCAAGATTCTGGCAATCGCTACAACATTCCTTGGGAACAAGGCTGGACATGAGCACAGCCTACCATCCACAGACCAACGGATAGAGTGAGAGGACCATCCAAACACTGGAAGATATGTTGAGAGCCTGTGTGATTGACTTTGGAAAGGCATGGGATACTCATTTACCCCTTGTCAAGTTTTCCTACAATAACAGTTATCACACGAGCATCAAGGCTGCTCCATTTGAAGCCCTCTACGACCGAAAGTGCAGATCCCCTCTGTGCTGGGCTGAAGTGGGTGATACCCAATTAGCTAGGGGCAAGTTTCTGACAGTACTCTCACAGGTCCGGAAATCATTCGGGAAACGACAGAGAAGATCGTTCAGATCCATGAACGATTGAAAGCCTCTAGTAACCGATAGAAGAGCTACGAGAATAAGCGAAGGGAACCTTTGGAATTCCATGTGGGAGACCGAGTCCTTCTTAAGGTATCACCCTGGAAGGGCTTGATACGCTTCGGTAGCATGGGAAGCTTAATCCGAGATATATAGGACCCTTCGAGATTCTCGCAAGAATCGGCCCTGTAGCTTACAAACTCAATCTATCAGACGAACTTCGTAACATACATTCTACATTCCACGTATCTAACTTGAAAAAGTGTTTGTCCGACAAGACTCTTGTAATCCCACTTGACGAGATCGATATCAACGAGAGCCTCAACTTCGTGGAAGAACCAGTAGAGGTCATGGACCGAGAAGTCAAGCAGACGAAGCAAAGCCGTATCCCGATTGTGAAGGTTCGCTGGAATGCCAAGCGAGGACCGGAATTCACTTGGGAGCGTGAGGATCAGATGAAACTGAAATACCCTCATCTTTTTGCTTAGTTATTTGTAACTACTTTATTTGTTTAAACTTTAATTTCGGGACGAAATTCCCTTTAACAGGGGGATGATGTGACAACTCGAAATTTCCATTCGGTCAAACCCTAAAATTCAACCACTTCGTATCATAAGTTAATGTCATTATTTCTTGTTTTTAAGAAATATAAAGTTCGTTTGATTATTTTAATATTATTTTTAAACGAACGGGTGATAGAAAGTGTCGTCTCGGATTTTTGAATTTTAAAAACCGCAAACACTTCGCGTATTAGAAACACCCGACCAAACTTTTATGTTTGGGTTGAGAAATCACCCAAAACCGTGAACTCATACCTATGTATGAGTTTACTCCTCAAAAACTTAGTCATTTGTGTTTACTCCCCAAATGTCAAAAGAGTAAACTCCAAAAACTCTTTCAAGTATCATCCTAGATTTAATTCCAAATCTTCAACGTTGTAAGTGTTCTAACCATTTCAAGTTAGTAAAACACTTAATCTAGTGTTTGTACATCTATTCATCCATTCATTTATGTATTTTGTCTAGATTTCCGAAAACACCAAGAACACCAAGAACACACATTAAGTGTTCTTGGCCTTTTAGCTCAAATCAAGCTTCATTATAGTAATTACTTCCATCCTTGAGTGTTATTAAGCTAGTATTACATTTAAACATCAAGAAATTATGCCAAGAACACAAGGATTTAGGTGTTCATGGTCCAAGGAGATGCTTGGGCCGTAAACATCATAAAGGGCACCAAAGTGTGCCTAAGTCCCAATCTAAGCCCTAGTTTGATGTGTAAGCCTTCCTTGATATGTTTAAGCCTTCCCTTGATGCGTTTAAGCCTTGAAAAACACCAAAATCCAACATCTATAGGTGTTTACGGTTTGGGGATCTCCCAAAACCATAAACACCCTAAAGTGTGTTTTTATGGACCTTATTCCTTCCTTAGGCCTAAAAACTAACCTAGAAAATAACCTTGTTGTGTTATGGACTTGAAAACATGGCAATAACCTTTTCCATATGAGTTTACGGTAGTAAACCCAAAGGGAAATGCCATGAGGCCGTAAACTCCTCAAAGGGGGTGTTTTGTTGCCCTAGTTCATTCCAAAGGCCAAACCACTTAGTAGATTTGCTTCAAAAGGCTTGCTAAACCACAAAACAACACTTGGTCATAAAGACTAGAGTTTACGACCGTAAACTCTAGAGTTTACTGCCGTAAACTCCTTGTGTCATAACCATCAAAACCGTAAACTCCAAGGGAGTTTACCCTTGAACCCCAAACACCCTAGCTTTGCCCTACTAACACTTGGATGCAATCCTTGTGATCTTTAACACTTGAAACAAAGTGTTTTCATGTTCTAGAGTGTCCCAACTTATTTTATTAGTTATAATTTGGCTAATTAGTTATATATATGTTCATTATATAATAACTAGGCTCATGTTCTAGAGTGTCCCAACTTCAATCCAATCCACTCACCACAAGTGAGTTCATACCCCTTAACTAACCTTTCAAATACTTTTAAATGTTTTAAATGCTTTAAATGGTGGGGGGGATACAAGCTGAATACTTATAGTTATTACATCAATCACATGCGATTAATAACTACAAAACCAATGACTTTATTAATGTTCAAACTGTTTTACTTCAAACTGCTTTACAAACTCTTTTACTTATCAAATACTTTTACTTAAACTTTGTTACACTTATTATAAATTGCATGCCCATATATGTATAGTTATATAAGCAATGTTTAAAAGGCTTAGGAAGGCCATCCGCCCTTTCGCGCTTGAGATGTGGTCTGGTGGGATATCGGGTAGCCATCCGAAGGTCGTCTCAATATTAATTAGATATCATGTGTACATATATAGACATAAAAGTTCTTCCATATTCATGCATACTAGTTACATCATTAGTAAGTTACCATCGGGGTAGCACAGGATCATACTTATACTATTGCTAGATCAATGAGTCAGTTCATTCATGAGTCAGTACTTATTACTATGAGAACATATACATTACATTACTATGAGAACATATACATTACATTACTATGAGAACATATACAACCATACTAGAAGAAGAACATATACAACTATACTAGAAGAAGAACATATACAACTATACTGGAGGAAGAACATATACAACTATACTAGAGAGAGAACATATACAACTATACTAGAGGAAGAACATATACAATTATACTAGAGAGAGAACATATACAACAATACTAGAACGAGTAACAATACATTACATATACATGAATACATTGACAAAATTGTGATCCACTGTATCGGAGCATGCCTTAAATGTCATGGGCCGAGTTATAGCCAGAGTCTCTTGGAGGGAGAGCGTGAGTTTGCGTATAGATCTATACTGGATTGACTATCCTACACCTTGTTGCTAGCTACAGTCAGACCTGCAGGTCTGCGGGTGCCAAACGTCATACCTTTTTACGACCTACATTTGTCGTTGTTACCTAGTTGATAGTATGGTACAATTAATCACATGATACCTTAATATAAATCCGGTTTAAGGCAGTTAGTACAGCAGTAGTTCCTATAATACAACACTACAGTACTACAATAGTTTACCCTTTATATACATTTAGTGATCATTTCACTTAAACATTAATGTACAAACTATATTTTGTTAATGATAGTTACACTTGGGAAAATTACACACTTTTATGATAAACGAACATACAAAACAGTTACGCCTTGGTAGAAGGCTACTTTTAATAGAAAATATAGGTTTTTCTAAGAGATTCACACTTTTACAAACACTTACAAACATTGACATACTTTTATCACCGATGTTTACAAACTCATCCTTAAAACTACGTTCAAACGTTTTGATACAAACACCGACACTAAAATACTTATGAACTCACCAGCTTAATGCTGATAAACTCTTTCAAAATAACTTGTATTCTCAGGTCGTCAGTAGACAGGTACTGAGGCCAGCATTTGAGAAGATGCAGCGCATCCAAGACTCATCTTATTATTTGATTTACTTTTTGGTGTCTATAACTGTACGAAACACATTTGTATTAAAATTATATATTTAATGCAATGGATGATGTTGTTTGCTTATTTACTGTTATACTATGTTGTGATACTTTACATGACGTCCTCTGCCCCAGAACGATTCCGCCGTTCTTGGTTTTGGGGTGTGACAAGATGCTTAATCTGTGTCAGTCCCTTCGTGAGGGGATCTGCTGGATTCTCATCCGATGATACCCTCTTTGCCACGAGGAGTCCTTCTTCTATCTTGTGTCTTATGAAGTGATATTTTCTGTCAATATCTCGAGATCTGCCATGATCTCTTGGTTCTTTGGCTAAAGCAACCGCACTATTGTTGTCATAGAAAATCTCCATAGGCTCCTTAATAGCTAGTACAACTCCAAGGTCTCCGATGAAGTTCTTCAGCCATATCGCCTCCTTTGCTGCTTCACTCGCTGCTATATACTCTGATTCACAAGTCGAATCAGCCACCGTCTCCTACTTGGAACTCTTCCAAGATATTGCCCCTCCATTTAGGGTAAAGACCCAGCCTGACTGAGAGCGGAAGTTATCCCTATCAGTCTGAAAACTAGCATCACTGTACCCTAATACTTTCAAGTCATCACTCCCACCAAGGGTAAGGATCCAATCCTTAGTCCTCCGCAGGTACTTGAGAATGTTCTTTACTGCGGTCCAATGAGCCTTGCCAGGGTTCCCCTGATATCTGCTGACCATGCTCAAGGCAAAGGCCACATCAAGGCGAGTACAAGTCGTAGCATACATGATTGAGCCAACAACGGAAGCATACGGTAATTGACTCATCTCTGCTATTTCAGCCTCTGTACTCGGACTCTGAGTCTTACTCAGCTTGGCATTTCTTTGGATTGGTAAATCCCCTTTCTTGGAATTCTGCATGTTGAACCTTTTCAACACCTTATCCAAATAGGTACTCTGACTAAGTCCAATTAGTCTTTTACTCCTTTCTATTAATATCCTTGTCCCTAGAATATAGGCAGCTTCCCCAAGGTCCTTCATAGCAAAGTACTTCCCAAGCCAGGACTTAAGCTCCTGCAAGGTTGGGATGTCATTTCCTATAAGTAGTATGTCATCCACATACAATACCAAGAAGCTAACTATACTCCCACTAGCTCTGACATACACGCAAGATTCATCTTCACTTCTCGAGAAGCCAAACTCATTGACCTTCTGATCGAAACAAAGATTCCAGCTACGAGATGCTTGTTTCAATCCATAAATGGATTTCTCAAGCTTGCACACTCTATTAGGATATTTTGCACTGACAAAACCCTCTGGCTGATTCATGTACACATCCTCGGCCAACTTTCCATTAAGTAAAGCGGTTTTGACATCCATTTGCCATATTTCATAATCATGAAATGCAGCAATGGATATCATAACACTGATAGACTTGATCTTAGCTACCGGTGAGAAGGTTTCATCATAATCAATACCCTGAGTCTGAGTAAAACCTTTCGCAACCAGTCGAGCTTTATAAGTGTGCACTTTACCTTCCATGTCGGTCTTCTTCTTGAAGATCCATTTGCACCCGACTATTTTACGGCCTGGTACATTCTCAACCAAGTTCCACATTTGATTGTCATACATGGACTGTATCTCGCTGTCCGTAGCCTCCTTCCATTTGGCAGACTCTGGGCCTGCCATCGCTTCCTTAACACTGCTAGGTTCATCAAAATTTACCAGTGTACTGTCACTGATAAACGTATCACCTTCCATAGTAATATGAAAACCATAATAAAACTCAGGTGTGTTCCTAACCCGTGTGCAACGCTTCGGAGGTAGAGACTCGTCAGCTGGCTCAACAGGAGTTTCCTCCTCAGGTTGATCGCTAGTGTTTGAGGCTCCTTCACCAATTGATTCTGGAATTTCTTCAAGATCAATTTGCCTCCCACTGTCTCCTTGGCTTATAAATTCTCTCTCACGAAAGACCGCTCTTCTTGGTACAAAATCCACATTCTCACTGGGTCTGTAGAAGAGGTAACCAAAGGATTTCTATGGGTAGACGATGAAAATACACCTTTTGCTTTGGGGTTCGAGCTTATCATGAGTCTCGCGCCTCACAAAAGCCTCGCAACCCCAAATCTTGATGTGGTCTAGCTTGGGAGCCTTCCCAGTCCACATCTCATGAGGTGTTTTGGTAACCTTCTTTGTAGGGACTAGATTAAGGATATGGGCAACAGTTTCTAAGGCACACCCCCAAAAAGAGATTGGTAGCGAAGCTCGACTCATCATAGAGAGAACCATGTCCAAATAGGTTCGATTACGCCTCTCAGCTACACCATTCAGCTATGGTGTCCTGGGAGGTGTCAATTGTGAGACAATCCCACACTCCTTAAGATAGTCAAGGAACTCGGTGCTAAGATACTCTCCACCTCGATCGGATCGAAGTATTTTAATGTTCCTGCCTAATTGATTTTCTACTTCCTTCTTAAATTCCTTAAACATTTCAAAGGTTTCCGACTTATGTTTGATTAAGTAGACATAACCATATGTACTAAAATCATCAATAAAAGTCACATAATACCGATTAGCATCCCTTGTGGCTGTTTTGAAAGGTCCACATACATCAGTATGTATTAGGTCCAACAAACCCTCACCCCTCTCACAAGTACCAGTGAAGGGTGATTTTGTCATCTTTCCAAGTAGACAAGATTCACAACTATCATCCGATTTAAGGTCGAATGATTCCAAGACTCCATCCTTTTGGAGTTGGCCTATGCGTTTCTTGTTCACATGTCCAAGACGACAATGCCACAATGATGCTTTATCTAGGCTAGTAGAAGAATCAATATACAACACATTATTTCCTAGGTTGTCTACAACCAACACAGTTTCATACACGCCATCACAAGGTAATGCTTTAAAATAAAATACATTATTAAAGAAGACATAAATACCACCACATTCGTTATCAAATGAAAAAGTAAAACCTTGTTTATACAATGCATGAAAAAAAAATATTTCTTGCCATTTCAGACGAGTACACACATTTATTCAAATCTAATTTTAACCCATTATTCAGCAACAAAGTATAAACTCCAATCTTGGAAACAGGTGAAGCCTTCCTATTCCCCATGATCAAGTTTATCTTTCCATGCTCCACATCCTCACTTCTTCTTAGGCCCTACAAATTTGAACATATGTGAATACTACATCCTGTATCAAGCACCCAAGAATCAGAATATGGTGAGTTATTAGACAATATTGTGTAAATACCTGCATGGGTGGGTTTCACTTTCCCATCCTTAAGATCTTGATGGTATTTTGGGCACTTTCGCTTCTAGTGTCCCTTGTCCTGGCAATAGTAGCAATCAACATCCTTGGGAATGGCAGAAAGAGTGGCAGGACCACTCTTGGTCCTTGATGAGGAGCCTTCAAGAGACTTTCCCTTGGTACCCTTCGAAGGGAACTTCCTCTTTTTCCCTTTTCCCTGTCCGATAGCCAAAACAGGGGTAGAAGTTGGAGTAGGAGTAGTAGAGGTAACAACTGATTTGCCCTTAAGACCACTTTCGGCGGTCTTCAAGAGTCCTTGAAGTTTGCTCAGAGTGACTTCCTCCTTGTTCATATGATATGTCATACGAAATTGGTAATAACAAGAAGGTAAGGAATGCAAAATGATGTCAATTGCCAACTCCTTAGGAAAGTTCACATTCAACTTGAGAAAACGGTCCACATACCTTTGCATCTTTTGCATGTGGCCCGTGACAGATTCACTTTCCTTCATTCGGGTTGTGATCATGGAGGAGATTATTTCATACCGCTCCTGACGAGCACTCTGATGGTACCTTTCCATCAGGTCTTGGTGCATCTCAAAAGGGTAGAAGTCCTCATAGTACTTTTGGAGATCAGCTGTCATTGTGGCCATCATGATGCATAATACCTTAGTAGCATCCCTCTCATGTGTCCTAAATTCAGCGATCTCCTCAGGAGTAGCAATGGACTCATCAAGCACTTTTAACTCCTTATCGAGAACATATTCCTTGTCCTCATAACGAGTCACCATCCTGATGTTCCTAATCCAATCCATGAAGTTGGAACCGTCAAAGATGACTCTCCCACAAAGGTTCATGAGAGAGAAAGAGCCAGTTGATTAGAGCCCGAAGCATTGTTGTTGGAAGACATCTGAAAAGAAGAAAACAAGTTTAGATTATATATATAGAGTCCTTAATAAGACACCCAAATGTAATATTAAGGCTAGGACCCAATCACAATATATTATACTTAGAAGAGGTATGCCGTAATCTAAGTAAAAACATATTTGAAAGGTAGGTGAATGACGATTCACCGATTTCCACCACGAAAAACGAAATGAAATATTAGGTTTTAATTGGATTTGAAATTCCTAGATTCTTTTGAGATTCATTGAACCTTTCAATGGCATGTTTCAATCTCGATTGTGCCCTTCATGTTTTGTGACTGGGATGTCGAGGATCACAAAACAAGGTGTGACTAACCATACCAATTCACATGGTACCCTTAATATTATCACCTAATCAATGTGCCGGTAAACCACACGCGCTCCACCGATCTATGATAAACATTAAGTCATCCTTTGTGATCCTTACTAGTCCAAGTTAGTGTGCCGGTAAACCACACACGCTCCACCAACGACTTGCTAAGGTACAAAGTGTGAATTCCATGGGCTAGCACCAAATTCACATTTTTCCTAAAGTAACTAAGATTGGGAATTAAAAGGTTTAGTTACTTTATAATAATCATTAACTTTTAATGAGAGTTTAAAGTCATTGTCCTACCCGTTCGGCTAACGACCCTCCACCGATCAAGGAAGCGATGGGTGAGAGTGGACACCCATTAAGTCGCCATTTTATAGGCAACAACCTTATACCCCCCTTATAGACCGGTTTCGTGAATGAGGCCTACTAATGGTAAAACGACTTATTCTTATACATATATATAATATTGACCATTAATGTTATAAATAGTATAAGTGTTGAATTTTAACTATTAAAACTCTAGGGGTTGGAATTAAAGTTTATTAAAGTGTGTGAAACTTTTCAAATTCCAAAACTTGAGGGCAAGAAACTCTTCAAAACTTTTCATTTCATAACTTATGAATTAAAGGTTCATAAAAATGAAGACCCAGTCCGACTGCGAACAGTAGTTGTCCCTATCGTTCTGAAAACTGGCGTCACTATACCCTGGCACCCTTAAGTCGTCACTCCCACAGAGGACTATAAAGCATTCCTTGGTCCTCCGAAGGTACTTAAGAATATTCTTGACTGCGGTCCAATGTGCTTTGCCAGGGTTCCCTTGATATCTACTAACCATGCTCAAAGCGAAGGCCACATCAGGGCGAATACAAGTCATAGCATACATAATCGAGCCAACTGCGGAAGCGTATGGTACTGGGCTCATCTCTGCTATCTCGACTTCGGTACTCGGGCTTTGAGTCTGACTCAACTTGGCATTACTTTGGATTGGTAACTCCCCCTTTCTTGGAATTCTCCATACTAAAACGCTTTAGTAGCTTGTCCAAGTAAGTATTCTGACTAAGTCCTATTAGTCTTTTACTTCTGTTTCTCACTATCCTTATTCCCAAAATATAGGCAGCCTCTCCAAGGTCCTTCATAGAGAAGCACTTCCCAAGCCACGACTTGACATCCTGTATCGTCAGGATGTCGTTTCCTATGAGTAGTATGTCATCGACATACAATACGAGGAAGCTAACTATACTCCCACTAGATTTGACATATACACATGATTCATCCTCGCTTCTCAGAAAACTAAACTCTTTGACTTTCTCATCGAAACAAAGATTCCATCTGCGAGACGCTTATTTCAGTCCATAAATGGACTTCTCAAGCTTACACACTCTATTAGGATGCTTTGCATCGACAAAACCCTCTGGCTGAACCATGTAAACATCCTCAGCCAACTTCCCATTAAGGAGAGCGGTTTTGACATCTATTTGCCATATCTCATAGTCATGAAATGCAGCAATGGCTAGCATTACCCTAACAGATATTTATCTTCGCTACCGGTGAGAAGCCCTTTGCACCCAACCGTCTTTCGACCTGGCACATTGTCAACCAAGTTCCATACTTGGTTGTCATACATGGACTGAATCTCGCTGTCTATCGACTCTTTCCACTTTGCACACTCTAGGCCTGCCATGGCTTCCTTATAGTTGTTAGGTTCATCCAAATTCACTAGCGTACTATCGCTAATGAACATATCCCCTTCTGTAGTAATATAAAAACCATAAAACTAGGGTTGAACCCTAACTCTTTCGGAACATCTAAGAGGTAAGGACACGTCAATCGGTTCAATCGGAGTTTCCTCCTTGGGTTGAGTGCCAATGTTAGAGGTTCCTTCATCACTCGACTCTTAAAGCACTTCAAGATCGATATGCCTCCCACTGTCCCATTGGCTTATGTGTTCTTGCTCTCGGAAAACCCCTTTCCTCGCAACGAAGACAACACTGTCGCTTGGTCTATAGAAGAGATATCCAAAGGATGTTTGCGGGTAGCCGATGAAAATACACCGCTCACTACGAGGCTCGAGCTTGCCGTGAGTCTCTCATCTTATGAAAGCCTCGCAACCCCAAACCTTGATATGTGCCTACGTGGGAGCTTTCCCTGTCCACATCTCGTGAGGTGTTTTGGCAACCTTCTTCGTAGGGACTAAATTAAGCTGGTAGCCGATGAAAATACACCATTCACTACGAGGCTCGAGCTTGTCGTGAGTCTCTCATCTTACGAAAGCCTCGCAACCCCAAACCTTGATATGTGCCAACATAGGAGCTTTCCCTATCCACATCTCGTGAGGTGTTTTGGCAACCTTCTTCATAGGGACTAAGTTAAGGACATGGGCGGCAGTCTCCAAGGCATACCCCCAGAAAGAGATAGGTAGCAAAGCATGATTCATCATGGAACGAACCATGTCTAGCAGGGTTCGATTATACCTCTCAGCCACACCATTCAACTGTGGTGTCCTAGGCGGCATCAATTGCAAAACGATTATGTATTCCTTGAGGTAGTTGTGGAATTCAAAACATAGGTACTCTCCAACTCGATCAGATCGAGGCATCTTGATTTTCCTTCCCAACTGATTCTCCACTTCTTGTTTAAACTCTTTGAACTTTTCAAAGGTTTCTGACTTGTTCTTGATTACATAGATATACCCATATTTGCTATAATCATCGATAAAAGTGAAGAGAATTGTTATCGAGATTATGAAAGCAATTATGATTGAATGATTGAAAAGTAAGAACACAACGTGTAAATATTAATCAGATCTTATATTGATGAAGACTGATTACAATGCTTTAAGCAGAAAGAATACTCGAGTTCAAAAGTCCTTTCTACTTCTATCCTCAGCCCCTATTTATAGGAAATCTGAGTGTACAAAAAATATACTAAGTCTAATACAATACACTTCGCATAAAACTGTGACTTAGTAAAATAACTAATATGCGAAACTACAAAAGATACAACCACTTCGACTTTTACAATACACATACTCTACAATCTCCCCTTTTGTAAACAGTCGAAGCTATTCAGTCCATAACCCTCTGAACAGCTGAGTGAATTGTCTTTCGCACTTCACCATACCAAGTAATTACCTTCTTAAGCTCTCTCTTGTCTCCTTCGTTATTCTTCTTGCAGTTATTCATACGAACAATAAAATTCGTATATTGCGAAGAAGTATATCTTTCAACTTCAAAGACCTTGAACAAAAATTTCTTGGGCTTCCCCTTCATATCTTTCCCTGAAAATACCATGCCAAAAGGTTTCGGGCATATTTCACCAACAGCATACTTAGATAATGTTGACTGGGTCAAGGTATCTTCCCAGGGGACATTCACTTCCCTTCCCAAGGTCGTTGCGAGTTCTTCATCGGTTAATGCCAAACAGTCAAAGTAGTTATCAATAAAAGTCTTGACATGTGCGAAACCAATTCTAAACACTTCAGTTTCAGATCCTTTGAGCTTGTGATCTTGCATGTGTTTCAAAATAAAAGCTACTTGGATAAGATCATTGCAGTTCATCAGAGGGAAGTCAGCTATCGTGAAGTCATATTGTTTATTATCAGCACGAACCACAAAATAGCGAAAATTCTGAAGCATGTCTTCAAACATCGTATCCTTCTTAATCGTCAACACCATTTTAATCTTCATCAAGGACCATACTTCATTTGGATTCTTTCCCAATACAGCATGAAATCTGATTTTCATGTGTGTATAGTCATCAACATTATCAAACTTCTCGCTTATCTTCTACTGAGCTGTTATGAAAAGCATTTCATTAATCGGAAAATCCAACTGGCATTTGTCTGAATTCGCAATGTCGTAGCTCCTCTTCGGCTCTATAGTTTCATAAGAATAAAGCTTCGCATGATCTCCTTTATTCATTGTGGGTGGATCAGTTGCCCTTTGCCTCATTATGCTCTGAACTTGTCTCAGCCTTTCCATTTCAGCCTCTGCTTCAGCTTTCTTCTCCTCCTTCAACTTTTCATACAGAATCCCTTTCCCTTTTCCCACATCATCAGTTGGAGGTTTCTCACTAGAACTTCCTCCTTCTTTTGACCCAATAGATATTCCTTTGGCTATTGGTCTCGTGGTCATTATTGTTGAAGAAATCGGCATAATGAATATTGGAAGAGTTGTCTTGAGCTGAGTGGATATCACTTTCCCCACAGTCTTCGCATCATCCTCTTTACTTGTATTCTTCTCTCCCCCTTGCACCCCTGTGAAAGCAGGTGGGGCATTCTTCGGTAGTAAAGAGGTAAAGTTCGCAATAGAAGCAAATGCCTTCTGAATTGCTTGTTCCAAAGTATTGACTTTGAGAGGCAAGAATTCAGGAGTGAGAATTGTCTGAGATGTAGATTGTGAAACCAAGGTTTTCAAATCAGTCACCAGTTGAATCAACTTATCAAATTTCTCCTTGGTTTCTTTCTGATTGTCTTCAAGAATCGGAGCAGGAGATTGAAAATCATTGATAACTTTGTTCAGGGTTGTTGCAATCACATCAACCCTCTTCTGTACTTCCAAATTTTGAGAAGTAATATCTTGAAGCTCCTTCGCAAGTTCTTTCTTTAATTCCTCAACTTTAAAGTTGACATCCTCCCTAACCTTCTTTACATCCTGCACAAAAAGAACGTGACGTTCTTTTGCAACATTCTTCAATTCCTTAACAACACCATTAAATGAACTCGCTTGAGCTTGAATACGAAGCTCATTATTCTTATCTGACTGATCAACTTTATCAAGTATTCTCTTTTCAACAGCTTTGATCATAAAATCAACCTCCAATCCTGATATAGATGACGTTCTACCAGAATCAGCTTGTGACTGAATAATGGCATTCAACTTTGATTCAGGATTTTGAATTGCTTTCATGTCATAAGCATATGATCAGGTATCTCCTCCTCCACTGAATCAAAATGTAAATCCTCAAAAATTCATCCAAAACCTCCTCCTTCGGTTTCATCATCGGATATGGGTTGCGAAGGTTGAGGAGTTTCGGGTGATTGTGATGGAAAAAAGGTTGTGAATGGATTTTGTAGAGGATGGTCAAAAATGGATGAGGTAGAAAGTGTAGGAGTTGGAAGTGAAAATGGTGGTAAGGAAGTAGATACCTTCGCAGATGAAAAAGGAAATGAATCAGATAGGCTAATGGGTAGGGTGGTTTCAACACTTGTGATAGGTGCCCCCGTATCAGATACGTTGACAACCGAATCAGAAATAGGTACCTCCTCAGAAACTGATTTGGTAGTGACTATTTCAAGTGGAATGGCTTGTGTGGAAATTTGCGAGGTAGGTGCAATTGAAACAAGTGGAATAGAAACGGTTACCGGTGTAGAAACGGGTGGAGTCTCTTGTGACAACCCCATATTTTCCAAAAGCAATGTAACACTCAAAAGTCAAATACAACGAAAACTATTTGGAATCAACGAAATTAACCTCAAAAATAAAGTGTTCAAATATCAAAATTGGGATGCATCAAATATTAGATATCATGCCAAGGTTTCCAAAAACATAAAGAACATTTGGAACCGAGTTATATTGAAGAAATTATAACCACGCGAATATTTACGGCACACCGATAAAACATTATTTAACGTAAAAAGTGAAATTACAATAAAATGCATTTTAGCCTTAAGTATCTAAACAAAAGTTGTAGAGTTCGTTAAACTGTAAACGTACATAAAAAGATCGCCCAAATTGGACCTCGTATGAAGAAGTTAAGAATTTTCTAAGTTTCGTAACAGTAGTAGAGGGCTAAAAACTCGAATTGAAGATCGAGCGTTATTTAGCTATCGCAACCTAAAAGAAAGTTGAAGACCTCCACAATAGGAGTAAAATGATAAAAAGACAAACGAAAACCGACGTCGAATAAAGAAGCTATTAAATTTTAACGAACTTTAGCAGTCCCGGCCTATTAAAAACATATCATTAAAAATAAAGTCAAAACTAGCCGACGGAGTCTAAATGAAAGTTGTAGAGCTCGAGGAGTTTTTCTTACAACTCGACGCTACCGAGATCCCCGAAGAGCTCAAAGACGCAGCTTTCCGCGGTTGAAGTTTTGCTCGACTCTAGCCCCACTCTCTTCAAACCAAACAAGTGAGTTCATACCCCTACCAAACAAGTGAGTTCATACCCCTAAATTCCCAATCTTTGAAGATGAACTCGACGAGTTGTTCTTACAACTCGGTGAGTCATAGACTGGACGCATTCATATGCTGAAGATGAACTCGACGAGTTCAAGGAAGAACTTGCCGAGTCGGTTGAAGATTGACTGAAGTATTGTTCAAGGTGAACTCGTCGAGCTCTTGCTATACTCGCCGAGTGGGGACGAGTTTGTAGTAGTCCATGGACGAAGGGACTCGACGAGTTGGCGGGCCAACTCGGCAAGTCTGGTCAACCAAAGAGTTGACTTGACCAGGGTTTGACTTTGACTTTGACTTTGATTTGGATTCAACTTGACCCTTGTAGGGGTTCTGAGTACAAGTTGATAACTTAGAAGGGTTGTCGTGTAGGGATTGAGGAGTCGAGGAGAGCTGACTTTCACACCGAGGACATTGCAGACACTACACGACATCGAGGTGAGTTACCTTCCAGTAGGGGTGGGTCTAAGGCCACAGTGCCGGCCCACCAACATGAGTAATTGGTAGATAATTGTCTTTGTGACAATTATCTTGGTATGCTTTTGTGTTATGCTTAGGAGATATGCTTATGGGATGTGCTTATGTGATATGCTTATGAGATATGCTTATGTGATATGCTATGTGAGTTAACGGTAGTAGCAGGGAACAACTTTTCCTTTACTTGGTCGTTAGGACCGAAGGGTAGGTCAGTACCCCAAATATGCCTAACCGTATTATTATATTTTGTTACTGTATAATAGAGGTAGGGGTGAACTAGTCCCCGATGCCGGTTGAGATAGACTGGAGGGTAGTCGGCACCCCAGAACGGCCTGACATGGGTAGGTCAACACCCCAGAATGGCTTGACATTGGTAGGTCAGCACCCCAGAACGGCTTGACATGGGTAGGTCGAGCACCCCAAAAATGCCCAGCAGTATGTATGCTATGTGATTATATGGTATGTGGTATGATGAGGGAACTCACTAAGCTTTGTGCTTACAGATTCGGTTTTGGTTTTAGGTACCTCTTCATCCAAGGGGAAGGAGCCGGCGATGTAGCAGCGTATCACACACTCACACACATATGGTTTCCGCATTGAGTTTCTGGGATTATACTCTGATTTATATTACTTGTGTTGAGTTGGTTTCAAACACGTTTTTATAGTTTTGTTTATAAATAAAATGACTTGGGTATTGTTTTGGTAAACTATGTTGTCAAGTATTTATTAAAAATGAAATTTTTTGTCTCGAAAATTGGGATGTTACAGAATACTTTATGGTTTTGACAGACATGTTTGGTTGATGGAGTATTCAATATAAAAACAAAATTTTTGGTTCTGAGTTTTGGGATGTTACAAGTTGGCATCAAAGCCTTGGTTTAAGGGATTCGGGCATACTCTTGGGTGAGCCTAAACTCAAACTGAGGGTTTGGTAGATTTTTCATAAGATGAAATGTTTTTTAAAAGAGTTTTCTAATTAAAGAAAGGGGTGTGGTGCATGCAATCGACCGATCTCAAGTAAGTTTTCCCAAAATACCCATACATGTTCTTGTGACATGCTTTGAATTATGAATATGTAAATCACATGCTAGACTAGGGCTAAGGATCTGCTCAGAATTTCCATGATATAATACTAGGATAGATGCGTTTATATTCCTATTGTATGAGCTTGTAGACTTGCATGCTTGTATTGGATCATTCAGTGATAGGATGGCCTATTTAGGTTATGCTTTTATTCAGATTACTCAATGCGCGAATGCTACTTGCTTTGTGCTTTTAGGGTTCTAATTATCACTAGCTGACTAGTAATAGAATACGTAAGTTACATATTTCTAATATTAGATAATTTTAGAAGGTTAGGTTTAACCCTATTACACAGATCTTGTCCGAGTCCAACCGTTGTAGTGTGAGACCTTTCGTTCAAAGAATTACTTGGTTTTAGTGATACATAATTATGTTCGTGAGCTAGTTAGAGGGAGTTCCTTCTAAAGTTGATAGTGGAGAGTGGTGTGGTGGTAGCCCTAGGAAAACCTAGGAGGTGATTCGGTGACGAGAGCTTTTCTTTGACAGGGGTTGTTTGGAGTGATAGGGAAGTAACTTGGAGGACTAAGGGAGATCTTTGAAGAAATTACGGATAAATGTGGAAGGTAGTATGGGTCCGTACTACTAGAAGTAGAGGACCCGTACTCGAGTCAAGGAAAGTCATGATGATACAAGGGAACTTGTAGAATGTGGGATTCTTCGAGAATATTTTGATGGTTTTCATGGTTTATTTTCAGTATGGTGGTCACTCGAGGAGGTTCTGGTGGAGATATGGGTACCGGTGCTGGTACTGGTGCGATGAAGGTTTAGGTTCGGGCTCTGGATCTAGTTTTATGGATGATTAGATGCATGAGTTCATTTCATCAGAGATTACCCACAATATTCTTAAGCATACTCTTATGACCTTCGGTACGATCAATGAGGGTATTATGGAGATTACCCACAATAGGTACTTTTTGTTTTGAGATGGTGGAAATGGTGGGAGCCTGCTCTTTGACTTTCTGAGAGTTTCGGGCATGTGGGGCTCCAAAGTTCTTTCGGAAGAAGGACAACAGATGTTAGTTAGCGGATGTCACAAATGCCTTCCGTACTAGTTGTTTCCACGAGGGGAAAAGGTCATACTTGCATCCTATCTTCTGAAAGATGGAGCACAAGACTGGTGGGAGGAGGTTGGTCACGCCTTGGGATGCGAGGTGGTTGAGTCAATGACTTGGGAGGATTTTGTAATGAGGTTTCAAGCTGAATTTGCACATGCGTTTGAGGTCCAGCGGTTGGAGAGGGAGTTTCAGGACCTTTGCTAGACTACTAAGACGGTGGTGGGGATCGCCTATATGTTTCTTGAGAGGGCGTTGCTGGTTCTGCAGTATGTGGCAGACGAGGAGATGAAGAAGGCGAGATATCACGATATGTTGAGGAGCGATATCATACAGTTTGTAAGCAGATCCAGTTGTACGACACTAGATGATGTGGTGACATGAGCCAAAGAGAGGGAGATTGACCTGGAGATGGAGAATAAGAGAAATTCGGATCAGGTTCAGAGTTCTGAGGGTTCGGGCAAGAGGCCAAAGGTATTTGATTCGAGATCGAGGGCCTAGTAGGTTCGGGTCCCCTGCGGCAAGTGCAGAAAGACACACGTTGGAGCTTGCATGGTGGGTAGTTCAGGTTGCTACAAGTGCGACAAGACTGGGCAGTTTAGCTGGGATTTCACAACCACCACCCATGGATCTAGTATGATTTGCTTTCATTACAATCATAGGGGCCTTAAAAGGCTGATTGTCCGAGTTTAGCATCGGTAGGACTAGTTGCGGCACCTGCTCTGGAGACCTTGAGGATCACAGATGGTCGTTAGGGTAAGGCAGAGGCGCCTGTTGTGAGGAACAAGGCATTTCATCTGACATCCGTGGACGCTCGTGCATCACTTGATGTGGCGATGGGTATGTATCTTCTCATTATCTATTTATTTATGTTGATTTTTCTGCTTATATCTGTGCTTTGTTTTTAAGGTTGTTCCTTGTGAACGGTATCTCTGCTTTGGTTTTGTTCGATTCAGGGGCTACCCGATCCTTTGTATCTCTCATGCTCATCAGAGATTTTTCGATGCTTTAGAGGAGTTGGAGTATCCATTAGACGTTGGGATTGCTGATGATCGTCCTATTCGAGTATTGAGGGTTCATCAGGGTTGTATATTGGAGTTCTTTGTGAGCGGTACTCGAATGATTTGGTTCTTATTCCTATGCGAGAAAGCAATGTTATTGGAGGGATGGATTGGTTGAGCCCTAATGGGGGAATGATTGATTGCGAGCATCAGTTGGTACGTATTTGGACCCTAAGTACGGGAGAGTTAGTGATTCGGGGAGAGGGTGTTCATCATGGATTGATTCTCTTTTTAGTAGCTAGGGCCTGACGTTATCTTCAGAAGCATTGTTCTGGATTTCAAACTTACGTAATGGAAACCCGGGAGAAGAAAACAACTAAATACATTAAGATGATTGGAACCTCGGCTACCACGACATGGTCATAGGTTACACGACGTGGCGACTGGGAATTTTCAGACTGTTTGGTTGGATGCGGGCCACGACGTGGCCAAAAAAGACCACGACGTGGCGGTCGGCTGGAATCAACATTAACTGTTGACTTTGAGGGTTGACTTTTGACTTGTGGATTTTTGTTCAGCTATTAATGTCCTAATATATAGATTAAGGTTTTGCCTTGTGTGATTATCTAGGTGACGTTAGCACCTGTTGTCAGGTTTTCAGGGCGTGTTGACTTTTGAGCTGCTTTGCGAGGTGAGTTTGCTTACTATATTGTAGGACACTAGGGATTGTATGTGCTTGTAGTCTCTGTGACTCATGTTGTAGGTGTTGTATGCATGTATGTCAGTTTTCTATATATATGTAAGGTGAAATAGACCCGGGGGTGAAATACATGCGGTACAGTTTGTAATGACATATGAGTTGATATAGACTCAAGAGTGAAGTAGACCCGGGGGTGAAATACATGTGGTACAACTTGTGCTGACATATGAGTTGAAATAGACTCGGGGGTGAAGTAGACCCGGGGGTGAAATAGAACTGATACAACCTCGAGCTAACATATGAGTTGAAATATGTACAAGGGTAAAATAGACCCGAGGGTGAAATAGACCTGGTACAACCTTGAGCTGGCATATATGTATGGTATGCGGTATTTTGGGGAACTCACTAAGCTTTGTGCTTACGGTTTTCATTTTATGTTTCAGGTACTTCCGGTTCGAAGGGGAAGAGTCCGGGATGATCGTATTGCACACACCATGATTTTCCGCTTTATTGACTTTGATGTACTTTAGGATGTTTATTGATATACGTTGAATACTTTATTGTTTTGACAAACATGTTTGGTTGATGGATTATCCAATATAAAAACAAATGTTTTGGTTATGAGTTTTGGGACGTTAGATGCAGGATTAATCAGTACAAGGTGCGAAAGTTGTTGTAGTTATCTAGTTCTTCAATTTCGGTGAGTTTGAGCATTATGCTATGTATCCCATTATATATCCTTTGCATGGTCGCATAGAGGTATTGTTAGAGTAACCATATGTTAGTTGTCTAGGATAACTTCGTGTTATGCATGTGCAGTTTAGGTCACTTGTTGTCTTGGTATGTTAGACCGGTAGGGTCTTGCTTGTTGATCGTATAGTACTATTAGAAGTTATGGTTGCTTAGGGTAACTAGGTAAGGACAATTATTAGGATTGTGTATGATTGACCATCGTAGGATATAATTGAGAAGTAGTCAATGGCATGATAGCTGAGGAAGGCAGTTATCAGGATTATGTATGATTGACCAACGAATGACTTAATTAAGAAGTGGTCAATGGCAAGGTAACTGGGGAAGACTAATTCCAAGGATATGTAATATGCTAATATATGTTATGTGTTTATATTACATGATTATGTGGCAATGATAACATTCGCTCTATGTAGTTAAGTTGGATAGCATGAAAACTCTGGTCTAATGCCTTATTGTGATGTTCATGTCTGATTATTTGTTCTCTGGTGGATCATCTGTTTGACTGTATATCTGATCTTTGACTCCATATGAATTTATGTAATGAGTGAAAGACTAAGATTTGGCCCCTGGAAATTGCATGAGAAACCATGGGGGGACCACAACATTCACACGTTTTGTACTGATATGTATGTTGATAGTCGGTGCTAGAGCCGAAGACTTTATGTGTATGCACTGTATGTATGGTGGAATATGTGGTATACTGGAGAACTCACTAAGCTTTATGCTTATAGTTGTGGATTAAACATTTTGCAGTTCGTTCGTGAGAAGAGCTCGACGAGACTGTACACATGCATCAAAGATATTCATTTCCGCGGTTTTGTAAATTTAACTATGATAATGTATGATTTTCAATCAATCAAATGTTATTTAATGTTTTTTGAAACAAATCTTTAATTGGTTAATCTATTTTAAATATGAATAATCTCTTTGTAATTTTTGGGACATTGCACAAACATTGGCTAAAGTTGAAGGATGCTCCAAAATGAAAAAAGCTAACAAAAGGGACTTCACAAACCTCTTCCGGTTCCAAGCGTTCAAGAAACCCCGATGGAACTTCACAACAATCGGACGAACTAACACATATCGACATCAATGATGATCCACTAGATCTTGAAGATGAACAACCTCACCGTCGATCGATAGGAAGAAATAAATCAAGGAAAGCAACTTTAGGATCTAGCGTTATCGATCATTTTGGAGAAAAATTTGATCGATATGTCCAACTACAAGAGAGCAAGGCGTCAATGATGAGTTGGGTGGAACAGAAAATGCTAGAAGCACAAGCATCATTTTAGGAGGCAAAAACGACCTTTCAAACGAAAATTGATTTGGAGATATTGAAAATAAAAGCGGACAACTACGAGTGAGAAGATTTGGATAATTTTTCTTGCACCAAAGGAGTCCTCCAAGCGAAATATAGAAATAGGGGGTAGTGTTTTATGTTTGGAATATTTATGTTTTTTTGGTAACTTTTTAGTTTATGTTTTTTTAATTAATGTAATTTGCTTTTTAAATTATGTAATGTCTTTTTTTATTGAAGGAAAGATAGTTATTTTTTTTTTATGTTTTTATTGTATTGTTTGTTTAAATTTAATTAGAAAAATGATGTATAATGGTGTTTTACTGATAGGTATACCTTGTTTAATGATTGAATGTGGTGATGAGATGACACCCATCATATTAATGGTAAGTGATGGATACTTCAGATGATCTAACTTTTTATATTTTTTTCCAAATGGAAAATACACGATGCTAAGACAAAGATAAATCCAAATACTTATATGAAAAAAAAGGATATTGTGATGACCATCAAAATATTGCTAGTACTTAATAGGAGAAAAAAATTAGGTTCAAAACCTAAATTTTTCGTCTTTGAAAACATAGAAAAACTTTAATACTTATATGAACAAAAAGAATTCTCTTTAGTTTCTAGTAGGGCTGTAAACGAACTAAACGTTCAACGAATTATTCATGAACTGTTCGGCGGGAAGTTCGTTTATTTAAGACATGAACGAACATGAACACAAATTTTCGTTCGTTTAGTTAAACGAACGAACATGAACAATGGTCTTGTTCGTTCAATTATGTTCATGAACGTCCGTTTATGTCGTTCGTTTATGTTCGTTTATATAAGTTCATTTTATGTTCATATATGTTTAATTGTGTTTGATTACATTACTATACTAGGCGAATGTCTGCACGTTATGCATAAACACCTATATAGTTAAAGTCTTTACAAATATATGTTCTTTTTTTTAATATAACAATAACGTTGTTGTTAAATTTTATATAATAGTTTGTATACTAATTTAATATATTATATTGATTATTTTGAATTATATGATAATATATACATCTATAAAAACTGCATAATCTCAATCGTTTGAATTACTTCTGCCCGCGAGTTACACATGAATAAAATTAAATATAATATATAGTTTATTGTTATTTGTAGTTATTATTGTTAACTAATTTTTTAAAATTTATTTGATTAATGTTTTAATTTCTATCATTATAATTATTTAAAACATCAAACATTATTTTTTTATTTTAAAGGTAACAATATAGTCATTTATATAGATTTATTTTTAACTATTGTTATTTTAAGCTACTTATTTGAAAACTTTTAACGATTATAAAAATATCTTTAGGGAATATTTTAGTTAAATTGAGATTACAAATTAGTTTTTGCATTTATCACTACAATTTATCATTTTTAACTATTTACAAAATATTCTTTGGTTTTTTAAGTGGAACTGAAATTTATATCTAAGCTGACACGGTAATGTTATATTTTAATTAACAATTTAAGTATTTTGTCAAAACTGTTCAAAAGTTATAGCTTTAAACTGATAATGGTTTACATACATCAAGAAATTAAATCTAATAAATTAAGTATAATATGTTAAAAGTTAAAGATATAACTTTATAAGTAGAAGTAAAAATATTATTTTAAAATTAAAATTTAGTTTATTTATGATTACACTTTAGGTTTACTATTTATTTAACCTTATTAACCAACTTATAATCATTATTAGAAAGACACTACAATTTATCACTTTTAACTATATACAAAATATTTTTTGGGTTGTTTAAGTTAAACTAAAATTTATATTTAAGTTGAGCAAGTAATGTTATATTTAAGTTAATAATTTAAGTATTTCATAAAAATTGTTCCAAAATTGTATATTTAAAATGATAATGGTTTACATCGAACGATATATTAAAACTAATAAATTATGTATAATATGTTAACAGTTAAAAACATGACTTTATAAGTAGAAGTAAAGATATTATTTTAATATTGAAATTTAGTTTATATATGATTACGCTTTAGGTTTGATATTTAGTTAACCTTATTAACCAACTTATAATTATTATTAGAAAGAAATTGAAAAGTCATGGAAGTTTCAAATAAACGTGGTGAAAGTAAATATGAATGGGAATTTCAAATGAATGTGGTAAAAGGAAAAATGCTTCCTTTATAAGTATACTAAGAGAATGTTCGTGCGTTACGCAGAAACACCTATATAGTTGAAATCTTTACAAATATATGTTTTTTTAATATAGCAATAACGTTGTTGTTAAATTTTATCTAATAATTCGTATAATAAATTGATATAATATATATATTGATTATTTTAAATTATATGATAATATATACATCTATTATAACTGCATAATCTCAATCGCTTGAATGACTTCTATCCACGAGTTACACATGAATAAAATTAAATATAATATACAATTTAATGTTATTTATAGTTGTTGTTATTGTTAATTAATTTTTTTAATTTGATACCAATAATGGGAGCCGCTTGAGTATGTTAAAGATATATATGTATCCATGATTAACAATTTTGAGTTTCCTAGATATTCTGTTGTTCTATCAATCAGTTCTGTCTGTGATCTAAATATATCCATGTTATATGCAAGCAACCAAATGAACATATGCACTGTCTTACATTCTAGTCTAGGATAGTGCAATAATAAGGAAATGACGTAGGAAAAATGTTGTATCAATTAAAGCTAGAAATTACTCACCAGAATTTTCGTACTAAATTATTTGGTATCGTCTTTTTACTATATAAATGAATTCCAAAATAGGATTTATTAATTGATAAAATCAGGAGTCTATAAAAAATTCTGATTATTGTGTATACTACATTAAAATTTCTGACATTATTAATACTGCTTAAAAAAATCAATATCTGTAAAAAGGGCAGTGTGAAATTATTTTATGGTAAAAAATTCATTTAATTAATTATTTTTCAAGAACAAGAAGAAAAAGAAGAAAACAGAGGATCTGTTGAATTTCAAGTAGTAAGTTTCACCAATAAGATACGTAAACTTACTTCACATATGGAATTGCACAAAAAAGACTATTTATCTCAGAGAGGTCTGCGGAAAATTCTGGGAAAACGTCAACGGTTGCTGGCTAATTTGTCAAAAAAAAAAAATAGAGCGCGTTATAAAGAGTTAATAGGCCAGTTGAATATTCGAGAGAGAAAAACTCATTAATTTGAAGAGTTAGTTTGAATTATCGCTTAAAGTTTGATGAACTTCTTTTCGCTTTCAGCAATTCATGGAAGAATGAATCAGGAAAAACCTAAGACTGGACCAGCTACAAGAAAAGACCTCATGATAGTCAATATGGGACCTCACCACCCATCAATGCACGGTGTTCTTCGACTCATTGTTACTCTAGATGGTGAAGATGTTATTGACTGTGAACCAATATTGGGTTATTTACACAGAGGTATGGAAAAAATTGCAGAAAATCGAACAATTATACAATATTTGCCTTATGTAACACGTTGGGATTATTTAGCTGCTATGTTCACCTAAGCAATAACTGTAAATGCACCAGAGCAATTAGGCAATATTCAAGTCCCTAAAAGGGCCAGTTATATTAGAGTCATTATGTTGGAGTTAAGTCGTATAGCTTCGCATTTGTTATGGCTTGGCCCTTTTATGGCAGATATTGGGGCGCAGACTCCTTTCTTCTATATTTTTCGAGAAAGAGAATTGATATATGACCCCACCGGTATGCGAATGATGCACAATTTTTTTCGTATTGGTGGAATCGCTGCTGATTTACCTCATGGGTGGATAGATAAATGTTTGGATTTTTGCGATTTTTTTTAACAGGAATTGCTGAATATCAGAAGCTTATTACATGGAATCCCATTTTTTTAGAACGAGTTGAAGGAGTAGGCATTATTGGTGGAGAGGAAGCAATAAATTGGGGTTTGTCGGGACCCATGTTACGAGCTTCTGGAATACAATGGGATCTTCGTAAAGTTGATCATTATGAGTGTTACGACGAATTTGATTGGGAAGTCCAATGACAAAAAGAAGGGGATTCATTAGCTCGTTATTTAGTACGAATCAGTGAAATGACAGAATCCATAAAAATTATTCAACAGGCCCTAGAAGGAATTCCGGGAGGGCCCTATGAAAATTTAGAATTCCGCCGCTTTGATCGAGTAAAAGATATTGTATGGAATGAGTTTGACTATCGATTCATTAGTAAAAAACCTTCTCCGACTTTTGAATTGTCGAAGCAAGAACTTTATGCGAGATTCGAAGCACCAAAGGGAGAATTGAGAATTTTTCTGATAAGAGATAAGGGTGTTTTTCCTTGGCGCTATAAAATTCGCCCACCGGGGTTTATTAATCGTAAAATACTTGCACAAATAGCTATATCAAATATGAATTGTCTATATATGATTTCCAATGAGATCATAAAAGAAGTAGGTTGGAAGGAATCCACCGGTTAAACGGAGTTGCCTAGAGAATGAACTCCGGGAAGTTCGAATACAAATGAATAGAATATGATAAAATATGAGAAAGTAGTCAGAATAAATATGAATCAACAAGTTAAATAAAAAAAATTATTCTTCCTAGATTATTATTTGTTTTCTTACGACACGAGAATTCAATCTAGATTCTTGGATTTTTCTATCATTATAATTATTTAAAACATCAAACATTGTTTTCTTGATTTTAAAGGTAAAAATATAATCATTTATATAAAGTTATTTTTAACTATTGTTATTGTAATTTATTTTAAGCTACTTATTTGAAAACTTTTAACAATTATAAAAATATCTTTAGGAAATATTTTAGTTAAATTGAGCTTACAATTTAGTTTTTGCATTTACCACTATAATTTATCACTTTTAACTGTTTACAAAATATTCTTTGGTTTTTTAATTGGAACTGAAATTTATATTTAAGTTGACATTATAATTTTATATTTAAATTAACAATTTAAGTATTTTGTCCAAACTGTTCAAAAGTTGTAGCTTTAAATTGATAATGGTTTACATATAACAACATATTAAATCTAATAAATTAAGTATAATATGTTAAAAGTTAAAGACATAACTTTATAAGTAGAAGTAAAGATATTATTTTGATATTAAAATTTAGTTTTTTTATTATTTATTTATTTATTTATTTTTAATGATTACACTTTAGGTTTGATATTTATTTAACCATATTAACCAACTTATAATCATTATTAGAACGACACTACAATTAATCACTTTTAACTATTTATAAAATATTCTTTGGGTTGTTTAAGTTAAACTAAAATTTATATTTAAGTTGACCCTGTAATGTTATATTCAAATTAATAATTTAAATATTTTATTCAAATTGCTCCAAAATTGTATCTTTAAAATGATAATGGTTTACATCCAACAATATATTAAAACTAATAAATTAAGTAAAATATGTTAACAGTTAACAAAACATAACTTTATAACTAGAAGCAAAGATATTATGTTAATATTGAAATTTAATTTATATATAATTACACTTTAGGTTTGATATTTATTTAACATTATTAACCAACTTATAATTATTATTAGAAAGAAATTGAAAAGTCATACGAGTTTCAAATGAATGTGGTGAAAGGAAAAATGTTTCATTTATAATATAGTATGATATGATATGATATAATATGATATGATTATATGTTCATTTATGTTCATATAGGTTCAATATGTTTGTTTATCTTTGTTCATTTATGTTCGGTTAGCATGTTCACGAACATAAACGAACGAACATCAACAATGTAATTTGTTAAACGAACGAACACAAACAATAAAAGTTGTTCCTTTATTCGTTTGTATTCGTTTATTTGTTCGGCTAACTTAAACAAACAAACATGAACAAGCCTCCGTTCGTGTTCGTTCGGTTCGTTTATAGTCCTAGTTTCTAGCACATGAAATTGATTAAGATCACATTGTAATTAATTATCTAACTCATAGTTAGCTGTGTATGTTGCATCATAAGTTGTATCTCATACATTCTTGCATCATAATTTGTGTCTCATGCATATATGCTTTTACCATATATGAAGATCACGTTTAAAATTCATAGTAATAAGATGCTTAAAATGCATAACTAACAAGGGCAAATACCAATAATTAAGAAAAATCACATTACTTTTTTTGGTTGACTTTGGCCACAAATGGGACGTAGAGTTATTACTCTACCACATTTAACAGGTTTCATGGTTAACTCAGTTAACGCTTTTGCAAAATAAGTCATAAAATTAGGTTTAAAGTTCAAATTCGGTCACGGTAGTTTGCAGAAAATTACACCACACGCCGAAAACTTGGTTTTATGTTTTTTAACTTATTTATTTTCATTTATTTTTTATTCTTTAGTCAAAACTAAACTTGATTTTATAATTTTTTTTCATTTTTTTAATATTTTTCATATTTTTTTTTTCATTTTTTCGTATATTTACGTTTCTCGTGTGTGTGTATGTATATATATATATATATATATATATATATATATATATATATATATAGACTTTATTTATTTATTGTTTTTTTATATACTATTTTATATTCATATATTTTACACTTTTCATGTTTGTGTAGTTTTATTTATATTATTTTCGAATTATTTTTTTTAATTTTTTTTAATTTTTAATTTTTAATTTTTTCGTTTTATTTTTCATGAATTTGATATTTTTTTTCTTAACATTTTTCAAAAAGTATAAGATATATCCACATATTAGAGTATATTATAATTTTTTCGTTTTATTTTTCATGAATTTGATATTTTGGTTTTCTATTTTTTTTCATAATTTTGGTAACTTAGGGTTTTATAATTTATTTTTATTTTTATTCATGTAAAATAAAAAAAGTTATATTTATATTTGTAATTTCGACCCAACTTCTTTTATTTATATTTTTTATTTCTTAAATGTTATTATATTTATGTTATGAAAAAATTTAAAAAAAAAATCAAAACAACTTGTTTATTGAGAATTAATGTTTCAATGTGTGATATTTATGATTTATAATCATTAAAATAGGAAAAAAATAAAAAGCTAAAAATTCTATAATATAACTCACAAATTCCAAATAAAATAATTGAAAAAATTATAAAAAATATGTCAAGAAAATCAAAAAACAAAAACACCAAAATTGTAACGTACTCTAATACGTTAATATATTTTATATTTTTTGAAACCTGCAACTCCCATCATATGAAATGGGTTCAATGTCCAGTTATGAAATCTTTGAAAAAAGATGATAAATAAAAATATAGGGGCTGCTACACCAAAACTTGGCGCAAAGAACAAACCAGACTGACCTAGTGGATAAATCAGGAATAAAGAAACAAAAACGACAATTGGACCAGAGAATGCGATTGCATTATAAGGTCGCATTTGAACAGATCGCGCAAGTTCGAATTGACGCAACATGAAACCTATTAGTCCGAAAGCGCCGTGGAGAGCAACAAAAGTCCACAGACCGCCTAATTGACACCAACGAGTAAAATCTCCTTGTGCTTCAGGACCCCATAATAATAACAAAGAATGTGCTAAACTAAAAAGTTACAAGATTTATGAAAAATTAAAAAAAAAATGAACAAATTAAAAATACAAAAAATTAAAATATAATACAAAAATATATGAAAAAAATACGAAAAATATAAAATATATTAATATAAAATAGTATAAAAAACGAAAATAAATAAAGTATATATATATATATATATATATATATATATAATAGGACAAATTAAAAAAAAATGAAAAAAATATAAAACCAAGTTTAGTTTTGGAGTAAATTACACGAATGGTCCCTATGGTATGTGTTAATTTACATGTTTGGTCCCTAACTTATTTTTTTTTTTTAACTCAGAAGGTCTCTACAATTTGTTTTTGTTGCATATTTGGTCCATGTCTTACATAATAAGACTATTTTCCGTTGATTTTTTAATTTATTTAAATAAAATGAGGTGTGTAAGGTAAGGTAAGGTGAGGTGAGGTGGAAGTGAGGTTAGGGGTGTGTTTATTTAAATAAATTAAAAAATAAATGACAAAATAGTCTGTTTAGGTAAAACATGGACCAAGTGTGCAATAAAAACAAACAACAAAAACCTTCCGAGTTAAAAAAAAATAAGTTAGGGACCAAACATATAAATTACCATAAACCACACGGACCATTGGTTTAATTTATTCTTAGTTTTGACTAAAATATAAAGGGAAAATGACATAAAAACCCCTAAGTTTTCACAAAAATGTCGGTTTTACCCTTGGACGTGTTTTATGTCCAGTAAAGCCGAAGTTTTGTTTAATTTGCTCTTTTTTACCCTTATAGCCGGTTTCCAGGTAACCTACCGGTTACCTAATGCCATTAAAGCCCTTGGATTTTCAAAAATGTTTGGATTTACCTTTAAGTTTTTCTAAAATGTTCGGATTTACCCTTACGTTGATTGTTGTTGTTGTTGTTGTTATTACATTTTTAATTGTATAAAAATATTTTATACATTCATTTTTAAATGTATAAAAATATTTTATAGATACATTTTTAAATGTATAAAAATATTTTTACTAATATAAATATATTTTTAAAAATATATGTACTTGTATTTAGTATTTATATACATTTGAAAACCCTAAAATCTTCATCTATAATTGTTGAATCGAACAGAAAAAACTTGATAAGGTAAAAAATATCGCCAATGACTGATTTTGCCAAAACAAATGCTTTAGATCAATATAAAAATTGATGCATTTCGTGATCTTTTTGTGAACTTACAACAATCATAAATGAAGTTTACACTCGTATTTGACATTTCGTTATCAATTTTTGAGATAAAAACAGTTAATGAATCATTTTAAGTTGATAATACTTATTTTTTACAGTGATCAAGTGTTTTTGTCGAGGTTATTTTGAATTATATTATGTATAGTTTCCATTTACGAGTGTTATTTGTTGATCATTTATTGTTATCTACTCACTATTAACCTAATATAGTTGAATAATAGAGGTTTTTTCAAATTTTATACTAAATCTTATCTGTAATCGAGTGTTTTTATTGAGGTTTTCTAATTACGAGGGTTTTATAATTGTTACGTTATGTTTTTAATTAATGAATATTTATTTTGCTTATCTATTTAGTATGATGTTTGATAATAAATACATATTTATACTTGGTAATATGTACAAATAAATATAATTATATCTTTTATATAATATAACCATATAACTACATATTTTTATATTTAAATGTATATAATATGTTTTTATATGAAATATATATATATATATATATATATATATATATATATATATATATACTTATACCTACTAAATACAAATAAATACATTTTTAATATATAAATACATTTCTATAGGAATACATGGGCTTTCAAATGTATATATAAATATTAAATAGAAGTATATATATTTTTAAAAATATATTTATATTAGTAAAAATATTTTTGTACATTTAAAAATGTGTGTATAAAATGTTTTTATACATTTAAAAATGTATTAAAAATAATAATAATAATAATAATAACAATAATAATAATAATAATGTATTAAAAACGTATGAAATATTTTTATACATTTAAAAATTTATGTATAAAATATTTTTATACAATTAAAAATCTAATAATAATAATAATAATAATAATAATAATAATAAAAACAATAACAAAAATGATAATAATAATAATAATAATAGTAATAATAATAATAATAATAAAAATAACAATAATAATAATAATAATGTATTAAAAACGTATGAAATATTTTTATACATTTAAAAATTTATGTATAAAATATTTTTATACAATAAAAAATCTAATAATAATAATAATAATAACAAAAATGATAATAATAATAATAATAATAATAATAATAATAATAATAATAATAATAATAATAATAACAATCAAGGCAAGGGTAAATTCGAACGTTTTTGAAAAACTTAAGGGTAAATCCGAACATTTTTGAAAATTCAAGGGCTTTACTGACATTAGGTAACCTAGGTAACTGGTATGTTACCTGGAAATCGGCTACAATGGTAAAAATGAACAAATTAAACAAAACTTCGGGCTTTACTGGACATAAAACACGTCCAAGGGTAAAATCGATATTTTTGTGAAAACTTAAGGGCTTTTATGTCATTTTCCCAAATATAAAATATAAATGAAAGTATAGAAGTTACAAAACATAAAACAGAGTTTTGGACATGTAATTTTTTGCAAACTAGAGGGACCAAATTTGAACTTTAAGTCCAATTTTAGGATTGATTTTACAAAAAGGATAACGGAGTAAACCATAAAACCTGTTAAATAAGCTAGAATGATAACTCTGATGGGTTTTAGCCATAAGAACTTTCCTATGTGCGCATGCAAAACCCTAATGCTCGGATCTAGGCTTTCTAATAAACATGCTTTGAATCCAAGACTTCTAATAACTAATTAGGCTAAATAACAACATTGAAATAGATCTAGAACCATACCTTTGAGTTCCTTGTTGATCTTGAGGTCTTGGAGCTTCTAGAGTCACAAATGTCACTCCTCTGATGGCTTACAAACACCAATAGCAAGGAGGATGATTTAGGAGAGAGGAGAGGGGAGGAATTCGACCAGAGGTTCCTTACTTTAGGCTTAGTCACGAATTCCCTATGCCATGGGGTCTATTTATACTTGTAGACTCCTTAAGGATTACAGATAAGTCCCTATCAGATAATCTTCTCTTAAGGCTATCCAAATCCATTCCTAGATAAGCATATGGACGATTTTAGCTATCCCAAAGCTCTTAGAATCCGTCCATACCATATCCTAATGGATTTACAGTCTAAAGTTTAACTATCAAACAATTGACAGTTTATACCCCTTTATTTAATTAATCTCTTTAAGTCACCAAATTAATTCTAATTAATTCTATGACTTATAACAATATATTATTTATTATATTATTCCCATAATATATTAATAATATTTACTCTCTCTTATTAAATCATCCTATCAAGTTGCTATGGTGAAGGCAACCCAAAAGGACCATGCACAACCGGATATAGTTACAGCCTTAGACACTATTCCAACAGTCTCCCACTTGGATAAGTCTAGTAACTATACAAGTACAATTCGGTTTGCAATCGTAGCTCTCAAAGACGCTGTCAAACTCTGATCTAATCAATCTTGTCCTTTAGATAAGGGATCGTACAGTCCTCTGTTAGATATCATGCTGACAATCCTATGGAATGGTTAGTCAAGCATTTAGGTTTCTCGATCTCTGATTTATTTGACATAGAACTTAATCGAACACATCAATTTAGTTCTGACCGGGCCCGGCACATAAGTCAAATCAAATCATCGAGCGGCCGAGATTTCGCTTTTACCTTCTTAGATAAAAGTTACAGATAAACTTCGACTTATATGCATTTACTTATTCATTAACCAACTATACACAACAATGCGTTTTATAACACCGAGTTACTGATGCGTTTTCGCATTATCAATGTACAACCAATTAACAAATAACAAACCATATATCTAGGTTTTAAGACTATATGATATTATCGTCTTGCGATCACCCTTTTATATCTTATTCCATAAGGTGATTCCAGCAAGCGCGGGTTTGTTCCAATGCTCAAAACTAGTTCATAAACACTCATGAACGTTGCAGCAACCCTTTGCTATGTCTAACACCATTTAGACAATCTACACACCAATTCATGACAATCTTCATTCATATCTACTTCCAACATATGAACGATTGTGGACAATTTGAACAATTCTATTATTCCTAATAATTTCAATTATTCTGGAAGTCAAAACATGCAAAGTGAAACAATAGTTAAACAATTAACATAAGATAGTAACATTACTCATAAATAAAACTCCTTTATTTAATCATCAAATGTTAATTACATTTATCTATTACACGTTTCTAATACTATCTAATCTATGCTAATATCATCCTTCATCCCAATGCTCCTAGCATGCAGCAAGTGCTTAACCCTACTCAGTCCCTTCGTAAGCGGATCTGCTGGGTTATCTTCTGATGATATCCTCTTCACTACGAGTTGTCCTTCTTCTACACGATGTCTAATGAAGTGATATTTTCTGTCGATGTGTCTTGATCTACCATGATCCCTCGGTTCCTTGGTTAAGGCAACCGCACCTTCGTTATCACAGAAAATCTCCATGGGCTCCTTTATGGCAGGTACGACTCCAAGATCACCGATGAAGTTCTTTAGCCATATTGCCTCCTTCGACGCTTCGCTCGCTGCAATGTACTCTGATTCGCACGTTGAATCAGCTACGGTTTCTTGCTTGGAACTCTTCCATGTCACTGCTCCTCCATTTAGGGTAAAGACCCAGCCCGACTGCGAACGGTAGTTGTCCCTGTCGGTCTGAAAACTGGCGTCACTATACCCTCGCACCTTCAAGTCATCACTCCCTCCAAGGACTAAGAACCATTCCTTTGTCCTCCGAAGTTACTTAAGGATATTCTTCACCGCAATCCAATGTGCTTTGCCAGGATTCCCTTGATATCTGCTAACCATGCTCAAAGCGAAGGCTACATCAGGGCGAGTACAAGTCATAGCGTACATGATTGAGCCAACTACGGAAGCGTATGGTACTCGGCTCATTTCTGCTATCTCAGCTTCGGTACTCGGACTTTGAGTCTTACTCAACTTGGCATTACTTTGTATTGGTAATTCTCCCTTCTTTGAGTTTTCCATACTAAAACGTTTTAGTACCTTCTCCAAGTAAGTGTTCTGACTAAGTCCAATTAGTCTCTTACTTCTTTCTCTCACTATCCTTATTCCCAAAATGTAAGAAGCCTCTCCGAGGTCCTTCATAACGAAGCACTTCCCGAGCCAGGACTTAACTTCCTGCAGAGTCGGGATGTCGTTTCCTATGAGTAATATGTCATCGACATATAGAACGAGAAAGCTTACTATACTCCCACTGGCTTTGACATATACACAAGACTCGTCTTCGCTTCGTACAAATCCAAACTCTTTGACTTTCTCATCGAAGCAAAGATTCCATCTGCGAGACGCTTGCTTAAGTCCATAAATGGACTTCTCAAGCTTACACACTCTATTAGGATGCTTCGGATCCACAAACCCCTCGGGCTGAGCCATGTAAACATCCTCAGCCAACTTCCCATTAAGAAAAGCGGTCTTGACATCCATTTGCCAAATCTCATAATCATGAAATGCGGCAATAGCTAGCATCACTCTAATAGATTTAATCTTCGCAACTGGTGAGAAGGTCTCATCATAGTCAACTCCAGGAGTTTGAGTAAAGCCCTTCGCAACCAATCGCGCTTTATATGTGTGCACGTTTCCATCCACGTCGGTCTTCTTCTTGAAGATCCATTTGCACCCAACGGTCTTACGTCCGGGCACATAATCAACCAAATTCCAAACTTGGTTATCATACATGGATTGGATCTCGCTATCCATTGCCTCTTTCCATTTTGCAGACTCCGGGCCTGCCATGGCTTCCTTATAGCTATTAGGTTCATCAAGATTTATTAGTGTACCATCACTAATATACGTGTCCCCTTCGGTAGTAATATGAAAACCATAAAACTGGGGTAGAACTCTAACTCTATCGGAACGTCTAAGAGGTAAGGACTCGTCAATCGGTTCAACCGGAGTTTCCTCCTCGGGTTGAGTGCCAGCGGCAGAGGTTCCTTCATCTATCGATTCTTGAATCTCTTCAAGCTCGATTTGCCTCCCACTGTCTCCTTGGCTTATGAGTTCTCGCTCTCAGAAAACTCCTCTCCTTGCAACGAAGACCACATTGTCCTTCGGTCTATAAAAGAGATATCCAAAGGATGTCTGCGGGTAGCCGATGAAAATACATCGCTCACTTCGAGGTTCAAGCTTGTCGTGAGTATCTCGTCTTACGAAAACCTCGCAGCCCCAAACCTTGATATGTGCCAACGAGGGAGCTTTCTCTGTCCACATCTCGTGAGGTGTTTTGGCAACCTTCTTAGTAGGGACTCGGTTAAGGATATGGGCGGCAGTCTCTAAGGCATACCCCCAAAAAGAAATAGGTAGAGAAGCACGACTCATCATTGAGCGAACCATATCCAATAAGGTTCGATTACGCCTTTCTGCCACACCATTCAACTGCGGTGTCCTAGGAGGCGTCAATTGCGAAACTATTCCACACTCCTTGAGATAATCGTGGAATTCAAGACTTAGGTACTCTCCTCCTCGATCGGATCGAAGCATCTTGATTTTCCTGCCCAATTGATTCTCCACTTCATTCTTGAACTCTTCGAACTTTTCAAAGGTTTCTGACTTTTGCTTGATTAAGTAGATATACCCATATCTACTATAGTCATCGGTAAAAGTCACAAAGAAGCGGTTCCCATCCTTCGTGGTTGATCTAAATGGTTCACATACATCGGTATGTATTAGGTCCAATAGACCCTCGCCCCTTTCACATGTACTCGTGAAGGGTGACTTAGTCATCTTTCCAAGTAAACAAGATTCGCATGTGTCATCTTCCCTAAGGTCGAATGACTCCAACACTCCATCCTTTTGGAGTTGGGCTATGCGTTTCTTGTTGACATGTCCAAGACGACAATGCCACAAGGATGCTTTATCCATACTAGTGGAAGAATCAATATTCAAAACATCATTTCCTAAGTTATCAACAATCATAACGGTTTCATATATTCCATTACATGGTATAGCTTCAAAGTAAAAGACACCATTTAGATAAGCCAAAATAGAACCATTCTCATTATTAAAAGAAAATCTAAATCCTTGTCTATACAAACCATGAAATGAAATGATGTTTCTAGCCATTTCTGGCGAATAGCAACAATTGTTCAAATCTAAAACCAAACTATTCCTAAGCACTAAAGAATACACTCCAATCTTGGTCACAGGCGACGATCTTCTGTTCCCCATGATTAGATTTATCCTTCCTTGCTCCACATCCCTACTTCTTCTTAGTCCCTGCACATTAGAACAAATGTGGTAACCACAACCGGTATCAAGGACCCAAGAAATAGCATGATTAGAATTGTTAGATTTAATTGTGTATATACCTGCGAAAGATGGCTTGATCTTTCCTTCTTTGATTGCTTGCAGGTACTCTGGGCAGCTTCTCTTCCAATGTCCTATCTTGTGGCAGTGGTGGCACTCTGCCTCCTTCGGGTTAGGACAGGGCTTAGCGGGATCAACTTTGGTCCCACTAGAAGAGGCACCATCTCGGGCTTTCGCCTTGCGATAGTTCTTCGATGAAGCTTTCCTCTTCTTTCCCTTTCCTTGACCAATAGCCAAGACAGGAGCAGCGGGCGGATTGGGAGTAGGTGCAACAGACTTGTCCTTGAAGTTGCTCTCAGCGACTCTCAAGAGACCTTGGAGTTTGCTTAGGGTGACCTCCTCTTTGTTCATGTGGTAGGTCATCCTAAATTGGTTGTACATCGGAGGCAAAGAGTGAAGCACCATGTCGATCGCCAAGTCTTCCCCGAAGTCAACATTTAACTTGCGAAGGCGGTCGACATACCTTTGCATCTTTTGCAAGTGCACGGTAAGAGATTCTCCATGACCCATCTTCGCGGAAATCATGTTAGTGAAAATCTCATACCGCTCTTGTCTCGCGTTTTGGTGGTACCTTTCCAATAAGTCTTGGTGCATCTCGTACGGGTACATGTCCTCGTAGGACTTTTGGAATTCGGAGTTCATGATAGCGATCATGATGCAATGTACCTTCGTTGCATCTCGCTCATGAGTTTCAAAGGCGGTGATTTCGGCTGGAGTAGCGATTTCGGTGTTGATTTTCTCGAGCTTCTCATCAAGGACATACTCCTTGTCCTCATAGCGAGCAATGGTGCGAATGTATCTTATCCATTCGCTAAAGTTCGTTCCATCGAAGGTGACCTTTTGGCAAAGGCTCATCAACGTGAAAGAACTAGCAGCAGCGTTGTTTGCGTTCGACATCTATAATTAGAAAAGGACAAAGATATATTAGAATAAGAATCCCTAATTATCACCCAATAAGAAAAAATTAGGGCTAGGATCCAACAATAACATTTACATATTAGAAAAGGGATGCCGTAATCTAACATGCAAATAAATTGAAGGTAAGTGAATGACGATTCACTAATTCTCCATCACAAAAACCTAAACTATTAGTCCTAAGTGTTTTTTTGAGAATTCATAGGTTCGGATGAGATTCATTGAAACTATTCGATGGCATGTTTAAATCTCGATATGCCCCTCTTGTTTGTGACTGGGATACCGAGGATCACAAAGCGGGTGTGAATAACCATGCAAATTCACATGGTGCCTTCATTGTAACGATCACCTATTCGATGTGCTGGTAAACCACACACGCTCCATTGAACTATGATAAACAATGAATCACCCTTTGCCACCTTCGCTTAGAACCAATTAGTGTGCCGGTAAACCACACACGCTCCACTAACTTCTTAGCAAGGTGCAAAGTGTAATTTCATGGGATTGCATCAATTCACTTTTCCTAAAGTAACTAAGATTGGGAATTTTAAAATATGTGTAGTTACTTTATATTTCTTATTATACTTTTAATGAGAGGATGAGGTTGCCCTATCCTACCCGTTCGGCTAACGACCCTCCACCAATCAAGCAAGCGGTGGGTGTGAGTGTACACCCATTAAGCGCCATTTTATAGGCCGCAACCTTATACCCACCTTATAGATTGGCTTCGTGAATGAGGCCTACTAACGGTAAGACTAGCATTTAGTTATACATATATATATATATATATATATATATATATATATATATATATATATATATATATTATACTAGTAATATCATATTAGTATAGGGTTGTATTTTAAACCTTTTAAAATCTAGGGTTTTTGAAATTTAAGTTGTCTAAATTAAAACTTTTAATCACAAATATAAATTTCAAAACTTGAGGGCAAGTTTTAAACATTTAAAACATGGAGGATCAAATAACAAATAATTCCAATTAACAATTAATATCCTAATTATCTATATTTGATTTATTCAAGATTTCTTTTAAGATAATTACCAAAATAATCAAAATAATTAATTAATTATCATATAAGGAAATTAAATATTTAATTAGTTGATAATTACCTTTAACTAGATCAAGATAACAGTTATATTTATCAGAAAAACGAATTAATATTGATCTAATTAGTTTATGGTAAGTTTGGATAAGATAATTACAAAGAAATCCCGAATCTGGCCATTCCTGACGCCTGCACTCGCCGAGTGCACAAAGGGAATCGCCGAGTCAGGCCTACTCGCCGAGTCCACTTTGAGACTCGCCGAGTCCATGACTCAGAAACCTAAAAATCGAATTTTGCAGGTTTGTTTCAGTTAATCAAGCAACAATTTACAAAAAACCAAGCTAGGCTCTGATACCACTGATGGGTTTTAGCCATAAGAACTTTCCTATGTGCGCATGCAAAACCCTAATGCTCGGATCTAGGCTTTCTAATAAACATGCTTTGAATCCAAGACTTCTAATAACTAATTAGGCTAAATAACAACATTGAAATAGATCTAGAACCATACCTTTGAGTTCCTTGTTGATCTTGAGGTCTTGGAGCTTCTAGAGTCACAAATCTCACTCCTCTGATGGCTTACAAACACCAATAGCAAGGAGGATGATTTAGGAGAGAGGAGAGGGGAGGAATTCGACCAGAGGTTCCTTACTTTAGGCTTAGTCACGAATTCCCTATGCCATGGGGTCTATTTATACTTGTAGACTCCTTAAGGATTACAGATAAGTCCCTATCAGATAATCTTCTCTTAAGGCTATCCAAATCCATTCCTAGATAAGCATATGGACGATTTTAGCTATCCCAAAGCTCTTAGAATCCATCCATACCATATCCTAATGGATTTACAGTCTAAAGTTTAACTATCAAACAATTGACAGTTTATACCCCTTTATTTAATTAATCTCTTTAAGTCACCAAATTAATTCTAATTAATTCTATGACTTATAACAATATATTATTTATTATATTATTCCCATAATATATTAATAATATTTACTCTCTCTTATTAAATCATCCTATCAAGTTGCTATGGTGAAGGCAACCCAAAAGGACCATGCACAACGGATATAGTTACAGCCTTAGACACTATTCCAACAAACTCTATGTCCCATTTATGACTAGAGCCAACAAAAAAAAATACTTTTCCGCCAATTACACGTAAAAATGTTGTGGCTTTTATGGTATTTATCCTACTTAACAAATAACATTTTCTGAACTCAAAGGAAGAACGTGTTCAAAATTTCGAACTAGCTTTTTTCATAAAAAGGGTTTGAAACTCATAATTAATTTCTATTGTTCGAAAAATATTTTCCCAACTTCTTTTATGTAAAAAAAAATGAGTTCAAAAATCCATAATTTCAAACTAATCGGTAATTTCTAATATATATATATATATATATATATATATATATATATATATATATATATATATATATATAGAGAGAGAGAGAGAGAGAGAGAGAGAAATTCAATAGAGAACCATAATTATTGGTTCTTCAAGAAACCAAATCATTTTTTTAATTTTAGAGCTTATTCTTTATCGAAAAAAAATCTAAGAATATCTAAATTCATATATTAACATCGTGAATTTGAAAAATATTTTTCGGATTCACCGTGTGAATCCGGATTCACATTGTGAATTTGACGTAAAAAAAAAATTCGAATTTGATATTATTGGAAAAGGATAAAAAGTTATGAATTTTTGTATTTTTAGTTTTTTTTTATAAAAAATAAGTTCTAAAAGTTGAAAAAAAGATTGGTTCCTTGGTTCTTTGGTTAATTATGGTTCTATATATATATATATATATATATATATATATATATATATATATATATATATATATATATATATATATATATATATATATATATATATATATATATATATATATAACTTTATCAATATGTTTTACCTTAAAGAATACAAAAAAAGTAAATAAAAACAAACAAAATATTATAAGATCCCTTGAATGTTGCCTTCAAATTGGATCTTTATGGTCATTGTGGTGGACACATTTTATTAAATTTTTCATTATCTGCTTTTATCATGTGGTTGCTAGTTTATCTCTCTCTTTTTTTTTGTTTATTTTAAATAACCAAAAATCAACGCCTTTTCATCTGACCAGAATTTTAATTTCATTAATAAAGACACTGTATGACCAAGCGGATAATTAAACTACCTATAAAAATATTCTATTTTTCTGTTTTGCTATCATTGATGTCACATGTGCATAATTATCAATCATAAACATAAACAAGATTGATAATTATATATGTTTATTATATTCAAAAAACAAAATATATAAAAAACTAAGAGACAAGAAAAATACCCATGACCATTTTAAAAATTCTAATATATTTAAAAAAATATAATACATCGAATAAATGGACAAAAAGAATAATAAATATGATCAACATTTAAGAATAAAACTATTGATTTTTTAAGTAGAATTTTAGGTCATTATAAAATGATAAAGAAAAATAATCATCATTGTTAAACATTTTGATAAATGTTAATTATTCGAAGAAAAATTCGGTAGATATTGCACACTCCGAACTCCTATATAAATTAATAAAACCTAATATATATTTAAACATTTATTTACAAATAAACAAAATTATTAAGGACTGAAAACACTTCGAAACGTATAGTCAACAATAATATATATTTAAACATTTATTTGTAGATAAACAAAATTATTAAAGATCGAAAACACTTCGAAACGTATAGTCAAAAGGCCCCTGGAATTGGACACAAACTTCCTTTGAAAAATACTTTTGCTAAAGGCAGACGTAGAAAAACACGTTAATCTCACATTAACCTCTAACAAATGGACTTTTGGTAAGAGTTTCTCGAAACTTCGTTAGTCGATGTGATACATGGAAGCACTTGTACTATAGTGATTTTCTATGCATAAATGACGAGTTTCTATTAAAAGAATTCATAATGTGTTACAATTTCATAATGTGTTCAAATCCGATTTAAAACATTTTTTTTTTAAATTTGAAAACCGAACAAAACTCAAAATGTAAACAGTATCAACAATTCTTTTATTCTGGAATAAGAATTAGTTGGTTTGAAAGATACCACGTAAACCTCATTACAACTCTCTATCACTCAGGATTACAACAGATCCTCACTACAACACCCAATCTAACCAACTCTCAACCTAAACTAAGAATGAAAGAGATTCAGACTCAAGCTATTAGAGAGAAAACCCTAACACACGAAACCCTAATATAGAGAGAACATAGAGACACAAGTGTGAATCACTGTATAAGTTGTGTATCAAATTATTGCACGTAACACACTCAAAACATTATATAATCCGAATCAATATTCGGATCCGAGTTTAGCCCGCATATTAGTTAAGAATGAGAGAATTGAGCCGCAATCCACAACTTCCATATGTTGGCAAGAACCACCCTTCTTGAAACAATAATTAACAAACAAAACCAAACTACAAAAAAAAAAAAATAAACGAATGATATAATAAAAGGATATAATAATCGACATACAAAATTAACAGTTTGATAGAAAATGTTGTTCATATTCACCCCCACCCCAACTGATCATTGTCTTGTAAAAAGATCAAACATTCTTGTCAGCTTACACATATAATCATGTTGACTAGAAGACCTTTAGTCAAAATATCCGAAACATTATCATCATAATCAACCTTAGCAACTTGTATTAATTTTTTCGAAACCTTTTCTCTAATGAAGTGAGTATCAATATCAAAGTGCTTCGTCTTTTCGTGAAAAATAGATTCAACACTAATTTGATAGTTGAATCATTATTACAAAAGACAGGAACAAGAATAAGATCTTTAACACCAATATCAAACAGAACTTGCAACACCAATATGATTTCACACACAACACACCCAACAACTCTATACTCTGATTCTGTGGAGGAACGAGACACATTGTCTTGTTTCTTTCTTCTCTATGAAATTAGTGTATTACCAAGAAAAACAACAAAACGTGTTACAAACCTTCTTGAAACAAGGCACTTAGCCTAGTCTGCATCTACAAACCCTTTTAAAAATAAAGTATTTCCTATAGTAACACTAACTCCTTTACCAAGATTATTTTTTGAAAAGCGTAACAACCTAATAGCAATCCTTAAGTGAGACTTACTAGGACTGTGCATAAATTGACTTAGGACCTGAACAATATATGAAATATCAAGACGAGTTATAGTTAGGTAAATCAATTTACCAACCAAAATTTGAAACTCAGTCACATTTGTCAGTAAAGTATCAACCTTATCAATCCCATCAACTTTAATTAAAACATATGGATCAAGAGGAGTTTTAACTAGTTTACAACTACCAATCTCATGCACGAATTCCAAATAGTACTTTCTTTGTGACAAACAAATACCATTATCAATATTAATAACTTCAATCCTAATAAAAAACTTTAAAAAAACCTAAGTCTTTAATCAATAATTTTGATTTAAAAAACTCCTTTACTTTATTAATCTCATTTAAGTTATTTCGTGTTAATATAATGTCATCTACATAAACCAAAGGAATGAAAACAATACCATTTACATTTATAACAGAAAGAGAAAATCCATTTACACTTTGAACAAATCCAATTTACTAACTCTTTTGTCACCTTTAGTGTGATAACCAAGAGGTAAACTCATATAAACATGCTTATCTAACTCTCCATACAAAAACACATTGTTAATATTAAGTTGGAATAAAGACCAATAAGAGTGAATAACATAAGTAATAACAATCCTAATAGTTACCATTTTGGCAACTGGAGAGAATGGCTCCTCATAGTCTATTCCCTCACGTTGGTTATAGCTTTTAGCCAATAATCTAGATTTATATCTCTCTACCTCTCCATTATCTTTATATTTTATTTTATATACCTATCTGCAACCAGTTGGTTTCCCAGCAGGGGAAAATCAGTAATAACCCAGGTTTAGTTACGATATAATGCCTCCATTTCTTCATTCATGGCCTTGATCCTGTTAGATTAGGTGTCTAAGCCCATAACTATTTTTGTATGTACTTGACCCGATTGTGAGCATGGTCCTTTTGGATGCCTTCACCATAGCAACTGATAGGATGAACTAAGGAGAAAGAGGATTAATTATGATTTATTAATATATTATATGAATAATATATTAAAAGAGAAATCATATTGTTTAATTAACATTAGTCAATAATTAATAAGAATTAATTTTGTGGCTAAAAGAGATTAATTAAACTTGGGGGACTAATATTGTAATTATAAGATAATTGCATTGTGGGCTATGGATTCCTAATGGAACGGTCATTGGAAGAAATATATGGGAAACCTATATGATTTTCGTCCAAGGGCCTTCTAGAAAGGTTCCATGGGTTGCTTAAGGCCTAAGCAGAGAATTAGGGTTTCACCTAAAACCCTAGCAGCCCACACAAGGATAAAAGGACCCCTAGGGCTCCCAAAAACGTGGCTAAGAATTCCTTGGAGTATCTTGGACGTTTTTGGTGCCTCCTCCCTCTCTCCTAAGTCATCTTGTTGCTCATGGTGTTTGTGACTCCATTAGAGGTGCAACATTTGAGGCACTAAGCTTTCAAAGGTCAAGATCAAAAGAAGTTGTGATTGTTATTGCTACATAACAATCAAGGTAAGATCTAAACCCTAATTCATATGTTAATTCGATTATTGTATGCTAGATCTAGGGTTTATGAGCTTTGGATGATTATTACATGTTCATTAGACAAACTAGATCCAAAGCTTTAGGGTTTGCATGTACACCATAGGATTGATGTAGTGCTCAAAACCCATCAGTGGTATCAGAGCCTAGGTTGTTTGTTTGATGTATTTGATGCTTTACATGATTATTCAAAGCTGGAAATCAAATTTTTTTTGGATCTGGAGGCTGGACTCACAGAGTCCATATGTGAACTCGCCGAGTTCACTTGTAACTCGACGAGTCCAATGTTGGCTCGATGATTCGGAGTATCAGTTGCAAGATTTTTCGGGTTTTTGCCATATTTTGTTGTAGGATAACTACCAAAAACGTTTTTAATTGATAAAATCCTATTTTTATTGATTTGGAGTGATTATCCTTACCAAAATAGAAGATTATTGTCAAATTAATTAGATAATCATTGTCTTATGTGATAAACTTGATTTATTTGAATTATTTGATTGGATTATCTTGCCATAAAATTGAATTAGGTCAAATTTAGATAATTACCAATTATTTGATTAATTAAATTATTTGTAATTTGATCTAGCTAATTTTGAAAAGTTTCAAAACTTGCCCTAAAGTTTTGGAATTTAACTTTTTGATTAAAAGTTTTAATTTTAAAATGTTAAATTCTAAAACCCTAGTTTTTTGAAAAGTTCAAATTACACCCTTATGGTTTTATTAAATTAATTAAGTGTATAATTAAAAGAGAGTTAATAAATCCATAATGATATGGTTTATATTTAATAAAATTAAAAAGTATAATTTATTAAATTAAACCACTTAGTATTTTAAAAGTGTAAAATACACCCTTATACTATATATATAATTAAAAGTCTAATATTATATACGTATAAGTAAAGAGTCAGTTTTACCGTTAGTAGGCCTTATTCACGAAACTGGTCTATAAGGGGTGTTTAACGAAGCGGCCTGTAAAATGACCGTCATTGGGTATCCATTCTTATCCACCGCACTCTTGACTAGTGGAGGGTCTTTAGCCGAACGGGTAGGATAGGACACAACCTTCCATTATAAGTATAATGAAGCACGAAGTAACTAAACATTTTTATAAATTCCTAAATCTTAGTTACTTTAGTACAAATGTGGAGTTGGTGCTATTCCATGAAATTACACTTTGTACCCATGCTAAGACGTTAGTGGAGCCTGTGTGGTTAACCGGCACACTAATTGGGCTCTAATCAAAGGTGGAAAAGGGTGACTCGATATTTGTCATAGACCGATGGAGCGTATGTGGTTAACCAACACGTCGATTAGGTGACTGTAACATTGGGGGTACCATGTATATTTGCATGGTTATCCACAACTTGTTTGTGATCCTCGACATCCTATTCACACACGAAGGGCACACTCGAGATTTAAACATGCCATTGAAAAGTTCAATGAATCTCAAAAGATCTAGGAGTTTCAATTCATTTAAAACTTAATTTTCAATTTTCGTTTTCAAGGTGGAAATTGGTAAATCGTCATTTACCTACCTTCAAATATTCTGCAATTTGGATTACGACATCCCTCTTCCATATTGTAGAATATTGTGTTAGGTCCTAGCCTTAATATCTCATTTGGGTGTTTTATTAAGGACTCAATCAACTAAATTGAATTTTCTCCTGTTTTGTAGATGTCAAAGTCTGACAACTATGGTCTTCTTGGATCCGTTGGAAAAAGTTTTCAACTTGAAGATGATGTTCCACGATTGGATTTTGGAAATAGAAATCATTATTCACTTCCTCCACGTCCTCTAATAATTCTCCTTGACCCACGTGTTCGAAGACTTGAAAAGTTCAAGGTCACTCAAGCCCTGTTGGCGAAAAGACACGAAGATGGAAAGTCGGTATGCGCTCATGTCTTGGATATGAAGTTGCATATTGATAGATTGGGAATGTTGGGCGTTGATGTATCGAAGAAGTTGGGTGTTGACTTGGTTCTTCACTCACTTCCCGAATCATATGGTAAGTTCGTTAGAGAGTACTATATGATGGAACACGACGTGACCCTTATTGCTTTGACTTATTTGCTTATTGTAGCTGAATTAGCAATGATTTGGCGCACTGGTCGAGCAAATTTTTCTGGTAAATCAATATCGCAACCTTCTATGGGAAATGGCAACATTTGAAGTCCAGAAAAGTTTTCTCTACGCAAGAGAAAGGCTGCGTCTAAGATAGTCCCATATATCATTCTAGAAGAATCCATATGTTTCTATTGCAAACAGAGGGGGCATTGGTTACGAAGCTACCCTGACTACCTGAGAGATTTAAGAGATGGGAGAGCCAAGATGTATAACTCTGCTTCAGGTAAAATCCATTATCTAACTCTAGTAAGTTTTCTATTTTTTGATTCTTAATACATGATGTGATAAGATTACATTTTGATGGTTTGTAGGATCGAAGGAAAGAGAGGAAGCTTAAAGGAAGAAGTGAGCTGAGTCTAATCGCGAAGAAATGGATTTCGATCGCATTATTCGATGATTGGATTTTAAGCTGCTACTTAGAGTTATGATATATTGCTTAGGAATATGTAATAACATAGTTTTCATTTGAATTTGCAGTGTAAGGACAAGTTTTTCCGTACCTCTTTATAAATAAAATAAATTTTGAGTTTTGTCTTATTTATTTATCCTTGCAATGTTATTGATGAAAATTGATGCTTGTGTGTTTCTATTGTAAGCAATATTAAGCGGATGTGGTTCTTAGTTAAGTTATTTATGGTAGTGTCATGATTTTTCTAAGTAAGGAAAGATTCCCATCGCCTAAGTCTCAATTGGATAGAAGCTTGGAAACATATGATTTGAATCGTGTGATGTATGGAAATCTTGGTACTTAGGAAATTAAGACTAATTCCTTGATCCCACAAGTTTGTGAGTCAAGTGAAGGACTAAAGGACTAGAACACGATGCTGTGCACTGGTCAAGTCCACCACAAATAACAATAAGACTATTCGTCATGATTTACTAAAAGTCTAGTAAATATGGTTATGCTTACAAGATTAAGTATAATTCTGAATTATTGAAAAGTTTCAATAATAGCAGAACGAATAAGAAGAATCAATTAGGCAGAAGGATAAAAGTTTCTCCAATCTAAAAAGATGGGAGAGTACTTTAGTATAATGTTTTATGATCGTCTTATTGATTGTGAAACCATATCACAATTGATTCTCTAGGTAAACCTTAGTGCACTGGTATGGCCTTCTAGAAAGGTTTCATGGGTTGCTTAAGGCCTAAGCAGAGAATTAGGGTTTCACCTAAAACCCTAGCAGCCCACACAAGGATAAAAGGACCCCTAGGGCTCCCAAAAACGTGGCTAAGCATTCTTTGGAGTATCTTGGACGTTTTTTGGTGCCTCCTCCCTCTCTCCTAAGTCATCTTGTTGCTCACGGTGTTTGTGACTCCATTAGAGGTGCAACATTTGAGGCACTAAGCTTTCAAAGGTCAAGATCATAAGAAATTGTGATTGTTATTGCTACATAACAATCAAGGTAAGATCTAAACCCTAATTCATATGTTAATTCGATTATTGTATGCTAGATCTAGGGTTTATGAGCTTTGGATTATTATTGCATGTTCATTAGACAAACTAGATCCAAACTTTAGGGTTTGCATGTATACCATATGATTGATGTAGTGCTCAAAACCCATCAGATCCAACTTGGATCATTAGCAACCTCAAAATAAGTTTGTGGTTCAATTGTTTTATTTATATTTGAAACAAAGCATTTATTATTAGAATCCAAAAAAATCGTAACTAACATTTCTTTCAATTCCATACTTGTACTTACCTTCAGTTATATAGTCATTAAATTTACGAGGCAACTTAGATTCACGACTAGATCTTCTACTTCCTAAAGAAATATGCTCAGGAAAATTAGAAGAAGTATAAACATTTTCCTCATATTGATTGAAAGATTATGATGTTACCACCACAGGTTGAAAATACACTACCGTATCTTTCTTACTGCCATCCTGAATATATCCATTTGCATCTATAGAATGGATACCAACCTGGATAGAGTCAGTTGCCATTAAAAAGGATTTGCAGCAATACCATTCGTCTGGTTGCTACCATTAGCACCTCTAATAGAGGGATTATCATCCATAACACCAGAAACCATCACCTCATCATAGGAAAAGGATCCCATTGATTAGTATTATCAACAAAAGAAGAATCAGGAAACATATAACCATTGTCATATTTAGAAGCCATCTTATAAAGAAAAACATATTCATAAAACTTCACATCCCTGGAAAAGAAAGAAATTCTACTATTAAGACTAAGCAATTTATAACCCTTTTTACCATTAGAATAACCAATTAAAACACAATTTTCAGACCTTTCAGAAAACTTATTAGTTACATTAAGTCTAGAAACAAAACATAAGCAACCAAAAACCCTTATATTATCAAAGACTAGTAATCTTTTATAAATCAACTCAAAAGGAGACTTCCCTTTCAGAACAGAAGAAGGAAGTCTATTTATTAAAAACACAACAATAAGAATAGCATCATCCTAAAACATTTTAGGTAAACCAGACTAAAACAATAATGACCTTAAAACAATCAAGAGATGTTTATGCTTTCTTTCAACAATTCCATTCTGTTGTCGAGTATGAACATAAGTAATTTGATGCATTATACCTTTACTTTCAATTTTTTTCATCCGAACATTACCAAAATCAGTCCCATTATTAGACCTAACCATTAAAATTTTAGTATTAAAATGATTTTCAAGAAACAAATACAAGGTTTGGAAACAAGAAAAAACTTCTTTTTTTTTTTAGTAAATAAACCCAAGTAGCTCTTGAAAAATCATCAACAACAGTTAGAAAAAACCACTAGCCTCTAGAAGCAAGAAACCTATAAGGACCCACACATTAATACTGTAACGTCCGAGTTTTAGGGCTTAGCATTTTTGACAATGTAATAGTCTAGGTCAACTCTTGTAACTCTTTTTAAAGTAATAAAGACGAAATATTTGAGTATTATGTGAATTATGTGTATTTATGTGCATATTATTTAATTATAAATGTATAATTAATAAAGAATAAAAATAAACGTCAAAATTAAAGTGTGAGATAAGCCCGATATCTTTATATAAATTTGTAGTGGTCGAACCAAGGATTCCGAGGATATAAAGAACGCCGAAATCCGAGTTATAACGAAGAAGTTATGACCCGTTGAAGTTTCGCGACGGAACCGTCACGATACCGGGAAGCATAAATAGTGAATTTACGATAGTGCGAGATTTAGCCTTAGTGATCTAAACAAAAGTTGTAGAATATGTTAATCTGAGAAAATCCATAAAAAGAACGCCCAAATCTGACTTCGTATGAAGAAGTTATGATTTTTCAAAGTTTCGGATTAGTAGTGTACAACCCGAAATTCGAATATTAGATCGAGCGGTTTTTAGCTGACACGACCTAAACAAGAATCGAAGATCTCGTTAAGAGTAGCGTAACGAGAAAAATATGGGCGAAAACGGACATCGGATAAAGAAGTTATGAATTATTAACGGACCCATCCTGTCCCGATCTGTTAATAATATAACTTTTAAAGTAAAGTCAAAATTAGCCGACGGAGTCTAAATGAAAGTTGTAGAGTACGTTCCCACCTTCGCGTGGATATAAAGAGCGTAAAAAACGGAACTCGTATGTGGAAGATACGAATTTTTGAAGTTCGGAATCGAATTTGCAGCGCCACAACCGTCCGATGATGGTCTCAGAAGTCGCTTCGAATTGTGACACGTCGCCCCTCGCTACGCCCAGCGTATGAGCTCGGAACGCGCCACGTACGAAGAGCCTTCATCGGTCTAGCCTTGCCCACGTCGCACCATCTGGAGATCGCCACCTGTAACCCTTATCCGAGTTACGCCCAGCGTACGTCCGAGGACCAGCCTATAAAAGGGTTGCGAGGGCAGCCGACTTCTTCACCCATTTTCTCAACTTTTTCTCTCACTACTTTCTCTCTCTAGCTCCTAAACCATCCTAAACCCTAGGGAACCTCCCTAGCACCCGAAGGAAGCCTCGAGGCTCCCGAAGTCCCGAGAAAAAGTGTCTTTCGGTTTTGAAATGCTGCTCCAAATAAAGTTCCGGTTTTCTTTAAAATCCGTTGTAAGTTAGCTACGCTTACACAATTTTTAATATAGCTTTCAAATAATTATAGGAATGTTATTAGGTCCTTAAAATAATTATATGGGCTATTATTATGAGTTATATTGAGTGTCATTTAACGCTTATATAATAATAATAATAATAATAATAATAATAATAATAATAATAATAGTCAGACTATTAATTTGTCGCGGTTATCGTTAGACTAAACCCTAGTGGTATTGGTACTAGGTTTTATCGAAGGAAAATTGTTTTGAGAGTATCGAAGCGTTGTCCGAGTGCTGAGTCACCACCTTTCAAGTGAGTGCATAGTTACTTTCAGCTTACACATAGATATGAAGTATTTTATATAAATTACGTGCTATGTGTGCATATTATTTGAAAACTTGCCATCTATGCTGGATGAACGTTTTTATACACGTTTTCAATGATTTAAACTGTATATGTATTTTATATCTACGAAAATGTTGGGGTAAAACATGGGTAGATGTAATAGGTGATGTGTGATAAAATGATGAGAGGCCTCGATGTTGATGTTGTTGATTCTGTCATCTAGCGGTGTATGGATGACGACCACAGACTCTTCTAGACAGTCCAGTGGAACACTAGCAGGCTCGCAACCTGTAGGTGTTTGTGAACGATGTGTTCACCGGTGTACTCCATCCCCCACATAGTTGCCTTAAGGACATTTATTGCTGAGGAATCCCCTTAGCAGTAGTGTCCATCATGATAATGATCCTTAGGCTAGGTCCCTTATGATAGGTGTTTAGGGACGTAAAGTGAGGATAACGGGAACGGGTAATCGGGTTATTGTTGATTGATGAAATTAATAAACTTATTTATTGTGGGTTGAAAACCCTATGTGCTCACCAGGCTCCCCAGCCTGACCCACTAAGTTTCTTGTATTACAGGTAGTAGCGCATGAGCATAGGTGTGATGTTTGGATGAGGGATTACAGATATAGGCCTGTAGATATGAAATAATTTAGTAAGGCTTATATTGTACTGTTTATGCTTTTGATCTGTATCGAACATGACATCCCGAGTCTTTTAATGAAATACATTTCTTTGGAAATGCTTTTGATAAATCTTTATCATATTTTGTTTTGGTACAAATTCTGCAACACCTTTATTTAAAATGTTACTCTGATTTTTAAACAAAGCATAAACAAAATCGGTCTTTTCTGGCCGTGATTTTGGGGATGTCACAGTTGGTATCAGAGCATTAGTTTAAGCGAACTAGGAATTTGTAGGATTTCTAGACTTCAACTTAGAATGCTAAACGATGATTGTGAGGTGTGAGCACTAGCTTATTTTAGGAATTGTGCCTAAAATGCTTTTATGTGCTAAATGCTTTGTGCATGATATGCTGTTATTTGTTCAGATCTATGGTCTGTTGTCGACCGGATCTGGAAACCTTATGTGTTTAGGATTCTAAACGTACGAATACGATATTAGAACTAGCATGTAAACGTTTTGGAGTGATAAGGATGATTTAAACATCAGTCCTAAATAAAGATCTAAATTCACCTTATTCGGTGTATAGATCAAGATGGCAAGGACCTGTAGCGGAAACGTGAATGCAAATGGGGACAGAAACCAACCCCCAGTGATTGAGCAAATACCGGTTGTGGAAGCCGCTGCTGAGCCAATAACGATGGCCGGAGTGCAAGTGATGATCCAGGCGATGTTGGATCGTCAAATGGAGGAAACCAGACAGTTGCTCCAGCAAAATCGAGAGGAAGAAACTATTCAGATCGAACAGCCCGAGTTGAACGAAGGGCAGACTGAGGAAGGAAACTACAGTGGGACTGTTGGTCAAGCCATCCCACCAATGGTTAGGTAAAACCACCAGGATGGAGGAAATGACGGACGTGGATGCAAATACAAGGATTTCATGGCATCCAAGCCACCGAGTCTATCTGGAAGCCCGACACCGGTGGAAGTCATGAACTGGATCTCTGAGATGGAGACGATGTTTGAGAGTTGCGAGTGTAGCAACAGGCAGAAGACCGCTCTCGCAGTTCCTTTGTTGAAATCTGGAGTACTAAGCTAGTGGAAGATATTAGCTGATTCAATGCCCAAAGGTTAAGCAAGCAAAATGTCATGGGAGGATTTTATGGTACAGTTGAAGATGCAATACTGCTCTGAGCAGGATCTTCTGGAGATAAACACCGAATTCTAGAATCTGAAGAAGGGAAGAATGAGCGTTACTGAATACGCTGCAAGCTTTACTGAGAAAATGAAGCTTGTTCCTCACCTTGTCCCACCTGAACTCTCCAAGGTTAACAAATTTGCCCTCGGATTACTAGCGGACTTCGGTCCAATGGTCAAGCAAACTACCACTCTAAAAGCCGCCATCTGGGTTGCTAAGAATGTGGAGACCCAGATACGAGAGAAGGGTCTGGAAAGAGCGGAGGTAGGAGAGAACAAGAAATTTGACGGATCCTCGAGGTCAGGCAAGAAGAGTAAATTCCCGAAATCTGGTTCGAGAGGAGGAGGATCAGAAGCGAAGTGGTGTGACAAGTGCAAGAAGAAGCACTTTGGGAAGTGTGATGGAGGGGTCACTTGTTTCAAATGCGGAAAGCCTGGGCACTATGCCAATGAATGCACATTCACTAAGAAGGTCTGTTATGAGTGCAACGAGGAGGGGCACATTTCAAAGGATTGCCCGAAGAAGAAGGAGGCAGGAAGACCCAACATACCACCAAAGCTGAAGGCAAGAGCCTTCCAAATGACGCTTGAGGATGCAAAGGAGGCAGCAGACGTCGCTTCAGGTACCTTTCTTGTAAATGGTTTTCCTGCAAATATACTATTTGATTCCGGATCCAACTACTCTTTTGTGTCGCATAAATTTGGTGGGAAATTAGCATTTCCTGTAGAAAAACTTGATAATGCCCTGATTGTAGAAGTTGCCAGTGGCAAATTCGTACCTGTTAGTAATCGTATTAGGAACATAGTCATCGACCTAAACAGAAATGAATTCCACGAAGAGCTATTACCCATAGAGTTAAACGGTTTCGACATCGTTTTGTGTATGGATTGGCTTAGCGCCAACGATGCCGAGATATTATGCCGAAAGAAGATAGTAAGGGTAAACCCACCCGGAAAGGAATCATTTATGGTGTACGGGGACAAACGCAGAGTGAATTCTGGAATCATCTCCCTGATGAAAGCCAGGAAATGTTTGTCCAAAGGACGTGCATCATACTTGGCATTCGTAATCGATGCTAAGAAGGAAAAGAAAGAGGTGCAAAATATACCGGTTGTATGTGATTATCCAGAAGTCTTTCCCGAAGATCTTCCCGGATTACCACCTGATAGACAAGTGGAGTTTCGTATAGACTTGTTACCAGGAACAACACCGATAGCAAAAGCACCTTACCAATTAGCACCGACGGAGATGAAGAAGCTTATGATGCAACTTCAAGAGCTGTTGGACAACGGTTTCATTCGACCTAGTTCATCACCCTGGGGAGCCCCAGTTTTATTCGTGAAGAAGAACGACGGAAGCATGAGGATGTGCATAGACTACCGAGAGCTGAACAAGGAAATGGTGAAGAACAATTATCCATTGCTAAGGATTGACGACCTATTCAATCAGCTGCAAGGTTCAAGATACTTTTCAAAGATCGATCTTAGGTCAGGATATCATCAGCTGAAGGTAAGAGAGAAGGATACCGAGAAGACCGCATTTAGAACGAGATATGGACACTACGAGTTCTTGGTTATGTCATTCGGACTAACCAATGCTCCAACAACATTCATGGATTTGATGAACAGGGTTTGTAAACCATTCCTCGATAAATCCGTGATAGTGTTCATCGACGACATTTTGATCTACTCGAAAAACCAGGAGGAGCATTGCAAGCATCTATGGGAAGTGTTAAAGAAGGAGAATCTTTATGCTAAGTTCTCTAAATGCGACTTTTGGATACGAGAAGTCCAGTTCTTGGGTCACGTGGTTAACCAAGAAGGGATAATGGTGGACCCCGCAAAGATCGAGGCTGTGATGAAGTGGGAACGTCCGAAAAGTCCCACGGAGATTCGAAGCTTCCTAGGATTAGTCGGATATTACCGAAGATTTATTCAAGGCTTTTCTTCGATAGCATCTCCATTGAAATCTTTGACCCATAAAGGAGCTACATATACGTGGAATGAGAAGCATGAAGAAGCGTTCGAGAAGCTGAAGAAGAAGCTATGTGAAGCACCGATACTTTCTCTACCCGATGGAGTTGAAGAATTCGCGGTCTATAGTGACGCATCTGGAGTCGGGTTGGGTTGTGTTCTGACCCAAAGAGAAAAGGTGATAGCATACACATCTCGACAATTGAAAGAGCACGAAAAGAACTACCCCACTCATGATTTGGAGTTGGTTGCGGTAGTTTTCGCTCTAAAAATATGGAGGCATTATCTCTACGGCACGAAGTGCAAGTTATTCACTGATCATAAGAGTCTCCAGTATCTCTTTAATCAGAAGGAATTGAACATGAGGCAACGACGCTGGCTGGAATTGCTTAAGGACTACGACTGCGAGATACTTTACCACCCTGGTAAAGCCAATGTTGTTGCTGATGCTCTTAGTCGGAAAGTCATCCTTGAAAGGAAGAGGCGAAGAGCGTAGAGAATTGAAGTTGTCTTGACGATCGTGGAAATCATCAGGAAAGCTCAAGAAGAAGCCTTAGAAAAGAATGACCGAAAAGAATAACGTTTGGGCAAAACGTTAGTGTTCGGTACAAACAGTCAAGGACTGAAGGTATTCCAAGATCGGATTTCGGTACCTAAGACGGGAGGAATAAGAGACCTTTGATGGAAGAAGCGCACAAGACCATGTACTCGATTCATCCCGGTAGCACTAAAATGCATAGGGACTTAAAACCTACTACCAGTGGCCGACAATGAAGCTCGATGGTGCGAAGTATGTGGCCGAGTGTGTGACATGTGCGAGAGTTAAGGCACAACATCAGAAACCGTATGGGAGTTTAGAACCTTTACCTGTACCCATGGGTAAATGGGAAGACATCACCATGGATTTTGTAACTAAACTGCCCAGGACGAAGAACGGACACGACATGATTTGGGTAGTCGTGGATCGTTTCACCAAGAGCGCACACTTCATAGCAGCCAACGAGAAGTGGTCTATGGATGAGCTCGCAAATGCTTACGTGAAGGAAATTGTAAGACTTCACGGTGTTCCTCTTACAATTGTATCAGATCGTGATAGTCGTTTCAGTTTCACGTCGAGGTTTTGGAGGAGTCTACAAGAGGAGTTGGGTACAAAGTTGTGTTTGAGTACTGCTTACCATCCGCAAACCGATGGCCAGAGCGAAAGAACGATTCAAACACTGGAGGATATGCTGAGAGCATGTACCCTCGAGTTCCAAGGGAACTAGGACGAGCACTTACCTCTGGTAGAATTCTCCTACAACAACAGTTTTCACTCGAGCATCAAGATGGCACCTTATCAAGCCTTGTATGGACAGAAGTGTCATACGCCGTCTTGTTGGCTTGAAGTCGGAGAGAAGCAGTTTATGGGCCGCGAGATAGTCCATGAGACTGCTGAGAAATTGATGGTGATTAGGGAAAGAATGTTAGCAACTCAGGATCGTCAAAAGAGATACGCTAAAAAGAAAAGACGACCAATGACTTTTGAAGTTGGGGATTCCGTTTTGCTTACAGTCTCACCGTGGAAGGGACTTATAAGATTCGGGAAATGAGGGAAGTTGATACCAAGGTTTATTGGACCGTTCAAAGTTCTTCAGAAGATTGGGAACCAAGCTTACAAGCTCGAATTACCCGAAGAACTAGATGGTATTCATAACACCTTCCATGTGTGTTATCTGAGGAAATTCACGGGAGAAGTTCCCGACATAATTCCAACCTCAGAGTTAAGGATGGATGAGAATAAGAGGCTGATCGAAGAGCCTGAGGCAATTATTGACCGTAAGACTAAGAAGTTACGACGCAAGATGGTCGACTTAGTGCTAGTCCGATGGAAACATTCGAATGGGCCAAATCTCACTTGGGAAACAAAGGATGACATGATGAGTCGCTATCCACATCTGTTTGCTGATGCATGATTCCGGGACGGAATCATCCTAAGGGGGAGAGAATTATAACGCCCGGGTTTCAGGGCTTAGCATTTTTGACAATGTAATAGTCTAGGTCAACTCTTGTAACTCTTTTTGAAGTAATAAAGATGAAATATTTGAGTATTATGTGAATTATGTGTATTTATGTGCTTATTATTTAATTATAAATGTATAATTAATAAAGAATAAAAATAAGCTTTAAAATTAAAGTGTGAGATAAGCCTGATATCTTTATATAAAGTTGTGGTGGTCAAAACAAGGATTCCGGGGATATAAAAAACGCCGAAATCCGAGTTATAACGAAGAAGTTATGACCCGTTGAAGTTTTGCGACGGAACCGACACGATACCGGGAAGCGTAAATAGTGAATTTACGATAGAGTGAGATTTAGCCTTAGTGATCTAAACGAAAGTCGTAGAAAATGTTAATCTGAGAAAATCCATAAAAAGAACGTCCAAATCCGACTTCGTATGAAGAAGTTATGATTTTTCAAAGTTTCGGATTAGCAGTGTACGACCCGAAATTCGAATATTAGATCGAGCGGCTTTTAGCCGACACAACCTAAACGAGAATCGAAGATCTCGTTAAGAGTAGCGTAACGAGAAAAAGATGGGCAAAATCGGACGTTGGATGAAGAGGTTATGAATTATTAACGGACCAATCCTATCCCGGCCTGTTAATAAAATAACTTTTAAAATTAAATCAAAATTAGCCGACGGAGTCTAAATGAAAGTTGTAGAGTACGTTCCCACCTTCGCGTGGATATAAAGAACGTCAAAAACGGAGCTCGTATGTGGAAGATACAAATTTTTGAAGTTCGGAATCGAATTTGCGAGACCTAGTGCGAAGTAGGTGACGTGGCAGCGCCACAACCGTCCGATGATGGTCTCAGAAGTTGCTTCAGATTGTGATACGTCACCCCTCGTTACGCCCAATGTATGATCTCGGAACGCGCTGCGTACGAAGAGCCTTCCTCAGTCCAGCCTCGCCCACATCACCATCCGGAGATCGCCACCTGTAACCCTTATCCGAGTTACGCCCCGCGTCCGAGGACCTGTACATCCAGCGTACGTCCGAGGACCAGCCTATAAAAGGGCTGCGAGGGCAGCCGGCTTCTTCACCCATTTTCTTAACTTTTTCTCTCACTACTTTCTCTTTCTAGCTCCTAAACCCTCCTAAACCCTAGGGAACCTCCCTAGCACCCGAAGGAAGCCTCGAGGCTCCCGGAGTATCGAGAAAAAGTGTCTTTCGGTTTTCAAATGCTGCTCCAAATAAAGTTTCAGTTTTCTTTAAAATCCGTTGTAAGTGAGCTACGCTTACGCAATTTTTAATATAGCTTTCAAATAATTATAAGAATGTTATTAGGTCCTTAAAATAATTATATGGGCTATTATTATGAGTTATATTGAGTGTTATTTAACGCTTATATAATAACAACAACAACAACAACAACAACAACAACAACAATAATAATAATAATAATAATAATAATAATAATAGTCAGACTATTAATTTGTCGCGGTTATCGTTAGACTAAACCCTAGTGGTATTGGTACTAGGTTTTATCGAAGGAAAATTGTTTTGAGAGTATCGAAGCGTTGTCCGAGTGCTGAGTCACCACCTTTCAAGTGAGTGCATAGTTACTTTCAGCTTACACATAGATATGAAGTATTTTATGTAAATTACGTGCTATGTGTGCATATTATTTGAAAACTTGCCATCTATGCTGGATGAACGTTTTTATACATGTTTTCAATGATTTAAACTGTATATGTATTTTATATCTACGAAAATGTTGGGGTAAAACATGGGTAGATGTAATAGGTGATGTGTGATAAAATGATGAGAGGCCTCGATGTTGATGTTGTTGATTCTGTCATCTAGCGGAGTATGGATGACCACCACAGACTCTTCTAGACAGTCCAGTGGAGCACTAGCAGGCTCGCAACCTGTAGGTGTTTGTGAACGATGTGTTCACCGGTGTACTCCATCCCCCACATGGTTGCCTTAAGGACATTTATTGCTGAAGAATCCCCTTAGCAGTAGTGTCCATCCCGATAATGATCCTTAGGCTAGGTCCCTTATGATAGGCGTTGGGACGTAAAATGAGGATAACGGGAACGGGTAATCGGGTTATTGTTGATTGATGAAATTAATAAACTTATTTATTGTGGGTTGAAAACCCTATGTGCTCACCAGGCTCCCCAGCCTGACCCACTAAGTTTCTTGTATTACAGGTAGTAGCGCATGAGCATAGGTGTGATGTTTGGATGAGGGATTACGGATATAGGCCTGTAGATATGAAATAATGTAGTAAGGCTTATATTGTACTGTTTATGATTTTGATCTGTATCGAACATCACATCCCGAGTCTTTTAATGAAATACATTTCTTTGGAAATGCTTTTGATAAATCTTTATCATATTTGTTTTGGGACAAATTCTGCAACACTTTTACTTAAAATGTTACTCTGATTTTTAAACAAAGCATAAACAAAAATCGGTCTTTTCTGGCCGTGATTTTGGGGATGTCACAAATACGAACAAGTTCATCTAAACTATTAGTTTTCTGTTCACTTAAGGGAAATGGTTCCCTTGATTTTTTTTCTCTATGACTCACATCACAAGGAGGAATATAATCATTTCCAAAATTTAAAGAATCCTTGTAACAATTTAAAGCCTGATCAGCAGGATGACCAAGTCTGCTATGCCAAACTAGTTTAGACACACAATAAATAGTTGACCTAGACAGAGAATACCTACCATTATTTTTATTATTAAGGTAATATAGTCCCCCAAATTCACTACCAGTCTCCACAGTCTCCTTCGATAATGAATCCTAAACAACAAATTTATTTTCATAAAAAAAAAAAACTTGACATTTATTGTCCATACACTACTTATGAACATATAGAAATTCACATGAAAATCAGGAACAACAAACACATCAAGTAAAAACATAGAATCAGACAGGTACATATTTCTAAGCTTATTAACTATTGCAGTTAAACCATTGGGATGATCAACTCTAAGATTTAATTTAGAAATAGCTACTGTGTCAACCAACTGTGATTCAGCAGCAGTCATATGTTGACTAGCTCCTGAATCAGTAACCCACTTGTTTGAACTAGTAAACACATTATTACAAACAATTCGTGCCATATTAGCATTAATAGAAATGTCTTCTACAAGTTGCTTATCATTTAGAAGAGAAAGAATCTTAGCATATTGATCAAAAGTTAGGTAATGTTGATCAACCTTATCCATAGAACAAGAGATAGAGCTTTAAGACTCATTGACATGTGAAGCAACCATAGGAGTAATACTAGAAAACTTGTTAGAACTATTAAACTCAGATTTAGGTTTAAAATCTTTTGTAAAACCAATCAAGTTATAGCATTTCTCAATGGTATGCCCCTTAAGACCACAATCTTTACACTGGAAATTTTGATTTTTACCTTTAAACTTCTAGTATCATTAATTGTACCAGCAAAAGCAGAAGACTGAGATTTATTTGAAGAAACAGTCAAGGAGCCATGTTTTTTATTTGACTCTTCTCTAGAAACAATAGAGAAAGTTGTTTTAACATTGGGTAAGGGTTCAAGAAGTAATTGCATCAACTTCAATGGTTTTGAATGATTATTAAATTAAGTTGCAGCTTCACATCACATGTACAATCAGTCAACTTAGTAAGACCATCAAATGCTTTCCATAGAGTATCGAGTTTATTAAAGAAATCAAAAACACTTAAGCTGCTCCGAGTTTAGGGATTAATTCTCTGATGCAAATTAAACATAACAGATCCATCAGACTTATTATATGTATCATACAACTCAGTCCAAACATCAAGAGCAAAATTAGAACATGCATGACTAGCACAAATAGAATCAGATAAAGATCCTAAGATCTAAGAACAAAAATAACATTTACATGATCCCACTTAAGAGATTTAACAATATCATCCTTTTGTTTAACAATAGTACCATCAACAAATCCAATTTTATTTTGAGATTTTAGAGCTCTTGTCATGGAGCTCCTCCAAACTCTAAAATTTCCTGTTCCAAGAAGTTTAAAATTTATAATAGTGGTAATAGTGTTATCAGAAGGATGCAAATAAAGATGATCATCAAATTCAATAGTTTCAACTTTATTAGAAGACTCACCTGGTTAGTTCCAGTCAAGATGACAAATCAAAAGATCATCAAAAGATGAATTAGGAATTCGAGAGTCCAATACAATCAGGTTAACCAGAAGTTTCTATTATTCATCATAGATTCATAGTCGTATGAGACCATAGCAAAGTGAATTATAAATGAAAAACAGATGTATCAGGAAGATAGCTAATAGATCAATCACAATAAAGAAACCAGAACCAAGACACAGAAATAAGGCACGGAAAAAACAAATAACGAGGACAAGAAACCTGAACACAGAAAGAGAGATAAGTATGCGGCAACTTATAATGATCCACAAATAAGAGAAACCTGAACAAAGAAATAAAGATAAGTGTGCGACAACTTATAGTGACCCACAAATAAAAGTAAAAACAAGCACTAATGTAGTTTCGATAGATCTACCACTAAACAAGAGAACTAGGCATTCAAATGTCAGAAACCAAATCTGTTAATAGTTTCCAATTTGCACTCCTCTTAAAGTTGACTTAAGATTTTTGTTGACCGTTAGGTTTAACAACAGTTAACCCTAAACTTTAACAATCGACGATTCATTTACTCTTAAGATATAGTGAAAATATAACTACCAGAGATAATGAAACACCAATAACTTCAAAATATGAAAATAGATATGAAGAAGAAACAATCACAGGATCTAATAACAGATCACAAAGAGAAACAAGGATCGATCTAAAGCACGCAATCGAAGAGATCATGAAACAAACCTTAACGAGGACTAGAAAACGATATCAGAACTCTCAAACAGATTATCGATGAACAACACCGAGAAACTAAACAAAAAATAATTGAACTCGACTCTGTTACCATGAAAAAAACACAAAATGTAAACAACATCAACAATACTTTTACTCAGGAACAAGAATCAGTTGGTTTGCATGATACTTGCACCGTAAACCTCACTACAACTCTCTATCACTCAGGATTACAAAAGATCCTCACTACAATGCTCAATCTAACCTACTCTCAATCTAAACTAAGAGTGAAAGAGACTCAGACTCAAGCTTTTATAGAGAAAACCCTAAAACATGAAACCCTAATCTAGAGAGAACGGAGAGACACAAGTTTGAATCAGTGTGTGAGTTGTATATCAAATAATGGCTAACACACACTCAAAACATTATATAGTCCACATTAATATTGTATCAGAGTTTAACCCACGTGTTAGTTGAGAATGAGAGAATTGAGCTGCAATCTACAACTTCCATATCTTGACAAGAACCACCCTTCCTGAAACAATAATAACAAACCAAACTACACAAAAATAAATAAATAGAAAAAGGATATTACAATTCGACATACATAATGACCAGTTTGATAGAAAATGTTGCTTATATTCACAACAATAACAGAAAAGTTGAAACACATAGACACACAAACACACAAACATATATATATATATATATATATATATATATATATAATTTAATTATTGTTATTATGATTTGTATATACCAGATAGGAACTAAAAACCATAGAACTTAACTATTTTAACTACATATTTTTACCTTTTATTTATCAAAATTATCTTAATCATAACGTACAATTTCGAATTTTGTGTTTTACTCGTGATTTTTATTTTAATTCTCATTTTTAGTTTCTACTCATGAAAACATTCCCTCATATTCCCTCTCATGGAAATTGACGTCTCATCTTCTTCATCCTCCTTCGATTCTCCTTTTTCTCTTGCCACCATTCTCCACATGATTACTATAAATCTATCTTGCACTAATTACCTACTTTGGAGAAATTAACTTCTCATTCTACTAACCTATCAGATAATCATACATTATCTGGAAACATAGATAGTGTTGAATAAAGTGTCTAAGTCCATAACAATATTTGAGATGCACTTGACCCGACCCGACATGATCCATTTGGGTTGCATTTCACCCGAACGATTTGGATAACCTTTTGAGAATAATATGTTTATTATCTGTTAATGTATTATAAGTTATAATATATTAATATGAAATCATATTATTTAATTAGTATTGATCATAAATTAATTTAGAATTAATTTGGTGATAAAAAAGGTGACTAATTAAATATGGGCTCTTGTATTTATATAGTGTGGGCTAATGCTTATTTAGTATAGGCTTGACATCCATGGGAGTCCATGGAGATTTTAACCCATGGATCCTTGGAAAGGAAGAGTCATGGGTATTAGGGTTTACATGGATGTAACCCTAATCCTCCACACTATATAAAGGAGTCTTTGGCACTTGATTTGGCACTAGTTGTGTGTGTACAAGAGTGGTGGCCAAATTCAAGAGTATGCATTATTCTCTCAAGAGTTGTCCAAAGTTTGTGGTGATTTTTGATTTCCATTTGAGGCATTTACACTATTGGTGCTAGGCTCTCAAACTCCAAGGAATCAACCACTACTAAAAGGTATGTCATTCTACTAGTACTTTTATGATTCAAGTTCCCCATGCCATGCTAGTTAGGATGTAAATCTTGGAAATTCTTATTTGCATGTATTGTAGAGAAAACATAGATCCAAGGTTTATAGATTGCATGTACACCATAGGAGTGTTAGAATGCTCAAAAACCAACAGTTGTATCAGTGCCCAGGCTTGTTTTCTTGAATACTTGATGCAAAATGCTGAAAAAAGTCGATTTTCTGCCCACTAGACAGTGAACTCGACGAGTCCATGTACATCTTCATCCTACTCGTCGAGTAGGTTCATGCACTCGACGAGTAGGAGACCCAGAGTGCAGTTTTTCGAGTTTTAAGCTGGAATTGGACTAGAATCATTACACTAAACTTTCTTGGACTTATAAAACCTGTTTTTGATGTTGTAATGATTATGCTAATCCAATTTCAAAGGCTATTATCTAAATTTCAAGTTTTGTATGTGTTCATATGATTCTTGAAATTGTTGATATGGATGTTCATGAACTTATGAGTTTTGTTAGATCATAGGAATTACTTGCAAATTATTTGTTAGTTAATTCTTGATCTTGATGTGTTTTAATGGAATCCGTAATTTGTCCTCAAGTTATAGATTACCAAAAGTTTTTCTTTTAAAGTCCATTAAAAACCATAGGTTACATTAGTTGAAGAGTCTTTTTCATCATAAACAGTTTTGTGGACTCCATAACTTATCCTCAAGTTATGGATGACCAAGAGTCTCTTCATTAAAGTTTTTTTTAAAACCTTAATTAAACTCATAAGTTATGAAAATCCAAAAGTTTTTGAATTGTTCAAAACTTGCCCTCAAGTTTTGGAATTTGTAAAGTCTCACACACACTTTAGTTCCAACCCTTAGAGTTTTAAAAGTTAAAATTCAACCCTTATACTTTAGAGTATTATAGGTTTATAATATATATATATATATATATATATATGTATGTATGTATGTAAGAGCAAGTCAGTCTTACTGCTCGTAGGCCTCATTCACGAAGCCGGTCTATAAGGGGGGTATAAGGTTGTTGCCTATAAAATGGCAACTTAATGGGTGTCCACTCTCACCCACCGCTTCCTTGACTGGTGGAGGGTTGTTAGCCAAACAGGTAGGAAAAGGACTATAACTCTCATTAAAAGTATAATGATGAAATAAAGTAACCAAACCTTTTATAAATCCCAAACTACCATGGACATTGATAGTTGGTGACATTGGATATCTAGAAAAACTTTTTCTTCCCAATGGAAAGGGATCGACCATAGTCAACTCAGTTGACCAAATGGTAAAGAGAAAGACAAATTTGAGATAGTCCAGTGTACCATTCCCAAAGGGTCCATTTGGTTCTATTGCCAAAGGAAGGGGCATTGGTTGCGAAGCTGCCCTAACTACCTGAAAGATCTAAGAGAAGGTCAAGTCGAAAAGTTTGACTCTGCTTCAGGTAAGTCCGCTATCTAACTCTCTTAAGCTCCTATTTGAAGATTCTTAATACATTTTGATGTATGGCAGGATCAAGCAAGGGGAAGGAAGCTTAAAATAAGAGTATGCTGAATCTGATCGCGAAGATGGATTTCAATCGCATGGTTCGAAGATCGGATTCTTGAGCTACTACTTAGAAGTTATGATAGGTTTCTAGGAAATATGTAATAGCATAGTTTCCATTTAAAGTTGCATTGTACAGGAAAAGTTTTTCCGCATTTATAAATAAATAAAATTTTTGTTTTACTTTATTTTATGTCTCCTTGCAATGGCATTTATGGAAAGTTAATGTTTATATGTTTCTAACAATAATGAATTTGTTTCTTTCATCTGTGGTAGTGTCTAAATTTACCAAATAAGGAAAGATTCTCATCACCCATGTTTCAATTGGACCGAAACTTGGAACCATGCAGGCTGTATTGCATGATGAATGAGATTTTTTATTTTTGGAAAGTTAATACTAGTTCCCTGACCACATGTATATGTGAGTCAGGTGAAAGACTAAAAGATCGGGTACACTGGGTGTGTGCAGGTCAAAGTCCACCACAAAGATCGATAAGACTATTCATCATGATTTACTAAAGTTTAGTAAATATTGTTATACTTAATAGTCTAAGTATAATTCTGAAACATTGGAAAAGTTTCAATGTATGGCAGAAAGAATGAGAAGAATCAAATTTGGCAGAAAGATAAAAGTTTGTCAAATCTGAAAAGATGAGAGAGTACTTTAGTATCATGTTTTATGATCATCTTAATGATTGTGAGACCATATCACAATTCATCCTCCGGGGACATCTTAGTGCATTCTTATGGCTAAGAAGAGGACTCATGAATTATTGAAGTGGTTAAAATCAAGAAGATGAGTCATACTTCATTCCAATACAAGTCTTAGAGTCATACTCCAAGATTGTAACTTGAGTGACACTTCTTAAAGAAGGTTTATAACACTTGTCAAATGTAAGAGCAAAATGTTTTCTACTCTTGTACATTTGAAATTGGTAAGTTGTGATGTTTTGGATAAAACAAAGACCAACTAAGGCCAATTGTGTGAAGTGTTTATCTTGATAAGAATCTGCACTGAATCTTGGATATTTGTTTGGTTGTCAAGGAATGGTTCTTGACAAAGAGAAACTTATATGTCAAGAGGACAATGGGAGTCTTAAAGGTCTTGAAAGTTTCAAGAGCTAATCAAGGATAAAACCTATAGTTTATCGCTAGCACACGACTTGAGGTTTGCAACCTATCGTGTTGACATTATTCTTGTTTCTGTGCCTATTCCGGTAAAGTTGACTGTGTATGTGGGTTATGTGAGTTCTCAAGTGTGTACATAATAACTTGGAAGCAATGGTGGGCCCTTGTGCTACCAAGAGGAAAGAAATCAAGGTTGAACAAGTTCAATCATATGAGTTTGAGTTTGTCACTGACCTTGTCTTGTGACTATGGTTTTGATAAATTCACATGGATAGGAACACATACACCATAAAATCGAAGTGTCATAAAGTTTCTTTCCGATTCATGAAAATGATGGTGAGGAAACGCTTTCCCTAAGTATATTTTAAGTAGATAGCAATTGTGATATGTGCATTCTCAAAGTCGTTAGTGGAGCGTGTGTGGTTAACCGGCACACTAACATGGACTTGTGAGAAATGGAAAAAAAGGTCTAAACATTATGATTACGACATCGCTCTTCATAATTGTTTAGACACACATGTGAGCTATCTAAGGAAAGATGTATGAGTATGAGTAGCTTAGATAAAGTTTTGTCGAAGCATCTCGTATCAGAAGTCTGAACTTTGGTGATGAAAGTCAATAAAGTATTGATTTCTAGAAGTCGATTTCTAAGTATATGTCAAAGCTAGTGGAAGAATAATTGTTATGCTAAATAATTATTATGCTAGTGGGAGCATAATGATAATTATTGTTAATTATAGAAAACAAAAGTTTCGCTTGGAAAAAGGTTGTTTTGCTATAATTTAGGGAGAGGAGATTATACTTCATTTCAATCATAAAAAGTTTAGATTGAGATTTTAATCATCTTTAGTCAAGAATATATATATATATATATATATATATATATATATATATATATATATATATATATATATGAATTTTATGTTGGAATGGTTCAACATAAGGGAGTTCTATATATATTGCGTTCTTAAAAATTCGATTATGATTACGACATCCCTCTTCATATTCGATTTTTGAAAACACGACAAATAAAAATATTGTAGCAAAAGACTGATCTAGTATCATGTATTTATGTAAGACATCATGAATCGTGTCCCATATGCTTCGGGTATAGGATCGATCACATGTGCTACAATATCTATCCGTTCTAAATTTTCAAAATGCCTAGAGCATTAAGAAGGAAAAAGGAATAGAACCAGATATGACTGAAATGATTAAGCAAATGTCGAGAACAATATGAGGTTTACCTAAGATTGGTTTCTCATGGACAGTTGGAAGTATGATGCTAAATTTTGGAAAGGGCCATATTGACATATTCTGAAAAGAGGTAGCTCTTGTTCAGAAGTGATAGTCAAAATTGGAATATGAAAATGTTTCCATATTAGGAGTTGGATTTTAAGAATCTATGAGAAAGTTAGAAACTTTTATGCAAGAAGGATATTTCAAAGGAATGTACTTTGAATGTGAGACTTCGTTTCCATGGAAATGATCTCCACTGGAATACTTTGTAATATTTGTTGCCAGGTCTTTGTGACTTTTGTGCATAGTCATTGTAAAAGGATCAATGCATATGAGTTTAAAATCTAACAGATTATAGTAAATGACAAGAATTTGATATTCTTACATTTACAGTAAGGATTTGGGATTGTGAAATGAGCATCATTGGAATCATATTCAATTGATCTACTTCACAAAGTAAGGATCATAGACGAACATAGTTTGCATACTTGGAGTATGGCATGACTATTGTTTAGAAAACATAGTGTACATGCTTGGAGCATGGGACGACGATTGTTTTAATTCAAGTGTTAAGTTGATAAATCGAAACAAAATAATGTGTAATCAATATGGTGATAAATAAAAGGTGTTTTATTTATATTCATAAGTGCTGAGGCCATATTGGTTTCAATTATTCTTGTGTTTCACTTTGCATGTTTTGACTTCCATAATAAATAGGTTATTCTTTCGAATGACTAAAGTTATTCAAACTTCCACAGTTGGTCATACGTCGGAAGTAGGTATTAATTAAGATTGTCATGAATTGGGCTTGGAGATGACTAAAGGTGTTTAGCCATAGCAATGGTTGCTAAAACATTCATGAGTGCTCATAAGTTCTGAGTATTAGAATAAACCCATGCTCACTGGCATCAATTCATGGAATTTATCTCGAGTGATCGTGAGACGGTAATATCATATAAGTCTTCAAACCTAGAGATATGACTTGTTCCCTATGAGTTGGTTATACATTGATTGTACGTAAACACATTGGTAACTCAATGTTATAAAACATGCCTTTGTGTATGATTCAACAAGTAGTAGAACAAGCATATGAGTCAAAGTTTATCTGTTCCTTCTTGGATTAGAAGTGATATCTGGGCCCCTCGATGATTTTGTTTTGACCTATGTACCGGGCCCGGTCAGAACTAAGTTGATCTGTTCACTTAAGTTCTATGTCAAACAAATCAGAAATCAAGAAACAAACTGCTGGACAATAAGTAAGACATTGTTCCATGTACTTGCCCGACTGATATCTAGAACAAAGGATTATATGATCACTTATCTAAAATGGCGCTTCATAGTTCAATAAAGTTTTGAGAGCTATGATTGCCGGTTGGTTCCTGAAGTCATATCTGCAAATATAGTTATTAGACTTATCTAAGTGGGAGACTGTTGGATAAGGTGTCTAAGTCCATAACAATATTTGAGATGCACTTGACCCGACCCGACATGGTCCATTTGGGTTGCACTTCACCAGAACGATTTGGATAACCTTTTTAGAATAATATGTTTATGATTTGTTAATATATTATAAGTTATAATATATTAATATGAAATCATAATATTTAGTTAGTATTGATCATAAATTAATTTAGAATTAATTTGGTGATAAAAAAGGTGACTAATTAAATATGGGCTCTTGTATTTATATAGTGTGGGCTAATGCTTATTTAGTATAGGCTTGAAATGCATGGGAGTCCATGGAGATTTTAACCCATGGATCCTTGGAAAGGAAAAGTCATGGGTATTAGGGTTTACATGGATGTAACCTTAATCCTCCACACTATATAAAGGAGTCTTTGGCACTTGATTTGGCACTAGTTGTGTGTGTACAAGAGTGGTGGCCAAATTCAAGAGTATGCATTATTCTCTCAAGAGTTTTCCAAAGTTTGTGGTGATTAGTGATTTCCACTTGAGGCATCCACACTATTGGTGCTAGGCTCTCAAACTCCAAGGAATCAACCACTACTAAAAGGTATGTCATTCTACTAGTACTTTTATGATTCAAGTTCCCCATGTCATGCTAGTTAGGATGTAAACCTTGGAAATTATTATTTGCATGTATTTTAGAGAAAACATAGATCCAAGGTTTATAGGGTTGCATGTACACCATACGAGTGTTAGAATGCTCAAACCACAACAGATAGAACGAGTCCTGCTCCACCTCAAACAAAAAATACTGCTAGTGTTTCTTCTCCAAACCTGATTTGTCTAAATGGATTGAAGTCCATCAACATGCATTTCTTATTTTTCAGGCTTCCTTAATCGAGATTGTCATGGCTAAAACCCTAGTTTTAAGAACCTCTCAAGAGTGGATGCAAAACCTAATAGACACACGTTGTCAACTCCAAAAGGGTTCACATATTGTTTCTGAATTAGTCTCCAAATTTAAGGCAATTTGAGATCACTTTCTGCCATAGCTCATCTAATCGATGAACTTGACAAGATATATTGATTCCTTTGAGGTCTTGGACCCTCGTTTGAGATTTTTCTACAATCATTAGAGTTATCAATCCACATTCTACATTACGTGATCTTATCTCATAAGCCGAAGGACAAGAATTATTTATTTATGCTATTGAATGTCCTTCTACACCTTTTCCTCCTTCACTACCCACCACTAGCATTCTCATGCCATCTCTTCATGTTGTGGCACCTTTGATGGTTTGGGATTTGGTTATGGTCATGGTTCCACCTCAGATGTTCACGGTTGTGGTCACCGTGAACCGAATTTTCAACTTTGTCATATAAATGGACAATATGCAAACTCCTATCCAGATTTGATTTGTTTTGATTAACAAGGTTCAACTCAGACTGTAAATGCAATTTTAGCAAAGGTCTTCAAAACTCAATGCCATGTTACCAATGATTCCTTTAATTGGTACGTTGATTCTGACGCCTCAGCTTATATGACACCGTCTTCCATAAAACTTGACTTGACCTACACTTATGCGAGACACGAAGATGTGGTATTTGGAAATGGTAATACTTCTCCCATATCATATATTGGTAACTCGTCACTTTCTTAAATTCCTAAATTATCGAATGTCTTTGTAGTTCCTAACATCACCAAGAATCTTCTCTTAATTAATAAATTGACGAACGATTCTCTGGTAGATGTTTCTTCTTTTAATATGTTTTTTCCATATAAAACTGAATAACAAAGTAAATGCTAGCAAGGAGCACATATGAGAATGGGGTATATTGTAACACCCGTAGATTCGAGCTAGTCAATTAAGATATAATAAGCGTTAAAAATGACTTTTTGATAAAAGATTATTTATGATAAATAATCTTAACCAAGGTTATACTAGATGTGACAAGGTATCCGTACATATAAATAACGCTGAAATCCAACTTAGTATGAATAAGTTATGCTTCTTCGTAAGAGAATGACTTCTATTCTATGGCATTGGCAGAAGGTTAGATAGGGTTAAAAGCCTGTATCTACCAAAATGTTTAATCAGAAAGTGTATGTCTTCTGTGCCATTTGGGCCGAAGCTTTATTGATGTATATCAAGTATTGAAATTGTTATGTCTTATTGATTGATATGGAAAGCTTGTCGCATGATTCACATATGCCTTTGTTGTTCCTTGTTACCTTAGCTTCTGCCATATTGAAGTTTATATATGGCATAACGTTATATTGATATATATTATTGAACTCACTAAGCATCACCGCTTACCCCTCTCAGTGTTTAACAATTGCAGGAAATGAGAATCCAGTATAGTCATATACTGTTAGAAGATTTAGAATAGTTTATACTATTACTTTTGTACTTGAGTTTACACATGTATAAAACTATAATATCCTAGGTAGTTATGTAATAGATAGAACACTTTGTAATATACTAAAAACTTAGTCGGTTTGTATCTAGTCTTTTGTAATCACACTATCAATGTAAAATATTATTTATAAATATACATGTAGCATGTTATGGAGTATCTATATTGTGAAGTATGAAAGTTTGGGTATTTCATAAATACGAAAGTTGGGGTCTTTCACAACATCAACACTGCCTCTGCTGAAGAGATCGCGGCCTTTGAGGCCCATGAGCGTGATGCTATGAAAGTCCATTGCATCATGATGGCGACTATGACTGCAGAACTCTAGAAGTCCTATGAGGACATGTATCCCTATGAGATGCATCAAGATCTGCTGGACCGGTACCACCAAAGCGCTAGGCAAGAAAGGTACGAGATCATCACTTCGATGATCACTGCCAAAATGGGTAATGGAGATTCCCTTACTACTCATATGCAAGAGATGCAGAGATATGTCGATCGCCTACTAAAGTTGAATGTGAACTTTGATGAAGAGCTGGCAATTGAAATCATCCTTCACTCATTGCTTCCCTGCTACATCCAGTTCCGCATGACCTACCACATGAACAAGGAGGAGGTTACTTTGAGCAAGCTTCAAGGCTTGTTAAGGACTGCTGAGAGCAACCTCAAAGATAAATCTGTTGCATCAACTTCAACTCCTCCTGCTGCCCCAGTCTTGGAAATTGGGCAAGGGAAGGGTCAGAAGAGGAAGGCTCCCTCAAAGAGCCACCACAAGGGAAAGTCCCAAAATGGCTCCTGTTCTAGTGGAACCAAGGCTGGTTATGCTAAACCCAACTCCAAACCCAAGGAGGCAGAGTGCCACCACTACCATGAAATAGGGCGTTGGAAACGAAGATGCCCGAAATATCTGCAAGATATCAAGGATGGAAAGATTAAACCATCTTACACAGGTATTTACACTATTAAATTTAATTATTCATCACATGCTATTTCTTGGGTACTTGATATAGGATGTGGTTTTCACATTTGTTCTGATTTGCAGGGCCTAAGAAGTGATAGGGATGTGGAGCATGTGAAGATAAACTTGATCATGGGGAACAGAAGATCGTCGCCTGTCACCAAGATCGTAGTTTACTCTTTAGTGCTTTAGTAATGGATTAGGATTAGATTTAAATAATTGTTGCTATTCGCCAGATATCGCAAGAAACATCATTTATTTTCATGGTTTGTATAGACAAGGTTTTAGATATTCATTTGATAATGAAAAGGGTTCTATTAATGCTTATCTTAGTGGTGTTTTCTATTTTGAAGCATTGCTTTGTAATGGAATATATGAAACTGTGATGGTTGTAGACAATTTAGGAAATGATGTGTTGTGTATTGATTCTTCCAATGGTTTGGATAAAGCATGCTTGTGGCATTGTTGTCTTGGAAATGTCAACAAGAAACGCATATCCCAAATCCAAAAGGATGGAGTGTTGGAGTCATTCGACATTAGGGACGATGACATGTGTGAGTCTTGTTTGCTTGGAAAGATGACCAAGTCACCCTTCACTGGAACTTGTGCAAGGGGTGAGGGTTTATTGGATCTCATACACACAGATGTGTGTGGGCCCTTTAGATCCACAACAATGGATGCAAGCCACTTCTATGTGGCTTTTTGTAGAGTATGTGTATTGTAAAAGTCGAAGTGGTTGTATCTTTTGTAGTCTCGCATATTAGTTATTTTACTAAGTCACAGTTTTATGCGAAGTGTATTGTATTAGACTTAGTATATTTTTTGTACACTCAGATTTCCTATAAATAGGGGCTGAGGATAGAAGTAGAAAGGACTTTTGAACTCGAGTATTCTTTCTGCTTAAAGCATTGTAATCAGTCTTCATCAATATAAGTTCTGATTAATATTTACTCGTTGTGTTCTTACTTTTCAATCATTCAATCATAATTGATTTCATAATCTCGATAACAATTCTCTTCAATTGGTATCAGAGCAGGATTCAAACTGCATCGATCTGATTTTCGTGTTAGAATCATCTGCTTTTTGAGTAGTAACTTTACTCAAAATTTTTCGTGCATTTTGGTTTTGAAAATCACATTTGATCTTCATATTTGAATCGATTATGCCTTTGAATTGTTTAGTCGAGTGATCGATTAGCAATTAGTGATCATTTTAGTTGATCAATTCTCAAATTCATCAAGTTTTCAAGCTTTCTAAAATTTCTCGTGTTCATCAATGGCGAACTTGAACATGAATACGATGACTTCTTTTTCTCACTTGCTTGGTTCTTCAACCGAAATTCCGATGTTAATCCCTGAATACTATGATCAGTGGGCTGATAGAATGGATGATTACTTAAATGGAATTGATGAAGAACTTTGGAATTGTATCAATGGAACAGTTCAAGCTCCTGCTAATGTTCAGTCAATTGGACCATCTACTACTTCTGCTGAAGTTGTTGAACAACAAAATCGTTTGAAGAAGAATGAAAAGAGATGCATGAGGGAACTAAGAGGTGCTCTACCTCCTGTGGTTTACAATTACATCCGCAGTTGTAAAACAACCAAGGAGATCTGGATCACTCTGAAAGAGAAGTATCAAGGTAGCGAAAAGACGAAGATCAACTCTGTAAAGCAATGTCTTGTTGAACTAAAGGAATTCAGACAAAAGGATTCTGAAACTCTAGAAAATTACTATGATCATCTGAATGAGCTTGTTTTTCGCTGCAATAGGTATGGAATCATGAGGTCTCTCATGGAATTCAATTTAACATTCATCATGGGACTTCGCAAGGAATGGCGAAGTGTGAGTATGATGATAAAGAATCAACAGAGTTTTGATACAACCAGCTTGAATGATCTCTACAACCCGCTGAAAACACACAAAAGTGAAGTTTCAGAAATGTATGAAGAATAAAAACAAAGTATAGGAGGTCCTTTGGCACTTGTTTCAAAGGTATCAGAAGTTGATATTAATGAAACAGATGGTTCAGACAATGAAGGATTCTTAATGAACTCTGATGATGAAGCTGTGGCTTTCTACTCAAACAACAGAGTTAAGAAATTTTTCAAAAAGCCTTTTAATCCAAAAGGAAAGGCAAATGATGCAAAGAGTGGAGTCACAAAAGCTGGAGGTGAGGAGAAGAAGAAGTTGGAGAAGAATGATGAGAAGCAAAAAGATGCTAAAGATGTGAAGAAACTGAAAGGTGATACTGGAATCTACTGCCACTACTGCAATGGTGCGAATCACTTCGCAGCTGACTGCATGTTGCGAAAGAAAGAGGAGAAAAAGAACAAAGTGAAAGATGAAGCTTACTATTCGGAAAAGATTGAAGAGTTGCGTGCAAAGACAAAAGGAATGTCACTAGTTGCAAAGGGCGAGTCTGATGAAGAAGAGAGTGGAATATATTAGATCTGGTCTTCAGGATCTGATGACGAAGAAATGAGGCTTCCAACTCATGGAGCTATGTTAGCAAGCTTTGAAGAAAATTGCGAAGAGGATGTTTCAGGTCGGTGCTTCGTATCCAAATCAACAGACAAATCACCAATGACCACCAAGGTACGTGCTATTCTTGAATCTTTTAATATTCCTTTATCTGCTTATGATGTTAAAATTACTTCTTTCGATGATACTGTTGCTTATTTTGATTATGTTATTGTGTCTGCTAGTACTGAAGCTCAAAATTTAAATATGCAACTAGTTGAGACACGAAGAGAGTTAGAAATAAAACGAAGCAGAGTAGACAAGCTTGAACTACAAATCAAAAATGTAAATTGTGATAGGGACAATCTTGGAAATGAAGTTAGGTTGTTGCTAGCACAAAGAAATATATACTGTAACTCTGCTAAGCATTTGTATGCAAAATTAACTGCTTTACATCATTCATCTGACATTAGCAAAGAAAAACATAGGAAACTTTTACCTTTTCTTGAATATGATCGTGAAAAAGTTGATGTTGTGTCTTATGATTGCGAAAACACAATTGCTCAATTTGACAAAATACCTGATGATAGATTCGCATATGGTATTGTCAAAATTGATGAATTTTTGAATGCTGGTGAGTTGGTTAGTATTGTCAATGAAAGTTTGACAAAGAATGAACAAGTGAAAATCTTAAAGAAAACTGAAACATCAACTCTTGATTCTCAACTCAATTATGCTGATGTTGATGACAATTCAGATAATGTGAGTGAAATCAGTGAGATTGAAGAGGAAGAAGAGGTTGATTGTTCTCAATTGTCAATCATTAATATCACATCTAAGATCAAGGGTAAAGAAATTATAGTTGATTCGATATTCAAAGATGAAATTGACAACCCCTCTACTTCGCAACATTGTAACTTTGATAATGTGGAAGTTGAAAGCTGGAAGTCTGATGACACTAATGAAAACAAAGAAGATGTGAAGGATTCACATGAAATACCTCCACGAGTTGTGGTTGATCAAGTGTTTGGAGATACAAAAGAATTCGACAAAATTCTAAATGAAAAAAGGTGCACATTATTTGGAAACTAACATTGTGGTTTATCCAAATTTTATATGCACTGATAACACCATTTTTCCAAATCAAAATTTTGTCACTACTGGGAATGCTGAGAAAATTAACCCTGAATTCAACAAAATGGTTGAAAAAGATAATCAAAGGTCAACTACTAAAGGTTTCTTTGCAAATCAAAACACAGTAGAAAACAATTTAACTCAAAATTCTTATATGTTTCAAAGACAAAAATCATCACAGAAATGGGTGGTTAAAGGTGAAAAAGAAAACAATGTTTATGAAAAAGTTGAAAAACCAAAGGTTGAAGTGAAATTAAATTCTCATGAATTCAAATTGATGGTTGGAAATTATTCAACATAAAATAATATTTCAAAAAGAAAAGCAAGAAAAGCAATCTTTTGGCAAGTTGTGTCCAGTGATAAATCAAAAGTTGAAAAAGAACAAATTTCAAAGTCAACATCATCAAAATTTCAAAGCATAAATAAACAAAAGGATACAAGTTTTCATAAAACAATAAATTATGTTGACAAAATTCCAATGAAAAATAATGATAAACTTGTTCGCAAATATGACAACAATCGAAAATTTGAGACTTCGCAAAAATTTGTGAAAAATCAAAAGTTTCATAATGTTGACAAATTCACGAATAATTCATCATCTTTGAATATCACAACACAAACAAAAATGAAGTTTTCACCTAAACAACCAAATTTTCCAAATCCTTCAGTCTCAAAACCGACCAAAGTTTCGTATACAAAAGGAAAATCTGATGTATGTATGATCAATCGTTGGCTTGAAGGGAAAGGAAGACAATATCAAAATGGGAAGTTTTCAGAGCATCAAATAAAGAATGCATTTGACAAGTTCGCAAATAACTCTTCCACTGGTAGTTCATCATCTTATAATTCACAAGTTCTGGTACAAAAATGGAAACCAGTTATCAAAGTTGCGAATGTTGTGAAAGATGAGATAAAACTCAATGAAAATCCAAAACTGTTGAACAACTATATTTCAATATCTCGATCTGATGATGTTGATATAATTGATAGTGTCACAGACAAAGTGAAAACATGGTTTTTAAATTCAAAGCATTTGTTCAAAAATACTAATGGAGGACCCAATAAGTCTTGGGTTCATAAATTTTTTCAATAAATGCAGGTCATGTGTGACGAGCAATATGATGCGAAATGGTATATTGATAGTGGTTGCTCTCGTCACATGACTGGAATAAAGGAAAACTTGCGAGATTATCGAAGCTTGGAAAATGCAGGAGTAGTCAAATTCGGAAATAATCACAAATGTCAAGTAAAAGGCTATGGGAAAGTCACAAATGGACAATTCGCTGTTAACAGGGTTGCTTATGTTGAAGGTCTTCAACATAACTTGATTAGTGTTTCGCAACTTGTTGTGGGTACTGGAAATCAGGTTGTGTTTAATGAAGAAGGAAGTATCATCACAAATACGAACACAAATACGAACACAAATGAAGTACTTCTTAAATCCAAAAGATATGGTGACATGTTTAAACTAGACATCAAACCAATCGTGGGCAAACGTGCAGTGTGTTTACTATCAAAAGCTTCTAATGATGTTAGCTGGCTTTGGCATCGAAGATTGTCGCATTTGAATTTTCGCAACATTAACAAACTTGTCACTGAAGATTTAGTTCGAGGTTTACCTGTACTAAAATTTGACAATGATACTTTGTGTGCAGCTTGCGAACAAGGAAAACAACATAGAAAAGGTCATCCAATTGTGATAGATTCAAAAATTGTGAAACCATTGGAACTTCTTCACATTGACTTATGTGGACCGTCGACTGTTGCTACAATCAATAAAAAGCGGTACATTTTAGTTATTGTTGATGATTTTTCTCTATTCACATGGGTATTTTTTTCTCAGGTTAAAATCTGAAGTTGCTCAGACGATGATTGATTTTATCAAACAGATTGAGATTAGTCTTAAAAAGAGTGTCCACAAAGTTAAAAGTGATAATGGTTCTGAGTTTAAAAATCAAACACTTGATTCATTTCTCACAGGCAAAGGAATTTCGCATAATTTCTCATCACCATATACTCCACAACAAAATGGAGTTGTAGAAAGAAGAAATCAATCTCTATGCGAAGCAGCTAGAACCATGTTAACATATGCGAATCTACCTCAATATCTTTGGGCTGAAGCAGTTTCTACTGCATGTTTTACTCAGAATCGATCATTTATTCATCGAAGATTCAATGTTACTCCATATGAAATACTCAACAATAGAAAACCTAATGTCAAATTCTTTCATGTTTTTGGTTGCAGATGTTTCATAATGAATCTCAAAGATAATTTGACAAAGTTCCAAGCTAAAGCTGATGAAGGCATATTCTTAGGATATTCGCAAAATTCAGTTGCATACAGGGTGCTAAACAAGCGAACAAGAAAAGTTGAAGAAACTTTCAACTTAACTTTTGATGATTACTATCTTAAACAAACGGATTGTAAATTTAAAAATAAATCAATTCTTGTTGATTTAGCTACTCAAATTGATAATTCTGAAATAAATGATTTTGATTATGACTTAATTTTCGGAATTCCTGACAGGGCAATTGATGCGGAAACAAATGCTCCTGATAATCAAACATCAGAATCCTCAAAACATACTAATGATTCAACAATCACTACAAATTCAATATCTTGCGAAAGTATGCCTGAAGTTCGTATGGAGGGGGAGCATACGATTAACAATGAACACAGGCAACAAACTTTCGAGGGGGAGAATGAAAATATGAATCATCAAGTTGAGGGGGAGCATTCGCAATCTCAACAAAATCATCAAGTTGAGGGGGAGCATTCGTAAATTCAACAGGATCATCATTTTGAGGGGGAGAATCAAGATGAACATTATGTTGAGGAGCAGCATGATACAACAGAGACAATTAATCTTGATGAGAATGATGAATTTCATGAATTAAATGATAATTTTTCTGTTGCAGGATCTGAGAATGAAGATGTGTACGAAGATGCACCATTGGAATTTAATCCTGATTTTCCACCACTTGAAAAATGGACAAAGAATCATCCCAAAGAACATGTAATTGGGAATCCACAAGATGGTGTGTTGACAAGAGCTCAAATTCGTGCGAAAAATGAGGTACTGAATGCGAATCAAGAACTGTGTATGTTTAATGTCTTTATTTCAAAAATAGAGCCAAAGACAGTAAAGCAAGCTATGGAACACTCAGATTGGGTTGTTGCTATGCAATCTGAACTGGCTGAATTTGAACGAAACAAGGTTTGGAGATTAATTCCTAAGCCTTCTGATGTTTCAATTGTCGGATTAAAATGGATTTTTAAAAATAAAACCGACAAAGATGGCAATATTTTTCGCAATAAAGCTAGATTAGTTGTTAAAGGTTATTCGCAACAAGAAGGAATAGACTATGAAGAAACATTTGCTCCTGTTGCAAGACTCGAAGCAGTTCGCATATTTTTAGCTTATGCAGCTCACAAAGACTTTGATGTTTTTCAAATGGATGTTAAGTGTGCATTCTTAAATGGAGAACTTGAAGAAACAGTCTATGTTGAACAACCACTAGGATTTATAAATGAGGAACATCCTGATCATGTCTACATTCTAGACAAAGCAGTATATGGATTAAAACAAGCACCAAGAGCCTAGTACTCAACACTTACAAATTTCTTGAAACAATCTAAATTTAAACAAGAATCAGTTGACCCCACTTTGTTTCGCAAGAAAGTTGGGGATCATCTTATGATTGTTCAAATTTATGTTGATGATATTATTTTTGGCTCAACCGACCCAGCATTGTCAATTGAATTTGAAAATCTAATGAAGAGTCAATTTGAAATGAGTATGATGGGAAAAATTAATAACTTTCTTGGATTGAATATAAGACAGAACAGGGATGGAATTTTAATCAATCAAGAAAAATACACAAAGAACTTGCTTGAAAAGTTTGGAATGACCAACAGCACGAAACTGAGAGTACCAATGGCAGTGGGAACAAGACTAACTCCTTCGTTAGATGCTCCTACTGTTGATTTAACACTTTATCGAAGCATGATAGGGTCTTTATTGTACTTAACTGCAAGTAGACCTGATATTATGTTTTCGGTATGTAATTGTGCTAGATATCAAGCTAATCCCAGAGAACCTCATTTGACTGCAGTGAAAAACATTTTTTGCTATCTTAAGGGGACAGTTTCGTTAGGACTTTGGTATCCTTCGAAATCGGGATTTTTCATTCAAGCTTTTTCAGATCCTGATCTAGGAGGATGTACTTTGGATAGGAAAAGTACAAGTGGTGGATGTCAACTGTTGGATGGGAAGTTGGTGAGTTGGCAATCGAAGAAGCAAACTTGTTTTGCTATATCAACTGCTGAGGCTGAATACATTGCAGCTGCTGCTTGCACTTCTCAAATCATTTGGATTCATAGTCGACTTCGTGATTATGCTATCAATATGAAAAAGATTCCTTTGTATTGTGATTCTCAAAGTGCAATTCGCATTTGTCATAATCCAGTACAACACTCAAAGACAAAACACATAGCTCCTCGATATCATTTTATCAAAGATCATGTGGAAGATGGGAATATTGAAATTCATTTTGTTAAAACCACTGAACAACTTGCTGATATTTTTACTAAACCTCTTGATGAAAAATCATTTGTAATAATTTTAGTAGGTTTGGGGATGATTGATGTAAATTCAGTTTCAAAATCAATAATTCAAGGATGAAAGGTCCGTTCAGAAGCACTGAGTCGGAATAGTTCAGAAGTTAATGTTCATTCAGAGGCTTCTCATGGCTTCGCATCCACATTTCTTCGCATTCGCATACATGATAACTAAAGTAAGTTTAACGTTCATTTTGTGTTTTAAATTTTTTTTTGAAAAACTTGAAAAATCAAAAATATTTTCTTTTGATTCATTTTCATTTTCGAAAAATCAAAAATCCAAAAAGATTTTATTTTGTTATGTTTTTATTTTTGAAAAATTTAAAAATCACAAAAATATTTTTTTTTGTTCTTTAAGTATTGTGTGTTTTGAGTTTAGTCCAGGGCTTAATGCGAAGAGATCATGCTTATATCTCTCTATGGGAAGGTATCAATTCTTTCAAATTTGTACTAGTTAGGATGTCCCTAGAAGCATGTTGCTGCATGTTGACTCAAGCCTCATATGACTCTATGTGTGAGAAAAGAAAGCCTTAATGAAATTATCACATGAAAATTTCTTCCCAACAAGGCTTGTATTCGCATTAGTCAAAAGAGCTACCTTACTCTTCTCATATGAGTTAAGAGTTTTCTGTTTGGTCCACAAATAAAAGAGGTACATTCGATCTTATAACCAATCTTTTTCATCACAAAATTCTTCACACAAATCACACACAAAGACATATGTCCGAGAGGTCTCTGATGAAACCCATCGAGACTTAGATATACAAAAATTCTGTGTTTATGATCTGATATCATGAGTCCGTGATGAAAGTGAAACCCAAAAATCCTAAACTTTGAGGAATTGACGGGGAACATTGTTCCAGAAATTGACGAAACTTTTGTTTCTGTACCATAATTCGAAACTCAAAATCATATTCATTTCGCATGCGTGGTCTTGAACAAATATTCGTAACCCAGGATGTTTGTTACCCAATAAGATCCAGTACAACAATTTTTTTTATGAATATGATTTCAGTGTGAGTTTCATTTGCATATCCTTGTCATGATAAGTATTTTCAAAAGCAGACTTGTCACTGACTACACTGGTCATACAAGTAATTTCATTTACAATTTCTCACCTTATGTTAAGGCTGATATGTAATGAAATTTAAACCAACCCAACATTTTCTTTCAAAAGAAGACCTTTGATACTTATCAAAAAGTATTCGATTATAATTCACGGGAACATACACAAGCTGTTGATCATCTCTTTTGATGAATAACGAAGCAACCTTTGCCTGGGGTTTAACTGCTTTCGTGTCAAATTAAATTTTTGACATCACAGAATTCCAAATTTTTGTTTATCTCTTGTTTCTTATCTCATTTCTTTGGAACACAACACTCACGAAATCCTTGAAGTTCTGAGTAATACCAACTCAGGTTGATGATTTAGCAAGTCTGGCATATGACTTCGCTTCTCATCCCAAAAGCGAAAGAGCCTAGCCTCCATGCGAAGAGTTCTAACGATTACAATTCTATAACGGAAATATTGACAGGCTGTGTACTCTTGACATCTGGTATTCTGCCCGATTTTCTAGGAGAAGTGATTGTTGCTTTTTGACGCATGGTTACCTTTTGCAGTAAAAGTCCGATTTTCAAGGTGCCACGTCGGATCTCATTAAATGCATCCCGCTTCAAATTCAAATCGATTCGGGTTACCTATAAAAGGGGGTTCATGATCATTGTATACGGTTACGCGAACAAACTCTCACAATCCTAAGTTTCTTCAAACTTCTTCATCTTCATCCGATTTCAAACCCTAAAAATGGCTAGTACTCAATCCAACACTGATGAAGTTCTCTCACAATCACTCATGAAAATCCAAAGCACCAACTATCAGGTCGATCCTAATGTCTCATCCTACCCAGAAGGATTGAAGATCTTAATAGTTGCACTGAAAAGATCTCCACTGTCCACCGCCATGTTCAGTTCTTTCTCAGTTCTGATGACATGGCTATCATTGGCAGCATCATCGGCTTCCTACAACTATGCCATTAATGTTATTACCTTCAACCTGATGAACAACAAAAGGGTTCGACTTACGAAGAAACTATTCATTGAGTTCTTGAACATTCCCAACAACCCTCCTTTTTTCAAACCTATCGATTCTCAAATCATCTTTATGTTCAATGAGATGGGCCATCAACCAGCACTTGAGAAGATCAGTGATTTCCGAAAATCTAGTTTACCTTGCATGTGGAATTTTCTGTTTGGCATTTTTCTCAAGTGTTTAACAGGAATAACAGTTGGTCTTGACAGGGGGCGTATGGAGGTTTATGCTATGATGATGGGTTTATATTACGATATCAGTGTGGATTACGGAACTTAGTTGTGGAAGGAGTTCGTAAAAAATTTGGAAAACACGAATTCTGAGAAAGGTATCTCATGTGCAAGATATTGGAGCCTTATTCTTGAAAAGGCATATGAAAAAGAAGGAATTCAAGTCCCAGAGGGTGTTGAGGTTGCAGAATTCATGTTGTATCAATTTACGAAGGTGGTGGAAGACGATGAAAATATCTTTACACACGTTGCTTTCATTCCGGATGCGATGCTTCGTAAGGTATCATCCACTCACAAAGTATTGGTGCGCTACATGAAAACATTTGATCCAGCTGTGCAAACTGGAATCTTGTTGGAAGTCACTGCTGAAACCTCCAAGAAGAAGAAGAATACTAAGAAGGAAGAGCAAGTTCAATCTTCAAAACAAACTCAAGCTGAAGAGGTTGAGATAGAAGCGACTTCACCAAAGTCGAAGAAGGAAACAATACCCTCCAAATCTGGGGTACTGAAAAAGCTTCGAAAATCTTCTCCCATTCGCAAAATCGAAGTCAGCAGTAAGGGGGAAACAGTTCGCAGTGTTCCAGCTCCTGTTTCTCTAGGATCAAAAAGAAAAAGAGCTCAGGATGTTGCGAAACAGATGCAACAAACACTTCTGAAAAAGCGAAAGTTGATCATTCGCAACGAGTCTTCTGATGAAGAGGTGGTTCCAGAGATGTCACACCCCCAAACCAGAATGGCGGAAACATTCGGGGGTGGATGACTTCACGTAGTATCACAACAATTGAATATTGTAAAGAAAGTAACACAACCATCATATATATAATAAAAACGTATATTGTTGCGTTATACATATTTGCAAAAGAATATTACAATATGATGATATAAATGTTTAATGATAAACGTCCTTAGCGTTCCTTCTTCAAAAGCTGGTGGTTACCTGTATTACTGATTCCCTGAGAAATACAAGTGGTTTCGAAAAAGTGTCAACAATTAAGTTGGTGAGTTCATATGTGTTTTGTATTGAAAAGTATGTCCTTTTGGTAGAAAATCGATGAGCGTGGTTTTCAGAAAATCCAATATTTTCTATATATAGTTTGAAAAGTTCCCAAAATTTGAAGTGCGTTAGTATTTTTCGTACTTAAATGATAAAGATAAACTTTGTGTTCCAAAATAATGTAAATACTGAATGCTTGTATGAATCTCGTAAATCAAACTTGTTTTTATACTTTCATGTGAGGTTTATAACCATACTAATGACACTGACTACCTGTAGCAACATTCTTCAGGTGTTGTAGTGTTATGAAATTTGTCACCCCAGACCTGTCGGTCTAACTGTAGCTAACAGTTTAGGTGCGGGGTTGTCAATCCCGTATAGATCTATACAGAAGTATCACGCTCTCCCTCCAAGAGATTAGGGTATATAATACAGGACTTGAAATGCATACATAAGAGTACGTTGAAGTTTGAATATCTCACATTGCTTAGTATAAATAGATTTACGATAAGAAAGACTTTACTTTATTTGAAAGTATTTCGTTTTTCAAGATGTATATGTAAACTGTATGAATGACTTGCTAACTATACTTATTATAGTTTTTCAGAAGGTACGTTCCATTTAGTGAAAATAACTTGGTGATATACTAGCCCTTTATACGTAAAGATGTTGGTATCAATAATTCATAAGATAGATGTTACATTTATGTTTATAAAACGATACTTTTGCTTGTATTGTACTTGTATTTCCCCCCTAAAACATGAAAAGACTTGAAAGGTAGGGGTATGAACTCACTTGTTTGGTTTGAAGAGAGTGGGGCTAGAGTCGAGCAGAACTTCAACCGCGGAAAGCTGCGTCTTCGAGCTCTTCGGGGATCTCGGTAGCGTAGAATCTTCGTTGGGGGCTCGGGTGCGGAAACCGAGGGCGTCGGGACAGCTTCTGGAGCTTGAAAGTATGAGATGGTGATTGAGAGTTTAGAGAAGGTGTGCTAAAACCCGTAGCTCATGCCTTCTATTTATAGTTCTGGAAAGTCGAGTATGCTGGGCGTACCACCGGAGTACGTTGGGCGTACGCGTTACGTTGGGCGTCCTTCGATTACGCTGGGCGTAACTTTGCGTCATGGCTTACGACTCGAGTCTAGCTAGGTGTAGAGCTGCAGCCGATGGGACTCGACCCTGCTCCTAAGTACGCTGGGCGTAATCCCAGCTTCCGTCTTCTAAATTCCGTAACTTTCGCGTACGGGCTCCGTTTTTCGCGTTCTTTATATCCACACGTAGCCTAAATAACTGGGGAACCTTCCACACTATCATCTGGTCCTTCGACAGAAGGGATTTGGTGGCCATTACACCCCGACTCACCGAGTCAAAAGAACGACTCGCCGGGTCCATCCTTGACCATTACTATACAGTCGATTTAAAAGGGTCTTAACACCTCAAAACTATAGATTTGGCCTCCTAATGTCCATTTTACACGTAATGTCTCAAGCTCGGTGCACATGCATGGGATCTTTGGCTCAAAAATCCATAAAAGATGGTCTAAAAGATGCATGGGGTGTTTAGGGCAACAAAGTTGGCATCTTTATGCCATAAAGACCCCCAATGGCCCCAGATCTGAAGTCATAACTTCATATTACACTTCACACCCCGAAAATGGCTTAGAAAGCACTGAATATACCAAGATTCAAGCCCTAAAGATGATTATTTACATGGAGGATCAAGATAGGAGCTTTTTACCTTATATGAGCTGGAAGTGGAACACAATCTCTGGATCTCCAAGCTCCTACTTGAACTCCCAAGCTCTTTTCCTCTTCTCAAGCTTCACAAACCACCAAAATGCACAAAATGACCTTAGAACACTCAAACAAGGCTAGGGTTTCGAGTTAGGGTTTGCTTTGGACGATGGGGGCTGAGTTGAGACTCACATTGCACTGCTAAAGACCTGCTGATACCGCTCTGGCTACTATCTCACAATCCCCGAACTGTTGATCCGTCGGCTTCCCGAGCTACCAATGCCAAAATATCACATAGACTGAATCAATAATCCTTCCTAGGGTAAAATGACCATTCTACCCCTAGTCAACCTTGGTCCATCTCTAAGGCCCAAGTCATAATATAAAATGGCCCAACACTAGGTAGGCTTCCCAAGCCCACTAATGGCCTACTAATGGCCTAATTTGCTAAATTAGGCCCAATCCCTCTAATGGGCCTTACCCTAAGCCCAAACATCTTCTTGGCCCACATTATCTGACTTCTGATGGCCCACTAAGGCCCAAACAACCAAAATCCCTTGCATGGCCCAAAACAAGGCCTAAAACAGCCAAACCCATATATGATGAGTACGTTGGGCTTACTCCTATGTATGCTAAGCGTACAAGCGAAATGGTGCATACGCTGGGTGTACCTGCATGTACGCTCAGTGTACTCCCCTGTTAAGTCACTTTCCCATTAAGTGCTTAATACTCTACTCCAGAAGCTACAAATACAGATCCAAGTCCTTTTTGACGTCTTAAACCATAAACTCCCTCACTTGGTGGCTTGCAACCCACCAATAGAGCCCAAACTTGAAATGTGATAACTAACTTCCATGGAAATGGTCTTAACTCATGCATGAACCCATTAGGACATACAAGATGGCAAATTTCCGCCTTAGGAACTCATTTTGAACTGAGAGTAGCAACTCCAAGTCCTAGAAATCGGATTGAGCAACAAACCTTCAACCTTTGGACCAAAATGGTCCAAAAACTCAATCTAAGAGATCTAAGGAGATAACCACCAAGTTTAGATCTTTATAACTTGAAATGGTCAGAAATAGAACCACAATCATGGATCTACTGCTTCCCCTTTGATCCACCACCTTGCTATATTCTTCACTTGCTTGAAAAATGGCTTCACAACACCAAAATGCTCTCTAATGTCCTCCAAAGCTCCAAGAACACTCAATGGAGGATTAGTGATGTGCACAAAAGTACCCACTAATTTTAATATTTATAACCTAACAAACTTAGACTAACTACGCACTTATAGGCAGTGTACCAAGTCAGATTATAGTATAGCTTAGGTAAGTCGGGTGTCGATCACAGGGAACGATGTTACTAATTAATTTACTTAATATTAAATTAACCTAATTATTAACAAGTTTAAAAGGGGTTGTATCTGATTTTACAAGATCAGACGAACTTAAATCCAAATTCAATAAATAAAAACACACTCTTGTTTAGTTTGAATCCACTTCTTTCTTATGGCTAGCTAATGTTTATGGATCATCTAGTTAGTTTTAATTATATTAGTAATTTAGTTCTAATTTTACCAATAATTAACTAATTCATGTCAAACCATGTATGTTCACACACAATTAAACACATAACTAATTATGAATGTAAATATGCTATGTAAGATTTGTTATATAAACGCAATTATAGTCACAATACACGTTCTCTAGCACAGCTAAGCTTATCCACTCTAATTACTAACTAAGATTGGTCAATCCTAGCTCTAACAATTCAATGTTCACTAAATCATTAGGTAAACAAGTTCATGCAGTTAATGGTCACTAAGCTACACAGAACATGCAATCAAGCAATTAGATAAACAAACATAAGCATGCTAGGTAATGCAAATCAAACACAAGCAATTTTTACCAACTAAACTTAATCCATAAAAATTGAGCTATTTATAAGTTAGAAGCTTCATCTAGCTAAACAAAAGTAGCTAGATTCAGCTGCTCATCATAGCAACTAACAAACTAACACAAATTGAATTGAAAGGAAACATGTGCTTAATTAACTAAAATATAAACCTTTACTCTTTTTGGTGTTGAAAACCTTTTTCCATAACCTTTCTTTCGCTCAAAATCGTCATCTGGAACTCCTTTCTTCAGCCAAAAAGTTGCTCTTTCGTAATGATCAATAATACTTAAATAGACTCAAAAATCCCACGCCACGTCGTGGCTATCCAAGCCACGTCGTGGGCTTCAAGTTATCCGTACCGGCCAAGGATTCCTCCAAAACGCGATCTTTATCTTCTAGAATTCCCATGCCACGTCGTGGCCGACTTTTCCACGTCGTGGATTTAGTATCTTTCGTGGATTTATTCATTTCTTGTCTTCCAAGTCTCCCATGTTCTACATATTGTCACTTTTGGTCCCTCTCTTCGAAAATCCTTTTAATTGACTGAAAATAACAATTTAAAGTCATAAGTACCATTATTCTAAACATATTATCAACTTATTAATAAAAATGTACTTAAATATTGCCTAAAAATAAGTATTAATATAGAAATATCAAAATACCCCACACTTAGGCTTTGCTTGCCCTCAAGCAAATTTAAACTTAACCCTTAATTACTAACATCACATAAAACAATCCGACTCCAGCTCAGCCATTATGCCAAGACCTCAACGCATGCATTTGTGTCTAAAATTTTCCTAAAGTACCCCACATGCTTTAAATACTCACAATCTTCATAAACACTCGCCCACTTTTTCCGAACAATGCTCATTTTATGCAACCCTCCGAATCCATCCGCAAAAAACCTCCTTATCCTCAAGGTATTTTTAGTTGAGCAACCTAAGCATAAATAATCTAGAATTACAATCTATGATACCACTATGGAGCTCTTTTGGAATTCTTCACTTCCTTGATAATTTGATCTTTGATTTCTTTGAATTCACCACCTTTGTTATTTGATTTCTAGTATCTTCAACTTTTTAGAATTTCTTGGAAGTTTGATCTTTTGATCTTCACTTTATTTGCTCCAAAATTCTTCAAACTTTTCTTGCAATTCTCTATCTTTTTTTTACATGTACCTCACGTTTTTCACTCAAAACCTACATGCTTAAGCAGAGGCGCTCAACCTCAACCTTTATTGGTTAACGATAATAATTTTCCTGGATACATTTCAGGTTTAGGCTGCTAAACATATTGCATCCCTCAAACCAAGCGGGGTTATGGTTTTGTTCCATGATTTCACTAAAATAAGGGAAGCCACAAATGCACTATAATGTATATTGGCTCAAATAAACATTTGAGCTTTTATCGGATCATCCCATATAACACTAGCAACTACAGTTTATTATTATTACTAGATTCAATTATTAAAAATTTCAATTTTTTTAAATTTTCAATTTTTACTATCAAATTCTATCATTATCTAGCAACTTACTTTTTCTACCCCTACCCCACACTTATTTCATACAATGCCCTCATTGTATGCATAAAAATAAATCAAAATTAAAGAAAAGGGAGAAAAAGGAACAGACTCCCCTGGGATAGTGGCGTAAACATCTCCAAAAGTGTGGAAAACGTGCATCCTGAAGATGGACCTCCAAAAAAAATAGAAAGTTGGTGTAGAACCGGACGAATATGTAAATAAAAAACGAACATGACTCGAAACTTCAGTTCTTCAAAGTGGATTCTAGTAAGTAGAAGAATGTGGGAAAGGATAAACTGATACACGTCGTGGCAAAAAGCACCACGTCGTGATATAAGATGAAAACGCGAACAACATGTTGCTTTAATTCTTGAAATTTCATGAGCTCCACGACGTGGCGTAAGGAGCCCACGTCGTGGAAACTGGACATAAAAAAATGCCTTATTGCTTTATACATCCTAGCAGCTTGACCAATGTCTAAATGGTTTAAGACTCTTCTATGTAAATATACTTCCCAAATGTAACCTCTCTCCTACTAACGTACCCCACACTTATCTTGAATTGTGGGTTCCAACTCACGACGCTAAGCTTCCTTAACTTGGCTAGACAAACACGACTCTAGTCTTATCCTTATATGCTCCTGAGAATTCCAATGCTAATCTGAAAACAGAACAACCCAAAAGAAATGAAAGAGTAACATCATAGTTCAAGAAAGTCTTACATTACAAACCAAACTCAAACATAAAAGAAAACACTACTTAAAACAAAAAAAATCAATCATCATCTCCTTGGTCCTGCGCTCCACTTGGTCCTGCCCCATCATTTTGTGGACGCCAAAGCTCCTCCCATGTCGGAAAATAAGGATACTGTGGTGGCATAGAAGGTGGCCGGGTCACACCCAAATGCGAGTAGATACCCTCAGTAAGCTGGGTATGATAAATGGCATGCCCCCGAAGGTTATCCAAATAAGTTCCCACTCGACTCTAAAAAGGGTCGGTGGGCACTCCCTGTACATACTGTGAAGTAGCAGGCTCTCTCTCCATCTCTCCTCTAGCTCGCACATTTCGACGCCGCGGTCTGGCTGGTGGTTGCTGCCCTGGCTGCGCCTCCTCTTGTTCCTCATCTATCGGCGGTATAGCAAAACGACCCCCGATATTCACCACTGCCCACATAACTCCCAAGAATTGAATGGTTAAATCAGTATCCGGGAATCGGGTAAGATTCCTCACAAAGTCGTGGGTCAAAATATGATACGACCTAGCAAGGCGAGTAACCAAATGTCCCCCTGTAATCGGATCCTGGGCCTAGAATTAGCCGCTTTCTTCCCCATGAACCTCGCCAACATATACGGTAAATCACAGCAAACCCCGGGGGTAATAAGAGTCCACAGATAAAACAAATTCTGAATAGGGACTTTATCGCCATGATGCTTGTGATTTATAGAAAAAGTGATCAGGCGATGTAGAAATCGGAAAACAGGATTCCAAATTTGTGACTCACTCGAGTCACGAGTGTTATACTCATGGTTGGAAATACCCCGCCAGAACTGGACATCCATAATACCGGGATTAAAATCCCGAACACATCCAAGTAGGAATGGTATGAAAAATGGAGATTGAGTCTCCACTTCGGTATAAAGCCCCATCCGCCAAGCGAATTCCCGAAGACTACACTCTCTATAAACACCACCCAAACGAAACACAAGTGCCCGGTTGTAAGTAAAATCAATGGTGCGTTCCTCGAAGCATACGGTAGAGAAAAAATCCACCGATAACTCCCGGTAGACGGGTTCTTGAATTGCAAAGAAATTCCTCCACCCGTGACAAGTGAAAGAAAATTGATCCCCTTCGTATGTTTTCGTCCAATAGCATTCCAATTCAGCAACCATCCCCACACCACCGAGCCATCCCCACTCGATAATTGGGGCTATCGCAAATTCCCTATTGTACAACCATCCCAACCGATTTTCATATGTAGTTAACAATGGTCGAGGAATGTTTTGAGGAAACTGATATAAAGGATGTATACTCGCTACATCAATCGGGTTTTCCAAATGTGGAATAGCTCTTCGAGGTCCCATTTCTGCATCCAAAATTAAACCAAAGCCGCAAACACCCAAAACATTAAAAATAAAAATAATACTGGTTGCCAGGAATCACGTCGTGGCCAGGCTCGCCACGTCGTGGACCGCAGTCGAAACCTGTGTATCGATCGGTTATTCTACATGCGATTTCAACCAAAAATACTGCTTAGGGCTTGTTCCTATGGACATTTAAGGGACATGCAACCTAGAATCAACAACTAGTCTTAACCAATTTCATGAATCTCATTATTCACTTAAACCCTAACCATGAAAATTTAAAATTGTAAGATATAACTACAATTAATGGGTAGAAAACATACCAAATAGAGTTAAATGACAAGACCTTGCAAGAAATTTGGAAGCAAATTAAGAAATTGGTTGTGGGGACCTTGTTCCCGTTCGTGCGGCAGTAGCAAGTGGGAATGGGGAGTGTGCGGTCAAAGGGTTTTAAAGAAATGGTCCCCCCGTGACTTTTTAAAGGCCACGCCGTGGACTTTGAAATTTTCATCTCATCCCGTGATTATACTTTTTACCACGACGTGGCTCTATCAGACCACGACGTGGCATATGCCTGATCGTAAAATTTTGTAAAATCACACCTTTTAACTAACTACTTTGCATTTTATTTATTATATAAAGCTCCCCACAGCTAATTATTTACTAAGTATCAGTTATTAGACGATGAGTTGATATCTTTCCTAAAAAAAACTCAAAAATTAAAAGAAAAGAAAATGCAAACCAAGCTCGGGTTGCCTCCCGAGAACCGCTTCTTTTTCTTGGAGTCTTGAGCTGGACTCTGTGCCTTCTACGTTGAATCTTCTAAAGAGTCCACCACTAAAATCTTTTGTTCCTTGAATCGCCTCTTGTAAGCTTGAAGTCGCCTTTTATATGCCTTCTTTGAATTCTCCTTTTTAGCTTTGACCTCTTCTTCAAGCTTGCGTTTTGTGCCCTTAGCTTCTTCCTTGCACTCTATAGCATCCTCCTCTTCTTTCACCACCGGCTTTGTCACTCTTGAAGTGACCTCCTCTTCATCACTTGTCATTCCCTCATCCTCTTTGCTCACCCAAGAAGGCGGACTCTTGTAAGCTATGACTTCAACAAAAAATGGAACAGATTCCCTCGGTTTTGTTCTTTTGACTTGATGAACTGCCTTGATCTCTTCTTCCATAAGCTTTTCCAGTTCTTCTAGTTCATTGTCTTCATTAATTGTGAACACCTCTTCTTGAACATGATCCTCTTGAAAGTCATCTTGTATTCCAAAAACTTCTTGTTCATCTCCAACCCTCAAAGTGAGCATAGACTCACGAATATCAACAAGAGCTCCAGCAGTGTTAAGCAATGGACGACCAAGGATAATTGGGTCATCGGGATCTTCCTTCATATCCAACACTACAAAATCTATTGGAAAAACAAATTTTCCAATTTTTACCAAAATATCCTCCACTATGCCCCGGGGTTGTGTCACTGAACGGTTCGCCATGTGAATCTTCATTTTTGCAGCCTTCATCTTCTGAATTTCCAATTTTTGATAAAATGAAAAAGGCATCAAATTAATGCTAGCCCCATAATCGGCTAAAGCATTAACCTTCATTTTATTACCAAACTCACACGGAAGAGTGAGGCGTCCAGGATCCCCCATCTTCTCTGGTGTCTCTCCCAACACGGCTTTTGAGCTTTGTTCACTTAGAACCACCTTAGACTGCTTCTTTAATTGCTTGCGAGTGTCTATCAAATCTTGCAGTAATTTCTGGTGCTCGGGAATTTTGGATAAGGACTCGACAAAGGGAGTATTGATCGGGATCCCCTTCACATGCTTGACAAACTCTATATGCTCCTTCTCCAGTAGACTAAGTGCAGCTCGGGATGGATATGGCAAGGGAGGCTGATAAACCGGAACGGGTTCAAAGACTTTTAGATCAGACATGGGCCACGTCGTGACCAGAGGAGTGCCACGTCGTGGCGAAGCTGTTTCAGTAACCCTTTCACTTTCGAACTTTGGCTTCTTTGGTTTTGGATCGGACTGTTGTGGTTCTTCATCCAATACCTCCAGGAACTCAGAGATTGCTTCTTCTTCAGTATCGATGGCCATTACATGAGATTGGGTTTTTACTTCGGGATTTTTCGGGGACAATTTTTCATGAACCAGAGTGGCTAGTTGACCGAATTTTACTTCAAGGTTATGGATGGAGGCTTGCTGATTCTTTATTAAAGTTTTTTGTTCCATAATAGTAGAATCAGTGGCATCGTGTCTCTTTTCCGAAGCTTCCATAAACTTCATCAAAATGGTCTCTAGATCGGGTTTCTTCTCGGCTGGTGGCTGCTCCTTTTGATAAAAGCCTCGACCTGTCTGCCTAAACTTCTCTTCTTTTTGCTTCTTATACTCTTCATATGGCAGCCACTCCTTCTTTAGTTTCCTCCAGTCCTCATCAAACTTATCCCCACTAGAGTAGCACACTTGAGCTTTTCTGTCCCCAAACTCGTCTAAATTGCAGTCCTTGGTCAAGTGTGGACCACTACATCTTTCGCAACCCACTCTTATGGCATGAATTGACTGGTCCATTTGTGTTATCCTTCGATCCAAATTATTCAGCATGGCCATTACAGCTGCTATTTCTTCAGTTTGGGCCCCTCCACCGCTTTTGACTCCATCTTGCCTAGGGTTGTGGTACTCGCGAGAGTGCTTTGCGAATTCTTCAATCAACTCCTTAACCTCCCTTGGATTTTTCTTTGTCAAAGGTCCTTGAGAATCAAGGAGTTGTCTCGTCATAACATTGACCCCATCATAGAAGATTGACATCTCTTGTTGCACATTTAGATAATGTTGAGGGCAATTTCTGAGAAAGCCCTTGTACCGCTCCCATGCTTCGTATAATGACTCCCCCGGCTGTTGCTCAAAGTTGGCTATTGCCTTCTTGAGTTTGGCTATCTTGGACGGTGGGCAAAACTGGTCCAGGAATTGCTCACGCATTTGAGCCCAACTGGTAATTGTACCCGGTGGGAGTGACTTTAACCACTCCTTAGCAGCTCCTTTGAAAGTGATGGGAAGCATCCTAAGCAAGACTGTGTTTCTGTTGACATTTGGGACATTGAAGTAATCCGCAATGTCGTTGACTTCATCTAGATGCTTAAAAGCATCCTCATGATCTTTCCCAAAAAATGGGATATCCTTCAGTACAGTCAATATGTGCCCCTTCAACTCGAATGTGGCAGTGGCAGGTATTGCGGGTTGGACTAAACCGGGACCCATATCTTCTCGGATCCGCTTCTTGTAAGCTCCCATGGACATCTCTTCAATTGCTGCCATCTTGTTCCTTGGCTCGTTCTCGGGGTTCGCTTGTGTGTTCTTCAAATTTCGGCTCGGTATCGTATTCGGACTCAGTTTGGACGGGTGTTTGATCCAAATGCTCAAAATTGCTCTTGTGCCTCGCGGATGAACTTGAATCTCCTGTCTTCTTTCCCGACTTCCTTGAAAAAGATGACTTCAATTCTTGTAAGGGCATCTTTTTCTTGTGAATTGCAGACTCGGGATCTTCAAGTGGTGGCACCAAGGGTGTGTTTGAGCCTCTGGTCATGAACTCCTGCAACTTGCTAAACTAAAAAAAACGTAAAATTGAACTAAAATAAGCAAAACTAACTAACAATTAAAAATCTAGTGTTTTAGATGTCCACGTCGTGGCACATATCTGGCCACATCGTGGACTCTGTGACTGAAAGAAAAATTATACATTGCTGAAAAATTAACTTTTTGTGGTTTTTACTCCACAAGAAGGATCGATTAATTTAATGCAAATAAATAAGCTAAAAACTAAGCCGTTCCCCGGCAACGGCGCCAAAAACTTGATGTGCACAAAAGTACCCACTAATTTTAATATTTATAACTAACAAACTTAGACTAACTATGCACTTATAGGCAGTGTACCTAGTCAGATTACAGTATAGCTTAGGTAAGTCGGGTGTCGATCACAGGGAACGGTGTTACTAATTAATTTACTTACTATTAAATTAACCTAATTATTAACAAGTTTAAAAGGGGTTTTATCTGATTTTACAAGATCAGACAAACTTAAATCCAAATTCAATAAATAAAAACACACTCTTGTTTAGTTTGAATCCACTTCTTTCTTATAGCTAGCTAATGTTTATGGATCATCTAGTTAGTTTTAATTATATTAGTAATTTAGTTCTAATTTTACCAATAATTAACTAATTCATGTCAAACCATGTATGTTCACACACAATTAAACACATAACTAATTATGAATGTAAATATGCTATTTAAGATTTGTTATATAAACGCAATTATAGTCACAATACACGTTCTCTAGCACAGCTAAGCTTATCCACTCTAATTACTAACTAAGATTGGTCAATCCTAGCTCTAACAATTCAATGTTCACTAAATCATTAGGTAAACAAGTTCATGCAGTTAATGGTCACTAAGCTACACAGAACATACTATCAAGCAATTAGATAAACAAACATAAGCATGCTAGGTAATGCAAATCAAACACAAGCAATTTTTACCAACTAAACTTAATCCATAAAAATTGAGCTATTTATAAGTTAGAAGCTTCATCTAGCTAAACAAAAGTAGCTAGATTCAGCTGCTCATCATAGCAACTAACAAACTAACACAAATTGAATTGAAAGGAAACATGTTCTTCATTAACTAAAATATAAACCTTTACTCTTTTTGGTGTTGAAAACCTTTTTCCAGAACCTTTCTTTCGCTCAAAATCGTCCTCTAGAACTCCTTTCTTCAGCCAAAAGTTTGCTCTTTCGTAATAATCAATAATACTTAAATAGACTCAAAAATCCCGCGCCACATCGTGGCTATCCAGGCCACGTCGTGGGCTTCAAGTTAACCGTACCAGGCAAGGATTCCTCCAAAATGCGATCTTTATCTTCTAGAATTCCCATGCCACATCGTGGCCGACATTGCCACGTCGTGGATTTAGTATCTTTCGTGGATTTATTCATTTCTTGTCTTCCAAGTCTCCCATGTTCTACATATTGTCACTTTTGGTCCCTCTCTTCGAAAATCCTTTTAATTGACTGAAAATAACAATTTAAAGTCATAAGTACCATTATTCTAAACATATTATCAACTTATTAATAAAAATGTACTTAAATATTGCCTAAAAATAAGTATAAATATAGCAATATCAATTAGGGTTTCGTGGTGGCCGACTAAAAATGAGAAGGAGGCTAGTCCTTGAGGGTATAATGTTCTTTATATAGTGACATACCCTAAAAAATAGGGTTTGGGGACACTAAGCGTACGTTGGGCGTACGCCTCTCCACACCCGCAAACATGCATCCTTATATGCTGGGCGTAACCCAGCTTAAGCTGGGCATACCCAACTAAACTCACGCATGCATTCCTTGCATGCATGGGATGCCTTGTCACAAAACTCCATTAGGGGCTAAAATTGACAATAACTTCAAAATGCCATAACTCCTTCATTCTAAGTCTGTTTCCGACGAACTTGATATCCATGAAAAGGTAGCTGGAAGCCCTACGCTCCTAGCCAGACCCCCAAGCCTAAAACCTTTAGATAAAACTCGAGACCCCATAAAAGACCAAATCGCTTATACCATGGGCCTCCGAAACCACAACCGAAGTACTTATCAAAACGGGGTGTTACATTAGGGTTTCCTGCAGCAAACCCTAGCAGCCTACAGCTATATAAAGACCCCACCTGTAAGGGATTTCAGCCACTGCATGCCGGATGTAAACCCTAACCAAAATTCTGAAGAATTACCTCCTCTCTCCCCTCATCTTCTTGCTTGTGGTGTTTGTGAAGTATTAGAGGTGCAACATTTAAGGAACTAAGCTTTCAAGAGTCAAGGTGTAACGCCCCGTTTACAAAATAAATAAATAAATGTATAGAAGCCCTAAAATCAATAATAATTGAGCAAGGTGTTGGTTTCAAGGAGTTAAAAGTCACAATTATAGAAGGTGTAGGTTAAAATGTAATTTCCGGATTAAATTGTAAAGAATTTTCAAGGTTAAGGACTGTTTAATAAACCATGGGTTTAATTTGAAAGGATTTTTGAAGATAGGGGCCGCTTGGTACTTATTAGGACTTAATATGAAAGGAATTATGGAAACAAGGGCTAAAGGGGAAATTCCAGATTTAAATTGTAAGATTTTTGGAAGTTGGGGGGTAATTGGTAAATTTTGGATCTAAATGGAAAACAAATCTTGTGAGGAGGGGCTGAACTTGTAAAAATGCTAATAAGTTTGAAAGAGAACATGGGTTAAGCCGGTGTCCCCTCCCCCGCTCGTTACTTGATGCAACCCTAAACCTTGATGGGATTCAACCGCCACCACTGTTCTTGGAGCACCTCAGCCGCCGATCGTATCACCGGTCCGACAGTCACCCTCTTCGCCTACTGCCATGTCGTCTAACGCCACAGTCACTTCTCCCTCTGCCGCCAGTGACGTCGAGAACCTCTGGGAGATCGCCGATGAACGAAGGGGGTTTGTCGTCGTATGAGGGTCATAAGTCGTCGGAACTGCACAGTAAGTCCACCACACCCTACCTTCCTCTCTTTCTCGTTCTTTGTCGTGAATGCGACGCTAGGATCACCGTTACTGCCATCGGTAGCCCTTGGGCCGCCATTTTCATACTTTCTAGCGACATATGCCACCTAGGCAGTGGCTGTATGGATGTGTATTCGAGCATGCTAGTTTCTTTTGGTAATTGTTGTGTGGTATGCGTGATTTTATGGCCGGAAATCCACAGCCACCACCATAAGGTAGTGGCTGCCACCGCTTGCTTCCACCTGCCGCCGTGTGGGTGGCCGTATGTGTTTCGTTTAGTGTTTGTGAGTACGTTTCCTTATTGATGGGTTGCTGATTGGGTGTTTAGGTCGGATAAAAGTCAAGGAAAACCACCACCACCACCGTGAGCCGCTGGTCACCACCGCATGAGGTGGCAGTGGGTGGTGCCCAGCCTAGTAGGACCCTAATGGACCTAAAAGCCTAATGTTGGACTTGGTTGGTTCATTATTGGGCCAAAAACCCTAATTAGGGTTTAGAAAACCCTAATTGTGAATTTGTTGGATTGGGCCCATTGGGACCCACGTTTAGACCAGTGGACTGAATTTATTACCTATGTTGATTCCTTTGTATGATGGATTAGTGAAATAATTGACTTATTGGGTTAAGTCCTTAATAAGTGAGAACACGTAACCCTAATCATCATTTCTTGTGAAAACCCTAATTTGTTGGGTTTGGAGTTGGGCCTAGATGTTTTAGGCTATTGATGGACCATCCAGGAACAAGTATAAGGACTAGAGTATTGGATTGGGCTACAGGATATGGCCCATTGGACAGGCTTGGGCCCAATTTAGAAAATTGGGCCATAGATGGGCCATAGCTGGGCCTTGAAGATTATGAGGTATTGGACTATTGGATGGCCAAGTGTTTGGACCAAATAAATGGTTGGGCCTTTTAAGTAAGACCATGTGAAGGATTTGGGCCCAATTTAGAAAATTGGGCCATAGTTGGGCTTTAGTTGATTATCAGACTATTGGGCCATTGGATTGGGCCTTGGGTGTGAATCAAGCCAAGTTAGGGGAAGAGTAGTCTTTTACCCCCAAGCATGGACTTATGATTATGAGTTGGAACCCAATTATTAATTGGGTGCTATTTTGATGTTGACAGATTCGGGAATATGTCATCCAACAGCTAGGGTTTTGTCAACAGGACTTCAGCTGTGTGAGGTGAGTCATCTTCAGTAGGAGCAGGTCTAAGGCACCAATGTCGACCCGTTTAGTAGTGTAGTATATCGGGGTTATCCCGATGCCGATTGTATGTTTCCGGACTTCGGTCTGATGTCGGGCGGTGCCCGATGTAGTGGTTTAGCTTACATGTTATATGTTATGTTTTCTAGACTTCGGTCCGATATCGGGGTGGTCCCGAGAAGTAGTTATGTATGCTTGATGTCTTTGTGATTCATACATGTTGTGTTATGTGTTATATGTTCCGGGCTTCGGTCCGATGTTGGGCAAGCCTAATGCAGTGTATGTGATTATGTTATATGTTTATGTTTATGTTATGTTCAGTCTATATTGGACTTCGGTCCGATGTCGGGTGGGGCCCAAGTTATACCAAACTTTGGTCCGATGTCGGGTGAGGCCCGATGCAGTGGGCAGGGCCCAAGTTATGCCAGACTTTGGCCCGATGTCGGGCGAGGCCCGATGCAGTGGGTGGGGCCCAAGTTTTGCCAGACTTCAGTCTGATGCTGGGCGGGGCCCGATGCAGTGGGCTAGGCCCAACATGTGATTATGTATATGGTATATGGTAGCTTGGGGAGACTCGCTAAGCTTCGAGCTTACAGTTTTCAGTTTTGGTTTCAAGTACTCAGTTTTCAAAAGAGGAGCTCGGGAAGATTTCAATGCACATAGGGGTGAGCAGCGGAATAGGGTATTCGCTTTAAGAATTGGAACCGTCTTAGAACCGTCGGTTCCGTAACCGGAACCGTCTCAACGGTTCCAGTTCCGGTTCCTAATTTTTTGGAAACGCCTTAAGCGGTTCCGGTTCCGGTTCTCATTTTTTCGGAACCGCTACCCGTTGGGTACCCGCCGGAACCGGTATATATATATAAACAAACCATTGAAACTTTTGGTATCACCACGTATACGGTCTATACAATCTTTGAATCTATATTACAAAATCAAATAGAAACCAACAAATTCTCCATGCGTAAATATCTCTATCTTTCTTTCTATTAATTTATGCTCCAAGTCTACAACAGATTGTATTTAAGTGTAATACCACTATGAGTAATTTTATATAATCTGTGATACCACAATAATTAAGAAACAACGAAGCTAACTCTAATTTTTTATAATCTGTCATACCACATCTTTGAGTAATTTTATAGAATATGTTAAAAGTAATTTGTTTTATAATTAGTTCGCCTTTGGTAACTAAATTCTTAAAAAAATAAAAGCGGGTACCCGGAACCCGAACTGGAACCGGCGGTTCCGGTTTCGGTTCCAAAATATTGAGAACCGATACAACCGGTTTCGGTTTCGGTTCCAACATCTTAGGAACCGCCGGTTCCGGTTCCGGTTCCGGTTCCGTCAAATTTAGGCGGGTACCCACCTACGCTCACCCCTAAGTGCACACACCATTTGTTTAGCTTGGGATGTTTATACTCTGATATGTTTAATTGATGTTATGATACTTTTGAGATACATTGCTTATGATGTTTATATGATTGTTTGATGACTACGGTTTTTGTATTAAATTAAAAAGAAATTTTCAGACTGTATTTTTGGGATGTTATACAAGGTTCTACAAGGAGTTCTTGTTATTACTACATAACAAGTAAGGTAAACATCAAAACCCTTTCATTATATGATTTTCGAATTATATATGCTAGATCTAGGGTTTTGTTTGGAATTCAATTTGCATGTTCAACTAGTGAAAAACTTAGATCCAAAGCAATTAGGGTTGCATGAACATATAGGATGTAGCTATGCTTAAAATGCATCAGTGGTATCAGAGCCTTGAATGTTTTTCAGTTGAATTTGATGCATATGTGAATTGTCCAAAGGATGAGGGAACAGATTCGTCAATCTGTTCATCAAACTCGACGAGTTCATTATGGAACTCGACGAGTTCATTGCCTGACTCAACGAGTTCACTTGTCAGATCCCTAATTTTTGTATTTTGATATCTTGATTTGATTAGGATAATTACCTTAATTCGTTTTTAACTACTTAAAATTGACTTTTATGAAAAGGTAAATGTAAATTCTTATCAAGATAAATGATTTGGTCAAATTTTAAGATAAAGACAAAATTAATTTATTAATTTAATTATTTAAAATTTGATATAGTATTTTTGAAGAGTTGTAAAAATATACCCTATAGTTTTATAATTTAAAATTTGATTAAATAGTTTAATTTTGAAATATTAAATTTTAAAACCCTAGTATTTTAAAAGTTTAAAATACACCCTTATACTATTATAAAATTAAAACTTTAAGTTATATATATATATATATATATATATATATATATAAGAAAAGTCAGTCTTACTGTTAGTAGGTCTCATTCACGAAGCTGGTCTATAAGTGGTGTTCAAGGAAGCGACCTATAAAATGACCGCCATTGGGTATCCATTCTTACTCACCGCATTCTTGACTAGTGGAGGGTCGTTAGCTGAAAGGGTAGGATAGGACATTAATCTCTCATTAATAAGTATAATGATAAATATTAAGTAACTAAATGTTTTTATAAATTCTCAATCTTAGTTACTTTAGGAAAATATGAATTTGATGTTAATCCATGAAATTGCACATTGCACTTTGTAAAAGTCGTTAGTGGAGCGTGTATGGTTAACCACACTAACATGGACTAACAAAGGGTAACAATGGGTAGCTCGTAAATTATCATTGATCAGTGGAGCGTGTGTGGTTAACCGACACATTGATTAGGTGGTAACTGACATTGAGAGTATCAAGTTAATTTGCATGGTTATTCACACCATGTTTGTGATCCTCGGTATCCCGGTCACAAATGGAAAGGGCATAATCGAGATTAAACATGCCATTGAACAGTTCAATGAATCCTAAAAGATCTAGGAATTTCATTTCATTTAAAACCTAATTCATTTTAAAAATTCGTTTTCATAGTGGAATTGGTAAATCGTCATTTACCTACCTTCAAATAATTTACAACTGGATTATGGCATCCCTTTTTTGAATTGTGAATTATTGTGTTGGGTCCTAGCCTTAATATTTCATTTTGGGTGTTATATTAAGGATTCCTTATCTAATCAAAACTTGTCCTCCTTCTTTTGCAGATGTCTACCTCAAAAAACGCTTTCGGTTCCTCCAACACTTTCTCGCTCTGGAGCATTTGTGCCAAGGTGACATTAGATGGATCCAATTTTAATGATTGGATTCGTAATATCAAAATGGCCATGCATTTCGAAGACAAGGAATACGTCCTTGACAAAGAATTGAACGACATAGATGAATCACAAGCTACTCCTGAAGAAATAGTTGAGTATAGGGTACACTATAAGGATGCTACCAAAGTATCTTGCATTATGGTGGCCACTATGACTCCTGAGTTGCAGCGGTTCTATAAGGACTACTGGACTTATGAGATGTGAAAGGACTTGATGGAGAAGTACCATCAAAGAGCACATCAAGAAAGGTATAAGATAGTCAGGTCACTCATTACCACCAAGATGAAGGATGGAGAGTCCATCACTACCCACCTACAACGCATGCAGTGCTATGTGGATCGTCTCTTAAAGCTTAATGTGAACTTTGATGAAGAGTTTGCTATTGACATAGTCTTTCACTCTTTACCTCCTTACTATGATCAGTTCAGTATGACTTATCATTTGAGCAAAGAGGAAGTCACGTTGAGTAAACTTCAAGGCTTGTTGAGAACTGCTGAAAGTGGATTGAAAGGAAAAAACTGTTGAATCCACTCCTCCTACTATTGTTGCTCCAGTCATGGTTATTGGACAAGGTAAGGGGAAAAAGAGGAAAGATCCCTCAAAGCAAAGCTGGAAGGGAAAGTCTCATGATGGATCTTCCAGTATTGGATCAAAAGGAAAAACCAGTTATGCTCCTCCTGCCTCGGATCCAAAAGAAGCAATGTGTTTCTACTGCCAAGACAAGGGGCATTGGAAAAGAAGCTGCCCCAAGTACCTACAGGACATTAAGGATGGCAAGATTAAGCCTACCTCGGCAGGTATTTACACTAAAAACTCATCGCATTCTAATTCTTGGGTCCTTGATACAGGATGTGGTTTTCACATTTGCTTTAGCTTGCATGGACCAAGAGAAAGTAGGAATGTGGAGCTTGGGAAGATGAACCTAATAATGGGCAATAGGAGACCTTCACCTGTTACGAAGATCGGTGTTTATTCTTTGAAGATTAGTAGTGGGTTATGTTTAGACTTGAATAATTGTTGCTACTCATCAGAAATGACGAGGAATATTATTTCTTTTCATGGTTTATACAGACAAGGTTTCATATATTCTTTTAATAATGAGAATGGATCTATTAATGCTTATTATAATGGTGTATTTTATTTTGTAGCATTTCCTTGTGGTGGTGTATGAAATCGTGATGGTTGTAGACAATTTAGGAAGTAGTGTGTTGCATATTGATTTGTCTAATGGTTTAGAAAAAGCATGCTTGTGGCATCGTCGTCTTAGACATGTCAACCAGAAGCGCATTACCCAATTCCAAAAGGATAGAGTTTTGGAATCATTTGACCTAAGGTCAAATAATACATGTGAGTCTTGTTTGCTTGGAAAGATGACTAAGTCACCTTTCACATGTTCATGTGAAAGAGGTGAGGGATTGTTGGATCTCATACACACCGATGTGTATGGGCCCTTCAAATCCACCACAAGGGATGCAAATCGATTTTATATGACTTTAACAGATGATTATATCACATATGGATATATCTACTTAATCAAACATAATTAAGAATCCTTTGAAAAGTTCAAAGATTTTAAACATGAAGTCGAAAATCAATTGGGAAGGAAGATCAGGATGCTCAGATCCGATAGGTGTGGTGAGTATCTTAGTATCGAGTTCCATGACTACCTCAAGGAATGTGGAATTGTTTCACAATTGACACCTCCTAGGACACCACAACTTAATGGTGTGGCTAAGAGGCATAATCAAACCTTTTTGGACATGGTTCGTTCCTTGATGAGTCGAGCTTCGCATTCGATATTGTGACAACCCGAAATCTCCATTCTGAACAAACCATTTGAAGCCAATAGAAGTAGAACAGTTACAGTGAAAACTCAAATTTCGAGTATAAGTTTGGCAGTTTTCAGGATTTTACACTTACGGAGATATTAGGAGAGCGGATGCACTAGGGTTTTTGCAACACTGTTATTCCAATACTCTAGGACATTAGAATTCGTTTCAGGAATAAAAATATTTTCTGCCAAAAATATCTCAGGACTATAAATAGAATTCTGAACCAAATTGGTTCATTTGTTGAATTCCATTTAGAGAAAAGTCAAAATTCTCTCTCACGGATCTTCGGGTTTTTATCCCAAATTGTGAGTACTTCGATCTAGTTATGTTATATAGCTTAGATTGTGTTTAGAAACGCCAATTACATATCAAATCTGTGAGACTCAGGAGTTTACCGCGCAAGAACGTTCTTGGGGAGTAAACTCCAATATGTGGCTTAAATGCTACTTAGTCCTTTCCCCGTGATTTGTAACTACCTTAGACTTGTATGCTAGTGTGTATATGACTAGAAAACATCAAAATCGGATTAAAACCCCAAGATTTGGGAGTTTACCGCCCAAGAACACTTGGGGAGTAAACTCCATTTTAAGGTCCTAAGGTGTCCCAAAGTCCCTCAAAGCCTTGGAACTCCAACTAGAAGCCTCCATTTCATGCTTTAGACCACAAAACAATTAGGAATCATGGCTAGAAGTGAGTTCACGGCCAAGGAAGTTCTTGGGCGGTGAACTCCATGTTAAGTGCCCAAAGTGCCCTAAATGCCTTCATTGAACCAATAGACTAGCATAGCACATTACCTTGATGTGTCTAAGACCCAAAGCAATCAAAATACCAACACCTAGGGGTGTTCACGGCCGTAAACACATGGCCAATTGGTTCATGGGCCGAAAACTCTAAATAGGGGTGTTTTGATGCCACAAACACATCCTAAGGCTTAGGCTTAAATTAGGACAAGTACTCTAAAGTGTTTATAGCCTAGAAAACATAAGGAATCACATGTATTGAGGAGTTTACGGCCAAGACAAGTTCTTGGGCCGTAAACACCTATAAAGGGGTCAAATGACACCCTAACTCCTTCCTTATGCCTAGAAACCAACATAGATCATTACCTTGAAATGTTTGATACTTGAAAACACCATAAACACCCTCCCAAGGGAGTTTACGGCCGTAAACTCCAAGGGAATATGGCCCCAGGGCCGTAAACTCCTCAAAGGAGTTATTAGGAAGCCCAAACACTTGTTTAAGCCTTGAAGCAATTCACCACATGAGTTGTATAATTGTTAGACTTCATTTAGGGACTTGGTTGAGAGTTTACGGCCAGGAGTTTACTCCCCTGGGCCGTAAACTCCAAAACATATGGCCATTAAACCATAAAATCCCATTAGGGGCATTGCACTCCTTTGTTGCAACCCATTAGCCTCCTAGCACTTGACCAAAAGTGTTTTCCTCGCGTTTAAATGTTTATACTTGTATAATTAGTGTTTTAATCACTAATTATTTATATACATATGTCTTCATATGTAATTAGGATCATTGTGTGTGTCTAAAGTCTTCACTTGACACCGAGCACTTGCCAGATCCTTCCTTACGATAACAGTCCGTTCAATTCCAGTCACTTACTGTAGGTGAGTTCATACCCCTTAACTAATGTTTTAAACTATTTTTAAATGTTTTATGGGGGGGGGGATACAAGTAGAATCATGCTAGTTATTATATCAGTCACATGTGATTAATAAGTAGAATTATGCTAGTTATTATATCAATCACATGTGATTAATATACAACATTCAAATGATTTGGCTACTCATTAGCCGTTTTACCAAACAGTTTCCTTCAAATGATTTTTATAAACATTTTATATGTTTTAAACTCCTTATTACACTGTACATTTTACTATGTATATTACATTTCAAACTTATTTACAATTGTGTTTCAAACAAATGTTCTTTATACTAAACTGTTTTATCAAACTCATGCCTTCAAAACCATTTTATAGATCGACATCAAGTCGGTCTTTTCTTAGAAAATATTTATGTTCAAATGTTTTACAAATCTTATTTTATGCTTTTAAATTATAAATTGCATGCCTCTATATGTATAGTTATATAAGAAATGTTTAAAAGACTTAGGAAGGCTATCCACCCTATTTCCTTTTCGCGCTTGAGATGTGGTCTGGTGGGATATCGGGTACTCGTCCGAAGGTCATTTAAATATTAGTTATATATCATGTGTACATATATAGTCATAAAAGGTCCTTCCAGTTCATCCCATGCCCTTGGGTAGCAAGGGTATACATCCATGTCCATACATACCAGTTAGATTATTAGTAAACTACCATATGGGTAGTTTAGGAAGATACTAGAACAATTACTAGAACGCGATATCATACAATGAGTCAGTTCATTCATGATTCAATACTTTCTAGAACATTACAGTACATTACATATACTACGATACTAGGAACAGAACATATACAACGATACTAGAATGATTACATTACTATACTTGCTAGGTAGAGAGCACGTACATTACAGCTAGAACAGTTCATTACATTACACTTACATTAATACATTCATAAAATTGTGATCCAATGTATCGGAGCATGCCTTAAATGTCATGGCCCGAGTTGTAGCCAGAGTCTCTTGAAGGGATAGCGTGAGTTTGCGTATAGATCTATACTGGATTGACTATCCTACACCTTGCTGCTAGCTACAGCGGGACCTGCAGGTCTGCGGGTGCCAAACGTCATACCTTTTTAGGACTATACTTTGTCGTTGTTACCAGTCGATAGTATGGTGCAATTAATCACATGATGCCTTAATATAAATCCGGTTTAAGGTAGTTAGTACAGCAGTAGTTCTTATAGCGCTACGTTTTAGTACTACATTAATTTTCCCCGTACATATATTTAGTGATCTTTTCACTTAAACTATAAATGTAAAAACTATATTTTGATAATGATAGTTACACTTGGGAAAATTACACACTTTTACAAGAGACGAACATATATGAACAGTTAAGTCTTGGTAGAAGACTACATTGAGAACAGTTAGGTCTTGGTAGAAGACACCCTTATATAATAGTAGGAATCATAGGGATTTCTAGCGTTTTTCAAACATTTACAGTTGTTTTACAAACATTTTCATACTTACAGTTCATATACATTTTCAATACTTACAGTTCACTTACTTACAAATTCTTACATACAAATTAAGACACTAAATACTTATGATCTCACCAGCTTTAAAGCTGATACTCGCTTTCAAAATTACTTGTATCCTCAGGTCATCATAGACAGGTACCGATGCAAGGAGAAGGGAAGATGGAGCTTGTTCAAGACTCATCTTTCATTTTGATTTATGCTTTAGTGTTTATCAAAATTTGACAGAACACTTGTATAATAATTATATTATTAATGCAATGGATGATGTTGTTGCTTGTTTACTACTTTTCATTGTTGTGATACTGTACATGACGTCCTCCGCCCCAGAACGTTTCCGCCGTTCTTGGTTTTGGGGTGTGACAAATTGGTATCAGAGCATTGTTTATAGTGAATTAAGTATATCAACCCATAAAAGATATACTAACTATAAATACATAAGGGATTAAAAATACTCTGACCAAGAGTTTATACTTTAAATAATAAAATATTTAAGTAAGTATACGTGCCTACATTCATACTAAAATCAGTGTCACTAGGATAGTACAAAAGAATTACAATTGTTGGGCAACACAAGTGGGCTTAGAGACATATGGTCAAAACTGGGAAGATATAGCTTGATCAACTATATTATCCGAGGGTTGACTAGCATGTGCCTAAGTTTAATTGTGTGGTTGCAACAATGCTAAAATCTTACCAACCCTACCACAATGAGAACAATAGAACATAACATTAAAAAAATTAAAATACTATAGGAGTATTTGGTGTTACTATAAGTACTTTATACTTGAGAACTAAAACGGGATCTTCATTACTAAGTTGATAGTTGCTAAGTGGATACACTAAGGCTATATGTAATTAGGATGTTATAGACTTAGAATCTGTGGAAATTTTACTTCACCCCTATTCTATGTGAATATGGAGTTCAGGTCACTTATTCGAAGGTCTATCCTGTTTAGATTACACATAGCTGGTATGCACTTCACAAATAACGATGTAACTAATGAAGGTTTTCTAAATAATTATCTAGATAGTTCGTCTAATAATTATTCTCTTACCCTAAATTCTTGCATAGAAAACATAGCTGGACTCCATCCCCACGACAACCAGTATCTTCCGAATGAAGTCATAGCTGGTTAGTTTGGAGAAGAACCAGAGAATGATCATCCTATCCCCTTGAATGATCGCCATGATGAAGACCTTTCGTATGATGCTAACTCCGAACCAGAGGTTGAGAACCTACCCTAAGCAGCTTCCTTTCCAATTCCTAACCCTCGTCCGGCTTTTCATGGCCCGACCCTGAGTGAGTGGAATGCTTGGAAACATGGAGCCAAGGACAAGATCAGCCCATGCCATTTAATGGCGACCGAAGCTTTTACAACTTGAGCAATGGGGGCTCAGCAGATAGAGTCTTGCCAATCTTGGTCCGCAGAGTGGCCCGAAATGAGATTCAAGGTAGGACAGCCTTACATCAGATTACCGAAGTTGTCGCCGATGCAAGAATGCATACCCTCCGCACCATTCGTCTAGAAGATGCTCACGAGAGATCAGCGAGAAACCATGAAACCCTGCTGCAAGCACTAGCTGAATCACGAGCCGAAGTCATAGAGCTCCGAGTACACCAGAGGGTGTACGAAAGACACCTACTTGATGTAGAACGTCAACTGGCTGAACTGAGAGTTCACCAGAGGGGTGACCATCGTCAGTAGTAGACTCTTTACTTTGCTTCCCTTGTTAGAAAGTAATCGTTTTCTGTCTTTGCCTGATGTGGCATTTTACATGAAATTACCTTGTACTGTAAGTACTTCTAGTTAGGTCCTTATGCTGTCAGGAACTATCTTCTGCGGATATGATGTAAGACCTTTACAAGGTCATTTTCCCGAATCTTTACGTCGTGAATATCCAAGATATTGACAGCCGACTAACTTCTGTGTCATTCTTCACTCAAGTACTCTTATCATACTTTCATTGGGGTCTATCTGAAACATGCTTTAGTCAAGTCATTGGACTATAGTAAATTATCTCCGAAGACATTTCCAAGTCACTTTCAGTGGTTGGATCCTGTTATTCACCAACCCACGATACCTCGGCTTGAACGACAAACGTCTTGAGACCATTCTACGAACGTACTTCTACCCATTACTAGTACTGCATCATAGGGATGTAGGTAAACCTTCGCGAACATACTTCCATTCCGTGCTAGGACTGCATCATAGGGATGTAGGTCAAACTTTCGAGAACATACTCTTACTCTTTTCTTGAGCAATCTAAGTACATCTAGGGTCAACCAGAATCGCTCACAAATCCTTACCTTTCGTGTTACAGAATCATGTCGTCATCAGGAAACAATCAGTCGAGCAACGAAACCCCTATCCTCCATATAGACACCGCTACTTTACAAGCTGCAGTAGCAGCTGCTGTGACAACTTTCCTTACACACATCAACTCAGGCAACACAAACAAGATTGAAAAAGGAGTCGAGAGTTTAGATGGTAGTACCAAACCGGGAAACCAACAAACTGTAACAGTCACTGGCTCACAAAGCCGAAGGACAGAGAACAAGAAACGAAAGCGTCAAGCCCAGAAAGAACGCAAGAAATCCCAAAGGCTGGCTATGCAACAGCAACAAGTGGAAACCCCTTCCATCCCAGTACCGAGCAGGCCATACGAGGGAAAACTCCCAAAGTGTGATAAGTGTAGTTTCCATCATCATGGGGCTTGTCATGAGATGCAATGTTGCAATTTCCTAAAAATAGGGCACCATGCTCGTGGCTGTGGAGCACCGGCGCGACCCATCACTCAAGTCCCTTTCAGCGGGACTAACCTTACACACGAGAGTAGTTATAACACTGAACGCTTTCAGAAGCAATTTTCAAAGTGGAGTAACGAGGAAGGCACTCGTGTCCACATAACACTGGCTAAGCACCGCAATCCCGTCACCAGTGCAAGTACTAGCCAGTCATGCCACCAATGCGGTGAAATAGGGCACTTCAAGAAAGATTTCCCGATAGCAAAGAACTCGGGTGCTGATGGGAAGATTCTCAGGATCACAGCTGCAGGAGAGCCTACGCCGGAACCCTCGTTAATGTAACTTAGGCGTGTTGTTGTAAAAGACTTATAAACTATCCAGGACTAGTGCAACTAGAGTCTTACCTTTTGCGAGATCTTATCTATATAGGGATTCTCGTGCTGCGTATACTTGTCTTTTGTAGTATATCTTATTCGCAGCAATAGTCTTGTGGTATATCTAAAGTACTGTAACTATGTTCATGGTTGCACGGTTGTGTTTTGTCTATAAACGTCTTATGTTCAAATCTAATGTCTTTAAGTTTCAGTATGATTCCGACATTATCATACGACTCGATTCAATTTGTTCTTCACCAAAAACAGCTTTTTACGTACATCTCTTTCTTCTAGATCACTTTTCCAGCGAAGCCGTCATATCAGAACACCGAAGTACTCATGCCAGGAGTACCTCTTAGTTATTTTCTTTCCGAAGAAATCCCCGAAGTACCACTCGTGCAGTACGTCAAGTTCAATCCAAGGATTCATGCGATTGATCTATCACTGAGGAAGGTATACATAAGAGTGATATATAATCAAGCTTCTACAGGTTTAGAATTGATGATTCCACTTTAACTTCTTTTCCCCGATGGGATGTGAGCTTAAGGAAGAATCAGTTATTCGACTACCTTTTCAATCTTAATTAGATACGACTCGTATACCCGAAGTTGTGATTGTGAAACCATGTATGAATTCTAATATGAACTTCAGGACGGAGAACTACTTAAGACTACGAGTAATCACATCATCAAGTGAACAAACTTAGAACCTAGTACGACTCTTGTAAACAGATCGCCCTATAGTCTAAACACCTACGGAGATACCAGAACAGTACAAACAACTTAACGAACTGCACAACGATAGAATAAGAAGACTAGGCTTCTCACCCTGGAGAAACCCCAGTCTTATTCTCCCAGAGATCGACAGATTGCATCGTATGTGCCTCGGATATCGAGGACTCCGTCAAGATTTTTCATTAAAAATCGTTATCTCTGCCGCACATAGATGAAATGGTTGAGCAAACGCAAGGAAAGAATTACTTTCAGAAAAGGATTTGAGATCCGAATATCACCAGTTCGAGTGTTAGGGAAGGATGTCCGTAAGACTATCTTCCGAACTCAATACGGACACTTCGAGTCTGTAGTGATACCTTTCGGATAGGACCAATACGCCCATAGTTTCAAGAACTATATGAGTAGGGTATGTCTTTCTTACTTGGTTCAGTTCGTCATTTCTCCATGTAATGACTTACTTATCTACCCTCGTATTAAGAAGAAAACCCATGGAAACATTACCTTCAGAGGAACTTTTAGCGAAGTTCTCTAGGCACGAGTTTTGAAATTGAAGAGTCAAATTTCTATGACACATTGTTAGTAATGTGGGAAGTTTTGAGTACTTTTTCAATTTGTCAAAGCCGTTGAGCATTTGTCGACACCAGAGATGCCGACAGTCATTCGCCAAATTCTAGGTCTTACCGACCTACCGTCTTAGTTCATTCAGAACTCCTCGCAAATTACAGAAACCCGTACGACTTTGACCCAGCAAGGGGTGACCTTTGACTGGGAAGTTAAGCAAGAAGAGGAACCTTTGGAATTCCAAGTGAGTGACAAAGCTCTTTAGGTTAACTCACTCTGGGAATGGCTTAATACGCTTCGTATCGCGTGGAAAGCTAAATCCAATATAGTTAGGACCCCCGAGATTCTTATCAGAATCAGTCCTGTGCCTCGCACAAACTAGACCTACTCCGCGAACTCAGTAACGTACATTATACTCTTCGCGTCTCTATCGTGAAACCATACCTTTCCGTTAGGACTCTTGTAAGCCCACTCGTCGAGATCCTCGCCTTCCTATTAGAACTGTAGTAACCCTCGACCGAGAGGTCAAGCGGACGAAGCAGCGCCATCGCCCGATAGTGAAGGTTCATTGGGATTCCAACCGAGAACCCGATTTCACTTAGGTGCGCTAGAACCAATCGATTAGGAAGTTTCCTCCTCGCGACTCGATCATTCGTGCATACTTCCTCGCCTAAATTCTAATTTCGGGACCAAATTCCCTTCAACAGGGGGATGATGTGACAACCCGAAATCTCCATTCTGAACAAACCATTTGAAGCCAATAGAAGTAGAACAGTTACAGTGAAAACTCAGATTTCGAGTATAAGTTTGGCAGTTTTCAGGATTTTACACTTAAGGAGATATTAGGAGAGTGGATACACTAGGGTTTTGTGAAACATTGTTATTCCAATACTCTAGGAAATTAGAATTCGTTTCAGGAATAAAAATATTTTCTGCCAAAAATATCTCAGGACTATAAATAGAATTCTGAACCAAATTGGTTCATTTGTTGAATTCCATTTAGAGAAAAGTCAAAATTCTCTCTCACGGATCTTCGGGTTTTTATCCTAAATTGTGAGTACTTCGATCTAGTTATGTTATATAGCTTAGATTGTGTTTAGAAACGCCAATTACATATCAAATCTGTGAGATTCGGGAGTTTACCGCGCAAGAACATTCTTGGGGAGTAAACTCCAATATGTGGCTTAAATGCTACTTAGTCCTTTCCCCGTGATTTGTAACTACCTTAGACTTGTATGCTAGTGTGTATATGACTAGAAAACATCAAAATCGGATTAAAACCCCAAGATTTGGGAGTTTACCGCCCAAGAACACTTGGGGAGTAAACTCCATTTTAAGGTCCTAAGGTGTCCCAAAGTCCCTCAAAGCCTTGGAACTCCAACTAGAAGCCTCCATTTCATGCTTTAGACCACAAAACAATTAGGAATCATGGCTAGAAGTGAGTTCACGGCCAAGGAAGTTCTTGGGCGGTGAACTCCATGTTAAGTGCCCAAAGTGCCCTAAATGCCTTCATTGAACCAATAGACTAGCATAGCACATTACCTTGATGTGTCTAAGACCCAAAGCAATCAAAATACCAACACCTAGGGGTTTTCACGGCCGTAAACACATGGCCAATTGGTTCATGGGCCGAAAACTCTAAATAGGGGTGTTTTGATGCCACAAACACATCCTAAGGCTTAGGCTTAAATTAGGACAAGTACTCTAAAGTGTTTATAGCCTAGAAAACATAAGGAATCACATGTATTGAGGAGTTTACGGCCAAGACAAGTTCTTGGGCCGTAAACACCTATAAAGGGGTCAAATGACACCCTAACTCCTTCCTTATGCCTAGAAACCAACATAGATCATTACCTTGAAATGTTTGAGACTTGAAAACACCATAAACACCCTCCCAAGGGAGTTTACGACCGTAAAATCCAAGGGAATATAGCCCCAGGGCCGTAAACTCCTCAAAGGAGTTATTAGGAAGCCCAAACACTTGTTTAAGCCTTGAAGCAATTCACCACATGAGTTGTATAAATGTTAGACTTCATTTAGGGACTTGGTTGAGAGTTTACGGCCAGGAGTTTACTCCCCTGGGCCGTAAACTCCAAAACATATGGCCATTAGACCATAAACTCCCATTAGGGGCATTGCACTCCTTTGTTGCAACCCATTAGCCTCCTAGCACTTGACCAAAAGTGTTTTCCTCGCGTTTAAATGTTTATACTTGTATAATTAGTGTTTTAATCACTAATTATTTATATACATATGTCTTCATATGTAATTAGGATCATTGTGTGTGTGACAACCCGAAATTTCCATTCTGTACAAACTATATCACTTCAATAGAAGTTATAGCAATCACAGTTAATTTTCAGACTTTTTCGCGTAAGTTTGAGTAATTCAGGGTTTACACTTCAGGAAATATCAGGAGAGTGGGCGCACTAGGGTTTTGTGTAACACTGTTATTCCAACACTCTATTATATTAGAGATCATTTCAGGAATAAAAATATTTTCTGCCAAAGTATCTCAGGACTATAAATAGATTTCTGAACCAAATTTATTCATTATTCACATTTCCAACTAGAGAAAAGCCATTTTCTCTCTGACGGATCTTCGGGTTTTTATCCCAAATTGTGAGTAACTCTTTCTAGTAGTGTTAGAATGCTTATTATGTGCTTATAACATGATTTAGAAGGCTAAATCACTAGATCTAGGAGTTTACTCCCCAAGGTGTTCTTGGGCGGTAAACTCCCGAAACGAAGCCAAAACCGACCCTTGTGTTATGCAACTGCCTTAGACTCATATGTATGTGTGTTAGGGACAAGAAAACAACCTAGAATCACCCAAGTTTGGGAGTTCACAGCCCAAGAGTTTCTTAGGCCGTAAATTCCCTTTTCAAACACAAAATGGTGTTTTAAGGCACCTAAGGCTTTAAGACTTTTATCAAGACTAGTTCCCATTTAATCTAAGGCCTTAAACACATCAAAATCACTTATCAAAGTGATTTTACGGCCAAGACTTGTTCTTGGGCCGTAAACATGAAAGGATGGCACCAAAGTGTGCCTAATGCCTTCATATGCTTTAGATAAAAGTCTAGAACCTATCCTTCATATGCAAGAGACTTGAAAACAACAAAAACACCATTCCAAGGGAGTTTACGGCCGTAAACTCCAAAGGAAATGGCCTCAGGGCCGTAAACTCCTAAATGGAGTGTTTCTATACCTTAAACCCTTCCAAGAATTTAACCACCAAGTTGGAATAATTCTAGGAATCATTTGGAACTTCAAAACACACAAAACACCCATGGTTGGGAGTTTACGGCCGTAAACTCAATAGTTTACAACCGTAAACTCCATGTGTGTTAGTATATGAGGAGTAAACTCATATATGGGGTCCTTTGGAACCCTAAACACAAGTACCTTGTCCCACAATAGCTTAGATGCAATCCTTAGGGCTTAAAACCCTTATATAAAGTGTTTATTATGTCTAGGATGTCTTAGCTTTATCAATTAGTAACTTAAGACTAATTGAGTGCATATATGTGTGATTATATGTTCATTAGGATCGTAGTGTGTGTACAAGTCCTCGCTTGACACCTAGCAATCCTATACCGTTCAGTTCATCCCAATCACCAACTACAGGTGAGTTCATACCCCTTAATCAATGATTTAAATGATTTTAAATGCTTTAATGGGGGGGGGGAATACAAGTAGAAAACATTATGTTATTAAATCAATCTTATGTATTTTATAACTGTGTTTTCACTCAGTAGATTTCACATATTTCAAAAGGTGTCACATGAAATGGTTTTCTATCTTAAAATACTTTGATAACAAAAGTATTAGTTTTGAAATGTTTAATGACATCAAGTCACTCTTTATTATAATTTCAAAACTCCTAGATATCTTGCAAAACCATTATTTTACCTTCTTGAATCAAACTATACCTATGCGCATATGTTCATTTATATGTTAGAGATTATAGTTTTCATCCTTCGTTCGGTTTCCCACACCCTGGTTCATCGAGGGTGCATAAATCTACTTGAACAACCACATACTTTCCAGTTAATTATCATAGGGATAGTAAGAAGAAACAAAACATTATTCCTATTACAAGGAATCACACAAGAGTCAGTTCATTCATGAGTCCATACCAGTACATTACCTGATACATGAGTACAATTACAGTTGATTACATGATACCTGAGTACGTTTACATATACTTACTTGATACATGATTACGCTTACATGAACACATTACATGAATACCATACAGGAACATTGTTACTTAGGTGCATTATCCTGTATTTACTTACCTGGATACTTGTACTTAGAATTACGAGGATGATTTATTAGTATTTACTGTGTAAATTATCTTTCCTGTCCCAGTTCAATGGGATGATTCAGCGGGACTTACCATTCCGAACCCCACTGATTAGCACCATTGGTCGATGAATGTCTACGGATGTTTAAGGTTATTACTTACTTAGTAGTCAGTGACGGGACTAACCATCCCTCTGTCCAACTGTTGCAACAGTGGATGAGATGTGAATCTTCGGAGGATCATTAGGTTAACGATCGATATTAGGAGATCGATGTTGGGACTAACCCTCCCTCCACCCTACTGCCGCTACAGAGGATGAGGGGACACTCTTCGGATATCCATAGGGTCTATCTTTCGCTTCGGTGATGTCGTGTTTGTCCTGGTAACCCAAGACAATAACACTTACATGATTATATTTTCCTGTTTACTTTATTTTGTGATACTTTCACATAAACGAGGAGTTAGACTAAGTACATTAGTACTAGTCAATAGAAAGGAAAAGTTATCATATTACTTACAAAACATTCGGGTCTTGGTAGAAGAATACACTTCATACTTACAAAACATTCGGGTCTTGGTAGAAGACTACACTTCATACTTACAAAACATTCGGGTCTTGGTAGAAGACTACACTTCATACTTATAGAACATTCGGGTCTTGGTAGAAGACTACATAGTCATAACAAAACATTCGGGTCTTGGTAGAAGACTAGACTTCCTACTTATAGAACATTCGGGTCTTGGTAGAAGACTACATAGTCATAACAAAACATTTGGGTCTTGGTAGAAGACTACACTTCATACTTATAGAAAATAAGGGTTTTTCTAGGGTTTTTCATACTTACATCAACATCTTCACTTAAAGGTTTGCATGGCCTTCATGATAGATTTACATAAGCATGATAATGAAACTTAAATACTTATGAATTCACCAGCTTTAAAGCTGATACTCGCTTTCAAAATAACTTGTATTCTCAGGTCAACAGTAGACAGGTACGATGGCCAGCTTTTGAGAAGACGGAGAAGACAAGACTTGTCTTCTATTTTGATTGTATATTTTTGGTGTCTTACTACAATGAAAGAACACACATGTATTAAAATTCTACTTGTAATGCAATGGATGATGTTGTTGCTTGTTTATTATATTACACTGTTGTGATACTGTACATGACGTCCTCCACCCCTGAACGTTTCCGATGTTCGTGGTTTTGGGGTGTGACAGTGTGTGTCTAAAGTCTTCACTTGACACCGAGCACTTGCCAGATCCTTCCTTACGATAACAGTCCGTTCAATTCCAGTCACTTACTACAGGTGAGTTCATACCCCTTAACTAATGTTTTAAACTATTTTTAAATGTTTTATGGGGGGGATACAAGTAGAATCATGCTAGTTATTATATCAATCACATGTGATTAATAAGTAGAATTATGCTAGTTATTATATCAATCACATGTGATTAATATACAGCATTCAAATGATTTGGCTACTTATTAGCCGTTTTGCCAAACAGTTTCCTTCAAATGATTTTTATAAACATTTTATATGTTTTAAACTCCTTATTACACTGTACATTTTACTATGTATATTACATTTCAAACTTATTTACAATTGTGTTTCAAACAAATGCTCTTTACACTAAACTGTTTTATCAAACCCATGCCTTCAAAACCATTTTATAGATCGACATCAAGTCGGTCTTTTCTTAGAAAATATTTATGTTCAAATGTTTTACAAATCTTATTTTATGCTTTAAATTATAGATTGCATGCCTCTATATGTATAGTTATATAAGAAATGTTTAAAAGACTTAGGAAGGCTATCCACCCTATTTCCTTTTCGCGCTTGAGATGTAGTCTGGTGGGATATCGGGTACTCGTCTGAAGGTCGTTTAAATATTAGTTATATATCATGTGTACATATATAGTCATAAAAGGTCCTTCCAGTTCATCCCATGCCCTTGGGTAGCAAGGGTATACATCCATGTCCATACGTACCAGTTAGATTACTAGTAAACTACCATATAGGTAGTTTAGGAAGATACTAGAACAATTACTAGAATGCGATATCATACAATGAGTCAGTTCATTCATGATTCAATACTTTCTAGAACATTACAGTACATTACATATACTACGATACTAGGAACAGAACATATACAACGATACTAGAATGATTACATTACTATACTTGCTAGGTAGAGAGCACGTACATTACAGCTAGAACAATTCATTACATTACACTTACATTAATACGTTCATAAAATTGTGATCCACTGTATCGGAACATGCCTTAAATGTCATGGCCCGAGTTGTAGCCAGAGTCTCTTGAAGGGATAGCGTGAGTTTGTGTATAGATCTATACTGGATTGACTATCCTACACCTTGCTGCTAGCTACAGCGGGACCTGCAGGTTTGCGGGTGCCAAACGTCATACCTTTTTAGGACTATACTTTGTCGTTGTTACCAGTCGATAGTATGGTGCAATTAATCACATGATGCCTTAATATAAATCCAGTTTAAGGTAGTTAGTACAACAATAGTTCTTATAGCGCTATGTTTTAGTACTACATTAATTTTCCCTGTACATATATTTAGTGATCTTTTCACTTAAACTATAAATGTAAAAACTATATTTTGATAATGATAGTTACACTTGGGAAAATTACACACTTTTACAAGAGACGAACATATAGAACAGTTAAGTCTTGGTAGAAGACTACATTGAGAACAGTTAGGTCTTGGTAGAAGACACCCTTATATAATAGTAGGAATCATAGGGATTTCTAGAGTTTTTCAAACATTTACAGTTGTTTTACAAACATTTTCATACTTACAGTTCATATACATTTTCAATACTTACAATTCACTTACTTACAAATTCTTACATACAAATTAAGACACTAAATACTTATGATCTCACCAGCTTTAAAGCTGATACTCGCTTTCAAAATTACTTGTATCCTCAGGTCATCATAGACAGGTACCGATGCAAGGAGAAGGGAAGATGGATCTTGTTCAAGACTCATCTTTCATTTTGATTTATGCTTTAGTGTTTATCAAAATTTGACAGAACACTTGTATAATAATTATATTATTAATGCAATGGATGATGTTGTTGCTTGTTTACTACTTTTCATTGTTGTGATATTGTACATGACGTCCTCCGCCCCAGAACGTTTCCGCCGTTCTTGGTTTTGGGGTGTGACAGATATCGTTATGGGGGTATGCCTTAGAGACTGTCGCCCATATCTTTAATTTAGTCATAAAAAAGAAGGTTGCCAAAACACCTCACGAGATGTGGACAGTGAAGGTTCCCTCGTTGGCACATATCAAGGTTTGGGGTTGTGAAGCTTTTGTTAGACAAGAGATTTATGACAAGCTTGAACCTCGAAGTGAGTGGTTTATTTTCATCAGCTACCCACAGAAGTCCTTTAGATACTTGTTCTACAGATCTAGTGAGAACGTGGTCTTCGTAGCACGAAGGGGAGTTTTCCGCGAGATGGAACTCATATGCTAAGCGGACAATGGGAGTATAATTGATATTAAGGAAATTAAAGAGTCAAGCGATGAAGGAACCTCTAACACTAACGCTCAACCCGAGGAAGAAATTTTTGTTGAACCAATTGATGATTCGTTACCTCTTAGGCGTTGTACTCGAGTTAGAATGACACCAAAGTTTTATGGGTTTCATATTACTACAGATGGTGATACGTTTATCAGTGATAGTACACTGGTAAATTTGGATGAGCCTTCTAACTACAAGGAAGCCATGGCGGTCCCTGAGTCTGGTAAACAAAAAGAGGCAATGGACAGCGAGATCCAATCCATGTATGACAATCACGTTTGGAACTTGGTTGACAATGTACCAGATCGTAAGACATTTGGGTGCAAATGGATCTTCAAGAAGAAGATTGACATGGATGGAAAGGTAAACTCATTCAAGCCATGGCTCGTTGCGAAGGGCTTTAGTCAAACCCCAGGGGTTGACTATGTTGAGACCTTCTCACCGGTAGCTAAGATCAAATCTATTAGGGTTATGTTGGCCATAGTTGTGTTTCATGATTATGAAATATGGCAGATGGATGTCAGAACCACTTTCCTTAATGGAAAGTTGGTTGAAGATGTTTACCTGAGTCAGCCAGAGGTTTTTGTAGATGCTAAGTACCCCAATAGAGTATGTAAGATTGAGAAGTCAATTTATGCATTGAAAAAAGCTTCTCGTAGATGGAATCTTTGCTTTGATGAGAAGGTCAAGGAGTTTGGCTTCTCTAGGAGTGAGGATGAGTCATGTGTATATGTCAAAGATAGTGGGAGTATAGTTAGCTTTCTAGTATTATATGTTGATGACATACTGCTCATAGGAAATGACGTTCCAACCTTGCAGGAGGTTAAGTCTTGGCTTGGAAAGTGTTTTGCTATGAAGGATCTAGGAGAGGCATCTTATATTTTGGGAATAAGGATCTTGAGAAATAGGAGTAGAAGACTATTTGGACTTAGTCAAAGTACCTACCTAGATAAAGTGCTAAAGCGTTCTAGCATGGAGAATTCCAAAAAGGAGAATTACCTATCCAGAGCAACACCAAGATGAGTAAGACTCAGAGTCCAAGTACCGATGCCGAGATAGTAGAAATGAGTCGAGTTTCATATGCTTCCGTCGTTGGCTCGATCATGTATGTTATGACATGTACTCACCCTGATGTGGCTTTTTCTTTAAGCATTGTTAGTTGATATCAAGGAGACCTAGGTAAGGCTCATTGGATAGCAGTTAAGAATATTCTTAAGTATCTACGAAGGAAAAAGGATGAGGTCCTTGTACTTGGTGGCAGTGATGACTTGAGAGTTACTGGTTATAGTTATGCCAGTTTTCAGACAGACCAAGACAACTTCCATTCTCGGTCTGGTTGGGTGTTTACACTCAATGGAGGAGCAGTGACTTGGAAACGTTCCAAGCAGGAGACCGTGGCTGATTCAACATGTGATTCAAAGTATATAGCTGCGAGCGAAGCGTCAAAGGAGGCTATATGGTTGAAGAACTTCATTGTAGACCTTGGTGTTGTGTCAGTCATAAAGGAGCCCATGGAGATTTTCTGCGATAATGAAGGAGCGGTTGCCTTGACCAAGGAACCAAGGGATCATGCAAGATCCAGACATATCGACAGAAAATACCACTTCATCAGACATTAGGTAGAAGGACTCTTCGTCGTCAAGAAGGTATCATCATAAGAGAATCCTACATATCCCTTGACAAAGGGCCTAAGTAGGATTAAGCACGTTCAGCATGTGGGGAGCGTTGTTCTGAAGGACGACATTAGTTTTAGTGATTAAATAGATATTTCAGAAACTTGTAACAATATAAATGTAATTGACATTTGATGATTAAGTAATGGAGATTTATTTATGAAGTAAGTAGTGAATTAAGACTGTCATGAATTGGCTTGTGGATTGTCTAAGTGTTTAGACATAGCAAATGTTTGCTGCAACATTCATAAGTACTCCTGAAATGGGGATTTGAGTATTGGATTAAATCCACGCTCATAGAATTACTTCATGGAATTCATCACGAGTAATTACGAGATGATAATATCGTATAGTCTTTAAACTAAGATATATATTAGTTGTTGTTTACAAGTTAGTTGTGCATTGATAATGCGTAAACGCATCAGTAAATTGATGTTATAAAACGTATTGTTGTGCATGATTTGATGATTAAATAGTACAAGCATGTAAGTCAAAGTTTATCTGTTCCTTTTATCCCAATGGGTAAAAGCGATATCCTGGGCCCCTTGATGATTTTGTGTTGACTTATGTGTCGGGACCAGTCAAGAGTGAATTGATGTGTTCAATTAAGTTCTTCGTCATACAAATCAGAAATCAAGAAAAAAAACATTTGGACAATGAGAATGATTCTATTCCATGTATTTGTCCACATGATATCTTGTAGAATGGAGAATTATATGATCCCTTATCTTAAGGACACACAACTGACTAGGTCAGAATTCAACGACTTTTGAGAGCTACGATTGCTGGTCAAATTTTGAAGTTATACTTGTAATTATAGTTATTAGACTTATCCAAGTGGAACTATTGGATTAGGTTTCTAATCCCAAAACTATAACTGGTATGTACTTGATTTGATAGTAGCATGGTCCTTTTGGTTTGCCTTCACCCTAGCGACTTAACAGGATGACTTTTGGAGAGAGATGTTGAATTTATTATTTGGAATAATAAATTGATTTATTAATGTATCATGTAAACAATATATTAATTAGAAATCATGTTATTTAATTAGTATTTAATCACAAATTAATTTGGAATTAATTTCAGGATTAAAGGAATTGATTAAAAGACTAGGGGCTGTTTTTCAAATCATTGATAGTTGTGAAACTGGGCTATTGGACTCCTTAGAGTGGAGTGGACGAAAAATATAGGGAGGCCCTATAGATTTTTTCCAAGGCTCCCTAATAAGGGTCAATGGGCTACCAAATCCTTAAGCAGGAAATTAGGGTTTCCTCCAGAAAACCCTAGCATCCCATAACTATATAAAGACCTGTTGGATAAGGTGTCTAAGTCCATAACTATTTCTGGTAAGTACTTGACCCGACCCGGCATGGTCCATTTGGGTTGCATGGCACCATGCAATTGGATAAACTAAATGAGAGAAATAACACATATGAGTTATTAATATATTATAAGTTCTAATATATTAATAATATTGTTTAATTAGTTTTGACAAAGAATTAATTTAGAATTAATTAAGTGATCAAAAGATAACTAATTAAATATATGGGTAGATTATGTAAATCTTCCATATCTTATATAGTGGGCTAAGAGGCTCCATGGATTATCAAGTTGGGTTCCACCCATAAGATGCACCATGGATGCTCCATGGAGTTAACCCGTGGATCAAGAAATGAAGAGTTATGGAACATTAGGCTTTACCTAATATCACACACTACATAAGCAATGTGTTTCTTCCCAAAATCGGCTACACTAAGAAACAAGAGGGCTTGGCCGATTTTGCATGTGTTAGAGTATTCTCTCAAGTTTATTCTTTGCATTTGGTGTTGTGTGAAGCATTTGAGGCATCACACTTGAGGTGCTAGGCTCACAAGGTTTCAAGGAACACTTTCAACAACAAGGTATGTAGTTCTATCTTTTATACAAAGAAAATTGTACCCCATGTATGCTAGATAGGTTCATAACCTTGGAAAACAACTTTGCATGATTATTAGACAAACATAGATCCAAGGTTATTAGGGTTGCATGTACACTTAGGAAGTGTTAGAATGCTCAAAACCCATCAGTAGTATCAGAGCCTAGGCTTGCTTACTTGATTTTTGTGCAAACTGCTTGAAAAATCGAGTTTTCTACTTTCTGCCCGTATGAACTTGCCGAGTCCATGGGGGGACTCGACGAGTCCATGACCAAATGCAAACTACTCGTCGAGTCAGTTCATGCACTCGATGAGTAGAGGCTGCAGTTTTCAGAATTTCGATTTTTGTTGCTGGAAATGGACTAGGAACATTACCCTAAACTGTTTTGGTGTTTTAAAACTTGTTTTAGTTGGTGTAATGTTCATGTTAATCCATTTACAATGACATATTATCAAAATTACAAGTTTTTAAGTGTAATTTTTTATTCATGAAAGTGTTCATATTCATGTTCTTCATCTTATGATGCTTAGATGATCATAAGAATTATTTGTAACCTATGTGGTAGATTAATTCATGATCATTATGTGTTTTAATGGAGTCCATAACTTGTCCTCAAGTTATGGAAAACCAAAAGTCACTTTGTTTTAAAACTATTCAAAGAACACATGGGTTATAAAAATGAAGAGTCTTCATTTTTAATACTCTAATTAACTCATAAGTTACAAGAAATGAAAAGTTTTGAAAGTTTACAAAACTTTCCCTCAAGTTTTGGAACAAGTAAAGTCTTGATTAAAACTTTAGTTCCAACCCTTAAATTTTAAAAGTTAAAATTCAACCCTTATACTTATAATATTATAAGTTAATAATATATATATATATATATATATATATATATATATATGTATGTATATATATATATATATGTATGTATAAGATCAAAGTCGTCTTACCGCTAGTACGCCTCATTCACGAAGCCAGTCTATAAGGTGGGTATAAGGTTATTGCCTATAAAATGGCAACTTAATGGGTGTCCACTCTCACCCACCGCTTGCTTGACTGGTGGAGGGTCGTTAGTCGAACGGGTAGGACAAGGACTTACAAATTCTCATTAAAAGTATAATGATAATTATAAAGTAACTAAATGTTTTATTAAATTCCCAATCTTAGTTACTTTAGGAAAAATGTGAATAAGGTGCTAATCCATGAAATTACACTTTGTCTAAGTCGTTGGTGGAGCGTGTGTGGTTAACCGGCACACTAAATTGAACTTAACAAGGTAGGTAAAGGGTGACTTAATGTTTATCATAGTATCGATGGAGAGTGTGTGGTTAACCGGCACATCGATTGAGGGGTAATACATTAAGGGTACCAAGTGATTTGCATGGTTACTTCACACCTCGTTTTGTGATCCTTGGCATCCCAGTCACAAAACTTGGAGGGCACACTCGAGATTGAAACATGCCTTTAAAAAGTTCATTGAATCTCAAAAGAATCTAGGAGTTTCTAAGAATCAAATTAAATATTTTTAATATTTCGTCTTTGGTGGAAATTGGTGAATCGTCATTCACCTACCTTTCAAATATCTTATTACTTAGATTACGGCATACCTCTTCTAAGTATAATATATTGTGATTGGGTCCTGGCCTTAATACTACATTTGGGTGTTTTATTAAGGACTATCTCTATTTCTAAACTAAACTTTTCTTCTTTTCAGATGTCTGCAAACACTGCTGCTTCTGGCTCTAATCCTAATGGCTCCTTTTCTCTAATGAACTTGTGTGAGAAAGTCACTTTTGATGGATCCAACTTTAATGAATGGATCAGAAACATCCGAATGATTACCCGCTACGAGGACAAAGAATATGTCCTCGATAAGGAGCTTAAGGAGATTGATGAGACATTTGTTACTCCTCAAGAGATCGCTGACTTTAGGGTACATGAAAGGGATGCCACCAAGGTGGCATGCATCATGATGGCCACTATGACAACTGACCTCCAAAAGTCCTATGAGGACTTCTACCCTTTTGAAATGCACCAAGATTTGATGGAAATATACCATCAAAGTGCAAGACAAGAGAGGTATGAAATCATCTCCTCCATGATAACAACCCGAATGAAGGATGGTGAACCCATCACGGGCACATGCAAAAAATGCAAAGGTTTGTGGACCGCTTGTTGAAGCTCAATGTGAACCTCCCCGAGGAGCTTGCAATAGATATCATTTTACACTCCTTACCTTCATGTTATGATCAAATCCGCATGACATACAACATGAACAAGGAAGAGGTCACTCTCAGCAAACTTCAAGGACTCTTAAAGACCGTGGAAAGTGGTCTTAAGGGTAAGGCGGTTGTTACTACTCCTACTCCTACCAACTCCGCCCCTGTCTTGGCAATCGGGAAAGGACGAGGGAAGAAGAGAAAGAGCTCTTCGAAGGGTACCAAGGCTAGGACCCTTGAAGGATCTTCTTCAAGTGGAACCAAGAAAGGTTTCATTAATCCTTCTTCTGACCCAAAAGAGGTTGAATGCTTCTATTTCCATGAAAAGGCACATTAGAAGCGGAACTGCCCAAAGTACCAGCAAGATGTGAAGGATGGGAAAGTCAAACCCAACCATGCAGGTATTTACATTATCTTATCTAATAACTCACCCCATTCTAACTCGTGGGTCCTTGATACCGGTTGTGGTATTCATATATGTTCTGATGTGCAGGGACTAAGAAGAAGTGAGAATGTGGAGCAAGGAAGAATAAACTTGATCATGGGAAACAGGAAAGCTTCACCTGTCACCAAGATTGGAGTTTATACTTTATCGCTAAGTAGTGGGTTTAGTTTAGATTTGAATAATTTTGTTATTCGCCAGAAATGACAAGAAATATTATTTCCTTTCATGCATTGTATAAACAAGGTTTTACCTTTTCATTTGATAATGAAGTTGGTTCGATTAATGCTTTCTTTAATAATGTTCTTTATTTTAAAGCATTACCTTGTGATGGTGTGTATGAAACTGTATATGTGGTTGATAACTTAGGAAATAATGTTTTGTGTATTGATTCTCTTAATAATAATAACTTGGATAAAGCATCATTATGGCATTGTCGTCTTGGACATATAAGCAAGAAACGCATAGGCCAACTCCAAAAGGATGGAGTCTTGGAGTCATTTGACCTAAAGTCAGATGATAGTTGCGAATCATGCTTACTTGGAAAAATAACAAAGTCACCCTTCACAGGTTCTTGTGAGAGGGGTGAAGGTTTGTTGGACCTTGTACACACGGATGTGTGTGGACCATTCAAACATGCCACAAGGGATGCTAATCGTTATTATTTGACTTTTACTGATGATTACAGTAGATATGGATATGTATACTTAATCAAGCATAAGTCAGAGACTTTCGAAAGGTTTAAGGAATTTAAACAGGAAGTCGAGGATCAGTTGGGCAGGAACATTAAGATGCTTCGATCCGATCGAGGTGGTGAGTATCTTAGTTCTGAGTTCCTCGACTATCTTAGGGAATGTGGGATTGTCTCATAATTGACACCTCCCAGGACACCGCAGTTGAATCGTGTAGCTGAGAGGCGTAATCGAACCTTGTTGGATATGGTTCGTTCTATGATGAGTCGAGCTTCACTACCAATCTCATTCTGGGGGTATGCCTTAGAGACTGCCGCCCATATCCTTAATATAGTCCCTACAAAGAAAGTTGCCAAAACTCCTCATGAGATGTGGACTGGTAGAGTACCCAAACTAGACCACATCAAGATTTGGGGTTGCGAGGCTTTTGTGAGACGTGAGACTCATGATAAGCTTGAACCCCGAAGCGAGAGGTGTATTTTCATTGGCTACCCACAAAGATCCTTTGGTTACCTCTTCTACAGACCTAGTGATAATGTGGTCTTTATAGCAAGAAGAGGAGTCTTTCGTGAGAGAGAGTTTATAAGCCAATGAGACAGTGGGAGGCAAATTGACCTCGAAGAACTCCAAGAGTCAAGTGGTGAAGGAACTTCAAACCCTATCCCTCAACTTGAGGAGGAAACTCCTGTTGAGCAAATTGACGAGTCTGTACCTCTGAGGCGTTCCACGAGAGTTAGGAATGCACCTGAGAATTATTATGGTTTCCATATTACTGCGGAAGGTGAGACACTTATTAGTGATGAGACACTAGTAGGTCTGGATGAACCTAACAGTTACATTGAAGCCATGGTAGGCCCTGAGTCTGCTAAATGGAAAGAGGCTATGGATAGTGAGATACAATCCATGTATGCCAATCAAGTTTGGAACTTGGTTGAAAATGTACCAAGTCGTAAGACTGTAGGGTGCAAATGGATCTTCAAGAAGAAGACCGACATGGATGGTAATGTACACACTTATCGGGCTCGACTGGTTGCAAAGGGCTTCTCTCAAAATCCTAGAGTGGATTATGATGATACCTTTTCTCCAGTAGCCAAGATTAAGTCTATTAGGGTTATGTTAGCCAAAGCTGCATTTCATGATTATGAAATATGGAAAATGGATGTCAAAACCGTTTTCCTTAATGGAAAGTTGACTGAAGATGTTTACATGAGTCAGCCAGAAGGTTTTGTCAGTAACGAGTACCCTAATAGAGTGTGTAAGCTTGAGAAATCCATTTATGGATTAAAGCAAGCACCTCGCAGATGGAATCTTTGCTTTGATGAAAAACTCAAAGAATTTGGCTTTTCTAGGAGTGAAGATGAATCTTGTGTGTATGTCAAGGCTAGTGGGAGTATAGTTAGCTTTTTGGTATTGTATGTGGATGACATACTACTCATAGGAAATGACATCCCAACTCTGCAGGAAGTTAAGTCCTGACTTGGGAAGTGTTTCTCTATGAAGGACCTAAGAGAAGCTGCCTATATTCTAGGGATAAGGATTTTGAGAAACCGGAGTGAAAGAATAATTGGACTTAGTCAAAGTACCTACTTGGACAAGGTGTTGAAGAGATTCAGCATGCAGAACTCCAAGAAAGGAGAGTTACCCATACAGAGTAACGTCAGATTAAGTAAGACACAAAGCCCTAGTACTGAGGCTGAGATAGCAGAAATGAGTCAGGTGCCTTATGCTTCGGCAGGAGGCTCGATCATGTATGCTATGACTTGTACTCGACCTGATATAGCCTTTACCTTGAGCATGGTTAGCAGGCATCAGGGGAACCTTGGCAAGGCTCACTGGACGGTGGTAAATAATATTCTCAAGTACCTACAGAGGACTAAGGATTGGGTCCTTACCCTCGGTGGGAGTGATGACTTAAGAGTTGTAGGGTATTGTGATGCTGGTTTCCAGACTGATAGGGATAATTTCCGCTCTCAGTCGGGGTGGGTCTTCACCCTAAACGGAGGAGCAATCACTTGGAAGAGTTCCAAGCAGGAGACACTGGCTGATTCCACTTGTGAATCAGAGTATATAGCAGCGAGCGAGGCAACAAAGGAGGCTATATGGCTGAAGAACTTCATAGGAGACCTTGGATAAGGTGTCTAAGTCCATAACTATTTCGGGTAAGTACTTGACCCGACCCGGCATGGTCCATTTGGGTTGCATGGCACCATGCAATTGGATAAACTAAATGAGAGAAATAACACATATGAGTTATTAATATATTATAAGTTCTGATATATTAATAATATTGTTTAATTAGTTTTGATCAAGAATTCATTTAGAATTAATTTAGTGATCAAAAGATAACTAATTAAATATATGGGTAGATTATGTAAATCTTCCATATCTTATATAGTGGGCTAAGAGGCTCCATGGATTATCAAGTTGGGTTCCACCCATAAGATGCTCCATGGATGCTCCATGGAGTTAACCCGTGGATCAAGAAATGAAGAGTCATGGAACATTAGGCTTTACCTAATGTCACACACTATATAAGCAATGTGTTTCTCCCCAAAATCGGCTACACTAAGAAACAAGAGGGCTTGGCCGATTTTGCATGTGTTAGAGTATTCTCTCAAGTTTATTCTTTGCATTTGGTGTTGTGTGAAGCATTTGAGGCATCACACTTGAGGTGCTAGGCTCACAAGGTTTCAAGGAACACTTTCAACAACAAGGTATGTAGTTCTATCTTTTATACAAAGAAAATTGTACCCCATGTATGCTAGATAGGTTCATAACCTTGGAAAACAACTTTGCATGATTATTAGACAAACATAGATCCAAGGTTATTAGGGTTGTATGTACACTTAGGAAGTGTTAGAATGCTCAAAACCCATCAAGACCCCACATGTTAGGTATTTCGTCCACTGCATTCCTGCTGCAAACCCTAGCCGAAATTCGGAAGAATTACCTCCTCACATCTTCTTGCTAGTAGTGTTTGTGAACTATTAGAGGTGAAGCATTTGAGGCACTAAGCCTTCAAGAGTCAAGGATCTACAAGGAGTTCTTGTTATTAATATATAACAAGTAAGGTAAACATCATAACCTTTTCATTATTTGATTTTTCGAATTATATATGCTAGATCTAGGGTTTTGCTTTGGAATTCAATTTGCATGTTTAACTAGTGAAAAACTTAGATCCAAAGCAATTAGGGTTGCATGAACACATAGTATGTAGTTATGCTTAAAACCCATCACATACGACCAAACAGTCGAGAAATTCCTAGTCGTCACACTATGGTGACCTATAACCACGTCGTGGTAGATGAGGTGCCAATTAGCTTGATGCATTAAGTTGTTTTCTTCAATTCTAAGAGCTCTAAAGCTCAGATCTGGTCCAAAATGTGACCTAGAAGGATAAAGTTTCTAACTTTATCCATTAGAACCACCCAAAAGGTCCAAATCCCAAATCTCTAAGTCCTAAAAGGCTTAACAATGCAATAACTTAACCACTAAGCACTTATTCCATCAAGTCTAAAGTCCATCCTTTTCAAAAGTGACTCTAGCACCAAAACTAACCTAAAAGTTGGTGTTTTACAGACATGCATGTCCAATGTATGTCTTGAAACCAAATTAGGTCAAAATGAGGATTTATGACCTAAATCTCATGCATGGATTGAAACCCCAACCAAAATCCAAATCTAAGAGATTCATAAAGTTGCAAACTTTAAGAGATCTCACCATCCCAAAAAATAAGAACAAGAAGTTTATGGGACAAAAATCAAGATCTAGCAACCTGGAATGATAAAAATCGAATCTTGGACACTTACAAAGGTCCAGAAGAGTGCTAAGGTAAAGAATGGAGACTTGCTTGCTTGATGTTTGCTTCCTTCTTCCTCCTTCATCCGTCTTTAGCTTCAAGGAACACCAAAACTATCTCAATAATGAAGGAAAGTGATTAGGATTTTTTTTAGGGCTTAAGGGAGCTGATAGAGGCTGAGGATGAGCAAACTCTAGCCTTCTCATTCCTTTAAATAGGGATCAAACCCAGAAAAACAGGGTTTCAACGACAGGTTTCCACCACATCGTTGCCAATACTGCCACGCCGTGGTAGCTTAAATGAAACACGTGAACTCTTCTTGGCTCGCCACATCATGGGAATCCTTAAAATGATAATTTAATTATGAATATTACACCTTAAGATCTCGGCGTTACACTACAAACCAACTAACACCAAAATAGATAAGTCCTTAATCAAAGTTGGACTCTACCACATGGGCATGATAGGACAAAATAGATGACATGCAGGATATTTTCACGTCGTTGGCATGTCCAAAAAAATAATTGCAAAGTTGGACTCTACCACATGATGGTCACTAGCAGAATCTACAATTCTTCATTGAGAGCTTAATCCTTGCATATTAAGGCTAAAATTTTTAGATATAATCCTTCTTATTGACTTAATACATAAAGTTTCCAACTTTGTCCACTAGGAACTCACCCCAAATCAAGATCTATAACCCTAAGTCCATTAAGTCCTTAATATGTCCAAAACTTGCTCAAAAACACAAGATAGTCCCAAAAATGACTAATTTCTCATTATTTGAATCCTAAAGACCATTTGAGAGCCATAACAAGCTCTAGAGTTCCTAAAATCCAAGAGCATCCATGGAAGGGACAAAAATCATCTAAAATGAACTTAAACTTGAAACAAGAAGATCACAGGTCAATGTATGAACTTTATACCTTCAATAACCCCGAAATCAGAATAGAGTGTTGGATTTAATCTAGCTCCTTGATTCCTTGCACCAATATGAGCTTCCTCCTTCCCTAAGCTTCACCAAAAGCAAAGAACAAGTTCTTCAATCAAGCAAACAAACTCTCTACCATTCATGGAGGATAGGGTTTTGAATTGAGGAGATGGAGGCTGATGGAGAAGACCTAATCCATGAATTAAGATGCTTAAATATAGGAGAAACCCTAAAAATTCATAGGCTTGGGATGCTATAGCCACTACATAGTGGAACTCTACTTGCCATGTCATGGTGACCAATAAAACATGCGTTCCTCGGATGCCATGCCATATCGTGACATTCCATGATGCACGTCGTGGCAGATGGTTTTCCTCAAAACCACAGCTTTGACTCCTACAAGTCACCAACTGATTCATTATGGAAAACGGGTGTTATAGTTTGAGGTATGGAAAAAGTATGCGGGTCACCGGTGTTTTTTCATATTGATTCATGGTTGCTTTAAACACATCGAAATTGGTTGACCCGCTTTTGTGTAGGTAGCTAAGATTGTTGTAAATTCATCTGAATTCACCATATTTTAGCCTCAATGCGCCACTTGAACTAATTTGGTTGAGATTTCGACTTCCACTTCTCATTAAACCATAGAAAACACTTCGAACTTTTTTCGAAAAACAATTAAAGGCTTGACTATCTCCTTCTATGGGGTCTTTGAAATCTGCAACCCATGCTTTTGCTAACTTCTCTTCTTCCTCTTTTGCCCAATTCACCATTTCGACTTGATTGGGAAGGTTGTTGGTATACGATAGGATTTTGGAATGGTTATGGAAAGGGTTGTTGATAGGGTGGGAAAGCTTGATTTTGTTTTTGAAAATGTTAGGTTTGTTGGGGGAGAACCACCTTGGAGCAAATTCACAAAACCACATTGAGGTGATTACATGGTCAGGTACTGGCGAGTTGTATCTAACGTGAAAACATTATCGAGCTTGTGGTTTCAATAATTTGATGGGGTATTTTGATTGAGATCTATGGTTTTTGGATTTTAAAACAATACAAATGTGTATATGTAAATAGAAGAAGAGAAGTGAAATATAAGTTGGTATGTAGTGGTATTTATAGGTAAAAGTTTATTTAGAAAAAATAAAATTTTGAAAACTAGTCGTTCAACGACTAGTCATCGGATTCAAAAAGCAAATGAAATTTAATTGGTCGTTGTAATTTGTCGTTGGCACCACAATTCACCACGAACACGGGCCAAAACGGAGACTCGAGGTGGTGTTCGTGGCCAGCTAGATCACGACGAGCTTCGTAGTTTGTATACCAAATGTCAATGGTCTTATGGGTCATGTTGTTATTTCTAACGTTTGTAAATAACTATTTTATTTTCTTACATGTATTTATGAAATATATATGGTCATTTTAGTTGTTTATTATAAATTAATATATCTATAATTTATATCAATAAATTGTTATTTCTTACTAATGTTTACTAATGTTTATGTAATTTGATCAAAATTTAATGAAATAGGAAACTTAAAAAAAACAATATATTTTCAACCTTTCATTTAAAAAATCATTACTTTAGTTTTTTTTTCAAACCAATCATACTTTTAGAAAAATTATTCATAAATAAAAAAAACAAATAACTTTTAAAAAAATATATTTAAAAAATCATAAATAAAAAACAATTTTCAAAAAAATTATTTAAAAAAATCCAAAATATACTGTAAAATTGGTCCTCGTGGTTTCGCAAAAAATGTGGATAAGGTCCAAAAAGTTTCCAACTTGCATGGAAGGTCCAAAATCAGAAATTTTCCATGGATTTGGTCCCTGATGGATTTAAAAAGACTACTTTACCCTTATCATTCATTTTTTACATTTTTTATTTATTTTAATATTAAATTAATTATAAAAAAATAGAAAATGAAATTTCACCCACCCCTCTCCACCGTACCCCACCTTCTCCCTCCCTCTCTTTTTGATGCTCTTGCCCATCTTCTTCTTCATCACTCTTCTACAAATCAAAACTCATACACACATATGAACAAAAATCCCAGTTAAACAAAAAACCCAATTGATCATAGATAAATGGCTTGGATCTGTGTTAGCAACCTTCATCCTATGTTTTTTAACCTGGAACGAGATGGGTTTTTAATTTGAAGAAGGAGATGTTTTTCAAATTTAGTCTTCATCGTTCATATATGAGTGTCAAAGATATTAGATGTTGCCTCCAAGAACTAGTAATGGATTTTCTGGGTTGTTCATCCGTTTTTCAAGTTTGTGTTGAACAAATTAGAGCCCTAATAATATGTTAATGATGAACAAAGGGACTTGAATCAAATGCATCGATCCTCATATTGCAAAAATTGTATTGCATCGGGAGTAACCGATGTTCGAGTACCCTTCTGCGGCCATCCTTCCTCGATATCGATCCAATATGAGAGGATGAGCATAAACTTGTTTCGGTATCTCATCTCACGCAACTGGGGAGAGTATTCGGCTTGGCTCGATTGCTCAGTCACACCATTTGCAGTTAGGTATTGAGATGATAGAGGGTGAAGATGGTGATATGGGCATATTAGTGAACAGTGATGAATATGGTTGATGTGTAGATCTGGTAGCTTGGAGATGACGATGGTATATGTGATGTAGGTCTAGTGTGAACTCGATGGTGGTGTGGGGAAGATGGAACCCAGTTACAAAGCACCAATCTTGATTTTAATCATTTATCTCATTCTCTTTAATCATTTCTGTTTAGATGGATTTGTTAGAATGGAGGTTAAGGGATAAATGATTTGATGTGTTAGCTTATAGTAATCATAGAAGGTATGAGGTTTCTTTGATTTGAGGAACATAAGATGAATTTGGGATGAGAGAGAGAGAGAGAGATAGAGAAAGAGAGAGAGAGAGAGAGAGAGAGAGAGAGAGAGTGAGGGAGGTATGGGAAGGGGTCCGATGGATGGAGGGGTGGGTGAGGTGTCTAATTTTTTTATTACTATTAAATTTCAAACTAAAAAGAATTAAAATGAATAAAAAATGGAAAAAAGAAATTGGAAGGATAAAACAGTCTTTTTAACTTTTTCAGGGACCAAAACCACAAAAAGTTTTTGATTTTGGACCAATGGTGCAAGTTGAAAAGATTTTAGACTTCATCCACATTTTTTTGCTAACCACAGGGACCAAATTTGCAGTTTAGTCAATTTCTAATCATTGACATAAGCTTTTTAACCGATAAGGATAAGAATGATTTGGTTTTTGACTGAAACCAAAACTGATTTGGAAATTTTATTTTTTGATTTTGAAAATTCTCAACTATCTGTTTTTCTGTTTTTTTTCATTACAACATCTCCAATGGTTAATTTATACTATAGCTTAAAGTTATTGACGTATCACTATTTCATTAACTTTAACCTCTAATTAAATGATCATTTCAATTGTTAACCTCTTCGATAGCTTTTTTTTTAAACTTAACTAATCTATCCTTATCTATTTAAAATGTTCTATATAATCATTTCTATTGAGTTAGTCATTTTTAAACACACATCATGTTATAAACAAACAAAAATATAAACACACATCATGTTTGAAAATATTATATAATCGCTATATTTATATTTATAAATAAAATGTCATTAAATATTTGATAAAATTAATTAACTAGTAAATAAATAAAAAAATTGAATACTAAAATACAATTAAGTAGTAAATTAAAATATAATTAAAAGGTAAGAGGGTAAAATATATAAAGGGTTAAACTATATTCATCATTCAATATATATTGAATGGTCAATAAAAATAAACAAAAAAAATCGTATGCTCCAACAGAAATAAATGCTCAATATTAATAAGTAATAGTAATAAGCTAAAAAATAAGCTCCTATTAAAAATATTCTTAGTTTCTTCATTAAACAATGTTGCTAAAATTTAAAAAAACATATAATTTTCTAAAACATAATATAAGATGAGGCTAACATATGCTTATTATTATTTCCTTCAATAGAAACCATAAATACATACTAATTATTTTATTTTTAACATGCTTAATCAATTAAACATATACATAAAATGACATAATTTGTGGTATTTTGCTTCTTTTTTCCGGTTTTCATGCTTTAAAAAGCAAACCAACCCAATTTTTTTATATAAAATTAAAAAAACTAAAACGCTAAATGTCATACAAATTGGTTTTTGATACTATTATAGGTTTTTCTTGTACATCCTTATTACCCGCCAAACTATATATTTCCTTCAATAATAAGACATCTGAGATACTTGATAAAAAGAAATAACCATCTACAATATCCTCTCCCCTCATCTGTGATTTCATGATTTTTTTGTTTAAACTGATATTTGGGCTATCAATTTATACCAAGTTAAATTTAAATGCAATTTAAACATAATAAGTTTGTAAGCATTATAAATAGTGGTATATATACATAAGAAATTGTGATGATAAAATATCATTGTAGATAACATTATTTATATAATCTATACGAATGCTAAATGAGATTTTTATAAACATTATAAATAGTGGTATATATACATATGAAATTGTGATGATCAAATATCAGTTATAGATAACATTATTCATGTAATCTATACGAATGTCAAATGAGATTTTATATTGCGGTCTTATACAAGTCGTACTATGCATATTACATGTTTGTATAATCATATTTTGATCTTTATAACAATGAATGGATGGGCTAAGTGGGGTGACACACCTGCTCGGTAAAAATACATAACCCTTTATAGTGGTCTCTCGGTAAAAACACATAACCCTTTATAGTGGTCTCTGTGACCGATTAGCGGTCATGGTCCAAGAGCAGTGCTCTTGTGCTATGGCACATAAATAGATTTATAGACTACTGATCAGTGGTGAAGCTAGGATTTTATTTTAGGATAGGCAAAATAATTTACAAAATATGAATAATTAGAAAAATACTAAAAATGGTAACAAAATGTAACAATATATGATTTTAAAGTAAATTATCCGTTTAAGTTGGAAGTAATTTAATATACAAACCTAATAAACGAGGAATTCATTGTGAAGATTGAAATACAATTTGATCTATTCAAAAAATTGTTGCCTTAATTCTTTAATCGACATGCCTCAACATGTAAATTATTTCTTTCATTGTGAATTTAAGTTTAGAATGAAATAGACCATGTTACAATTCATAGCCTTAACATTTTTTATTCAAATAAATATCTATAATGTATTTCACCTCAAATTTGGATAGGGTGGGCCAAAATTCACTCTCAGTGGTCGTTTGTTTACCTCTTAATTGTAAAATTAAAAGGCAATGTCTTAAAATTTCAGATTCAGAGCGTTTGTTTACATATTATATTTTAGCTCTTAAATATAAAAATACCTCTTATTTTTCAGATGTTAAACCAAGTCTGAAAAATAAAAGAAACACACGTTCCTTCTATTTGCCCTAAATCGACTGCCTCTTTCTTTCCTTCCCACAGTGTCTGCTGCCATCACGTTTCTCCCCTCCAGGTCCGACGCCTGCAACTGCTCCCACTGACGAAGCCAGCGACGCCGCCAGCTCCGATTTTTCTTCTGCCAACTGCAGCATGTTTGGTTTTTTCCTTATGTTTCTTCCTTTCTTCCTTCCGCCTGCGACTGTTCCTTCTTTCCCTTCAAAATTGAAAGTCAAAAATCGAATCCATTATGCTATCATTTTCTGATATGTTAAATCAAAATTAATAGTTGATGTTTTACTCCATTATGATGTTATATGCTTCATTATGTTGTTATATGTTGGGTAGTGATGTTATATGTTTCAATCTAAATGTGTTCAATGGATATGATCAAATATTGATGCTGAATTTTGATGTTATGTTTGATTCAATGTTGATGCTGAATTTAGATGTTATATGTAGAATTTTGATGTTATATGCTGAATTTTAGTGTTATTTTGATGTTATGTCTAATGTTTTCATGAGTATTATGCTGAAATTTTGTTACTGAATTCTTACTTCTCTTTGATGTTCATGAAATATCCATTACTTTTGTTCTTGTGCATTTGTTTTGTTGAAGTAGTTATTGATAATGTGCCTTTATATTGCTTAAATTGTTGTTGAAAATGTGTATTTGCAATGCTGAACTTGTTAAAACATACATTTTTTGTTGAATTTATCAAAGCAATGGGAGAAAAGAAGGATATGATTAGTTGGAAGGTTGAAGGTGTAGAAAAAACGTTTTAGAAGCTTGTTTACGTGAAGTTACGGTTAATGGGAGGGAAGGGAGTAGTTTGAAAGCACTATCTTGGAGGAATGTTGCTGAAACATTAAAAATTGAACATAACTTCATTGTCGACCGAAAACAAATGAAGAACCTCTATGACTACCTAAAGTCAAAATTTGGTGTTTTTTGAAGTTAAAAAAAAAAAAAACAGGCAATGTGTACAATTCAACAACCAACACCTTCAATCTTTCCAAAGAAGAATGGGAACTAGAATCGAAGGTATTTTGTTTAGTTATAAAAATATATTATCATTTTTAAATAATAAAATATTTGTTCCAAACAGTCAAACAAACATGTGGATTCTTTGAGATGCACGCCACTACCGTACCCCGACCTTTGCACACATGTAACACTCTAAAAAAATTACAACCAATTTAAACTTTTCAAAAACAACCCAGTTACATTAAGTTATTACAAAAAGGTTTTCAGTACAATTATTATCAGAGTCTTCCCAGAACCATATCATAAAACATAATCATGAGGAGCGGTACGATCACGCCTTTGCCTTGCCACGGTCTCCTGAAGTACCTGAAACATTTAAACCACAACTGTAAGCCAGAAAGCTTAGTGAGATACCCCCAAAATACCAACCACATATACCATACACATAATATGCTATATCATAACAGAACACAGAACAACCATGCACTTCGAGTCTACAGTCATTGGTCCGCCCGCACCGGGCCTTCAATCCACCTGGTCCACTCTCTGAGTCTACAGTATGACTGGTCCACCCGCACCGGGCGTTCAGTCGGCCTGGTCCACTCTCCGAGCCTCGGCACGTCTGGTCCGCCCTCTTGGGGCCTACAGCCTATCCGGACCGCTCGCTAGGACTTCGGGATAACCGGTCCGCCCTGGGTATGTTGGCCTACAGCACAAAGCAGGACCCGCCTCAACCCAACCCCAGTCTAACAACCATGTGCATATAAACATTCAATCATATAACAATTCACATCCAATCAAACCGATCTAGCAGATCACATAACATAACATCATCCTAACCAGGATACCGACCTAACTGGTCACTAACATATCATCATCCTACATATCAGGATACCGACCTTAACCAGGTCTCTAACATATATCATCCTAACTACCAGGATGCAAACATAGCAAGCAATAACATAACCACGATACCCGGAGTACAATCCGATAAAGGGTCGGCCTTGGTGTCGTAGACCCTGTTGATATAATGAGGATAACTCACCTCGCAACTGCTGACTGAAGAGATAAGATCACGCTGATCCAACCTGTGACACGAACTTCACAACTGATCAATCACCAAAACACTGAACTCAATGAATACCAAAATACCCCTGGAAGACAACTGGTCAACACAAGACTATCTCTACTCACCGAGTCACCCCGCTGACTCGTCGAGTCCCAATGATCTGAAACTCCCATAACACGACTCAACTCGCCGAGTCGCCCCAAGACTCGTCGAGTCCCACAACTCTAAGTCTAATCGCACTCAACTCACTGAGTCATCCCTTGACTCACCGATTCACGGCTCAACCAAGAAAGGTTAGGACCTCACGACCAGACTCGCCGAGTCCAAGTACAGACTCGCCGAGTCCAAGTCTATCTTCAACCAACTCGTCGAGCTGCTCTTCCAAATCGTCGAGTTGCTGCCTATCTTCATGCAACTCGCCGAGTACACCCATGTGGCTCGCCGAGTACCACTAGCTCTTAACCCATACAGAGGCTTTCCAAGCCATGCAGGGTCTCCAATCCATAGATCTACTCTTATACAAGCCATCCATCTTGTAAAGTGGCAAACTTTACGTGAATCCAAGGAGATCTAAGCATAATACACTCTAGGGCTAAGGTTTGGGACTAAAAGGCTTCATCAACAACTCTTGAACAGGGACTTTATGCTCTTTTGGATCATCACTACTCTAGATCTGAGGTAGCAACCTTAGATCCAACCTCTCAACTCAAGATAGAAGTAGATATACTCCCAAAAAACCCACAAATGATAGATCTAGATGGATAACAGCTCAAGCAACGAATCATTACCTCAAGAGAAGACTCCAACAGAAGAATAAGCCAAAACCTTGTAAAGCCCCTTGCTCCAAGCCTCTTAATCTTCAAAGATCCCTTCAACAAACACTCCTTCAAGATCCAAATGCTCTCCAATGCTCTCACAAACGGATTTAGGGTTTCTAGACTCCAAAAGGGGCTAAGGGGACTGAGGGGAGGGCATTAAGTCCTTTAAATAGGGTGCAACCCCGAAGATTAGGGTTTTTCTCTCTTCAGCACCAACTCGCTGAGTCCAGCCGCCGACTCGCCGAGTTGGCCACTTTACATGCGACCAGAATCGCGACTCTACTCGCTGAGTCCACCCATGGACTCGCCGAGTTGAACATCCTTATTTACACTTTGAACCCTAAACTTGCACTCCTGAACTCGGGATGTTACAATTCTCCCCCACTTAAATTAGGCTTCGTCCTCGAGGCCTGCGGCAACACAATTCCAGGAACTACCCTTGCAATGTACCTCCTGGCTTTTACCAATCACTACAACCGAAACCCTATAAACCCAACTCCTCCCTTGCAGTATCCTGACATCTCCCTTAAGCCGGCCACCGGCTTCTTCCTCAGATAATATGAATTATCAACCTAGTACCACCCGATGATACTTCAAGCAATCTAATTTACCACAATCACTTGGCTCTTACACGCTAGATATCACCCTGATCCACCGGCGTCTGACCTGGTACCAGTTACTGGGACTCATCCCGCTTCCTTTTCTGAATCCAACTCGTTCCTTCCCGAGCTGACAGGATGACACATCCTTCAGCTCCTGAGCACTCCCATGAGCTCCCTTATGCAATCACATGCACATGCTGTACCTGATCCAACATCCTCGGGCTGGAAAACCCGGCACACTGACAATACCTCCAGACATCCCCATGATGAATTACCGCTACTTACTTAACCTCCTAATCACAACCATACCAAAAATCCAAGGCTCCCTCCTTGCATCCCTTACGAACTCCTCTAGTTCTACTTTACCGGAAATCCATCCGCAACCTCAACAGACGCCCAGTCTGGATGTGTCTCCATACCCCTGGTACCATCCCAGTACTTACTACCAATAGCTGAAGTACTGCCGATAATCCACTTACTCCACTTCCTCCTCTGCTGGAGTGCCCACGCTCCTTCCGGAGCCACATGCCTTTCCTTTTCAGGAAATCCACTCAACAACCCTTACTGCACCTACACGTGGCACTAAGCTATACTTCACTCTACATTATCCATGTAGAGTAACTGCTATCCTTTCATTTCCATATACTCTGAATCTGCTCGCAAGGACTCCCGGGTCCATGAACTGCTTTCCACTAACACGATCAATACCCGGGGCCAGACCATATCAATCATCATTCCCTGGTGACGCATTTCCTCATTCTCCTCATACCGATCCATTAATACATACAGAGTCTTCAGCATGACTGGACCGCCCTTCCAGGCCTTCAGCCTATCTGGACCACTCTCGGAACCTTCAGCATGTCTGGACCGCCCTCCTGGTCCTTCAGCCTGTCTGGACCATTTTCAGATCCTTCAGCATGTCTGGACCGCCTCTCTCGGCCTTCAGCCTGTCTGGACCGTTCTCCCGAGCCTTCGACCTGACTGGTACGCCTTCCGGCCTTCAGCTTCCCGGTCTGCTCAACTATCATACATCATTCCAACTACCCTTCCAGGGAATCCTTCCCGTTCATACTGTTCTAGCCCCTTAGGGGTTCCGAACTCTCGTTCCGATCCTGGAAATCCTTTCCATGGCCTAAACCCAGGCCTAACATCAAACACTATCTTTCCTGAATCCATGGTCTGCTCCTTACCCCCACTAGTCTGCCACTTATTCATACCAGCCCACACTCTTAGCTGACTGAAACACTGCTGACTCCCAAACTGCTAATCAACCTCAAATACTTGTCGATCCTCTTGAGAATTTTCCAATTCCCCCCACTTAGAGCACTGACTACCAACCACCAATGACCCAACCGGCATCACTTAAACATTCTTACTCAACAAATTCTCTTATACTTGGACTGATTCTAAACGAGCAACCTCCACAAAACCACGTTCCGGCATTGCGCATCTCGAACTCTAAGGGAGTTCGACTCCCCGTTGAACACTTCTCAAATCACAATTGCTATACCCGACAATCAGACCATACAACAAAATTCTGACTATCAATCCCTTGGGTGCTAACCGCCTATAACTCCTAGTTACTACACTCCCAATACCAAAACCCTCGATCATATGTTAAACCCAACGAAAAGACGGGCGAATACCATACCATGAATTATGCGAATGATACTAGAAGATATAAAATGCTCCATAACAACCATAAGATAACAAGATATCAAGAAGGAAACATACTCGTGGTTGTATTCGGCTCTGCCCTGATCTCCTTAGCTACAAGCTGAAAAGCACGCCCCTGAGCCCTCGGGGGCTCTGCTCCACCCTGACCTCCACCCATAATCCTCAAAGTGGCCGGTGCTAGAGCCTGCGCCGGTCCTGCAGTAAGCTGTGGACAGTTGGCCCTCATGTGACCAACCTAATGGCGTTGATAACAAATCCTCACATCCCGAATCGGGGCTGACTGTCGACAATCCCTCGCATAATGCCCCTCTTTCCCGCACTTGCGGCAAGCACCACCAGACCTACAAACTCCGGTGTGACCCTTCCCGCACTTTCCACAAGTGCGGCTGCCCTGTTCTCCCAACCTAGAATAAGCGGTCTTGAACCGTTTTGACGCTGGCTACGACTGCATCGGGGCCTAACTCTGCTCCCGCAACTGCAACTCAATCTCCAATTCACACTGCCTGGCGTCCTCCTGCAACTCCAACAAGGTACCACACCTCTACGTAGACACAAACTATCTAATATCCCTCTTGAGCATACTCAAATACCGGGTCATCTGAGCCTGCTCCGAAGCAAATCCAGGGCAAAACATCGCCCTCTCCGTGAACATCCTGGTGATCTCCATCACCGACTCTGAATCCTGCTTCAGTTCCAAGAATTCCTGAGCCAATCTCTCCAGCTCCACCCGCGGAACATAACGAGTACTGAACATGTCTCGGAACTTATCCCAAGTAACCGTAGCCCGTTGCACATCATAATAAGATCCCGTAGTCAATCTCCACCAATCCTTTTCCCCGAGCCTCAACAGGTTCAGAGCACACCTCACCCTCTGATCAGCAGGGTATGAGCACGTGAAGAAACATCCCTCCACGTCAGACAACCATCTCATAGCAACGATTGGATCCTGAACTCCATCAAAGGTAGGGGGCTTTGTGTTATCAAAGTCCCGATACTGGAAGCCCCAACTGGCTCCTCCCCCTGCCGTTGTTACAGCCGCTACGGCTGTCGCGGCCACTGTCTCTGCTAGAGCCGCATAGCGCTCATCAAAATACTCGACCATGGCGGTCTTGATCGACCCAAACAGTTCTGGCAACTCGGCCCGGAACATAGCAGCAACCACATCATGCAGGATCTCATGAATCCTAGCATCCAACTCATCCGTACTCATCTGACCGATGACCTCGGGTGGCACCGATCCACCCTGACCGCCCTCTCCGGCTCCCGATCCTAACCCGGATCCACTCCCAGCTTGCCTCGTAACCACCATATTGCAAACACCGCAAAACATCTGATAACTCTCACAAACCTGGGAACCAACCCCCAACCCAACCCTAGGGGTTGTGACTTCCTTGATGCGCGTATGGGTCCTGTGCTTTCAGTAGTACGGGCCCATACTACCTTCCACACCTACCCATATTTATATCAAGTATCACCACAACACCCTAGAGATGAACATGCATAACAAGCAACAAATCCTCAACCCTAGAGGAATACTAAATATCTCATACTGGCCTACCGGTCCCACAACTCACCCGACCATGAAACTTCTACCAACTCCTGCAACACTAGTGTATGCTAGTCATACATAACGTTGGACCCTATAGACTTTTGAATATTCAATCCTACCCTCAGCTCCCAATCAGACAAGAACAGAAGATATGGCCAAATCAACATTCTCAGGCTATAAGATCTTAGTTATGAACAACCACGATGCATACACTAAATATCTACAGTAATGATGTAAATTTCATACAAGGATACCCTAGGCTAGCAGGCATCATATAGTCAGGCAATTCTATCATGCAATTCCTGAAGATCCCTAGCCTAGTACTAGCATGTTGTTCTATCAAATCTCATAAACAATTAACTTGTATGGTATTTTGGGGCTACTTACTGGTTCTGGCTGATCGTACCTCCGCGTCCTCTTTTACTCATTTTGAAAACCATTTTAAATTCTCTTTTGAAAACTCTCCTTCATTTGAGACTGGATTCACACGAATGTTCCTCCAATTCACTCAAACCAAGGCTCTGATACCAACTTGTAACACTCTAAAAATATTCCAACCAATTTAAACTTTTCAAAAACAACCCAGTTTTATTAAGTTATTACAAAACGGTTTTCAGTACATTTATTATCAGAGTCTTCCTAGAACCATATCATAAAACATAATCATGAGGAGCGGTACGATCACGCCTTTGCCTTGCCACGGTCTCCTGAAGTACCTGAAACATTTAAACCACAACTGTAAGCCCGAAAGCTTAGTGAGATACCCCCAAAATACCAACCACATATACCATACACATAACATGCCATATCATAACAAAACACAGAACAGTCATGCACTTCGGCTCTACTGTGTGACTGGTCCGCCGTACCGGGCCTTCAGTCCACCTGGTCCACCCTCCGAGTCTAGCCATATACATCAATTCTACAGTGTGATTGGTCCGCACACACCGGGCCTTCAATCCACCTGGTCCACTCTCTGAGTCTACAGTATGAATGGTCCGCCCGCACCGAGCGTTCAGTCGGCCTGGTCCACTCTCCGAGCCTTGGCATGTCTGGTCCGCCCTCTTGGGGCCTACAGCCTATCTGGACCACTCGCTGCACCTTCGGGATAACCGGTTTGCACTGGGTATGTTGGCCTACAGCACAAAACAGGACCTGCCTCAACCCAACCCCAGTCCAACAACCATGTGCACATAAACATTCAATCATATAATAATTCACATCCAATCAAACCGATCTAGCAGATCACATAACATAACATCATCCTAACCAGGATACCGACCTAACCGGTCACTAACATATCATCATCCTATATATCAGGATACCGACCTTAACCAGGTCTCTAACATATACCATCCTAACTACCAGGATGCAAACATAGCAAGCAATAACATAACCACGGTACCCGGAGTACAATCCGATAAAGGGCCAGCCTTGGTGCCGTAGACCCTGTCGATATAGTGAGGATAACTCACCTCGCAACTGCTGACTGAAGAGATAAGATCACGCTGCTCCAACCTCTGACACGAACTTCACCACTGATCAATCACCAAAACACTGAACTCAATGAATACCAAAATACCCCTGGAAGACAACTGGTCAACACAAGACTATCTCTACTCGCCGAGTCACCCCGCTGACTCGTCGAGTCCCAATGCTCTGAAACTCCCATAACACGACTCAACTCGCCGAGTCGCCCTAAGACTCGCTGAGTCCCACAACTCTAAGTCTAATCGCACTCAACTCATTGAGTCATCCCTTGACTCACAGATTCACGGCTCAACTAGGAAAGGTTAGGACCTCACGACCAGACTCGCCGAGTCCAAGAACAGACTCGCCAAGTCCAAGGCTATCTTCAACCAACTCGTCGAGTTGCTGCCTATCTTCATGCAACTCGCCGAGTACACCCATATGACTCACTGAGTACCACTAGCTCTTAACCCATACAAAGGCTTTCCAAGCCATGCATGGTCTCCAATCCATGGATCTACTCTTATACAAGCCATCCATCATGTAAAGTGGCAAACTTTACGTGAATCCAAGGAGATCTAAGCATAATACACTATAGGGCTAGGGTTTGGTACTAAAAGGCTTCATCAACAACTCTTGAACAGGGACTTTATGCTCTTTTGGATCATCACTACTCTAGATCTGAGGTAGCAACCTCAGATCCAACCTCTAAACTCAAGATAGCACTAGATATACTCCCAAAAATCCCACAAATGATAGATCTAGATGGATAACAGCTTAAGCAACGAATCATTACCTCAAGAGAAGACTCCAACAGAAGAATAAGCCAAAACCTTGTAAAACCCCTTGCTCCAAGCCTCTTAATCTTCAAAGATCCCTTCAACAAATACTCCTTCAAGATCCAAATGCTCTCCAATGCTCTCACAAACGGATTTAGGGTTTCTGGACTCCAAAAGGGGCTAAGGGGACTGAGGGGAGGGCATGAAGTCCTTTAAATAGGGTGCAACCCCGAAGATTAGGGTTTTTCTCTCTTCAGCACCAACTCGCCGAGTCCAGACGCCGACTCGCCGAGTTGGCCACTTTACATGCGACCATAATCGCGACTCTACTCATCGAGTCCACCCATGGACTCGCCTAGTTGACCATCCTTATTTACACTTTGAACCCTGAACTTGCACTCCTGAACTCGGGATGTTACAACACAGTTGTTTGAAGGCGCGATTGCGACATGCATTCATAGTTGGGGGCCAACTTCTACCCTTCCCCGTCCTATTCAAGAGTCAAGCCAGTATAGTTTGCATGACTTTCATGACATTGATTGCACTCAACAAGAAACTGTAGGTCTCAGTGACGAGTCATCCGCTCAATAAAAAAAAAGACTACAGACACGAAAAAGAGTCAAAATAAAAGTAAAGATAAAGGTACAGATAAGGGTAAAGATGCATCCAATTCAAGATTGCTTGAAATCGGGGAAGATATTGCCACAGTTGCTAAAATATTTATTGAAAAGCATTCTTCTTCAAATTTGGATGCGTGTATGGAAAAATTGGAGAAGTTAGGATGGGGAATATTTGATCCAAGATACACTACTGCTATTGCTCTTTTTGGTGAAGGTGCGGATAAGAGACACGTGTGGTTAACCATTGATCCAGCTATTTGTGAGAATTGGGTCATGACTGTTGGAGTACATTATGGAATGTTTCGCTAAGTAGATTTTTTTTTAATGTTTTGATGGTTTTTTTGGATAACTAGATGTTTGGTTTGCACTAGATGGTTTTTTTGGATTACTTGACATGAATGACTTGATGTTTTAGATTACTAGATTTTTATATGATATGAATGACTTGATGTTTTTTTGGATGAACTTTTATGTTGTATGTTGTTAATATAATTGTTATGTATTTTCAAAATAACAGATTGCTTATGGATTCGGATGAAGAAATTGCATTTTTCATGTTACTATGTTGCTATTGGTTGAATCTAGCATCCAACATAATTGGAAGGGCAATTGATAATGATTCGGAAATGAAGGGTCATCAACATACACAAGAATTGTTACATGGAACTTCTACACAATGTCATGAGTTGATGCGTCTTTCACATGAAGCATATGTACTTTTATGCAATCATTTTAGACGAAACAATTGGTTGCAAAGTAGTAGGCATATAAGCGTTGAAGAAAAGATGGCTATGTTCTTGACAACTATAGCACATAATAAACAGTTCAGGATTATCAAACGAACAGGGTCGGTCCACTGTTTTTTGCTACCCGGGGCGAGATAAAAAATTTTATGCCCTTATATATAAAAAATTTAGAAAATCAAAAATATAGTAAATTTTATAATTAAACAATCAATACAGTACAAATCAATACAATACAAACGAAACCTACAAAAATCATCTAAACCGTTGCCAAATATCAAAATAAAGAAGCCTCCTGATTCCTGATTCACATCACAAAAACAAGAAACAAAAACACAAAAAAGTTTACAAAAACGAAATTACATATATTAAAATGAAACAGACAACAGTAAAATTGAATTAGAAGAAGAGTAGTAAAGAACTGACCTAAATCAGAAAAAAATCAAAATCATGGTGCTTTTTCGTTTTGCAGCTTTCACTTTTCATATATGCCTTCTGATTTCAACCTTAAAAAGGAGAAAAATCCAATCTTAAATCAAAATCAGATAGAATGAAGTACATAATCAGATAGAATGAAATACATAATCAGAAGACAAGTAGAGAAGTAAAGAACTCACGAAAATAAAAAAAAATAAAAATAAAAATAAAAAACGAAATCAGGCCATGCTTTTTCGATTTTCAGCTTTCAGATATGCCTTCAAGCCTCCTGATTATGTATTCACATCACAAAATCAACCATTGAACCAATCATTTAATAAAATACAATGAAGATATGATGATTCATGTCTGGAATTTTAGAAAGAAATAAGAAACAAACAAAAGAAAAAAAAACTCACCGATTTAGATATTGATTCCGTTTTCCTCTTGCTTCAGGCAGAAAAAATCCAACCCAAATCGTTGATACACCTATGAATCGTTGATACAACTCCGAATGAAGGAAAAATCCAATTTAATCGAATGGTAGCATCGTAGCATGCAACCAGTAGTAGTCGATTAGCCAATTAACACAAAATTGGGAATAAGATAGAGAGATTGAGAGAGATATAGAATAAGAAACGGAGAAAGCGGAATAGAAATCGGACCACAGACAACGATTAAGAGTCTCGATCTCCATGATTTTCAAGGGTTCCCGTTACAAAATTGACGATTGAAGTTCTCGAGTATCTTGGCGCTCACGAAGTAATCTCCCGCTTCCGCTTCAGCTCCTCGTTTAGACGCCTCACGAGTCACGCCTCTTTTCTTCTTGGACTGCTGCTGCTGGACTTAAATTCTGGGCCAAAGTTCCGAATATATATATATATATATATATATATATATATATATATATATATATATATATATATATATATATATATATATTATAACTTGTTGGACAAATTTTATGCCCCCTAATTTTTTATGCCCTGGGCCTAAGCCCAACTCGTCCATGTATTGGGTCGGGCCTGCAAACGAAGGTTTCAACACTCCACAAAAACAATTCATATATGCTTTCATGAGGTGTTAAATGCAATAATGATTTTTGCAAAAGAAGTTATAGTGTCAACGAATTCTAATGCAACCGTGAATTCCTCAGAGAGGCATCGTAAGCTAAAAGAAATCTTTCCTGGAGCAATAGGTGCGTTAGATGGAACTCTTGTACATGCAGTCATGCCTGCTGATCAACAAACTCGCTATAAGGGAAGAGGAAAAGGTGAATGCTTTCAAAATGTTTTAGGAATTTGTGATTTTGATATGATATTCACATTCGTATGGGCCGGTTGGGAGGGTATAACACATGATTCGTGATTTTTGAAAGAAGTTGCATGTAACCCAACTTCAGGCTTTCCGTTCCCTCCTCCAGGTTTTTAATTCTTTTTAAATTTATTCTAAAATACGATTTTAAACTTCTATATATAATACTTCATTCACTCATGTGTATAGATAAATATTACCTTTGCGATGCTGCATACACCAACACTCGTGGATTTACGACTCCTTACCGCAACACGAGGTATTGGTTAGTCGACTATCGATGGCGACATGCATTAACTAAGGAGGAAAAATTCAATCATGCACATGCGTAACTCAGAAATGTTATTGGACGTGCTTACGGTGTTTTGAAGGCGATATTCCTAATCCTAAAGCGAATGGCTCATTTTCCTTTTTCAGTGCAAATAGATATAGTCGTTGCTTGTTTTGCAGTCCACAATTTCATAAGGAAATGCGATATTCATGATGAGTTATTTATGGCGTTCGAGGAGAACAATGTTCAAGCACAAGGGGGAGAGAATGATGGCGAAAGCGTACACGATATGGAATGGGGTTCACAAGGAAATGAATACATAGATAATTTGCGTGACCAGATTGCGAATCAGTTGGGGTGAAATTAAATTTGTAGGATTTTATTTGGATTTTAGTATGATTTTGTGGATTTAAAAATATTTAAGTTTGATTTTGATTTGTGTTTAATTTTGATTTATGCTAAATTTGGATTTTATATTTTTTTAATACATATTTAAAAATTTTATTAGGTTATTTTCTAAATAAACAGTTGAATTCAATAAAAAAAAATAAAACAGAAGGGTAAAATTGTCATTTTAATAATTCAGCACAACAATTCAGAGGTCCCAACCAAACAGCATGTTAAACATTCAGTTCTTAAAATTTTCATACCCTCTTAGAAATTCAGACCTCTTAAAAATTCAGATCTTAAAAATTCAGATCCTGTCAAACAGCTTTTAGACCTGTATAACTACACCTCCTACTGAAATATAGGTAAAGTGGAAAAGGTAGATCGGAAGTGGAAAATCCAAACGGACGGCCATTTTCAAGTTGTTAGCTTGGTTCAACCAATCAACCCAAGCTATTTTTTTATTGAGATCATCCTGCAAAATTCATTGTTAACTATTCAAAACCATTATGTAACTATTCTAAAGTCCTATTTGTCATACCTATATGGTTTTTATGATTTCTTTAGAATATATATTTTTGAACATTCTGATTTGATTAATAGCCTCATCATCAATATATGAATTCATGCCAACACGTCTTGTATTGATGCCAAAATTTTGAAGTTACTTCTCTTTTTAATACCCTTAAATTAGAAAATATATAGCTTAATGAAGATTTTTTTTGTCACATGTCAATCTCTCATGAGTTTTGACACTTGTCATTTTGTGGTATTTTTAAAATAAATATTATATATTTGTCAATTTTTTATTTGTTTCAATTTTTAAAATTAAAGTCATATACTTATAATATGTAAAGTATTAAATATCATATATATGATATTAAATTGCAATTAATACATTTTTTCTTTCTTATTTTAAAGTTATACATTAAAAAATATTTTCTATTTACATTTTAATTTAATGTTTAATTTTTTTAAATCAACCTGTGTAATACACGGATCTCACACCTAGTATACATAAAAGCCGAATATTTCAATTAATCAAATCAAATTTTAATTTAGTTGTTTCAAATTAAAATTTGATTTAACTTTAGCTATCTATACATAAAAGCCGAATATTTTAAATTAATAAATTGAACTTCTAGTTTTTTTTTTGGAAAGAAAACCTCTTTAACGAAGATTTTTGGGCTAATTTCGGTACTCACTAATTCCATATGAGGATGTCTCATGCTATGAAACCACTACATACGAACCTTCATAGCAACATAAGGTAAACATTTCTATAATTTAAACATGAATCAACATATTATTTACCATACATATGTTTTATCAAATTACCACAACTCAAATAATTAAAATTTAGTATGATTATTTAATCCATATATGAAAACTTAAATCAAATTCATTTTGTCCTGTCGTAACAAACAATTCCATTCAAATGAAAGCCCTAAACGTGGAACTTTTTAAATTGCCGTATTTTCATTCCAACAATACCCTCAATCTCAATAAATCTCTCTTCCTCCCATTCCATGCGGACTAAAAACCATTTTATTGTTAATAATTATATAGTAAATTACATTTTTGGTCTATAAATTTATTTTATTTTTATAATTTTAGTCTTAAAAAGTTGCTTTGCAATTTTGGTTTTTATTCGAGTTTTTTTAACATCTTATATAATTGTTTGATAGATCTGGTAAAATTGACACAATAAGTTAATCTGACACGAAATAAACAAGTTTGGATAATCTATTTCAATTCATTGAATTAAACGGGTTAACACAACACGATAGAAAAGTTAAACAAATAAGGTTAATTTTTTTTCACATGCGTAGTCGAGAGATAAGATGACTTCCACAACCAAAGACACTCCTTTAAAAACTTCATTTTGTTCTCGAAGGCTATAAATTTGTTAGGCCTCTTACAAAATTGAGTCTACTCCCAAGCACACTTTATCATGTCATCAAAACCTTCTAATCCCAACCACAAGTTGTAAAACTTGAAAGGAATTGGCCAAAAAAAAGTCAACCGAATCTTTAAACAACACAATAACTCAATGATTAGACATCATTTTATCAATCGTCACAACCTCCAAATTCAAGATTTCATTCAATAATTCGTCTGATACTAAGAATCTATAAAGTTTACTTAGCTTGTCACCTTGGGTATTAATATGAGTAAAAGCGTGACTACCCAATAGGATCTCCCACAAACAAGTTTTATCTATAAAAGAGTTTAATTTTGCAGCAGGACTAGATTAAAAATCATTTCAATTCATTCTAAAAGATTTCTAAGCACGTTAAAATCACCAAATATAACATAATAACTCGGGTTTTGATTCTTAAAATCAGAGATAATATTCCAAAGCAACCTTTTACTATAATCTTGTTGAGGTGCATACATACTGATCATAAAACATTGAATTTAATAAAAAAAATTCATTCATCATGAACAATCAACAAATTTTCCATGCTAATAACTCTTAGTCTTTTAAAACGGCAGGGTTCCATATAGAAAGTAAACCACCAAACCTACCTTGCGAAGAACTTGTAGCAAACTCAAACTTATAACTCTCCCACAAACTTTTTGATACGGAATATGTTGCACATCTAAGCAACAAAAATATTCTTTTTTCTACCCCCATACCACAAGAATTTAATTATAGAATATTCATTGATAACCACTTCAAATTCAAGACTTCATTCAATAATTCCTCTAATACCAAGAATCTATAAGGTTTACTTAGCTTATCGCCTTGGGTATTGATATGAGTAAAATCATGACCATCCAACGGGATCTCCCTCAAACGAGCTTCATCTATAAAAGAGTTAAAACTTGCAGCAAAACCAGATTAAAAATCATTTCAATTCGTTGTAAAAGACTTCTAAGCACGTTAAAATCACCAAATATAACATAATAACTTGAGTTTTGATTCTTAAAATCATAGATAATATTCCAAAACAACCTTTTACTATAACATTGTTAAGGCGCATACACATTGATCATAAAACATTAAATTTTAGAAAATCATTTGTCATGAACAATCAACAAATTTTCCATGCTAGTAACAATCAACAAATTCGACAGGTCTCATATAGAAAGTAAATCACTAAACCTACCATGCAAAGAACATGTAGCAAACGCAAACTCATAATTACCCCCCCTCCAATAAGCTTTTTACTTTGAATAAATTCACTATGGTCAAATACGTTTCTTGAAGACCAACAAAACTACTGATACTGAATATGTTGCAGCAACAAATCTTTTTTTTCTACTCCCATACCACAAGAATTAAATTATAAAATATTCATTCATAACCAGTTCTAACACCCTTTCTATTACTATTACTCTTAGATAACAATTCATACCCCAAAATCCTTCCCATCTCATAATACGATTTGCATTCACCATTATCCATATCCCTAGAATTAAATTTCTTATACCACGATCTAGTTCAGATTTTACCTTCAAAAATAGTTATAGACGTAGTTGATCGAGAAGGTTTCACAGCCTCTTCTTCAATCTCGTGTTCATTTAACTATAGGCAATATTTCAAAAGTCGTTAGGCATTCCCAGGGCGCCCAACTAGCGCCTAGAAAGTATTCGGTCTAAGCGGTGAGTACTTGGGGAGTACTCAGATTGGATAAATTATAGGAAATAATTTTAGAAAAATTATATATATATATATATATATATATATATATATATATATATATATATATATATATATATATATATATATATATATATATAACAAACATAACAAGTTTATTAAAAAGTATAACAAAATAGATGAATATCAATAACAATTATAGATATTTTTTTTCTAAAAGAAAGTCGAAATTTCTGAGTTTTCCGGTTTTTTACGATTTTTTCCAATTTTGACCGAATTGGAGCCGATTTTGACCTAGTTTAACCAACTATGAGTTTTTGGCCGATTCCTAATTTGGCTCCTCGGCCCCTACGCAATTCCTATTAATCAACCGCATAGGCCAAGTTTTGTAACACTAACTTTAGGTTTTTCAAAGCCAACGGTTTTGATAGAGTAGCACTAGAGCGCCTTGATCCACTCTTATATTTAAACCGAGCCACCTTAACTGGCATGGACCATGGTCTCCGAATTGAAACCACCAAGACAACCGAGAATATTATTAATTGTCGGAGGAGTAATACCTCGATTACCAGAGAAATGTTAGTCGTCATGAACATTGTTCAGCAGAGTTGTAATAACCCAAGTCCATGACGTACCCAAATCACCCCCTTGTCAATTTTTTGAATTATAAGCCTATCATCATATCCTCATTTTAATTTACTTCTTGTATGGCTTCGAATTTCATCCACAGAGGAATCAATTTGTACTTTATCATCCACTTCAATCTTCTCTTAATGTAATTTCGACATCAATGTTTCATTAACAATTTTTTTCGCCAATATCCCCTTCTTCCATCCCATCCATCTATTTCACAACCAATTCTTTTTTCAACTCTTCAAGATTATGGGGTTCTTCCTCCTCAACATTTAGTTTATCTGAAAAATCTTCACTACAGAAACTTTTCTAAGAGTCTTCATCTTGTCTTTGTATATATGGACTCCAAGCACCTGATTATTTAACCTAACATAGTAGGAAACTCCATTCACATTGTAACATCCCCTTTTGGCACGTATCACAATATTGTCCGCTTTGGGCCACTCGGCACGAGGACTTCCCAGGGGGTCACCCATCCTGGTACTACTCCCGCCCGAGTACGCTTAACTGCAGAGTTCTTATGGGATCTGCTGCCCTCACGACTTTAAAACGCGTTGTGACAAGGAAGGTATCCACACCGCTTTGGGCCACTCGATACGAGGACTTCCCAGGGGGTCACCCATCCTGGTACTACTCCCGCCCGAGCACGCTTAACTGCAGAGTTCTTATGGGATCTACCGCCCTCACGGCTATAAAACGCGTTGTGACAAGGAAGGTATCCACACCCCTTTATAAGGAAATGTTTCGTTCTCCTTCCAAGCCGATGTGGGATCAGATCTAACCCACTTAATTGTAACGCCCGTAGATCCGGGCCAGTCAATTTAGAGGCAATAGGAGTCGAAAACAACTTTTCGACAAAAGATTATTTAGAATAAATAATCTTAACCAAGTTATGGAATATGTATCAAGGTTTCCGTACATATAAAGAACGCCGAAATCCGAGTTATAACGAAGAAGTTATGATATGTCGAAGTTTTACGGCAAAACCGGCACGGCACCGGGAAGCGTAAATAGTGAATTTATGATGGAGGACTTTTTAGCCTTAGTTATCTAAACGAAAGTCGTAGAATATGTTAAACCGAGAAAATCCATAAAAAGAACGCCCAAATCTGACTTCGTATGAAGAAGTTATGATTTTTCTAAGTTCGGCTTAGCAGTGCACGACCCGAAACTCGAATCTTAGTTCGAGCAGTTTTTGGCTTACGCGACCTAAATGAAAGTTGAAGATCTCATTAATGGGAACTCAACGGTAAAAAGATGGACGAAAACGGAGTTCGTATGAAGGAGTTACGAATTCTTCGCGGTCACTTAACAGTCTAAACGCCTCCTACTGTTAAATTTGAGATCGGTCGAGAATTAGCTGACGGAGTCTAAACGAAAGTTGTAGATCTTGATTTAACTAGACGTGGATATAAAGAACGTCGAAAACGGAGCTCGTATGCGAGAGTTATGATTTTTCTAAGTTTGAAGGCTGATACGCGATAGGGGGTGACATGGCACCACCAGAATTGGACACGTGGCACCACCAGAAGGCCACCACATGTACCAACTCAGCGAGTAGGTCCTCCTACTCGGCGAGTAGGTCAGTCAGCACCCCTATAAATAGAGGTGTCTGGCATTCCAACTTCCTCACCCCTCAACCCTCTTCTTTCTCTCTCTAAACTCTCTCTCTCTCTCTAAGCCTCCCTAACCCCCTAAAGCCTAGGGTAAACCCCCTAGCACCCGAAGGAAGCCCCGAGGCTCCCGGAGCCTCGAGAAAAGAGCCTTTCGGCTCTGGAACGCTGCTCCAGCGAAGCCCGGTTTTGCGAAAAACCCGCTGTAAGTGAGCTGTACCTACCCTATCTTTAGTATAACTTATGTTTAATATAGTAACGTTATTAGGAACTTATAATGAGTATTTGGGCTATTATTATGAGTTATATTGAGTGTTACTTAACGCTTATATAATAATAATAATAGCTAGACTATTAATTTATCGCGATTATCGTTAGACTAAACCCTAGTGGTATTGATACTAGGTGTCGTCAACGGATAATTGTTTTGAGAGTATCGAAGCGCTGTCTGAGTGCTGAGTCACCACCTTTCAAGTGAGTGCATAGTCCCTTTCATCTTACACATAGATATGAAGTATTTTATAAACTACGTGCTATGTGTACATATTATCTGAATACTTGCTGTCTATGTTGGATGAACGTTTTATACATGTTTTAAATAATTTAAACTATATACATATTTTATACGAATATGTTGGGAATGACATGGGTAGATGAACGATGAAAGATATAAGATGATGAGAGTATATGTTGGCAGCTATAGACTTAGTGCCTATTGGACAAACACCGGTAGCTATGGACTTAGTACCTGTTAGACGCTGGTAGCTATGGATTTACTACCTGTTAGGAATTGGTAGCTACGGACTTAGTACCTATTAGATGAACACTGGTAGCTATGGATTTAGTACCCGATGAGTAGACTATAGCAGCTATGGAATTAGTGCTTTACGAACGAACATTGGCAGCTATGGATTTAGTGCCAGTCCTATAACCCTGGAAGTAAGGGACTTCGGAATAAACGAATGCAGGATAGATGACTCTTAGGTTAAATCCTTAAGAGTAAAGAAGATAATGGGGATGGGTAATTGGGTGGATTGTTTGATAGTTTAACATAATAATTATATTATTGTGGGTTGAAAACCCTATGTACTCACCAGGTTTCCCAACCTGACCCACTCAGTTTATTTATATCACAGGTGTTGATATGAAGTCACTTTACACTGAGAGATTTAAAGAGATGTAGATCACTAGTGTAAACAATTGTAAGTTCTGTTTATGCTTATATTTCTGTATTAACGATGACATCCCAAACGTTTTAAAATGAAATAAATACGTTTCTTCGAAAATGTTTTAATACGTATTTACCATGTTTTTCTGGGAACAAATTCCGCAACACTTTTATAAAATGAAGTACTCTGATTTTTACAAAGCATAAACAAACCGGTCTTTTCTGGCCGTGATTTTGGGGATGTCACAGTTGGTATCAAATCATTAGTTTAAGCGAACTAGGAATATGGATTTATTTCTAGACTGAAACTTAGAATGCTAAGCGATGATTGTGAGGTGTGAGCACTAGCTTATTTTAGGAATGATGCCTAAATTGCTTTTATGTGCTAAATTCTTTGTGCATGATATGTTGTTATTTGTTCGGATCTATGGTATGTTGTCGACCGGATCTGGAAACCTTATGTGTTTAGGATTCTAAGCGTTTAACTACGATATTAGAACTAGCATATAAACGTTTCGGGGTGATAAGGATGATTTAAGACGTCAATCCTAAATTAAGATCTAGATTCACCTTATTCGGTGTATAGATCAAGATGGCAAGAACCCGTAGCGGAAACGTAAACGCAAATGGGAACAGAAACCAACCCCTAGTGGTTCAGCAAATACATGTTGTAGAAGAAGTTGCGCCTGAGCCAGTCACCATGGCTGGAGTTCAAGCCATGATTCGGGCTATGTTGGCTGAACAAAGGGAAGAAATGAGACGGATGTTGAATAGGGACGAACCTACTGTACATGTTGAACCGACGGAGCCAGTTCCCGAGCAATCTGAGGAAGGGAACTACAGCCGCCAAGTGAGTCAAGTAGGGACTCAAGGTGAGCAAAGGGATGGCCCAGAAGGGAGAAACAACAAGGATGGGCGGATGTACAAGAATTTCTTGGGTGCGAAACCACCAAGTCTCTCAGGAAGCCCAAAGCCTGTTGAGATTATGGATTGGATCTCCGAGATGGAAATGGTGTTTGAGAGTTGCGACTGTAGCGAGAAATAGAAGACCGTCTTCGCCGTAAGACAACTGAAAACTGGAGTCTTGAGCTGGTGGAAGCTATTGGCAGATACGATGCCACGAGGAGAATCCATAAGGATGTCATGGGAGGAGTTCTCGGAACAGTTGAAAATGCAGTACTGCTCGGAGATAGATCTGATAGACCTAAACAACGAGTTTCAGAACCTGAAGAAAGGGAAGATGAGTGTTGATGAGTATGCCACCGCATTCACCGAGAGGATGAAGCTACTCCCCTACTTGGTGCCTACTGAACTCTCCAAGATTGATAGGTTTGCTAACGGACTGCCCACTGACTTTGGCCCAATGGTCAAAATGGCAACTACCTTGAAAACAGCTGTTAGGGCAGCTAAGAACGTAGAGGCCCAGATAAGAGAAAAGGGTCTAGAAAAAGATAAGGCAGGAGAGAAGCGGAAGTTGGAAGGATCTTCAAGGTCCAACAAGGAAAGCAAATTCTCAAAGCTTGGAGGAGGTGATGGAGGTGAAGCGAGATGGTGTGATAAATGCAAGAAGAAGCATGGTGGGAAGTGCAACGAAGAAGTGACTTGTTACAAGTGTGGGAGGACTGGTCACTATTCCAAGGACTGCACACATAATGATAAAGTATGCTATGGATGTGGAGGCACGGGGCACATGTCCAGAGACTGCCCAAGGAAAAATAAAGCAGCAAGACCAGAAACGCCACCAAGGCCAAGGGCATTTCACATGATCCTCGACGAAGCAGGGAACCATGCGAGGAATCAAGAATGAGGACTTCTTACCCGAAGATCGGATTATGCAGTAGCTATAGTTTCGTATGATGTAGCCTAGTAGAGGCATAGTCTAGGGTGAACTTGAACACCTATGTAATCGTTTCAAGAAATAATATAAAACCTTCGTTTTGTTATCTGAAGTGTTGAATGATTGTGTGATTTGCTGCACGGTGACTTGGGAAACTGTGAGACAATACTTGGGACGAGTATGAGTAGGTTTGAATAGTAGTAGAGGTCTATACTACCGGAATCATAGGACTCACACTTGGATCAGGGAAAGTCACAAGGTTACCAAGAAGCTAGTAATTGATTTTGTTTTATTCAAGTATGTCGTTACCATCGTTTCGGTAATGACTAAGAAGATTGTTGATATTCCGACCCTAGTGGTCATATCGAATTGAGTCCGACTACGCTAAGTATGCTATGTGGTTTAGAAAATCAAGATCGATGTAGCGTCCGACTTAAACCAAACGATTGAAATCAAAGCGTTCAATAGGAATATCGCGCTCGTTGTTAAAGAAGTTGGTAGCTAGAAATGCCTAATGTTAAAGTGTGATTATATCACATTAGAACATGAAGGAAGGCATAGTCTGTTTTAGAATTTAACTCTAAGAGACCTAAGTCTAAGTGTTGCAACATACGATGATAGGTCATTAGAAGATGACACATCGATCCATAGTAGTAATAAAAGAAATTATCTCAAGTTCGTATCCAGTGAGGATCGAGGTTGTGACTTGAAGGTCATAATTTGGAGTCTAGCCTGAGGTAGAGAGCAGGTGCACGATCGAGTACTGCTTATAGTCAATGAGTCTAAGAGATAGACTTGAGGGAATATAGAAGTTATAATTATTACCTAGGATGAAGAGATGACCTATGGAGTCATTATACGACCCTGTTTCGTTGATGATTCCAGGACGTAATCATCCTAAGGGGGAGATAATAGTAACGCCCGTAGATCCGAGCCAGACAATTTAGAGGCAATAGGAGTCGAAAACGACTTTTCGACAAAAGATTATTTAGAATAAATAATCTTAACCAAGTTGTGGAATATGTATTAAGGTTTTCGTACGTATAAAGAACGCTGAAATCCGAGTTATAACGAAGAAGTTATGGCCTGTCGAAGTTTTACGGCAAAACCGGCACGACACCGGGAAGCGTAAATAGTGAATTTATGATGGAGGACTTTTTAGCCTTAGTTATCTAAACGAAAGTCATAGAATATGTTAAACCGAGAAAATCCATAAAAAGAACGCCCAAATCTGACTTCGTATGAAGAAGTTATGATTTTTCTAAGATTCGGCTTAGCAGTGCACGACCCGAAACTCGAATCTTAGTTCGAGTAGTTTTTGGCTTACGCGACCTAAATGAAAGTTGAAGATCTCATTAATAGGAACTCAACGGTAAAAAGATGGACGAAAACGGAGTTCGTATGAAGGAGTTACGAATTCTTCGCGGTCATTTGACAGTCTAAACGCCTCCTACTATTAAATTTGATATCGGTCGAGAATTAGCTGACAGAGTCTAAACGAAAGTTGTAGATCTTGATTTTACCTACACGTGGATATAAAGAACGTCGAAAACGGAGCTCGTATGCGAGAGTTATGATTTTTCTAAGTTTGAAGGCTGATACGCGATAGGGGGTGACGTGGCACCACCAGAATTGGACACGTGGCACCACCAGAAGGCCACCACATGTACCAACTCGGTGAGTAGGTCCTCCTAATCGGCAAGTAGGTCCTCCTACTCGGCGAGTAGGTCAGTCAGCACCCCTATAAACAGAGGTGTCGGGCATTCCAACTTCCTCACCCCTCAACCCTCTTCTTTCTCTCTCTAAACTCTCTCTCTAAGCCTCCCTAACCCCCTAAAGCCTAGGGTAAACCCCCTAGCACCCGAAGGAAGCCCCGAGGCTCCCGGAGCCTCGAGAAAAGAGCCTTTCGGCTCTGGAACGCTGCTCCAGCGAAGCCCGGTTTTGCGAAAAACCCGCTGTAAGTGAGCTGTACCTACCCTATCTTTAGTATAACTTATGTTTAATATAGTAACGTTATTAGGAACTTATAATGAGTATTTGGGCTATTATTATGAGTTATATTGAGTGTTACTTAACGCTTATATAATAATAATAATAGCTAGACTATTAATTTATCGCGATTATCGTTAGACTAAACCCTAGTGGTATTGATACTAGGTGTCGTCAAGGGATAATTGTTTTGAGAGTATCGAAGCGCTGTCTGAGTGCTGAGTCACCACCTTTCAAGTGAGTGCATAGTCCCTTTCATCTTACACATAGATATGAAGTATTTTATAAACTACGTGCTATGTGTACATATTATCTGAATACTTGCTGTCTATGTTGGATGAACGTTTTATACATGTTTTAAATAATTTAAACTATATACGTATTTTATACGAATATGTTGGGAATGACATGGGTAGATGAACGATGAAAGATATAAGATGATGAGAGTATATGTTGGCAGCTATAGACTTAGTGCCTATTGGACAAACACCGGTAGCTATGGACTTAGTACCTGTTAGACGCTGGTAGCTATGGATTTAGTACCTGTTAGGAATTGGTAGCTACGGACTTAGTACCTATTAGATGAACACTGGTAGCTATGGATTTAGTACCCGATGAGTAGACTATAGCAGCTATGGAATTAGTGCTTTACGAACGAACATTGGCAGCTATGGATTTAGTGCCAGTCCTATAACCCTGGAAGTAAGGGACTTCGGAATAAACGAATGCAGGATAGATGACTCTTAGGTTAAATCCTTAAGAGTAAAGAAGATAATGGGGATGGGTAATTGGGTGGATTGTTTGATTGTTTAACATAATAATTATATTATTGTGGGTTGAAAACCCTATGTACTCACCAGGTTTCCCAACCTGACCCACTCAGTTTATTTATATCACAGGTGTTGATATGAAGTCACTTTACACTGAGAGATTTAAAGAGATGTAGATCACTAGTGTAAACAATTGTAAGTTCTGTTTATGCTTATATTTCTGTATTAACGATGACATCCCAAACGTTTTAAAATGAAATAAATACGTTTCTTCGAAAATGTTTTAATACGTATTTACCATTGTAACGACCCATTTTTTTTTTTTGATATTACTTTAGAAAAACATTAATAATAAAAACATTGTCGAAATAAAAAGAAACATTGTTTGTTCACACCATAACACATTGCAACCACGTTCTCAAAAGCCAAACCGTACATCCTATCAAAATATCAGAGTACAATCCCAGTAAATCTCATAAATGCGGAAACCGAAGAATGTGTGTATGACGTGCCGCTACCGCGCCGGCTCCTTCCCCTTCGATGCAGAGATACCTGAAAACAAAACCGTAAACGTAAGCACAAAGCTTAGTGAGTTCCCCCAACGTACCGCATACCATACAAACACACAACACATATACTGCCAGGCTATTCTGGGGTGCCTGACTACCCGGTACGGCCATTCTGGGGTGCCGACCTACCCATACGGCCATTCTGGGGTGCCGTCTTACCCGTGTCAAGCCATTCTGGGGTGCTGACTACCCATCGGTCCTAACAACCGATCCTCGGGGACTATTTCACCCCTACTACTACTATCACATATAACATAACAAGCCAGCATGCATACATATCGTCACATACTGTCAGACGTATCTGGGGTGTCTGACTACCCTTCGGTCCGAACAATCAAACTCTACTACTATCACATACAGCATATCAAGCTATCATATAACATGTCAGGTACTAACGAACTTAGATGATATCACAAAGACAATCATCTATCATACAACTCCTACTGGTGGGTCGGCATTGAGGCCTTAGACCCACCGCTACTGGAAGGTAACTCACCTCAAAGTAGCTGCTGAACTGATCGGGAACCGACTGACTGCTGCTGCTCCGGGAGTCCTCCGGCTGCAATTTCCACGACATACTCAATCAAACACCGCTAACTGACCTTTAGGTAAAATGACCATTTTACCCCTGGATTAACTCTAAGCCAAAGCTGGAGTCAACTTTCAGGTGACCCGACTCGCCGAGTGGATCACCACTCGCCGAGTCCCTAGCAAACCAATGCCCTGGGTCCCTGGTTCTACTCGTCGAGTCGGGCTATGACTCGACGAGTTCACCTTCTAACTGCCATTCAACACCTTCATCCTACTCGCCGAGTTGTATGAACAACTCGTCGAGTTCATCTTCATCCGATGAACACTTTATGCTAAGACTCGCCGAGTTGTATGAACAACTCGCCGAGTCTGTTCTTGAGCTATGAAGATTGCCTTGGACTCGCCGAGTCAGGGCATTGACTCGCCGAGTCCTAACATGGGTGAGTTCAGCTCCTAACTCACCGAGTCACCCCCTGTGACTCAAGGCTCAACTCGACACATGAAGAAGGGACCAATTCGGTGACTCGCGACCAGACTCGCCGAGTCACCTATGCGACTCGCCGAGTCGTCGCCATGCACTCCTTAAATATACCGATTTGCTCGGTTCCAGACCATGCCATTCATAGATCTGGACTTCTAGGACACGAATCACACGTAAAGTTTCCAACTTTACGTGTGGATATTCACCAATATGGATTATAAGGCTCAAAATGTCTCAAAATGGTAGATCTAGGGCTAACAAGCCTCATGAGACCAAAAAGCTAACAGATCTGAGCTCCTGGAGCTCAATCTTACATAGATCCAAAGGCCAAACGCCTTATTACAACATATAATGAACATGCAAACTTGGGGAATTGACCAAGAAGGACCCAAATGAAATTTTAAGCATAGAATCAAGGGGAAAACGGGTTATACCTCAAGGGAAATGTTGAAATGACACAAGGATGGCTGATCTCCTTCTCCTCTTCTTGATCTACTCCTCTTACTCTTCAAAACCTTCAAGAACACACCAAGAACACCTCAAACTCTCAAGGAAACAAGGGAAAACGATGTAGGGGGAGTTCTGGGGGTGAATGGGGACGAGTTGGGACAGAATGAGAGTTTAAATAGGGTGCAAACCCTTGAAACTTAGGGTTTCATCCCGCAGCGGTGACTCGCCGAGTCCAGGATATGGACTCGTCGAGTCGCCTACTTAAAACGCGTCCTGAGTCTCGTCCCTACTCGGCGAGTCGGACCCTATGACTCGCCGAGTCTAAGGCTAAATTAGGGCAATGCTCAAATAAAATTCACATACCGGAAACCAGGTGCTACAACCATGTTTTTCTGGGAACAAATTCCGCAACACTTTTATAAAATGAAGTACTCTGATTTTTACAAAGCATAAACAAACCGGTCTTTTATGGCCGTGATTTTGGGGATGTCACAGTTGGTATCAAATCATTAGTTTAAGCGAACTAGGAATATGGATTTATTTCTAGACTGAAACTTAGAATGCTAAGCGATGATTGTGAGGTGTGAGCACTAGCTTATTTTAGGAATGATGCCTAAATTGCTTTTATGTGCTAAATTCTTTGTGCATGATATGTTGTTATTTGTTCGGATCTATGGTATGTTGTCGACCGGATCTGGAAACCTTATGTGTTTAGGATTCTAAGCGTTTAACTACGATATTAGAACTAGCATATAAACGTTTCGGGGTGATAAGGATGATTTAAGACGTCAATCCTAAATTAAGATCTAGATTCACCTTATTCGGTGTATAGATCAAGATGGCAAGAACCCGTAGCGGAAACGTAAACGCAAATGGGAACAAAAACCAACCCCTAGTGGTTCAGCAAATACATGTTGTAGAAGAAGTTGCGCCTGAGCCAGTCACCATGGCTGGAGTTCAAGCCATGATTCGGGCTATGTTGGCTGAACAAAGGGAAGAAATGAGACGGATGTTGAATAGGGACGAACCTACTGTACATGTTGAACCGACGGAGCCAGTTCCCGAGCAATCTGAGGAAGGGAACTACAGCCGCCAAGTGAGTCAAGTAGGGACTCAAGGTGAGCAAAGGGATGGCCCAGAAGGGAGAAACAACAAGGATGGGCGGATGTACAAGAATTTCTTGGGTGCGAAACCACCAAGTCTCTCAGGAAGCCCAAAGCCTGTTGAGATTATGGATTGGATCTCCGAGATGGAAATGGTGTTTGAGAGTTGCGACTGTAGCGAGAAATAGAAGACCGTCTTCGCCGTAAGACAACTGAAAACTGGAGTCTTGAGCTGGTGGAAGCTATTGGCAGATACGATGCCACGAGGAGAATCCATAAGGATGTCATGGGAGGAGTTCTCGGAACAGTTGAAAATGCAGTACTGCTCGGAGATAGATCTGATAGACCTAAACAACGAGTTTCAGAACCTGAAGAAAGGGAAGATGAGTGTTGATGAGTATGCCACCGCATTCACCGAGAGGATGAAGCTACTCCCCTACTTGGTGCCTACTGAACTCTCCAAGATTGATAGGTTTGCTAACGGACTGCCCACTGACTTTGGCCCAATGGTCAAAATGGCAACTACCTTGAAAACAGCTGTTAGGGCAGCTAAGAACGTAGAGGCCCAGATAAGAGAAAAGGGTCTAGAAAAAGATAAGGCAGGAGAGAAGCGGAAGTTGGAAGGATCTTCAAGGTCCAACAAGGAAAGCAAATTCTCAAAGCTTGGAGGAGGTGATGGAGGTGAAGCGAGATGGTGTGATAAATGCAAGAAGAAGCATGGTGGGAAGTGCAACGAAGAAGTGACTTGTTACAAGTGTGGGAGGACTGGTCACTATTCCAAGGACTGCACACATAATGATAAAGTATGCTATGGATGTGGAGGCACGGGGCACATGTCCAGAGACTGCCCAAGGAAAAATAAAGCAGCAAGACCAGAAACGCCACCAAGGCCAAGGGCATTTCACATGATCCTCGACGAAGCAGGGAACCATGCGAGGAATCAAGAATGAGGACTTCTTACCCGAAGATCGGATTATGCAGTAGCTATAGTTTCGTATGATGTAGCCTAGTAGAGGCATAGTCTAGGGTGAACTTGAACACCTATGTAATCGTTTCAAGAAATAATATAAAACCTTCGTTTTGTTATCTGAAGTGTTGAATGATTGTGTGATTTGCTGCACGGTGACTTGGGAAACTGTGAGACAATACTTGGGACGAGTATGAGTAGGTTTGAATAGTAGTAGAGGTCTATACTACCGGAATCATAGGACTCACACTTGGATCAGGGAAAGTCACAAGGTTACCAAGAAGCTAGTAATTGATTTTGTTTTATTCAAGTATGTCGTTACCATCGTTTCGGTAATGACTAAGAAGATTGTTGATATTCCGACCCTAGTGGTCATATCGAATTGAGTCCGACTACGCTAAGTATGCTATGTGGTTTAGAAAATCAAGATCGATGTAGCGTCCGACTTAAACCAAACGATTGAAATCAAAGCGTTCAATAGGAATATCGCGCTCGTTGTTAAAGAAGTTGGTAGCTAGAAATGCCTAATGTTAAAGTGTGATTATATCACATTAGAACATGAAGGAAGGCATAGTCTGTTTTAGAATTTAACTCTAAGAGACCTAAGTCTAAGTGTTGCAACATACGATGATAGGTCATTAGAAGATGACACATCGATCCATAGTAGTAATAAAAGAAATTATCTCAAGTTCGTATCCAGTGAGGATCGAGGTTGTGACTTGAAGGTCATAATTTGGAGTCTAGCCTGAGGTAGAGAGCAGGTGCACGATCGAGTACTGCTTATAGTCAATGAGTCTAAGAGATAGACTTGAGGGAATATAGAAGTTATAATTATTACCTAGGATGAAGAGATGACCTATGGAGTCATTATACGACCCTGTTTCGTTGATGATTCCAGGACGTAATCATCCTAAGGGGGAGATAATAGTAACGCCCGTAGATCCGAGCCAGACAATTTAGAGGCAATAGGAGTCGAAAACGACTTTTCGACAAAAGATTATTTAGAATAAATAATCTTAACCAAGTTGTGGAATATGTATTAAGGTTTTCGTACGTATAAAGAACGCTGAAATCCGAGTTATAACGAAGAAGTTATGGCCTGTCGAAGTTTTACGGCAAAACCGGCACGACACCGGGAAGCGTAAATAGTGAATTTATGATGGAGGACTTTTTAGCCTTAGTTATCTAAACGAAAGTCATAGAATATGTTAAACCGAGAAAATCCATAAAAAGAACGCCCAAATCTGACTTCGTATGAAGAAGTTATGATTTTTCTAAGATTCGGCTTAGCAGTGCACGACCCGAAACTCGAATCTTAGTTCGAGTAGTTTTTGGCTTACGCGACCTAAATGAAAGTTGAAGATCTCATTAATAGGAACTCAACGGTAAAAAGATGGACGAAAACGGAGTTCGTATGAAGGAGTTACGAATTCTTCGCGGTCATTTGACAGTCTAAACGCCTCCTACTATTAAATTTGATATCGGTCGAGAATTAGCTGACAGAGTCTAAACGAAAGTTGTAGATCTTGATTTTACCTACACGTGGATATAAAGAACGTCGAAAACGGAGCTCGTATGCGAGAGTTATGATTTTTCTAAGTTTGAAGGCTGATACGCGATAGGGGGTGACGTGGCACCACCAGAATTGGACACGTGGCACCACCAGAAGGCCACCACATGTACCAACTCGGTGAGTAGGTCCTCCTAATCGGCAAGTAGGTCCTCCTACTCGGCGAGTAGGTCAGTCAGCACCCCTATAAACAGAGGTGTCGGGCATTCCAACTTCCTCACCCCTCAACCCTCTTCTTTCTCTCTCTAAACTCTCTCTCTAAGCCTCCCTAACCCCCTAAAGCCTAGGGTAAACCCCCTAGCACCCGAAGGAAGCCCCGAGGCTCCCGGAGCCTCGAGAAAAGAGCCTTTCGGCTCTGGAACGCTGCTCCAGCGAAGCCCGGTTTTGCGAAAAACCCGCTGTAAGTGAGCTGTACCTACCCTATCTTTAGTATAACTTATGTTTAATATAGTAACGTTATTAGGAACTTATAATGAGTATTTGGGCTATTATTATGAGTTATATTGAGTGTTACTTAACGCTTATATAATAATAATAATAGCTAGACTATTAATTTATCGCGATTATCGTTAGACTAAACCCTAGTGGTATTGATACTAGGTGTCGTCAAGGGATAATTGTTTTGAGAGTATCGAAGCGCTGTCTGAGTGCTGAGTCACCACCTTTCAAGTGAGTGCATAGTCCCTTTCATCTTACACATAGATATGAAGTATTTTATAAACTACGTGCTATGTGTACATATTATCTGAATACTTGCTGTCTATGTTGGATGAACGTTTTATACATGTTTTAAATAATTTAAACTATATACGTATTTTATACGAATATGTTGGGAATGACATGGGTAGATGAACGATGAAAGATATAAGATGATGAGAGTATATGTTGGCAGCTATAGACTTAGTGCCTATTGGACAAACACCGGTAGCTATGGACTTAGTACCTGTTAGACGCTGGTAGCTATGGATTTAGTACCTGTTAGGAATTGGTAGCTACGGACTTAGTACCTATTAGATGAACACTGGTAGCTATGGATTTAGTACCCGATGAGTAGACTATAGCAGCTATGGAATTAGTGCTTTACGAACGAACATTGGCAGCTATGGATTTAGTGCCAGTCCTATAACCCTGGAAGTAAGGGACTTCGGAATAAACGAATGCAGGATAGATGACTCTTAGGTTAAATCCTTAAGAGTAAAGAAGATAATGGGGATGGGTAATTGGGTGGATTGTTTGATTGTTTAACATAATAATTATATTATTGTGGGTTGAAAACCCTATGTACTCACCAGGTTTCCCAACCTGACCCACTCAGTTTATTTATATCACAGGTGTTGATATGAAGTCACTTTACACTGAGAGATTTAAAGAGATGTAGATCACTAGTGTAAACAATTGTAAGTTCTGTTTATGCTTATATTTCTGTATTAACGATGACATCCCAAACGTTTTAAAATGAAATAAATACGTTTCTTCGAAAATGTTTTAATACGTATTTACCATTGTAACGACCCATTTTTTTTTTTTGATATTACTTTAGAAAAACATTAATAATAAAAACATTGTCGAAATAAAAAGAAACATTGTTTGTTCACACCATAACACATTGCAACCACGTTCTCAAAAGCCAAACCGTACATCCTATCAAAATATCAGAGTACAATCCCAGTAAATCTCATAAATGCGGAAACCGAAGAATGTGTGTATGACGTGCCGCTACCGCGCCGGCTCCTTCCCCTTCGATGCAGAGATACCTGAAAACAAAACCGTAAACGTAAGCACAAAGCTTAGTGAGTTCCCCCAACGTACCGCATACCATACAAACACACAACACATATACTGCCAGGCTATTCTGGGGTGCCTGACTACCCGGTACGGCCATTCTGGGGTGCCGACCTACCCATACGGCCATTCTGGGGTGCCGTCTTACCCGTGTCAAGCCATTCTGGGGTGCTGACTACCCATCGGTCCTAACAACCGATCCTCGGGGACTATTTCACCCCTACTACTACTATCACATATAACATAACAAGCCAGCATGCATACATATCGTCACATACTGTCAGACGTATCTGGGGTGTCTGACTACCCTTCGGTCCGAACAATCAAACTCTACTACTATCACATACAGCATATCAAGCTATCATATAACATGTCAGGTACTAACGAACTTAGATGATATCACAAAGACAATCATCTATCATACAACTCCTACTGGTGGGTCGGCATTGAGGCCTTAGACCCACCGCTACTGGAAGGTAACTCACCTCAAAGTAGCTGCTGAACTGATCGGGAACCGACTGACTGCTGCTGCTCCGGGAGTCCTCCGGCTGCAATTTCCACGACATACTCAATCAAACACCGCTAACTGACCTTTAGGTAAAATGACCATTTTACCCCTGGATTAACTCTAAGCCAAAGCTGGAGTCAACTTTCAGGTGACCCGACTCGCCGAGTGGATCACCACTCGCCGAGTCCCTAGCAAACCAATGCCCTGGGTCCCTGGTTCTACTCGTCGAGTCGGGCTATGACTCGACGAGTTCACCTTCTAACTGCCATTCAACACCTTCATCCTACTCGCCGAGTTGTATGAACAACTCGTCGAGTTCATCTTCATCCGATGAACACTTTATGCTAAGACTCGCCGAGTTGTATGAACAACTCGCCGAGTCTGTTCTTGAGCTATGAAGATTGCCTTGGACTCGCCGAGTCAGGGCATTGACTCGCCGAGTCCTAACATGGGTGAGTTCAGCTCCTAACTCACCGAGTCACCCCCTGTGACTCAAGGCTCAACTCGACACATGAAGAAGGGACCAATTCGGTGACTCGCGACCAGACTCGCCGAGTCACCTATGCGACTCGCCGAGTCGTCGCCATGCACTCCTTAAATATACCGATTTGCTCGGTTCCAGACCATGCCATTCATAGATCTGGACTTCTAGGACACGAATCACACGTAAAGTTTCCAACTTTACGTGTGGATATTCACCAATATGGATTATAAGGCTCAAAATGTCTCAAAATGGTAGATCTAGGGCTAACAAGCCTCATGAGACCAAAAAGCTAACAGATCTGAGCTCCTGGAGCTCAATCTTACATAGATCCAAAGGCCAAACGCCTTATTACAACATATAATGAACATGCAAACTTGGGGAATTGACCAAGAAGGACCCAAATGAAATTTTAAGCATAGAATCAAGGGGAAAACGGGTTATACCTCAAGGGAAATGTTGAAATGACACAAGGATGGCTGATCTCCTTCTCCTCTTCTTGATCTACTCCTCTTACTCTTCAAAACCTTCAAGAACACACCAAGAACACCTCAAACTCTCAAGGAAACAAGGGAAAACGATGTAGGGGGAGTTCTGGGGGTGAATGGGGACGAGTTGGGACAGAATGAGAGTTTAAATAGGGTGCAAACCCTTGAAACTTAGGGTTTCATCCCGCAGCGGTGACTCGCCGAGTCCAGGATATGGACTCGTCGAGTCGCCTACTTAAAACGCGTCCTGAGTCTCGTCCCTACTCGGCGAGTCGGACCCTATGACTCGCCGAGTCTAAGGCTAAATTAGGGCAATGCTCAAATAAAATTCACATACCGGAAACCAGGTGCTACAACCATGTTTTTCTGGGAACAAATTCCGCAACACTTTTATAAAATGAAGTACTCTGATTTTTACAAAGCATAAACAAACCGGTCTTTTATGGCCGTGATTTTGGGGATGTCACAGTTGGTATCAAATCATTAGTTTAAGCGAACTAGGAATATGGATTTATTTCTAGACTGAAACTTAGAATGCTAAGCGATGATTGTGAGGTGTGAGCACTAGCTTATTTTAGGAATGATGCCTAAATTGCTTTTATGTGCTAAATTCTTTGTGCATGATATGTTGTTATTTGTTCGGATCTATGGTATGTTGTCGACCGGATCTGGAAACCTTATGTGTTTAGGATTCTAAGCGTTTAACTACGATATTAGAACTAGCATATAAACGTTTCGGGGTGATAAGGATGATTTAAGACGTCAATCCTAAATTAAGATCTAGATTCACCTTATTCGGTGTATAGATCAAGATGGCAAGAACCCGTAGCGGAAACGTAAACGCAAATGGGAACAAAAACCAACCCCTAGTGGTTCAGCAAATACATGTTGTAGAAGAAGTTGCGCCTGAGCCAGTCACCATGGCTGGAGTTCAAGCCATGATTCGGGCTATGTTGGCTGAACAAAGGGAAGAAATGAGACGGATGTTGAATAGGGACGAACCTACTGTACATGTTGAACCGACGGAGCCAGTTCCCGAGCAATCTGAGGAAGGGAACTACAGCCGCCAAGTGAGTCAAGTAGGGACTCAAGGTGAGCAAAGGGATGGCCCAGAAGGGAGAAACAACAAGGATGGGCGGATGTACAAGAATTTCTTGGGTGCGAAACCACCAAGTCTCTCAGGAAGCCCAAAGCCTGTTGAGATTATGGATTGGATCTCCGAGATGGAAATGGTGTTTGAGAGTTGCGACTGTAGCGAGAAATAGAAGACCGTCTTCGCCGTAAGACAACTGAAAACTGGAGTCTTGAGCTGGTGGAAGCTATTGGCAGATACGATGCCACGAGGAGAATCCATAAGGATGTCATGGGAGGAGTTCTCGGAACAGTTGAAAATGCAGTACTGCTCGGAGATAGATCTGATAGACCTAAACAACGAGTTTCAGAACCTGAAGAAAGGGAAGATGAGTGTTGATGAGTATGCCACCGCATTCACCGAGAGGATGAAGCTACTCCCCTACTTGGTGCCTACTGAACTCTCCAAGATTGATAGGTTTGCTAACGGACTGCCCACTGACTTTGGCCCAATGGTCAAAATGGCAACTACCTTGAAAACAGCTGTTAGGGCAGCTAAGAACGTAGAGGCCCAGATAAGAGAAAAGGGTCTAGAAAAAGATAAGGCAGGAGAGAAGCGGAAGTTGGAAGGATCTTCAAGGTCCAACAAGGAAAGCAAATTCTCAAAGCTTGGAGGAGGTGATGGAGGTGAAGCGAGATGGTGTGATAAATGCAAGAAGAAGCATGGTGGGAAGTGCAACGAAGAAGTGACTTGTTACAAGTGTGGGAGGACTGGTCACTATTCCAAGGACTGCACACATAATGATAAAGTATGCTATGGATGTGGAGGCACGGGGCACATGTCCAGAGACTGCCCAAGGAAAAATAAAGCAGCAAGACCAGAAACGCCACCAAGGCCAAGGGCATTTCACATGATCCTCGACGAAGCAGGGAACCATGCGAGGAATCAAGAATGAGGACTTCTTACCCGAAGATCGGATTATGCAGTAGCTATAGTTTCGTATGATGTAGCCTAGTAGAGGCATAGTCTAGGGTGAACTTGAACACCTATGTAATCGTTTCAAGAAATAATATAAAACCTTCGTTTTGTTATCTGAAGTGTTGAATGATTGTGTGATTTGCTGCACGGTGACTTGGGAAACTGTGAGACAATACTTGGGACGAGTATGAGTAGGTTTGAATAGTAGTAGAGGTCTATACTACCGGAATCATAGGACTCACACTTGGATCAGGGAAAGTCACAAGGTTACCAAGAAGCTAGTAATTGATTTTGTTTTATTCAAGTATGTCGTTACCATCGTTTCGGTAATGACTAAGAAGATTGTTGATATTCCGACCCTAGTGGTCATATCGAATTGAGTCCGACTACGCTAAGTATGCTATGTGGTTTAGAAAATCAAGATCGATGTAGCGTCCGACTTAAACCAAACGATTGAAATCAAAGCGTTCAATAGGAATATCGCGCTCGTTGTTAAAGAAGTTGGTAGCTAGAAATGCCTAATGTTAAAGTGTGATTATATCACATTAGAACATGAAGGAAGGCATAGTCTGTTTTAGAATTTAACTCTAAGAGACCTAAGTCTAAGTGTTGCAACATACGATGATAGGTCATTAGAAGATGACACATCGATCCATAGTAGTAATAAAAGAAATTATCTCAAGTTCGTATCCAGTGAGGATCGAGGTTGTGACTTGAAGGTCATAATTTGGAGTCTAGCCTGAGGTAGAGAGCAGGTGCACGATCGAGTACTGCTTATAGTCAATGAGTCTAAGAGATAGACTTGAGGGAATATAGAAGTTATAATTATTACCTAGGATGAAGAGATGACCTATGGAGTCATTATACGACCCTGTTTCGTTGATGATTCCAGGACGTAATCATCCTAAGGGGGAGATAATAGTAACGCCCGTAGATCCGAGCCAGACAATTTAGAGGCAATAGGAGTCGAAAACGACTTTTCGACAAAAGATTATTTAGAATAAATAATCTTAACCAAGTTGTGGAATATGTATTAAGGTTTTCGTACGTATAAAGAACGCTGAAATCCGAGTTATAACGAAGAAGTTATGGCCTGTCGAAGTTTTACGGCAAAACCGGCACGACACCGGGAAGCGTAAATAGTGAATTTATGATGGAGGACTTTTTAGCCTTAGTTATCTAAACGAAAGTCATAGAATATGTTAAACCGAGAAAATCCATAAAAAGAACGCCCAAATCTGACTTCGTATGAAGAAGTTATGATTTTTCTAAGATTCGGCTTAGCAGTGCACGACCCGAAACTCGAATCTTAGTTCGAGTAGTTTTTGGCTTACGCGACCTAAATGAAAGTTGAAGATCTCATTAATAGGAACTCAACGGTAAAAAGATGGACGAAAACGGAGTTCGTATGAAGGAGTTACGAATTCTTCGCGGTCATTTGACAGTCTAAACGCCTCCTACTATTAAATTTGATATCGGTCGAGAATTAGCTGACAGAGTCTAAACGAAAGTTGTAGATCTTGATTTTACCTACACGTGGATATAAAGAACGTCGAAAACGGAGCTCGTATGCGAGAGTTATGATTTTTCTAAGTTTGAAGGCTGATACGCGATAGGGGGTGACGTGGCACCACCAGAATTGGACACGTGGCACCACCAGAAGGCCACCACATGTACCAACTCGGTGAGTAGGTCCTCCTAATCGGCAAGTAGGTCCTCCTACTCGGCGAGTAGGTCAGTCAGCACCCCTATAAACAGAGGTGTCGGGCATTCCAACTTCCTCACCCCTCAACCCTCTTCTTTCTCTCTCTAAACTCTCTCTCTAAGCCTCCCTAACCCCCTAAAGCCTAGGGTAAACCCCCTAGCACCCGAAGGAAGCCCCGAGGCTCCCGGAGCCTCGAGAAAAGAGCCTTTCGGCTCTGGAACGCTGCTCCAGCGAAGCCCGGTTTTGCGAAAAACCCGCTGTAAGTGAGCTGTACCTACCCTATCTTTAGTATAACTTATGTTTAATATAGTAACGTTATTAGGAACTTATAATGAGTATTTGGGCTATTATTATGAGTTATATTGAGTGTTACTTAACGCTTATATAATAATAATAATAGCTAGACTATTAATTTATCGCGATTATCGTTAGACTAAACCCTAGTGGTATTGATACTAGGTGTCGTCAAGGGATAATTGTTTTGAGAGTATCGAAGCGCTGTCTGAGTGCTGAGTCACCACCTTTCAAGTGAGTGCATAGTCCCTTTCATCTTACACATAGATATGAAGTATTTTATAAACTACGTGCTATGTGTACATATTATCTGAATACTTGCTGTCTATGTTGGATGAACGTTTTATACATGTTTTAAATAATTTAAACTATATACGTATTTTATACGAATATGTTGGGAATGACATGGGTAGATGAACGATGAAAGATATAAGATGATGAGAGTATATGTTGGCAGCTATAGACTTAGTGCCTATTGGACAAACACCGGTAGCTATGGACTTAGTACCTGTTAGACGCTGGTAGCTATGGATTTAGTACCTGTTAGGAATTGGTAGCTACGGACTTAGTACCTATTAGATGAACACTGGTAGCTATGGATTTAGTACCCGATGAGTAGACTATAGCAGCTATGGAATTAGTGCTTTACGAACGAACATTGGCAGCTATGGATTTAGTGCCAGTCCTATAACCCTGGAAGTAAGGGACTTCGGAATAAACGAATGCAGGATAGATGACTCTTAGGTTAAATCCTTAAGAGTAAAGAAGATAATGGGGATGGGTAATTGGGTGGATTGTTTGATTGTTTAACATAATAATTATATTATTGTGGGTTGAAAACCCTATGTACTCACCAGGTTTCCCAACCTGACCCACTCAGTTTATTTATATCACAGGTGTTGATATGAAGTCACTTTACACTGAGAGATTTAAAGAGATGTAGATCACTAGTGTAAACAATTGTAAGTTCTGTTTATGCTTATATTTCTGTATTAACGATGACATCCCAAACGTTTTAAAATGAAATAAATACGTTTCTTCGAAAATGTTTTAATACGTATTTACCATTGTAACGACCCATTTTTTTTTTTTGATATTACTTTAGAAAAACATTAATAATAAAAACATTGTCGAAATAAAAAGAAACATTGTTTGTTCACACCATAACACATTGCAACCACGTTCTCAAAAGCCAAACCGTACATCCTATCAAAATATCAGAGTACAATCCCAGTAAATCTCATAAATGCGGAAACCGAAGAATGTGTGTATGACGTGCCGCTACCGCGCCGGCTCCTTCCCCTTCGATGCAGAGATACCTGAAAACAAAACCGTAAACGTAAGCACAAAGCTTAGTGAGTTCCCCCAACGTACCGCATACCATACAAACACACAACACATATACTGCCAGGCTATTCTGGGGTGCCTGACTACCCGGTACGGCCATTCTGGGGTGCCGACCTACCCATACGGCCATTCTGGGGTGCCGTCTTACCCGTGTCAAGCCATTCTGGGGTGCTGACTACCCATCGGTCCTAACAACCGATCCTCGGGGACTATTTCACCCCTACTACTACTATCACATATAACATAACAAGCCAGCATGCATACATATCGTCACATACTGTCAGACGTATCTGGGGTGTCTGACTACCCTTCGGTCCGAACAATCAAACTCTACTACTATCACATACAGCATATCAAGCTATCATATAACATGTCAGGTACTAACGAACTTAGATGATATCACAAAGACAATCATCTATCATACAACTCCTACTGGTGGGTCGGCATTGAGGCCTTAGACCCACCGCTACTGGAAGGTAACTCACCTCAAAGTAGCTGCTGAACTGATCGGGAACCGACTGACTGCTGCTGCTCCGGGAGTCCTCCGGCTGCAATTTCCACGACATACTCAATCAAACACCGCTAACTGACCTTTAGGTAAAATGACCATTTTACCCCTGGATTAACTCTAAGCCAAAGCTGGAGTCAACTTTCAGGTGACCCGACTCGCCGAGTGGATCACCACTCGCCGAGTCCCTAGCAAACCAATGCCCTGGGTCCCTGGTTCTACTCGTCGAGTCGGGCTATGACTCGACGAGTTCACCTTCTAACTGCCATTCAACACCTTCATCCTACTCGCCGAGTTGTATGAACAACTCGTCGAGTTCATCTTCATCCGATGAACACTTTATGCTAAGACTCGCCGAGTTGTATGAACAACTCGCCGAGTCTGTTCTTGAGCTATGAAGATTGCCTTGGACTCGCCGAGTCAGGGCATTGACTCGCCGAGTCCTAACATGGGTGAGTTCAGCTCCTAACTCACCGAGTCACCCCCTGTGACTCAAGGCTCAACTCGACACATGAAGAAGGGACCAATTCGGTGACTCGCGACCAGACTCGCCGAGTCACCTATGCGACTCGCCGAGTCGTCGCCATGCACTCCTTAAATATACCGATTTGCTCGGTTCCAGACCATGCCATTCATAGATCTGGACTTCTAGGACACGAATCACACGTAAAGTTTCCAACTTTACGTGTGGATATTCACCAATATGGATTATAAGGCTCAAAATGTCTCAAAATGGTAGATCTAGGGCTAACAAGCCTCATGAGACCAAAAAGCTAACAGATCTGAGCTCCTGGAGCTCAATCTTACATAGATCCAAAGGCCAAACGCCTTATTACAACATATAATGAACATGCAAACTTGGGGAATTGACCAAGAAGGACCCAAATGAAATTTTAAGCATAGAATCAAGGGGAAAACGGGTTATACCTCAAGGGAAATGTTGAAATGACACAAGGATGGCTGATCTCCTTCTCCTCTTCTTGATCTACTCCTCTTACTCTTCAAAACCTTCAAGAACACACCAAGAACACCTCAAACTCTCAAGGAAACAAGGGAAAACGATGTAGGGGGAGTTCTGGGGGTGAATGGGGACGAGTTGGGACAGAATGAGAGTTTAAATAGGGTGCAAACCCTTGAAACTTAGGGTTTCATCCCGCAGCGGTGACTCGCCGAGTCCAGGATATGGACTCGTCGAGTCGCCTACTTAAAACGCGTCCTGAGTCTCGTCCCTACTCGGCGAGTCGGACCCTATGACTCGCCGAGTCTAAGGCTAAATTAGGGCAATGCTCAAATAAAATTCACATACCGGAAACCAGGTGCTACAACCATGTTTTTCTGGGAACAAATTCCGCAACACTTTTATAAAATGAAGTACTCTGATTTTTACAAAGCATAAACAAACCGGTCTTTTATGGCCGTGATTTTGGGGATGTCACAGTTGGTATCAAATCATTAGTTTAAGCGAACTAGGAATATGGATTTATTTCTAGACTGAAACTTAGAATGCTAAGCGATGATTGTGAGGTGTGAGCACTAGCTTATTTTAGGAATGATGCCTAAATTGCTTTTATGTGCTAAATTCTTTGTGCATGATATGTTGTTATTTGTTCGGATCTATGGTATGTTGTCGACCGGATCTGGAAACCTTATGTGTTTAGGATTCTAAGCGTTTAACTACGATATTAGAACTAGCATATAAACGTTTCGGGGTGATAAGGATGATTTAAGACGTCAATCCTAAATTAAGATCTAGATTCACCTTATTCGGTGTATAGATCAAGATGGCAAGAACCCGTAGCGGAAACGTAAACGCAAATGGGAACAAAAACCAACCCCTAGTGGTTCAGCAAATACATGTTGTAGAAGAAGTTGCGCCTGAGCCAGTCACCATGGCTGGAGTTCAAGCCATGATTCGGGCTATGTTGGCTGAACAAAGGGAAGAAATGAGACGGATGTTGAATAGGGACGAACCTACTGTACATGTTGAACCGACGGAGCCAGTTCCCGAGCAATCTGAGGAAGGGAACTACAGCCGCCAAGTGAGTCAAGTAGGGACTCAAGGTGAGCAAAGGGATGGCCCAGAAGGGAGAAACAACAAGGATGGGCGGATGTACAAGAATTTCTTGGGTGCGAAACCACCAAGTCTCTCAGGAAGCCCAAAGCCTGTTGAGATTATGGATTGGATCTCCGAGATGGAAATGGTGTTTGAGAGTTGCGACTGTAGCGAGAAATAGAAGACCGTCTTCGCCGTAAGACAACTGAAAACTGGAGTCTTGAGCTGGTGGAAGCTATTGGCAGATACGATGCCACGAGGAGAATCCATAAGGATGTCATGGGAGGAGTTCTCGGAACAGTTGAAAATGCAGTACTGCTCGGAGATAGATCTGATAGACCTAAACAACGAGTTTCAGAACCTGAAGAAAGGGAAGATGAGTGTTGATGAGTATGCCACCGCATTCACCGAGAGGATGAAGCTACTCCCCTACTTGGTGCCTACTGAACTCTCCAAGATTGATAGGTTTGCTAACGGACTGCCCACTGACTTTGGCCCAATGGTCAAAATGGCAACTACCTTGAAAACAGCTGTTAGGGCAGCTAAGAACGTAGAGGCCCAGATAAGAGAAAAGGGTCTAGAAAAAGATAAGGCAGGAGAGAAGCGGAAGTTGGAAGGATCTTCAAGGTCCAACAAGGAAAGCAAATTCTCAAAGCTTGGAGGAGGTGATGGAGGTGAAGCGAGATGGTGTGATAAATGCAAGAAGAAGCATGGTGGGAAGTGCAACGAAGAAGTGACTTGTTACAAGTGTGGGAGGACTGGTCACTATTCCAAGGACTGCACACATAATGATAAAGTATGCTATGGATGTGGAGGCACGGGGCACATGTCCAGAGACTGCCCAAGGAAAAATAAAGCAGCAAGACCAGAAACGCCACCAAGGCCAAGGGCATTTCACATGATCCTCGACGAAGCAGGGAACCATGCGAGGAATCAAGAATGAGGACTTCTTACCCGAAGATCGGATTATGCAGTAGCTATAGTTTCGTATGATGTAGCCTAGTAGAGGCATAGTCTAGGGTGAACTTGAACACCTATGTAATCGTTTCAAGAAATAATATAAAACCTTCGTTTTGTTATCTGAAGTGTTGAATGATTGTGTGATTTGCTGCACGGTGACTTGGGAAACTGTGAGACAATACTTGGGACGAGTATGAGTAGGTTTGAATAGTAGTAGAGGTCTATACTACCGGAATCATAGGACTCACACTTGGATCAGGGAAAGTCACAAGGTTACCAAGAAGCTAGTAATTGATTTTGTTTTATTCAAGTATGTCGTTACCATCGTTTCGGTAATGACTAAGAAGATTGTTGATATTCCGACCCTAGTGGTCATATCGAATTGAGTCCGACTACGCTAAGTATGCTATGTGGTTTAGAAAATCAAGATCGATGTAGCGTCCGACTTAAACCAAACGATTGAAATCAAAGCGTTCAATAGGAATATCGCGCTCGTTGTTAAAGAAGTTGGTAGCTAGAAATGCCTAATGTTAAAGTGTGATTATATCACATTAGAACATGAAGGAAGGCATAGTCTGTTTTAGAATTTAACTCTAAGAGACCTAAGTCTAAGTGTTGCAACATACGATGATAGGTCATTAGAAGATGACACATCGATCCATAGTAGTAATAAAAGAAATTATCTCAAGTTCGTATCCAGTGAGGATCGAGGTTGTGACTTGAAGGTCATAATTTGGAGTCTAGCCTGAGGTAGAGAGCAGGTGCACGATCGAGTACTGCTTATAGTCAATGAGTCTAAGAGATAGACTTGAGGGAATATAGAAGTTATAATTATTACCTAGGATGAAGAGATGACCTATGGAGTCATTATACGACCCTGTTTCGTTGATGATTCCAGGACGTAATCATCCTAAGGGGGAGATAATAGTAACGCCCGTAGATCCGAGCCAGACAATTTAGAGGCAATAGGAGTCGAAAACGACTTTTCGACAAAAGATTATTTAGAATAAATAATCTTAACCAAGTTGTGGAATATGTATTAAGGTTTTCGTACGTATAAAGAACGCTGAAATCCGAGTTATAACGAAGAAGTTATGGCCTGTCGAAGTTTTACGGCAAAACCGGCACGACACCGGGAAGCGTAAATAGTGAATTTATGATGGAGGACTTTTTAGCCTTAGTTATCTAAACGAAAGTCATAGAATATGTTAAACCGAGAAAATCCATAAAAAGAACGCCCAAATCTGACTTCGTATGAAGAAGTTATGATTTTTCTAAGATTCGGCTTAGCAGTGCACGACCCGAAACTCGAATCTTAGTTCGAGTAGTTTTTGGCTTACGCGACCTAAATGAAAGTTGAAGATCTCATTAATAGGAACTCAACGGTAAAAAGATGGACGAAAACGGAGTTCGTATGAAGGAGTTACGAATTCTTCGCGGTCATTTGACAGTCTAAACGCCTCCTACTATTAAATTTGATATCGGTCGAGAATTAGCTGACAGAGTCTAAACGAAAGTTGTAGATCTTGATTTTACCTACACGTGGATATAAAGAACGTCGAAAACGGAGCTCGTATGCGAGAGTTATGATTTTTCTAAGTTTGAAGGCTGATACGCGATAGGGGGTGACGTGGCACCACCAGAATTGGACACGTGGCACCACCAGAAGGCCACCACATGTACCAACTCGGTGAGTAGGTCCTCCTAATCGGCAAGTAGGTCCTCCTACTCGGCGAGTAGGTCAGTCAGCACCCCTATAAACAGAGGTGTCGGGCATTCCAACTTCCTCACCCCTCAACCCTCTTCTTTCTCTCTCTAAACTCTCTCTCTAAGCCTCCCTAACCCCCTAAAGCCTAGGGTAAACCCCCTAGCACCCGAAGGAAGCCCCGAGGCTCCCGGAGCCTCGAGAAAAGAGCCTTTCGGCTCTGGAACGCTGCTCCAGCGAAGCCCGGTTTTGCGAAAAACCCGCTGTAAGTGAGCTGTACCTACCCTATCTTTAGTATAACTTATGTTTAATATAGTAACGTTATTAGGAACTTATAATGAGTATTTGGGCTATTATTATGAGTTATATTGAGTGTTACTTAACGCTTATATAATAATAATAATAGCTAGACTATTAATTTATCGCGATTATCGTTAGACTAAACCCTAGTGGTATTGATACTAGGTGTCGTCAAGGGATAATTGTTTTGAGAGTATCGAAGCGCTGTCTGAGTGCTGAGTCACCACCTTTCAAGTGAGTGCATAGTCCCTTTCATCTTACACATAGATATGAAGTATTTTATAAACTACGTGCTATGTGTACATATTATCTGAATACTTGCTGTCTATGTTGGATGAACGTTTTATACATGTTTTAAATAATTTAAACTATATACATATTTTATACGAATATGTTGGGAATGACATGGGTAGATGAACGATGAAAGATATAAGATGATGAGAGTATATGTTGGCAGCTATAGACTTAGTGCCTATTGGACAAACACCGGTAGCTATGGACTTAGTACCTGTTAGACGCTGGTAGCTATGGATTTACTACCTGTTAGGAATTGGTAGCTACGGACTTAGTACCTATTAGATGAACACTGGTAGCTATGGATTTAGTACCCGATGAGTAGACTATAGCAGCTATGGAATTAGTGCTTTACGAACGAACATTGGCAGCTATGGATTTAGTGCCAGTCCTATAACCCTGGAAGTAAGGGACTTCGGAATAAACGAATGCAGGATAGATGACTCTTAGGTTAAATCCTTAAGAGTAAAGAAGATAATGGGGATGGGTAATTGGGTGGATTGTTTGATAGTTTAACATAATAATTATATTATTGTGGGTTGAAAACCCTATGTACTCACCAGGTTTCCCAACCTGACCCACTCAGTTTATTTATATCACAGGTGTTGATATGAAGTCACTTTACACTGAGAGATTTAAAGAGATGTAGATCACTAGTGTAAACAATTGTAAGTTCTGTTTATGCTTATATTTCTGTATTAACGATGACATCCCAAACGTTTTAAAATGAAATAAATACGTTTCTTCGAAAATGTTTTAATACGTATTTACCATGTTTTTCTGGGAACAAATTCCGCAACACTTTTATAAAATGAAGTACTCTGATTTTTACAAAGCATAAACAAACCGGTCTTTTCTGGCCGTGATTTTGGGGATGTCACACACATCAACCATGCACACATATGAAATCATTTATTTATCCTTGGTCTTGATGTACACCCTACCACATGTGATATTATCATCTTGATCCTCTTTCATGCAAACAACAATACCCCAATTAGCTGTAATTTTAGAAAAAGTCTTTGGCGTCTGAGCGTATTATGGTAAACCTTCAGTATCTAGCCAAAGTAACCTCTTTTCCAATAAAAATGATTTCTTCACTGGTTGTAACATATGAAAGAATCGTGTCATCACATTATTTTGTTTGAAAGCAATACAAGCATTGTGGGGCCTGAACTCAAACCATGTCCACAAACCCATAATGTGAAAGTATTTGATATCATGAAAACCTTCAGACTTTAAATTATACGCAAACTAAGTACAATATTAGTGTTATTAGCCTTCGCCAACATAATACATGAAGCATTTGGTATGGTCAAAAGATATGAATTGTCCAAATTTATTGAAGCAATTGTCTTCTTTGGGCCTTTTTTGCTTCTTCTTGTCGTTTTCCACTTACCACTAACACATAGGATCCAATTGGAGCACCCTTACTCCCATTATCTCATCATCTAAGCATCCACCTTATTACTTGCCAATGAAGATTTACTATTTCCAATTCTAACTTCATCTTTGCTATTAAACTAAGCCCAGAAAGCATATACATTATAACGACCCAAATTTTTAACATCTAATTAAATATTTATTCTAGGGAATTATCAGAGTTTGTACTAAAAATTTGCAGAATTTTATTAACTTAAACAATTTATATCCCAGTGTTAGTTTCGGGTTTACAATAAAACATAAACACAAATTAAAGAACACAAGGAAAATACAACTAAAATAACAATCTATTCTAAGTCCTCGTGCTCCTATCTTCTCACGTACAACGGTTGCTACCTAAGCATGTAAAACATGAAACATATCTATAACATCAGGGAATAATGTTTGGTGAGTCACATTCTATTTGTTTTCATGTTATAATATTCTTCCTCTTATCTTTCTTTCTTTACGTACTCTATAAATGTAATCTCATCTTTCTCTTAGCTTATTCAACTACTCTTCCTCTTTACATACTTTTCTGCTCATCTCACCCTTACTTTATCCTTTGTTCTTCTTCTTATATCTTGCCTTCTTATCTCATACTCTTTCTTAGCCTCTTCTCAAGCTCATCTTATACTCTACACATACAATATCTTCACTTCACATCATCTAATATCCATCCTTTTCATGCTTTGTTATTCTTGATCTTTACCTCTTTCGTACTCTTCCCACTTCATTTATTTTCTTATCCCTTACTCTTACCTCATCACATCTCTCTTCCCTTCTCATACCCTACATATTCTCTTATTAGACCTCTTACTCTTAGCATGCCTTCTCGAACTTTCTCACACTCACCCCTCTAATCTCAACTTCTTATTATCTCATCAGTCATCTAAGGGAAATAACATCCCACTAATGTTACCAGGTATACTCATCTGGACTTACTCTCTTCTCTTTTAAACCCTCGTGGATCCTTAACCATTCTTCTTCTCTTTAACCCCTCACAAATTCCTTTCTCTTAATCCCTCACGGATTATATCTAAGTTCTTAATAGAACTCAAGGATCTTGTTCCACCCATGTAACCCTTCCTATACCTCTTCTAACCACCACAATCTCATTCCCACATGAATCATCTATCTGCATCACCAAAGGAATCATAGTCTTATTCCCGAAGGAAATCATCTTTATACTCTTCTCAAAATCTCTCTTACATAATACTTGTCCCATGGACATTCTATCTCTTTATCTCATCAAGAGATCTTCTACTACTCATCTAGTACTTAACTCATTAAGTACTTAATCTATATCTGCATCTCATGTACATAGGTATTCTACACAATACCACTAACATCTTCACTTACATACTTACTCATTTATATTATTATAATGCATATAATCATATTCTACATATTTCTACCATCTCTTACGTATTTAACAAATACCTTTCTCATCTAACCATACCTTATGTATACGTACATGCTCTGATACATGATTTCAAATGTATACCTCTTGCATACTCTAAATATACGTACATGTTATGATACATGATTTCAAACATATATTTATAATATATCTTCATCTAATAGCTTGACATCATTCAATTAGTGCCTCAAAATCCAACACACACACACACAAACACACACACACACACACACACACACACATATATATATATATATATATATATATATATATATATATATATATATATTCATACAAAGATTATAAAACATATATACATCATCTAAAGAGAGAGTGTGAGAATTATAACTCATCTTGTTAGTTAGTGAAGACTAACTACCCTTGGCTCCATTCTTCAATTGATGCACCTTGATCCATCTTCTTTTCTCAAGGCCTTAGGATCTTTCAATGCACAATCCAAGTCATAAACACCCAAGATCGCCACTTGACCCTTACTGAGCCTCTAAATTATATGAGCTTGGTTATAAAGGGTTTGGGGTTGCTTATGACGAGAATGAACCTAGTTGATGTATAATCAGTCTCGACGCTGCACCGCGGTCATGATGCTAACGTGTCATGGTGTGCACTCTTAATTCGTGTCCAGCCTCTTGTCGAGTCGTGTTTCTAATCTCTCATAACCTACTTTGCCTACCATGTCGTGGTACCCGATAATACCACACCACAAGAAAGTACATTTCCCTCCTCTTACGATGAGACTCCTTGACCGAATAACAGTCTCCGTCACCGCGTCGTGGCAAGCCCTTCACCACGCCGTGGTGGCTGCTTAATAGCAGCCCCTTAGCTGATTTCATTCCAGCTTCGAGATGTTTTTCTTCCAATATTCTAACCTTCAAATCTCATTCGTCTTATACCCGTCTTCTAGGATCTTTATATCCATGCGAAGGTGGGGATAAATTCTAAAATCTTGTTAAGTCACTTCTCACTAACGTAATAATGGTCTTAATCTATTAAGTCACAAACTTGGCCTAAAACATAAAATTTCCCATTTTACACTTTTGGCCAAAATGCATATTCTCATGCATTTCTTCCCTTGAACTTACTCATCTAACCTTATCTTAGTGACTTAAACTCATCTTGGAAATTTTCATGAAGTCACAACTTCATAAACTTACCAAATTCTCATAAATGAGAATTTTCCCCTTTTGGTCAATATTTGCAACCTCCCAAAAATCAAGGTATAATTTTCATTTTCAAAACCAAGCCAAAAACCATAAATTTTTACAAAACATAGTTTCCAAAAGTGTGAATTAGAGTACCCTAAAATCAAATATCATAAAATACGAAGGATGTTGATATTGTCATATTTATACCTATTTTTAGGCAATATTTAAGTACATTTTTGTATATAAGTTGGTAATTTGTTTAGAATAATGGTATTTATGAGTTTAAATGTTATTTGTAGCCAAAAAGAAGACATTTTGAAGAAAAGGGACTAAAAACATTAAAGAAAGAAACTTTGGGAATTAAAAGATTAAAGGAAAAGAAAATCTGGAAAAAGCGTTCTCACGTCGTGAGAACTGGAAGATTCACGACGTGAGCTTAAGTTCTAGAAGATATGTACGTGGGTGAAGGAATCCTTGCCAGACACGGTTATCTTGTATTCACGACGTGAATATTTTATTGTTCACGACGTAAATTATGAAAATCGGAAAACTATATATATCCTTGATCATTACAAATTGAGGAGACTTTTGGCAGAAGAAGGAGATTCCAGAAGGTGAATTTCAGAGGAAAAAGAGCTCTGGAAGTGGTTTTCAACATCAAAGAAGAGGAAGTTCATAATTTGCTTTATAAACTTGGTACATTTATCATGTGTTTGATTATAGCTTTTGATTGTTTAGTTGTTAATATGTCCAACTAAATCTAGCTGCTTCTGTTAGCTAGATGAAGTTGGAACTCATGGTTTGAATGCATTAGATTAGACTTTATTTGTTGGTTATATGCTTGTGTTGATTGATTTTACCTAGCATGTTTAGTTAATGATTTAATTGCTTTAAATTCTTGTTCTGTGTAGTTAGTGAACACAAATCTGCATGAATATGAATACCTAATAACAAAGTGAACACTAGTTTATTAGAGCTAAGATCAAACCAATCTTAGATAAGTAATTGAATCATTGAATTAAGCTGTGTTAGAGAACTCATATTATGAATATAATTGTGCTTTGATTAATTAATCTTCATAGCTCCAATCTTACTTAATAATTGATTATGTGTTAACTATTGTGTGACCACACATAGATTTACATGAAGTGATTAATAATTAGTAGGTTTAGAACTAAACTGCTAATATTTCTTAAATTGGTAACCAACGGTAATAGTCTTAACTAATGTATAACCATTGAGTGAAAGTGGAATCGAACTAACAGAAGTATTTTGTTTATTGATTGAGTTTCGTTAAAGAATTAAGTTTATCTAAACTTGCAAAATTAGATACAAACACCTTTTAGCTTATTAACAATTAGATTAATTTAGTAGTGAATATATAAATTAGTAACACCGTTCCCTGTGATCGACACCCGACTTACCCAAGCTATACTATAATCTGACTAGGTACACTGCCTATAAGTGCATAGTTAGTCTAAGTTTGTTAGGTTATAAATATTAAAATTAGTGGGTACTTTCGTGCACATCAGATGTGCACGATCAAGCCTTCACCCTGCCCTTGTCCTCTAAAGTACGCAAAACCATAAGAATCAAATTGTAAGCCAAAGCTTATTGATTTCCCCCAAAGTACCCCACACAACAACACATATACAATGCATGCACATCGGGCCCACATCATAAGACTGGATTGGTCGCGAGCCCACAACATGAGTCTAGATTGCCCTTTACCCGACCCACAACCCATGTTGGATTGCTCTCGAGCCCACAACATGAGTCTGGATTACCCTTACCCGGCCTACATCCCATGACTGGATTGCTCCCAGGTTTGTTGGCTTACAGCACAAAGCAATACAACATCAACCCAACCACACTATGTCGATATATGCAACAGATAAACATATAACCAACAAACAGATAATCATGCAAATGTAACATATCACTACAACATAGCAACATCATATATACCGTGATACATAACCTAGTGGGTCGGCGTTGATGCCTTCAACCCACAAGTATAGTGAGAAAAACCCACCTCACTGTCTGAAATGTAGCTGAACAGATCATTTCTCCCACTGCTGACTCTACCAGTCACCTATACAATAAACAGTGACCTAAAATTAAACTACTACTCAAAATACCCAGAATGCCCCTAAGTCAAACTTGGTCAACCCCATGGACAAAGGGCAAAAGTCAGAAAGTCAAAAAGTCAAAGAGGGTCAACACAGACTGAGTATGCTCTGCATACTCAGTCACTACACCCAACGTATTAAACCCTTGGCCAAGTTACGAGGCATCAACCAAGTACGTCCAGTGTACCACCAGGTACACCTAATGTACTAATTTGGTTCCCTTTTTCCCTATTAAGTGCTTATTCCATTAAGATACCACATCTAAAGCTTATATCTAGCCCTAAATACCATTCTATGTCATAAAGTTTCCAACTTTATAATTTTCCATGACTAGTAGTGGTCCAAAAATCAAAACCATAACTTCAAACACAAACCCAAGCACCATAACTCTTTCATGGAGGGAAGAAAGGGACCAAGACCGCATTTTTATGATTCGTAATACTTAAAAACGACTGAAAGGACAGCTCTTATGGGTTAGAGTAAGCCATACTCTTGAACACCAAGATTTTCGGACCAAAATGCATAACAACTTAAGAACTAGCAAGATCCAAGGAAAACATTCATTAAGTTCCAAGCTTTATACCTGAGAAAAGCAATGTAGGCTCTGGATCCACAAGCTTGAGCTTTAACAATCAACAAGCTTAGACTTATCTTTCTTCCAAAATTCACCCAAAACACATAAAAAGGCTCAAGATTTGCTCTATGGGGCTAGGGCTTCAAGTTGGAGGCTGATTTTAGGAAGGACACCAAGGGGTTATAGTCCTTAAATATTGCTTAAAACCACAAAATTAGGGTTTTAACACTGCGGATGTACGCCTAGCATACCATAAGTTACACCTAGCGTAACACCCTAAAAGTGCATCCCCTTCAGCCTAGTACGTCCATCGTACTACCTAGTGTACGCCCAACGTACTGTCAAACTCCCTTTTCCAGCTTATCTTCAAACAACAATAACTTCTTTGTTTCAACGTTTTCAACATTCTTTATATGCATGGAAATGTATTAAAGAGCCCCACAATCATATCTAATTACTTTTGAATCAACACATATTGTACTAAAATTCTTAATTCACCAAAGAAGTCTGAAACATCGTTTTTCCCAATTTACCGTTTGACTCCAAAACACAAACCAAGAGCTTGGATCACATAACCAATATTATCCACATCCAATGGGGTCTAAACCTTATTCCTTGAAGCTCAAGGCCTTCACTTGATCCATTTATCGTCCATAATCCCGAAATAAGAACTTCTCAAAACAAGATGTTATAATATTTTACTAAAAGTCAAATCTCTCTAAATTTTGGGTTCTTACATACATGATAGCTTCCAATCCATACATAGTTAAGATCATCAACATGTGTATATTCTTTAGATTTCATAAACCTTACAAAATCAAATCGTTTGCCAAGATTCGACAACTTCCGAGGAATATATACATCGGCCACTGCACCATGTCGTTCACATAATCTCCATAAATCCTTAACAATCATAGTTTTCAGGAAATTCATTACGTAAACGTTCACCGACATCTCTTCTAGTTTCTTGAAATTCATGTTTGTCTTGCTCTCAATGTTTGATCGTACATGTGGTTCTTCTATTCGAATCCGATGATTTCCAACACGTCATGGCCAATCTTCACTAATATTAACCTTAGTCATTATATCGCATAAGAACACCGACAGACGTTGTCGTCTTCATAGAAGCGTCGTCACTTGGATTGAGTAATTTTGTAATGTGAAAACGACTTGGTCATCTATGTCAAAACTTCAATCTCAGTTTTTCCGTTCACTCCTAAACTACACAGTCCCTCCCATTCCATCTTCCTCGTGACCCCCACCCAACTTCTATTCTTTCCATTTACCCTTTAAACTTACAATAAATTTAGTCATTCCGCCTTTCAACTACACATTGTTCCAGTTTTTTACTTTTTCCTTTCCGCATACCCAACTTCAACTTTTGCAACATATTTAATGTTTTAACCTCAAATGACACCACACATTTAAAGCATAATCCTAACCTAAAACCCGACACGAAACTTAAAAAAATAAACATGTTAACACGACACTGCATGATAATTAAAAGGGTCGGGTTCCTCTCAACTTCTTTACTGTTTCGACAAGGCACAATACATGTTTTGTGTGTCTATTGTTTGGTGTAACATGACTATATTACAATTATCTTATTTTTATAAAGATTTTTTGTTTAATTTAATTTTAAATGATTATCACTTTGCTTTTTTGCCCACCACCACCCCCTCACATTAACCTCATCCCTCCCCTTTTTCACAATATGAACAATGATCCCCCCACCCTTTTTTTATGATTGTTGTAATATAGCAATGGTAGCATTGGTGCCATGGACTCTTTGAGCAACCAGTTGTGTCCACGTAGCAAGATTGCGATTGACAATATTTTTTGGTGGTAGAGTATGCAACTACATACAGAAAATCAAGTTTGTACTTTGTAGGTGATGTTCGACAAGATAGAGAGATGGAATAAAAAGCTTCTCTTTATGTTTGACCTTTGTTATTATTTATAATTCAACGTTTTTCGATCATTTTAAATTGAGCGTGCTTTGAGTTTAAAACATGTATTCATGAATATAATAAACTCATTATTACAGAAATATATGTTATAGTCAAATAACATCCATTCCGTGTTGTTTTTATAAGCAAATTATTGTATTTTGTCGATTATTCTATGCAAATCATGACGAAAAAAGAACCGTTTGCGACACATTTAAAAACCAAAAGAAAATAATATTATTTAGTATATTTGAATATTATTATTTTGTGTGTTTTTATACTCGCTGAAAACAAGAAAGTCAATAAATAAATGAGAATATACTTCTTATACAGCCAAGACTTTTCCTTTTTTCTCTTTTATTTCCTTTAGTTTAAATCAAGAATGCTTTTAATTTGGATTTCAGAATATTTCACATCTTTAATTTAAATTTTCTGCTTATTTCTGCCAACTTTATGCATGAAAAAAGGTCCAAATGCAATGCATGAATTCCCTCTCCATCATTCGAAAATCATCCCTCTTGAGTTTTGAATACAAATGAGAATTTTATTTATTTTAAATAGAATAATAAATAACATAAACTAATTTAGAATATCACGCAACGTTTGCTTTTTCGAATTTTAGTTTTGGTAAAGATCGATTCAGTTATGAAGTATTCATGAAAAATAAACAATATATGGAAACAGATATCGAAACTAAAAAAAAAAAAAGTAATATATCACTTGATATCAACAAAACTTTCCAAAAATAAACACATGGTCATGAAGTTGTCACGCACGAGTCACGTGACTCGGTGGTGTTTTTCATTGACATACATGACTAACAGACCCAACAACCTCCTATAATACACACCCTTTCTTCTTCTTCCCTTTCCATTTCATTCAATTCTAAAGAGAGAGAAAGAGAGAATGGGATCCGATGTAGAATCCGACCCGATCTCCATACCAAAGCTCCAGCTCTTTTCCATGGCACTACCACGCCTCCCTGAACCATCTGGTATGCTAACGCCACCGCTTCAAACCTCAGCTTCCGTTCCCTTCCGGTGGGAAGAACAGCCAGGTAAGCCCCGACCTTGCACCGACCTCATCCTCCACCCCACCACCACCACCGTCAACAGATGCCTGGAGCTTCCTCCAAGACTAACAATGGTAGAATCCAACATTATTACCAAAACACCCTCACCCACCACCGTCCTCGACGGTCCAGGAGATACCGGTGGCGCTGGCAATGGCAAATCCATATTTTCATCGTCTTCCTTCAGATTCGCGAGGGAACGACGTCGCAAAGGGCAAAGACAAGGTTCATTTGACAGTAACTGTAGCGGTGGTTGGAGTCCCACCGACGATAGCTCCGGCGCTGCACAGCTGTTGCTTCCAGCTGGCGACAAACAAGAACAGCAGAAGGCTGGTAGAGGTCTTTTTGGATCCTTCAGGTTAAGGGGAAGCCATAAACCTAAGGATGTGAAGGATAGTTTTGTAATTTCACCATCTTCAGTGTATTCAATGGACACAGTTTTTTTGGAGAAGAAAGGGAAAAGGATGAGAAGAAATTCAAGCCTGTCAAAACTCACCAGGTCACACTTTTGGGTAAGCAATACAGACACAGTTCTATTTTTCTATGTACAACGTTTACTACATGACGTACAAGTAGACATTGCATGAAAGTCGAACTGTAGAAAAACTAAAAATATTTCTAATAAATAATGTTTTGTGATAATAAATAAGTAAATAAAAAGGTATGATTTTTATGTTTAATTAGTAAAAAAAAGCAGTTAGTGCATGATTAGGTAGGGAATGATTAGTTGTAAAACGTTTCATTCTTTTGATTTAAACTAAAGTTTAAACATAATTAGCGGAGATTTGTATTTTGTAGTTTATACTTTAGACATTTGAGTCCCGAGTTTTACTTGCCCGGTTCGATTTGATTCTATAAAGTAGACCCGGTCCAAATAATGGTGAAGTGGACCCCTTTAAAAGAGTAAGTTTCAGATTATGAAACGTCAATCGTAATCGCTGGCAAGTGGCAGCAGCAGGGGATGTACGCCACCAGTTACTAGTTAGCAAACATTTTCATTTTTAGTCCCTCAGTTATATTGTTACTCACATATTTCGTCCTTGAACAAAAAGAAAGTAATTGTTATGCCTTATGATTAATGGTTTTGTGATTTGTGTTGTGTTTATACAGACAGCGATATATGAAGGATTTAAGCAAGTAGTTCCATGGAAGAAGAAACACAAGAAGGAAAGCTTTCATGTATGAGAACATTTGTGTTGAGATCGATGTTTGTATTGGATTTTGATGCAAAACGTGTATGTATAATTATCGCCATCATCTTTATTTATATGTGTTACAAGAAAAATTAACACTACCAAGTACCAAGATATGTCCATTGTCGTTCTTTGCATTTTGTTGGTAGGACTTGTGTTTGTAGTTAACGTTAATGCATGTACGGATGAATCACCATGATATAAATACTAATCATTTGAGATTTAAATACTCTTAAAAGATAGTGGTATCAAGGTCCAATGTTACAAACTTCAATAAGGTATTTTGTTGTGATTTAACTATTTAAGACAACTTGTGGAAGGCCGAACCTATGACGGGTCATCCTTATTGGTTTAGAATTTAGTTGTCGGGACAGGTTCTAAAGGGTGTTGATTGATCAGTTAAATATAGTGGTTTTTATTTTGAAAAAAATCGTTTGTTTATAATGACTTGATTGTAGTGGTTAGGACTTAGGAAACGAATTTTAGGCCATTGTTGACCATTGAGCCTCTCTTAGTTATATAAAACACATTTAAAAAACGATCTTGAATCACCAATTCTTGATAAACTATGTGTCTTGACTTCTAGAGATTGTGATCTTGACTTTAACTTTCGTAATCACGTCTCAGTTTTTTGGGTAACTTTTAGATTTTTTGTATTCCATATTTTGTTTGTAGTTCTTCCAAAAAAATGGTATCAAATCAATCTAATTTTGGAAATTTTAAGTTTCAACCTTCGGTCGGGATATATGGTCCTCACAAACCAACCATGTTGTCAAAATATTACCATGCAATAAAACATAGATATTTATGAGCATTTATTTTATCAAAATGTCAACCGATGCAAGAAAAGCATGTTGCAAAAAAAAATATAACGAATTTTTCAAATAACAATGAAATTCGATAACGAGTCATCGCATCTAGAAAGGCTAAACGGGGCTAGGACACGTTCATATTACTTCGAAAGAAGCAATTTTTGGACCTTCGACAATAATTTGATTGTGAATTCATGACAAAATTGATACTTTATAATCAGATTAAATAAACATTTTAGGGTTATAATTTTATGTAAACAAAATGCTCATGATCAGCCTGACCAAGAACCAGCATTTTTGATTTGGTTCAAGACCGATTAAATACCATTTTTGTTACTTGGTCTGGTTTAATATCAGACTCAATTTAATCAAAACGCAAATTATTTTATTCGCTCAAAGCACACCATTTTGAAGTCCAAAAATATGTATAAGTGAGACACCACCTCTAAGGCTCTTCTAAATTCTAATAAATAATAAATATATACCAGTCTTTCCTAAAACAAATTTTATGACCATGTTGCCTTCAAACATTCTGTATTTTGACAACTAAGAGATAGAACCCTATTATTAGACCTTTTTAGAACAGAATTCTAAGGTTTTAATTGACCTTAGAATAGGTGCATATATAACATTGTTGTCTCTCCTTGGAAACACCAACCCATACAAGCTTTGCTATTAGGGCTTCCCTCCCTCATCTCACCTCCCATGTATGTAAGGAAATGAAAATTAGCCTTTTAGGGGCCTCTTTTCAAAACTTTTACAGGATATTGAGCCGGTTCGGTCAGTATAACATACTGAAATAAGGGTCACCACTCCCTATTTCAATGAAGGGGCTTATAACAACAATAGCAATATGTTGAGTGCCACTTCAACAAGTGTCTTCTTGTATTTTAAAGGCCAATAAGTTATAACCTCATGCCTCGGCTAACGAGCCTATTTGTGCCCCTAAAGCTCTAAACCAATTTCTTGTTATAAACTGTTATTTGATAGTTTTGAAAACTTTAAGATTTTTTTAAAAATTTTTGAACTAAATAAAAAATTTGTATGAAAATATGAGATTAAAATTTTTTATTTTCACAAAAAAATTATTATCTAAAAGCTAATTCAAGTAAAAGTTATAGTTTTTAACTTTTTTTTTGTTATATGTAATTTTATATTTTTAAAAACTTTCAACTAGCTTACCGAACACTACATCCAAATAAAAAACTTCCGATTAAAAATTAATTTTGTCAAAAACATTCATAATATTTAACATCTCAAAAATCATTCATTGTAAATCTTTATAAATATTATATTTCAAGTTATATTTAGAAACAATTTTAATAGTGGAAATTAAACTTTTAAATTTAGTTTGATGTTTTTGAGAAAATTAAAGGTGGACGATGCACCAATCACGCATTAGACGTGATGGTTGGAGCATCGTCACAACGTGAACAAGTGATGGTGCTCACATGCTTTCACACATAAGTTCTCTTGTTTGGCGTTGAATAGAACACCACACATCCTAGATGTTGGTGGTGGTGTGTGCTGATGTGGCTGGTTGATACCAAAGAGTCTAAGGAGTTGTTTGATATTTCTTCTAATTAGGTCCAATACAGAACCCGGTCCGAAAAAGATCAATCAACATGTTTGATTTCATTTTAAAATCAAGGACTCGGTCGATGTTGTGGACTCGGTCCAAGAAAAAGGGCTAATTCGGTCCTTCACTTTCAATCGATGGACTAGGACAAAAACGTGAGTTGCCTTTTCATTTCCGATTTTGCCTTATGCTTTGTGACAACCTCTACAGAGAAAAAAAGGTAGCAACGTCGTTCCTCCCAAACCCAATCTGCTGCTCAACGACTGCTTTCTTCCTCCAACCACTCAATTGGAGACGACGCACCTGCTGCCTATGTTAGTTTTCCTTTTCTTTTTATCATTTTTTATTGCTCGATTCTTGCTAAAATGTTCGATTTTTTATGTGATTTCCTACTTTGTTGTCCTTCTTTTGTTCCATTTGTTGTTGATGTGCTCTTGTTTTGCTCGATTTGTGCTTAAGGTGATGTTATTTGCTTTTTTTCCTCGTTTTTTACTGTTATTGTTGTTATCCTTCCTTTTAGATTAAAATTAAATGACAATCTATCTTTTTCAATTCAAATTGAATAGATCAGTTCACACATTTGTGTTTGTTTGTTTCTTGATTTTTGTTTAACCATTATATGTTTGTTTGTTTGTTAATTTTTGTTCTTTGTTGATTGTTGGATAACATGTGAAAGTTCATGCTTGGATCGGTGATAATGAAGAATAATTTCATTGAATTTTAGCTGTATATTTGTATTTATGTGAAAATCGTGTGTATATTTAAAAACATAATACGGAAAAAGAAAAGAATGATTTTTATATGCTACGAATTTCTCATAAAAATATATTTGCTATTTCCAAATGAAAACAGATGAAGGGCTTGTGTGTGTATATTTTTTTTGTACGCCTAATTTATTATGTTTTAAAAGATATGTTTAACTTTGGAGAAACAAGGATGATGAAATGTTTTTATAAAGAAAAGACAAAATTGCAAAAATGGTCCCTGTGGTATGCTTTTTTTTGGGGTTTTGGTTCGAACCCCGACTTTTTTAGATTTGTGATCCTTTTGGGCATGTTTGTATGTAGATTTGGTCCCTCGTGAAATTGAAATGACTAAATTGCCCTTATTAGATTTATTTGTCATTTTCTTTTCTTAAAAGTATTTTTATATATTAAATAAAAATAGTCTCTCTCTCTCTCTCTCTCTCTCTCTCTCTCTCTAGGCCAACTTCCCCCTCCCCCCACCTTCTTTATTTACAGTCAAGAACACCCTACCGGAGGTGGAGCTTTTTTCCGGCCACCAAGAAACACCACTGCCACCATCCATTTTCCCACCTCTTTGAATCACATTCTTAACCCCAAATTGAAACTCAGAGGAATGGTGGGTCGCAGGTGGCAGACTGCAGCGACGGTGGCGGACTGAAACGACAGTGGAAATGGCAGCGACGACGATGGGTGGTTACGGTTGGTGGCTGTGGGCGGCCTTGCTGCTTTATTTCTATTGGCGAATGCTCGACGAGGGACCAAGACGAAGCAGCAGCGACGATGGCGTTTGGTGGTGGTGGGTTACGACAGGATGGAGGTGTTTGGTTGGTGATGGGTGCTGAAGTGGGTTTTGCCAATAATCACAGTGGTGGTGGGTGGTGAAGTGGGTTTTGCCAACGGTGGGTGGTGACGGAGCTATGGTGGCAACTTCACTGCCTTCGTTTCCTTTCTTTTCAGGTGAGCTCGACGAGAGAGAGAGAGGGGGCAGTAAAGAGCAAGGTTATGGTCAAGAGGTGTTTGGGAAGGGTGTTTGCTGGTGGTGGGTCACGACATGGGGAGGTGGAGGAGGTGTTCGAAAAATTAGGTGGGTTAAGATGGTGGTGGCAGTTTGCTCCGATCAGTTGCAAGAGGGGGAAGAACATGGTGGTGTAGGGTGGTGCGAAGAACACTGTGGTGTAGGGTGGTGCATGGCAGATTGCTCGACAGAAACGGTAAGGGAATGGTGGTGGGGCTCGACCAAGACAGACGAGGGTGGTTTCCGGTGGGGTTGTGGTGGTCTTTGACGGAAGTTGTGGTAGTGAGCAGCCTAGACCGGTGTTACAATCATCAATGCTTTCTTTCCTTCAAGAGAGAGAGGGTCCCGTAATTTTTATTAATAAAACTTTATATCAAATAGAAAAAAAAACATAGAAAATGTATCAAAAGGGTATTTTTGTCTTTTTAATTTTACGAGGGACCAAAAACACAAACAAAGTAGCTCAAAAGGACCGCCAATCCAAAAAAGTCGGGTTTTTTTTACCAAAACCCCAAAAAAATGCATACCACAAGGACCATTTTTGCAATTTTATCTAAAGAAAATGTTGTTTTGAGGGTTTTTTTTTTTGACAAAATTGCAAAAATGGTCCATGTGGTATGCATTTTTTCTGGGTTTTGGTCCAAACAACGTGTTTTTTTGGTTTCGTGGTCCTTTTGGACTGGTTTGGTTGTGAAAAGAGTCCCTCCGAAAATTGAAATGACTATAATACCCTTGAGGTATTTATTTTTTTTATTCTTTTTCATTTTTTTAAAATCTAATAATAATTATTTAATTATTTAAACAATTAAATAATAAGTCTCTCTCTTTCTCTCTCAAAATTTTTAATCTTCCCAACTATGGATTTGGCATCAAGATCCCGTTCACACAACCCTGGAGAGCCTCCAGGTCAATCGCAGCCTAGAGTTGAGCTACCCAAACCCACCGTCGTTATGTGCTTGTTCACTGAAACAACCTTAGGGAAACGTACAAGGAGAACGGTGGCTCTGTATCAAATGAAATCGCAAACGGAGCATCAGCGTCCTTTTGCCCTTTTGATTATGAATATACTCAGACCTGGTGCAAGTGCACACCTCTGTTTCTTCTTAAATCACCTGCCGGAGTAGTCACATAAACACCCTAAAATTTTCCATCGCTGCACTAATGGAGTTCAGATCAGGATTCAATGCGTAGCTGAAGCAAAATCAAGTCCAAGTCAATCTTCAATGGCGATGTGATAAGAACAGGGCTTCAATTAAACGAAGTGTTCAGGCCCAGATTATGGATTCCACTCTAAAACCTACAACTATTTCCAGTGAGTTTTTTGCTCTTTCTTTGAAGATCTTTTCTGTGGAGCAAAATTGAATCTCATGAACTCCCCCATCCCCCCTGAAGATTGTTGTGATCGTTGTTGCCCTTCCCCATTTCATCCTCCATTTCTTCTTCGTTCCCTATCCTGAACCCACCACCGAAGTGGGTGTTTCCCTAGAGCAAACATCGGAGGCGGAAGCCCCCTTTTGATTCCCCACCTTTGCACCTTCATTCTGAGACAGAAGAAGCGCAGGAGCTGCTTAAGCAGCCCTTGTTGCTTTCCTTACTCCCAGCTACAAACCAATAAGGCACCGGAGGTGCTCTTCTTCTCAAAGGTCTTCCACCACTGAGCCTTCCCTTCCACTGCCTCGTTCGTGATTATCCTTCTCGATCAGATGAAAACCAATGACCAGAGGTCCCTTTTCCCATCGTCGACAGCATAAGGTTCCCCCGTTCTCCTATTTCGTTTCTCGACAGATGAATCATTGGAGCGAAAAATGAATCATTGGAGGCGATTGATTAAAATAATTTGCTTTAGGGTTCTTATTCGGACCGAAAAAACAAATTAAAAGGAGAGAGAGAGGGAGAGAGAGAGAGAGAGAGAGAGAGACTTATTATTTAATTGTTTAAATAATTAAATAATTATTATTAGATTTAAAAAAATGAAAAAAAATAAAAAATAAATACCTCAAAGGTATTATAGTCATTTCAATTTTTGGATGAGCTATTTTCACAACCAAACCAGTCCAAAAGGACCACGAAACCAAAAAACACGTGATTTGGACCAAAACCCAGAAAAAATGCATACCTGACCATTTTTGCAATTTTGTCTTTTTTTTTTCAAACAAAAGTTATAGTCATTTTGGATGCTTTTATAAAAACAATGTTGTTTAAGGGTAATATACTTATTTTGGAATAGATTTAAATTAATTTCTAATCTAATCAACTTCTAACATAGTTGGCTCTAATCCAGATAGTACCTATCAATCGCCCCTAAGTTTTGAAAGAGCATAGGTGATCAATCATTTACTTATATTAAAAGATAATAAAAATGACAAACTTTAGGGTTTTAATTTGTAACAGACCGGTTGCTAAAAAAACCATAACCAAGAACTGAACTAGAAGGATAAAAGTATATACAAGGAATGGCTATATCCAAGAATCGAACTTTGTACACTTAATTAATTAATAGAAGCTTCAAAAATCAAACCCTAGAATCTCTCTAGATCAACATCCATCCCACTGTCCACCCAAGTAGCAAACCTGCACCAACGAGCCCTAATCCCATCGCAAAAACAACCGCATATTTCCCTAAATCATCTTCATATCGTCTGCTTCGTCTCTTCCCCTTCTTCATCTTCTTCTTCTGTAATTTCCCATTTTTGGATGGACAAACAGACAACTTCGGATCATTCATCTTCTTGTTCTTGATTTGGTAATAAAGATTTTCAAGTTGCAGAAGACGAATCCATTGTCTGCAAGCAAGCAACTCCGATGCCTGTCTCAAAACGACCTTCACCAAATCCTCTTTCTCCGCGTACGCTTCCTTTGCTGCGGTTTCTGCTTCTCTTGCTCGCGTTTGAGAATGTCTCAGAGCTTCCAATATAATTCCCCTGTTTGAATCACTCACAGGATTTGGTTTTTCTTTGATCATCTTTTCTGGCTTTAATCCCGGAAGATGACGATTCTCGATACAATCATGTGAATGTGATCTTTTTGAAACAACTGAACCCGAATCATCTTTTCCGACGATCTGCCACCATGGAAGCGATACCTCGCCGTTCTTCTCAATCCCAACCCAGTGCTGCAACTTTGAGTCCTTATTAATGTCCACTAACTCGAAAGATTCGTTCGAGAGAGAATTGATACTACTACTACTACTACTACCATCTTGATTTTCGACGAATTGATGAGAATTGGTCAAACCCCTTTGGTATATATAATCAGTCTGCAATTGAAGCCACCATCTGGAATCCGGTGAGAGGTCGGAATACAGAGATTTTTCGTTGGGAAGAAGGAATCTTCCATTGCGATCTGTAGTTGTGTTATTAGCTGGTTTAATTTCAGCTTGTTTAGACGATGAAGATGAAGTTGAAGGACGACATGCTAATTTAGGGGCTCTTTTTGCATCTTCCTGGACGAAATATCGATTCGCCGTCCGTTGCCAAACTGCCCTTGCTTCGGCGGCGGCTGCTGCCATCAAACTGCTTCATAATGAAAAAAAAAACGGCCGTTAAATTTAGGAAATTGAAGCTGTATCAAATCAGATATGCTTAAACGTATAAAACCCACATATGAAATCTGATTGATTACTTAACGAAAGGGTAATTGAAACTGTGTACTAAATCTTCGAAAAGTAATCAACAATGATACAGAAGAACAGAACGTAAAAAGATTTGATTCTTATGATAATGATTGACAACGAAGAACAGGGGAAAGTAGAGATTATGAGGAAGATGTAACTGAAAGTAAAGAATCTAACCTGTTACTGAGTTTCTTCTTTTCGTTCTTTTTTTCTTTTTGGAGGAATTAAGAATTGGAATGAATCTTGGTTCTATATAAAAGATGATCACGATTCACCTCTCGAAGGTTTCCTAATCAATTTCCCCTATTTTGTCGGCCATGGATCAGAACAGAATTTTCCTACGAAAACGACGCCGTTATTATTTATGAAAAAACTTACCAAAAAAGAAAAAAAGAATAAGAATTAAAATTAAGTAAAATAAGTTAAGACTTGGCATCTTGTTACTCAACCACGTGGTTAAATTTACACTCCATACAAAGATAAATAATATTACATTACATATATAAATATAAAAATATAAAATAAAATTAGTGTTTTGAATTATGTTACAATAAATTATATATATCTTGGAAGGAAGCATATATATACCGACTTTTTGAAATTTTTATTAAGATAAACGAATGATATTACACTTTCCTCACATTTTATTGACAATTATCTTGTAATGTTGGACTAATAATGAAGGTGTATTTGTTGAATCATATGTTGGTGTAATCTTTAGAAGTATATAATACGTTGATTCTTGATAGAGACACTTGCATAGTCCACGACTCCACCTAACGTATTAAACCGACAAAAGAAAAAAGGTAAAACTCAATCATGTATGATTGAACAACAAATCGTGATTAGCTATGTCACATAAATCTCTAAATTACAGGCCTAAAATCGAAATATAAAACCAAATTTACCTGATTTTATATTTGAAATAGACTAATAAGGCAAGTCTTTTAAGTTTACAATTATATAACAATTATGTTTTTAATAATGTATTAAAAACTGAATATTATAGTTAAATCTACGTTTTTATTACTTTTTTAAAATTGAATATGATAATTAGATCACGGTTGTTTACTTATTTACGTATACCGGATCAACAAACCAAATTAGCCCAATTGATTTTTTTTTTCATTTAAATGTAATTTGATGAATATAATTCCTTCAAATATAATCTTAAATTGCATGCAATCTTCTTCTTATTACCATTTATATACATAATCTTTAATGATTTTTAAGTCTTGTGAACAAATAGATTAAATGATAAGGCCGACGGGTATACATTGCACGAGAGGATCCGTGTTCTATAGGTGGCCACGAACCACGACCGTGCACACCACCCCGGTGGTGGTTTATGGTCGTGGCCTTCTGTGCTCTGGACAACGATTCCAAACGGCCAATAGCCTTCATTTCTTGCATTAAATCTCCTTTGACCTTTCTTCCCCCTTCCTAACGGCTATTTTGCAATTCCTTCAATATTTACCTATAAATACTACCACTCATCTTCTTATTTTTCATACGATTCTTCTCCCTTTATATATATTTTTGGTGTTTGATCCTTTAAAAACCATGCCTCCTAAAAATAAGAAACGGTCAGAAGAGGAATAAGAGAAATTAGCACAAGCATGGGTGACAGTTTCGAAAGAAGATGTTGGTTAAACTTCCGATTCTTTTTGGAGAAATGTTGAAAGTGTTTTTCATGGTTTAATGGGTTGTGCAATTCGAAATGTTGATGAAATATGCTTGAAGTGGCTCGATATGAGGGTCAAATGTTCTTATTTTAATGGAATTTACAACTTTGTTATAAACAACGTCCATGAAGCCGATATCAATCCGGTCAATGTGGCCATGGAACAATATGAAAACACAAACCATCAACGTTTTAGATATGTCAAAGTTTGGCAAAAATTGAAGAATTCCCCAAAAATGGAATAACCTTGCTTATTTTTATTGTTTTTTTTTATTTTACTTAATGTAATTTTTAGTTTTAACGTTATTTTTTTTTCGTTTTAATTAATGTAGTTTTTAATTAATGTAATTTAGTGTTTTAAATTAATGAAAGTTAGTATTTAAAAAAATAATTATATGAATTTTTGAATTAAATTTAATTAAAAAAAAATGAGATGGAGTGGTGTGTTAGTGGTAAGTATCTCATGTTAGTGGTAGAAGAATGTTGTGCTGATGTGACACCCACCATATATGTGGTATGTAGTGGGTATACAATGGTTGACACAAACTTTCCTAATTTCAAATTTTATTTATTTATTATTATTACCTCAAATATCCCATCCAATGTCGCCGGAACCTTAGTTGTCAATCCCAAACTTAAACTCCTCAACTATTCGTCATTCCCTTTCTTGCATTTTTGTAGATTCCAAATTTTAACACTAATGAGTCATCGGCTCAAAAAATATTGGGTATCATCTTTTCGAAGAGAAATATCGAGTATAATAAGTTTTTTTTTATATATTGATATTTTAGCAAGCCATATAAATTCGTTTACTATGCTATGTTATTCGATTTGTCACGTGACATATGAGTTGATGAAATTGATATTGAACCCATTATAATAATAATACAATATCTTGTTTCAATATATAAGATGACGGATTCAAAACTCATAAAACGTCAGATATTAATGATTTAAAAAAAATAATAATAACATGTTGACTTATAATTAAGCCGTATTTATACTAGTTAATTCTAGCATTTTTGGTTTTTGACTTTCTTAGTTATTGGTCAAAATAGAATGATTTAACTTGGAACATGCAAAATGTTATTATTTGTCATGCTGTCATGAGATTTGGAATTGCGGAGATGAAAAAGCTCCTAAGCCAATGGGTTTTCATTCAAATTCATTAAGCATTATTGGATTTTGATAAAGCTCCCGGAGCCAATGGGTTTTCATTCAAATTTATTAAGCATTATTGGATTTTGATGCAAAATGATATTATGAGATTTGTAAAGCATTTTGAAGAATATGGTTGTCTATCTAGCGGAAGTAACTCCTCTTTTATCATTCTCCTTCCTAAAACCAAAGATCCTCTTTCTCTAAATGAGTTCCGTCCCATCAGTCTTATTGGTTACGTGTATAAAATTATCGCTAAATTCATCGCCTCTCGTTTGAAAACGAGTTATTGGTTCAGTTATTAGTGAGACTCGGTCGGCTTTCATTGAAGGCAAGAATATTTTAGATGGCCCAATGATAATCAGTGAAGTTTGTAATTGGGCAAAGAAGGCGAAATAAAAACTATTCCTATTTAAAGTTGATTTCGATAAAGCCTTCGATTCTATAAATTGGAGTTATCTTGATTCGGTGATGGTTCAAATGGGTTTCGGCGCGAAATGGGTTTTTGGATTAAAGGATGTCTCTCATCCTCTAGGGCCTCGGTTCTTATCAATGATTCGGCGACCAAGGAATTCTCCATTTCTAAGGGAGTGCGACAGGGCGACCCCCTATCCCCATTCATTTTTATTATCGCCATAGAAAGCCTCAATGTTGCCATAAAATCTACTTGTCAAAATGCTTTGTTTCGGGGTATAAAACTTCCCAATTGTGGACCTTCTATCTCTCATCTTTTTCACGCGGATGATGTTTTATTTGTTGGTGAATGGTTAAGTTCTAACTTTGACAATTTGGCGAGGATTTTAAGATGTTTTCATGCTAATGCGTGGTTTAAGGTAAATTTCAATAAATCCCAAGTTTTTGGGATTGGGGTCTCGATGGGGAAAATAATCGGATGTGCACGTATTTTGGGATGTTGTGCCGCTTCTTTGCCTTTCAAATATTTGGGTGTCCACGTGGTAGCCAATATGGCTCTAAAAGACATTGGCAACCCATCCTTGATCGGGTTCAATCCAGACTCTCCTCCTGGAAAGCTAGAACTCTCTCATTTGGCGATCGTCTTACGCTGATAAAAGTCGTCTTAAGCAGTCTTCCAATTTACTTCTTCTCCCTCTTTAAAGCCCCTTCCTTTGTGATCGAGTTTTTGGAAAAGGATAGGCGTCGTTTTCTTTGGGGTGGGAAAGATGGATACAACAAAATGGGTGGCTTGGAAAACGGTCCTAAGTTCGAAAGAAAGAAGGGGTCTTGGGGTGGGTTCCCTTTTTTCTCTCAACCTGTCCTTACTTACTAAATGGTTACGGAGACTAAAATCTGAACCAAATGCTCTCTGGTACCAAGCCATTTGCGGAATTCATAACTGTTTTTTGAAACTCATTTGCTCTCTTGGCAAAAAAAAAAACGATGTCAGGTACCTAGTACAACATTGTTAGAACATTTTATTATTTACAGGATATGGGGTTTTTTTTTCTTATGATGTCTTTAAGATCCAAGTCGAATCCGAAGAAAATACGCTTTTTTGGTTGGAAGATTGGTCTGGTGATGGAGATTTTGTCGAGTGCTTCCCAAACATTTTCAATCTTGACAGGAAAAAGTCATGTTTCATTTCAGATAGGATTCGGTCCAATCGAATATTCTCTTGGAATTGGAAAAAGTTCCTAGTAATCAGTTGGAGATTATAGAATTAAACGCTCTTTTGGTGCTCTTTCACATGTGGAGTTAGTCCATGGCAGGGATAAGTGGAGCTACAAATTATCGTATGATTGCAAATTTTATGTCAGCCACTTAAGAAACTTTATTGACTTCAAGTTCACTAATGAGGTGGCTAATCCAACTATTTTGGTCCATCTTGCTCCTATTGAAGAATGGTTTCATTTGGCATGCATGTTTGGATCAGATTCCTTCGGCTGTGGCGTTGTCTAGCCGAGGAGTTTCGATTTCCTCTTCGAATTGTCAATTTTATCTTACTTTGTTGGATGATAGAGACCATATTCTTGTGGGTTTCCCTTTTGCTAAAAAAAGGTTTGAAATGGATTTTCAACTGGTGTAACATCCCCATTCAAAATTTTGAAACAGTTAGTGAGTTTGTGGGCTTTGCAGCGGCTTGGGGGGCATTGCCCAAAGAAACGTCAAATGTTACTTGTCATCTTCTATGGCTTCTTATGGTGCATTTGGAAAGCTAGGAACGATATGATCTTTAACAAGCTGAGAGTCTCTTTTTCGAAAATAGTGGACAACTCATCGCAACGACTTTCAATTAGGTTAAATATAAGGGTCATTTTGGTGGTGTAATTGGGCAAATTGGATTTGCTCCCCGTTTTATATCTTGTAATTGTTATTTTGTTTCTTCTACTCTACTCTGCCTTGTGCTTGATTGGCAGTGGTTTTAATAATAAAATTTTCGTTGTTTAAAAAAAAAGTTTTCAAAAGCCGACTAAACACAAAGTTTTAGCTAAATAATTCATCAACATCATTTAAGAAACAAAAAAACAAAGAGAAAAGGTGAAAGGGCGGATGATGAGTCAAATCACAATACATAAAAAAAAAATTGGTGTGGTTTGGATTGATTCAATATACTTTATATCTTAGCTTTTTTAAAACAATATCTCGGAGGTTGTATATATATTAAATTCATAGTTAAATAGCCTATTGGTACATATTCAAGATATTTTGTTACGGTTGTTACCAAACTAATACGTAGCATATCTTGTAACTTTTTAGACATAATCAAAACAGCACACTTTTATTTTTGTTTTTACTTAAGGTACTACATTTATTTTGTTTCTATTTACATTTATTTTAATATTATAAGAAAAGTTGTATAAAGAATGTTCACGTGACAACTTACTAAACTTAATAGAGTTAAATACATCGTGAAGGATGTTGTATCTTTTTATATCTTAACAAGTAACAAATATCAAAGTTAATTTATAATAGTAGTAGGAGAATTAACAAACAAAAACATTCTTTGATGAGTAAATAAGCGAGATCCTGTTCATGCATTTGATTATGACTTTGACTTGTACGTTTTAAACAAGTTCTTTGAACGCTTCACGCAATCTTCTTATAACATTAAACTTCACAACATTTCCTTCTCAACAAATCCACTATTATAAAGCAGAGATCTTTCCCTTAAATAAATATATAATCTTTTCCTTAAAAAGATATAACATTATAACTATAAGGACATTTAAAAAAATGCTTTTAATCATAATCAAAACAGTTACGAATTCCAATCTTTCAATTGGCCATTGTGATTTGTGAAGTGAAAATCATTAAGGAAGGTGAATTGGATGATTTACTTACCCTATATATACACACATAAAAAAATACCGAAAATACCCATGTCATAAATCTCTAAGTTGAACCAATTTAACAGAACCATCTCCCCCACATGAAAGAAACCCATTTGAAACAACTTGAATATCTGTCACGGCAGCCTGCAAAGTTTCAAACTTTAATCATTCAAGTGTACATACACCATAATCATATATCATATTATATATATTAAAAAAAACAAAAAGGTTACCCTAACTACCCCTCCAAAGCCACGTGAGGTAGGTTGAAGAAATGTATGCCTATCATGCAATTTTGGCCAATGATATACCAACTTTGCATTCTTAGCATCCCAAAGCTTCACATCTCCATCTTTACTTCCACTTAAGAAAAAACTCGTATTTGGAACCGCTGCTATTCTAGTAACACTCCCTACACACACAACTTAATCTGATTAACTTAATACAGAAAGAACGACTTAATACAGAAAGAAAGAAGAAAGTACCTGAGTGGGCCTTTGGTATGTACCAAAGCATCCCGTTCCGATTGTGGTCCCCATGTTTATTTTGTAATCCAGCAGTTGAAGACGCGTTAAATTTTTGTTCAACATTATCAGAATTTTTATTCCTTTTTTGTCTTCCGGTTGCTATGTAACGAAAATCATGAACTCCAATATCTCCACCTTTTCCACCCGTTACAATAAGTGGAGAAATAGAACCACTTCCTATATCATTCGCAAATACAGAAATAGATCTCGCACCACCTAAAAATAAAATCACACAAATTTTAGACCTAATTAATTTTAATCATCAAATCTGGAAAGGGTAAAATAGGGGAATCAACCTTCATGACACATGATGGAAGCGCGAGATGTGGTAGGTGGAGCGAGTGTATCCCATATTACTACATTTACATTGTTTGAGCTATAACCTGCTGCAGCAACAATTGATCCACTTGCAGTCACATACATCACATCCCTGCAAAAATACACTATAAGAAAAAAAAAGTTTTTTTTTTTAAAAAAAAAAAATTGGAGTGATGAGAATAACATACGATGTGTAGTTGTTGAAACAGAGAGATGATTCAGTAGGACGAACATTGCTTCTTCCTCCAACCTCAAGCTGCCACGTGCACACTGTACCATCTAATGCAGCTGTAGCAAATCTTTGCCCACAGTGATCAAATTGTACGGCTGAGATTGAGGCAAGAGCATAAGGTGGTGGGACATTTGCAGCGGGAAGGACTCCGTATGTAGCTGTAGCTGTGTTTTTACCAAACTACCCCCCGAAAACAACTATTAATTAATTACATACAAACCACAAAGAAATGGAATTTGATGATTGATAAAATCAGGTTGCTTACCTCCCAAAGGTAAACATGTGTATTGCTTGAACCGACTAAGAAGAAAGGTCTAGAAGGGTGACTTGAAAAAGCCCTAGTTCTGATATTATCAACAGTTGCAGGTGGATCGATGAAATCTTCAAAATCTTCTTGGATTTCCCAACCCAGACTTGACATATTTACCCCTGTGATTCCGGGTTTTGCTAAACCGACTCCGATTGTGGCTCCTCCTAAGCCGAGCTGTGTGCCTTTCCGGCTTCCGAGACCGATTCCAGGGAAAACACATGTCGGGACGGGTGTGGATTCGGATCCTGCCCACCCGTCTGTTGGCCAATCGACATCTGTCCAGATGTAATTTGACTTGTCAAAGCAAGTTCGTCCGTCTTCAAAGTTAAAAAATATTATCCCCTTCTTATTGCTAGCGATTGCAGCTTGCTGTTGATCGATGGAATTGATGCATAATGCCTGTTCGATTGAAAACATCGGGAATCATGAATTCTGTTGCTTGGAGAAATGAAGAAAAAAATATGAAGCGTTTACTACCTCGAGAAGTTCTCCGTTTGCTTTCTGTACTTCTTTCGGTTTCTGGAATGGAATCGTGAATTCCGTTACAGGAGATGAAATCCCATCTTGATTATCGTTTTCAGAAGCTTCATGGTCACCTATGATGTCTGCATACGTGTCACTCCATCCTTTAGAGTGTTTCTGTTTGATAAGCTTCGACCATTTGGAATATTCCACCACAAAATCTCCACATAACATTCTATGATTATCAAACACATTCCAAAGTACTTCAAAATCTGATAATCCATCTTCGCTACTCATTATTCTAGAAAAGTCAACTCCTTGACCAAAATTCTGAAAAGTGGTTATCGGCGTTGACCTACACAGATCTTCCAACCAAAATATTATGGGCTCGTTTGACTGGTCCCTCCCTTTCCGCAGTAAAAATGACGCAAGCTCTTTTGCACAATAAGATATGGAATCCTCTGATTCCAGTTTTAGTAACTTGGTCAATTCCACCGAGTAATTATCTTCAAGATTCTCCGAAATGGAATCAATTTGGTATTTCAGAAATCCAGACATGAGTCCCCACAAAAAAGCGCGTATAATCTGCCATTTATCGCTTTCGGGCCCCACATTCATTTTATCGTGACATACCAACATGGAGATTTCCGGAAGGATCTTCTTCAAGGTTTCCATGTTAGAATCATAGGATGAAGAAGGTGAAGATTCATTGGAATATGTAAGCAGAATTTGTTTCAAAACAATAATGAGACTTGTAGAATCTTTTTGGAACCAAATGGATGCGAAATATATGTAGTATTCACATAAATCAAGAACGAATAAGGGCGATTGTGGAAAGCTTTGCAATTTCAGCCCATTCCTTATCTTTGACACCATCAGCAAAAGATTCTTCATATAAATGGAATGTGGTTTTGTCTCAGAGCAAGTCATTCTACAAAATATGATATACCTTGAAAATAAATAGGAAAAATCTTTAATGGACTTCAGAAGGACAGCTGGCAGTGAAGGGTAAGATGGATTTGTGTGTGAAATATCTTCAGAAGTGTCATGTTGCAATATATCACAAGCAATAAACATGAGGTCCTGGTTGTATAAATAACCTGTAATCTGAACAATAAAGAAAAATTAAAGTTAAAAAAAGACACAATAGAATGCTCACTATAAAATATAAAAAAAATACCATGTTAATCAGATGGTGGCGATTTAAGGAGAACTTCTGCTCAAAATAAGCAAGCCCTGTGTTTAACTTCTTTCCAAAATTAGAAAGCAGTGTGTTATACTGAATAGCTTCAGTCTGGATATTTTCTGGCCATCTTGGATGCTCTGTTAACATATTTGAAATGTATTGCATTGCAAAACTGTATTTTGAATGTGAGAGCATACGCAATGCCACGTCAGCAGATACCCAATTTGAAGAAGATGAAGATGGATTCAGTCTCTCATTCAGAATTTTGGATTCTGAATTATCTAATGCACTTTGAGTTGAACCACTGAATATGCTGTTAGAAGTTGCAAGGCACTCCAAAGCTTCAAGCTAAAAAGAACAAAATAGAATATTCTAGAAACATCAACAAATAAAAAAAAAAAAAAATGAAAATTATATATAGAGGTGAACTTACAGGTAAACCACATCTGCTTAATGCAGTAGAGCTCATTAAGATACCCCATCTAACAAGAATCGAGGTATTTTGTTCTCCAATAGCATTTTTCATCTGGTTTTTGTTGGTCAACATTTGACAATATTGACCAATGCTTGGATCTATAAAGGCCAAGTTATTGCTTGAGAAATCCATTTGGTCACCAATTAAACTTAGATAAGACTTATAGTAATTCCCCAATATCCACTGAAAAAATACAGAAAGTTTATCAGATTCTCTTTTTTAATAAAAAAAAATAAAAAATAAAAAAATAAAAAAATAAAACTAAGAGTTATATCTAATGTTATCACCTCAAGGAAACTTGATTTCCAGTAGTCACCATTTTCATAAGCGGATGGAAGCAGAAACTTTGATGTAATATAATGTTCTGATGGACCATTATACCCTTCAAGAAGGCGACAAATCACAAGAGCAAGTTGTTCATCTTTAAGAGTTTTTGCACAGACATTAATAGCAGAAGCAGTATCACCTCCAAGCAAAAAGAAAGCTACAGCAAGCTCCAGCTGATGTCTTCCCATTAACACATAAGCATTTTTCAAAGCAGCAGCTTTATTTTTCTCCTCCTGTACAAAATCAATTCAACTTCATTAATATCCAATAACACTATATATATAAATTACTTTTATTCATCTTTTTTTTTCAAAAAACTAACCTGAAAATTACGTGAAAGAAATGCCACCAGTGGTTTGTCTTTTTCATCTTTACTGATTTTAAAAAGACCTACCAAAACTTGTATCCTGTTTAAAGCTATGTAAAGAAGTGCACAAGCTTTTGGATCCCTGTTTTTTAAAAATTGCTGTTTTGCTAGCCTCTCCATCTGCAATTTTAACCAAATTTATAAAATATGCATATAGTATAGTTAGTAACTATATAAATTAGGGTTTGTATTTTGTAAAAGTACCTTGACTCTCAACTGTGCTTGATTTGTGTACCAAAATCCAACACCCATGGTTCTCATTTCATCCCATGATGAATCATTATTCAGAAGTGATTCAAACAAGCTTTCTTGACAATCGGATTGGAAAGCCCAGGCGATAAGGGATGAGTTAATGACCAAATCGCCCTTGGATGGTGGTCTCCCTAGTCTTCTCACACAATAAAGCTGCTGAAACCTTACTGCAACCCAGAACCTTCTACCAGGTATGTCAAGACCTTCATATGGTGATGATGTGTTTGAATTGCTAATTTCATCAAGAAGATCAATAACAGCAAGAATTTGCATCTTTTCAATGTCTGAAAGGTCATGTAGCTTCTCAATGGAATCAGTGAATCCACTCAATCCAGAGTTTTTAGGACTGGAATCGATTGAATTGCTGAAATCATTGGAATTAGAATCCCATGTGGATGTGTTTGAATATGTGTCACCACTCCATTTGAACGCTTTGTTGTTTGAATTTTTCAAAATTAGTCCTTCAAGATAGTCTGACAAGCTCATTTGTGGGATTCTAGGGTTTGTTTTCAAATCCTTGTTATTTGTAAGATGCTGAAAGAGATGACTCAGTGCACTTTGTGCACGTTTCCAATTTCCTGAATAAATATTCACCAAAAGAGCTTCAGGGTGATAAGTAGGAAGAGATCCACCAACATTTTCTGCTATTTCCAAAACACTCCTTACACCAATACCTGTATTATTGGTATTATTATATTTCTGTTGATCTTTCAATTTCAGGTTTTCAAAAGCATGAGTATCAGAATCATAAATAATTTCAGGGACCTTAAATCCATCTGATCCACCATTAGGAAGTACCCACTGGCTGAAAAGACAAAAGTAGTCATCATGAACAATCACACCTGTCGCTTTAGGTCCCCAAACAAAATCACGGATACAGGGGCGAGTTTGTCTTTTTGCAACACAAAACCAAATATTTCTATTTTCATTTCCATCCTTGGATTCTTCTGAACTTACACAACGCCTCATGGTATACACATGCACTTCATTCTGCAAGCAAACTCCAAGCAGAAGTTGACCATTACCTATAGTCAACCAATCCAAACCAACAACAACACCACCTCCATCAAGATTTATGGTATCTTCAAGTAAAAAACTCCCAATTCCTCCAAGATACACACATTCCCATATATAAATAGTGTTTTCGTTAGATAAAGTTGCAATCTTTCTACCACAATCAGTTGAATTTATTTTCATAATCGGGCCCACATGAGCAGCAATTTTGCCTACTAATTCCCACTCTTGATCCATACTTCTCCATAGTTTTAAACTACCATCAAAAGAACCAGTAATTATATGATATGCAACAGAATTGTCAAACATTTCACCAACAAAACTTTTCTCCTGTTCTTTAGATGAAGAGAAGTTATACATACCAACCACAGAATAGCTTGTAATGTTATCATGGTTGTATGGATCTGGAAATGTAGATGAACAACGGTCAAAGTCAATACTGTATTTACATTCGCCACCTGGCGTATCTGAAGGATGAATTGTAACTTTCCATGATAATGCCTGAAAGTGGTCCTTCTCTTTCCATATAGCTATCACCATAAATTTGTTATACAAAAAGGTGTTACATGTAGAAGTCAAAGGAATTGAAAAGATACTCGTGGGCCCATTTTCATCACAATCAAAAGGGATAGTACATAGTTTCTGACATGATATCAAGTCTTCTTTTTCACAAACTTCAACTAAAAAGCAATCTATGCCTCTTGAATGTCCCATTAGTAAAACCCTCTGATCATCTATTAATGAAGGGGCCCACCTCAAGCTAGTGTATTCACATGGAGTATCTTGAACTACAAACTCTCCAGAAAGCTTGAAGCCAGAGCTCAAAAATGACCAAAATAGAATCACTCCATTAGCATCCAAAGAAACAGCAAGTTCAGGGTAACCTCCATAAGGATGCAATGCAAATTGCAAAATCTTTCCAGTGTGACCATTTATGTTTAAAGCTCCATTAGCAATAGACAAAATCGAATCAGTTGTATTTGATGTGTGTTTATGAAATTGTAACCACTTCAAATGATTATTAGGTGATAAGTGAATTACAGAGCATACGTCTGGTGGGCCAAAGAATCCGTTTCTTGATATGAAAGATTTGTTTAGTAGAAAACTTGTTCCTGTTTTGGAACCTGGTAATTCTTGCTTTTTCCACATTGTAACTCGTGGGAATCTAAGTGGTGAAAAATCATCAATACAATGGATAGCCCAAAAGGTTACCATCATTTGCGGACCAAAAGAAATTAACCAATCACATTTCCCAGATTTACCATGGTGATACTCTTCTGAAGGAAAATATTGAGTACCCTTTTTACCAATGTTAACAATACCATCAAGTTCAGTGGCCCATCTTATGAAAACATCACAACCAAGAATGCCATTTAGGGTTTCATTTATCTCAATTGTGGCAGCAACTCGAAAAGATGATTGGTCTTTATTGCCCTTCCCTGTTGTCTTCCTGGACTTACCATCATCAATCTCACTCCATAATCTTACAGTTCCATCAGCACAACATGTTAGCAAAACCATCTTGAGGGCATTTGTGGGTTTCTTTTTCCAATGGTTTGCTACTAAAGGTCTCCATTGGATCATGGAAATGGGGACATGATGATGGAGCTCAGACTTGATGCATTTTGATTTTCCATGACCGATTAGTACAGAATTGTTGGTGTCTTTATTTAGAGGTGCAGTTGCAAATGGGCCTTCGATTGATGAGGTGGCAGAAAGTAAAGCTTGAGGGAACTCGGGTGTGAATTTCCAAGAGATTTCCCAAGAGAGGTTTTTCTTTTTCCATAAGACAATGTCGATTCCAACTGAGATTAATCCGTCTCCTGAACCTGTCCATTTAATGGCCTTGATGTTTGTGGCTTGCACAAGGATTGCAGTCTGGCTCCAACAAAAAGAACCTGAATATGAGTAAGAAAGTTCAAATGTACAACATCCAAGTTTGGGAGTAAAAGATGAAGCTTTTCAAGGTAATAGATGTATCAAAGTTAAGGATGTTTGAAATGACATGTTTTGAATTAGTACTTTACTCAAATGAGAAATGAAAAGCATATAAGGTGTTGGTTATGTAAAGGATGCAATAATATGTTGTATGTATGACTGGTCATGATGATGTAACTTGTTTATTGTGTGTTCCCTTGGTGAATGAAGTATATATTTTCTTAACTATTTGTAAAGCTTCCATTGTTTTAAAAGGAAAAATATTGGGATGTACTTCTTTTGAAGTTGGAAAGTTACACTTACACCTACTCCACATGAAGATCCATCAATTATCATTCCTAGTAACCTTTGCACCATTGACATCTTATGCTGATTAACAACAACAAAATCCTCTCATTCAAGAATATAAATATAGTTTATATGATGCTCTAAAATGAACTTGCAAACATATGAAGTCCTTGGATCGTTAGAGAGAAAATGCATTATTTTGCCAGTTAGGATCTCAATTCCATCATTTTAAAGACCATGTTAAACAGGGGGGGTTCTCAGTATACAGGATGCATTCAAGGGCAGTTGCTTTTTCATTCTTGAAAGTAGCCAGCTTTGTATAATTAATCCAAGAACATTAAGATATCAAATGGTTTCCATCGGCAGAAATGAAAAGCTATCACTATGAAAAAAGTAGCATAACTTTAAGCTTAATATTCAAATATGTTTGCATATACAGCAAGGTTCTATACTAACTAACCTTCTGAATTATGTGAAAATACTCCAATAAGGTTGTCCGAAGAGGCTGCTACTTCTCCAGACGACAGCACAGACGGAGACCATGAAACCGCAGAGACATCCTCGGAGCCGTCGGAGGAAAGTTCAATAACTTGCCGGAAAAAGGGATCGACAGGGCTTTCGTTGTTTTCAGAAGGAGATGGAAAGTGAGAGATCACGAGAAGCGACGAGGCTGCGTAGGCAATCCATGCGTGACCTAGGTAGTCCGGTAACCAATCGATGGCGGATTCGGTTCGGGTCGGAGCAGGAGGGATAGTTTCCGATTTGATCAGTTGGAAGGGTAAGTCGAGGTGTGTCAAATCGAATGCCGCGTCTGATTTGGTGCTTAATTCGGTGGCGGCGGCGGAGGAGGTGGCTTTTCCGACGCCAGTAGTTGGCACCCGCATTGGTTTCTGGCCGAGGAGAAGAAAAGAGAAGCGGCAGGATGAGTGTTTACCGGTGGTCAGACTGCCGTAACAAGGATCATGGGTGATAAATGAAAATAATGTCACATTTCCGGCCTCAACGATTACATATTTGTTGCCAAAAAAAAAAACTTTTTTTTAACCTTTTAAAATGGAAATATCTTGAAAAACAACTCTAAGGTAATAAGGTTTTTATGTAAAATATTATAAATTGTTTATTTATCAAGATTAAAAAAATGGTTATGAATTCTAAGAATCATTTTAATTTTTTTATTAAGTACATTTTGGATAAATCAAACATTAATATTATACGAATCAAACTATTTTGTATAGTTTACAATCATGTGTCATTTGTGGTCGGACCGTAGTCAGACTACCAATAAATTCAGTGGTATTTTTCTAGTTGTATTCATAATTCGGTAGAAAAAACATTATAACTCTCATTTCTCTGGTAATAAACATATTAATTCACAAATTTACAGTTCAAAATATCATATTCATAATTTAATAAACATATTAATTCACAACCTATTGTTTTAATACATACATTCATTCATATTTTAACACAAAATTTATATAAAATACACAACTTAATATAGTCTATTCTCAGCCTATTACATAGAATTCATAACTTAATACAATTCGTTATATACTAATTCATATATTCAAAGAAATAAAACACAAGCTCTACCACTACCAACTACAACCTCTCCACTAACCACCTTGTAACACTCGGTTCTCGGTACGTATTTAAATTTAATTAATTGTATGTTTTTACACTAGGACGCGACGAGTTGGAGGCCCAGCTCGTCGAGTAGACTAGACTCTTGAATGCGGGTTTTAAGTAACCTACTCGACGAGTCGGAGAGCCCGACTCGACAAGTAGGTCTGTCTAGATGAAACCCTAATATTTAGGGTTTGCACCCTGTTTAAACACCTTATCCTGCCTCAACCCAGCATCCATCGTCCCTCCCAGTCCAGAAAAGCCCTAACTCGAAACCCTAATCATTTATTGAGTGTTCTTGAGCTTTTTGGTGCCATTTGTGTGTATGTGAAGTTTGAGAAGGAGAAGGAAGCTTGAGAGATCAAGAGGAAGCAAGAAGATCCAGAGGTTTTGGCACATTTCCAGCTCATTTGAGGTATAAAGCTAAAACCTTGACCATCTATTTCTTAGATCTCTAGTTAGGGTTCATTTCTACATTTTCTAAGCCTTAGAAGTGCCATATTCAGGATTTTGTGGTTATAAAGGGGTATGACTTCAGATTTGGAACCATTGAGGGTTCCTATGGCATAAAGGTGCCAACTCTATTGTCATAAGATCCCCATGCATCTTGTAGACTCCTTTTAGGGCCTTTAGTGCCAAATACCCCATGCATGAACGTCAAGTTTGTAACTTTACGTGTATTATGGACCGTAGGAGGCTAGATCTATGTTTTGGATGTGTTAAACCCGACTGTAATCAACTGTAAGGACATGGACTTTGGGGTACTCGATGAGTCATTCATGGGACTCGACGAGTCGGGTTATGGTTCCCCAACCCTTTTCTGCTTTGATCGAACTCATTGAGTTTAGAAGAGGACTCAACAAGTTAGATGTGATGTTGGACCTGGAAATCATGGAACTCGGCAAATTCAAGATCAGAACTCGGCGAGTTCAAGACAAGTCCCAACTGCATGAAGACGAACTCGACGAGTTCATAAGGAACTCGGCGAGTCCATGACTATTGGTGTCTTCTTTCATGAAAAAGAACTCGACGAGTTCAAGGATAAACTTGGTGAGTCAGTTAAAGAAGGTCCCGACTTTTTTATGAAGGAGAACTCGGCGAGTACGTGCAAGACTCGGTGAGTAGGGTCGAGGTTTTAGGGCTTTGAGGATTCAGGGACTCGGGAAGTTGTGAGCTCGGCGAGTCGAGTCAACCAGGCATTGACTTTGACCCAAAGTTGACTTTGACCAAGATGTTGACCTTGACTGTGGCTTTGACCTGAGAAACCCTTGAAAGGGTTAAGTGTATGAAATGGTAATTAAGGAAGGTTGTATGTGTAGGAATTTAAGAGGAGTCGGTTCTAGTGCCGAGGACAGTTCAGTTACTACACGACATTGAGGTGAGTTACCTTCCAGTAGAAATGGGTCTAAGGCACCAAGGTCGGCCCACTAGTATGAGTCATAGTATAGATAATTGTCTTCGTGATAATTATCTGGTATGTTGTTATCTGGTATGATTATGTGTTAGCATGATATGACTTATGTGATAGTGGTAGTAGGGGGAATAGTCCTCGGTTACTGGTCGATAGGGCCCAAGGGTTAGTCTAGTACCCAGTTATGCTAGATAGTATGTTTATGTTATGTTATGTTATTATGTGGTAGTGGTAAGGGTGAAATAGTCCATGTAACCGGTTGAGATACACCGGAGGGTAGGTCGGGCACCCAAATATGTCTGGCAGTAGGGTAGGTTGAGCACCCTGGTATGCTTAGCAGGGTAGGTCGGGCACCCATATATGCATGACAGGGTAGGTCGGGCACCCAGATATGATCGGCAATATGTGATTTGTATGGGGAACTCACTAAGCTTCGTGCTTATAGTTTTCAGTTTTGTTTCAGGTACCTCTTCAGCGAAGGGGAAGGAGCCGGCATGGTAGCGACACATCGCACACATATGATTTCCGCATTTTGAGATCCATGGGATTGTACTATGAAATTATTACTATTTTATGTTATGGTTCTTAAGACACATGGCTTAGTTTTTATGAAATGATAGGATTCGTTGATATTTTTTTTTTGTAAACTGTTGTATGAGTTACTTAATTAAAAACAAAAAAATGGTCTTGAAAATTGGGATGTTACAAGTTGTTATCAGAGCCTTGGTTTGAGGGATTCGGACACGCCTTCGGGGGTGTCTGGACTTAAATCGAGGGTTTGAAAGATTTTTACAAGAAAATAGCTTTCCTAAAATTTAAAAATAAGAAGGTTTGAGAAAGAACAAGGTGTGTGATGCGTGCAACCGGTCGAGCTCAAGTAAGTTTTCCCCAAGATACCCACACATGTTATGTTATGATGTGATATGATTATGAGAACTGCATGCTAGATTAGGGCTAAGGATCTAGGAATGATGTAACACCTCATTTATTAAATAAATAAATAAATGATTGTATAATAGCCCTGAAATCAATAAATATATAGCAGGGTGTTGGATTCGAGGAGTTAATTGACCCAATTTAGAAGTTGGGGGTTAAAAGTGTATGTTCCGGATTGGTTTTGTAAATATCTATGAAGATAGGGACTACTTGGCCAATTATTGGGACTTAACTTGAAAGGATTTTAAAGACTAATGGCTATTTGGGTAATTTCGGATTTAATTTGAAAGGAAAAAGAGGTGGAAGGGCTGAATATGTCATAATGGATATATTGGGGGTTAAAAGGGTAACTTCTGGACTGGCTTTGCAAAGAAATTCAAAAACGGAGGGCTGTTTGGTAAGTATCATACTTGATTTGTAATGAATTTTAATGCTGAGGGTTAAAAAGGTAAGATATGGATTTATTTTTTAAAGAAAAGGGAAGGGAGGGACCAGACTCGTAAATATGACAAAGTTTTAAAATGGTCGGGGTTTATAACCCACCACCCTCCCCATACAAAACCCTAACCCTAAATGAGTTAGCAGTCGTCACCTCCCCCTTATACCTCCCTCACCGGCCGTCATCCTACCCTCTTGCTTCTCTTACCACCGAGTCGTCGCTGTGCCACCTCATTGAAGACGGAAACCTCCATTAGATGTCATGGCAACAGGAGATCGGAAGAAACTTACCCTGGAGCATTGCTGTCGCTATTTCCGATGGAACTATCACCCTCTTCTCGTTTCTTATGTTCGCCACCTCCCTACTGTTGCTCAACCCACCGGTGATCCAGTCACCCGCGAAAACATGGACGAAGTGGCGATCATCGGAGAGACCAACGTTCGTAGCAGTTCCTGTCATCATGGCTTGTTGTTGTTGCCGCCGCTAACCGCTACTGTTGTCGATGGTGCTGCTGCCGTCACCGTGCACCACCGGGGGTGGTTGCGTCCAGATTTCTGAGCAAAGGTTGATTGGTGTGTGTGGCTGCTTGACTGGGAACCAACAAAAACCACCACCACCACCGTGAGGTGGTGGCTGCCATCGCAAAACAGTCGCTTCCATCGCCGTGAGCCACCAGGTGGGTGGCTAAGCCCTTTGAACCAATCAGAAGCGCGTATATGGGTTGTAAATGGTGTTTGTTTGGCCAGAAAATCGAGTATAGCCACCACCACCACCGTGAGGTGGTGGTTGCCTCCATGTACCACCGTGTGTGTATTTTAGTGAGTGTGTGCGTGTCCAGTTGGTATTTTTCATTATAATATTGTAACTGGTGCCGAAATAATAATAAGAAAACTCGAAACGACCACCGTGAGGTGATGGTTGCCGCCACCAACCGTCGTGTTGGGTGGCGGTGCGCTTTTGCTTTCGTTTGGTTGCTTTTGGATGCTTGGACAAAATGGACTAGACACCATAACCACCACCCTGAGCCGCCGTTGACCACCACTACCCGAGGTGGTAGTGGGTGGTGCCTGATTAGTGAAACCCTAATGGGCCTAATGAAACCCTAATGGATCTAAGGACTTAGCTATTGGGTCTATTGGGTTGGGATTGGGTTGGAAACCATAATTAGGGTTTAAAAAACCCTAATTTTAGATATATGGGCCTTGGACTTATCGGGACCCACTTTTGGGTCATTGGAATGGAATTGTAAATTACACCCAATCACATCATATGACTTATCTAGTAGAGTGAGGGACTTAATGGATTAAGTCCTTAATGGGTTAAGTGAGAAACACTTAACCATAATTGTCATTTTATGTGAAACCCTAATTTTACTTGGGCCTTAAGTTGGTCTTTGATGATTGGGCTAGTAATGGGCCATCCAAGAATAATCATATGGACTAGAATATTTAGATGGGCTTTAGGGTAAGGCATATATGTGAGGTTCGTGCCCAATTTGGAAAATTGGGCCTTTATGATTATGAGATATTTGGCCAATAGAAATGTCAAATGTTTAGACTGGACTAAGTAGTTGGACCTTAAAATAAGACCATGTAAAGGTTTGGGTGCAATTTTGAAAATTGGGCCATATGTTGGGCTTTGACTCATAGTTGACTTTTGGGCCTTTGGATCGGGCCTTGGACTTGAGTAAAGCTAAGTTAGGGGCAAATTAGTATTTAACCCAAGTATGTACTTATGGTTATGTGTTGGAACCCAATTATTAATTGGGTGTTATTTTGATGTTGACAAATCGGGAATCTGTCATCCAGCAGCTAGAGTCTTTGTCTGCGGGACTTCAGCAGTGCGAGGTGAGTTACCTTCCAGTAGAAGTGGGTCGAAGGCACTTATGTCAGCCCACTAGTAGTTGATCATAGTTGAGATGATTGTCTTTATGATAATTGTGTGGTATATCGCTATCTGTTATGTGTTATGTGCTATTATGCTATGTGGTTATGTGATAGTGGTAGTAGGAGGGGAGTAGTCCCCGTGTCACGGTCGTAAGGACCGAAGGGTAGGTCGGGCACCCCAAAATTGCTTGGCATTATGTTTATGTTGTGTTATTATGTGGTAGTGGTAGGGGTGAAATAGTCCCTAGTAGTAGCCCTGTCGAAAATACCCGATACCCGAATTACCCGCCCGATTTTTTCGGGTATCGGGTAATCGGGTAACCCGATTTTTTTTCGGGTTAGGTAAAGGGTACATTTTTTGGGTTTCGAGTATACCCGAATTATTTTAAAAATTCCTTTTTTTTGTAGAGCTTGTATTATATAGCAGGTATTCGATCACGCTTAAACTAACTATCATTATTGTAAAACATGAATCTCTTTATTATGACAATATGACACTAACAATATTAAAAGTAATTGTTTATATATCATCATGTTCTTTAAAACTTAAATGTTTTCTAGATTATAGTTTTTATTGCAACTAACAAACTCATTATCTTGACAAAACTTCAGAACATGACAAAATTTATGGCTACAATTATCTTAAACATTTTAAACTTTTAAATTAAGATCTTTAACTATTTGTTTTTTTTAACATATTATTAGATTAGATTAAGTTGTTAAAAAATTACTTGATATCTTAGGTATTATTTACTAAAAAATCTCAATGTTCAAAGCTTGAGTAACTTTGTTTATGTCTCATTTGTTTATATAAACAAGACTAATAAAGCACGACGTATTTATATAATTAAATTTATTTTCAAGTGAAATTAAAAAAAAAATTATATATTTCGAGTAATACCCGAATTACCCAAACCCGACCCGATACCCAAATTACCCAAACCCGAATTACCCGAATTTAATATGGGTCGGGTAACGAGTATTTTTTTACACATGAAAACCCGAATTACCCGACCCGAATTACCCGAAACCCGAAAAAACTACCCGATCAACACCCCTACCCAGCAGTCGGTTGGGATAAACCGATGGGTAAGTCAAGCACCCCAGAATGGCTTGACTAGGGTAAGTCAAGCATCCCAGAATGACTTGATCTGGGTAGGTCAAGCACTCCAGAATAGCTTGACATGGGTAGGTCGGGCATCCCATAATTGTCTGGCAGTATGTTATTGTATGGTGTGTGGCATGATGGGGGAACTCACTAAGCTTCATGCTTACAGTTTTCAGTTTTGGTTTCAGTTACTACGTTTTCAAAGGAACGGAGTCGGCTCGATCGCAACGCATCACACTATGTTTTCCGCACATGAGATCTTTTGGATTACACTCTGATATGGTTTTATGATACTATGTCTTGACTATTGACACTTTGGTTTTGACATGAGATATTAATATGAATGTTTTTATAGTGTTGGTTTTATATGATAACTTAATTAAAATGAAAATTTTGGCCTTGAATTTTGGGATGTTACAAGTTGGTATCAGAGCATTGGTTGAGGGATCTAGGTACGCTCTTAGGTGTGTCTAAACTAAAACTAAGGACTTGGTATGAAAATTTTCAAAAGTAAAATCATTTTATAAAAATGAGTCTGAAAAGAATTTAAAAAGAGAAAAGAACTTTGAAAAGAACAAGGTGTGTGATACGTGCAATCAACCGAGCTTAAGTAAGTTTTCCCCAAGATACCCATACATGTTATGTTATGATATGATATGTGTATGAGAACTGCATGTTAGATTAGGGCTAAGGATCTAGGAATGATGCCTTATATGCCTATTGTATATGTATGAGAATTGATTGCTAGATTAGGGCTAATGATCTAGGAAGATGCCATATATGCCTGCTGTATGTGCTTGATGAGCTGCATGATAGTACTGATCAGTCAGTGATAGGATAGCTTGTTTAGGTTATACCTGATTATATGAGCCTTTGAATTGCATGTACAGATTCCTGATTAGAGGATAGAACGGTTTGGTTGGATTATGATGGTTAGATTTTCCATTGTCTAAATGTTGTTTGCTTTGTGCTTTGTGGGACTCTTAGTGATGTGAGTTAGCTACTAAGTGAATATGTTAAGTCACATGAGACACAGGCCGGATAATCTCAGAGTGATACTGACCCTATTGCGCAACTCTTGTTTGAGTTTAACCGTTCTAGGGATGATTCTTCTACTCGAAGGGTTATCTGATCTCTGTTGCATGCAATGTTTTAAAAACCGGTTTTTTAGTTGAACTGGTATGGTGACCGGCTCCCGGTTTAACCAGTTCGACCGCCGGGTGAACCGGTTTCTATGTTTTTCATGTTTTTTTCTATTTTCCTACACATACATACATATAGAAATTATGAATTTGATGTTTACAAGTTCAAACATTAAAAATACACATAAAAATAAGTTGTAGATGAATCCAAATACATTAAAATAACACATAACCATAAGTTTTAGTGTTTTACATCAATCCAGATACGTCAAAAAGAAAATAAAGTATAATACCGAAACGAATTATAGTTTTTGATGAATACAAACACATCAAAAGAATTTATAACATTTACCATATGTTTTTATTTAGAGAAAACTAAATAGATTTGAAAAAAAATCACCAAAGTTTATTATGTAAATGGTTCTTTTTTATGTGTTTTTATTCGGTTTAACTGGTTCAACTGGTTTATTTTGACCGGTTCAAATGGTTTTTTCTAAAAATTGGCCGGTTCAATCCGGTTCAGAAATCAATGTAAAACCGGTGATAGTTGAACCGCTCCCTCTCCCGGTTCCCGGTCCAACCGGTTCGACCGGCCGGTTCAAAACGATTTTTAAAACATTGGTTGCATGTGGCTATATTCATGAGGTAGCTAGTTGACATTACTGGGAATCCTTCAGCAACTGAGGACTGGGTGAGTTCAGGAACCTAGGAAAGCCTAGGATATGCTTCAGTGGTTTAGTAGTGAGGTTTAGTGAGACTTGGGTGCATCAGTTTGAGGGAGTGACTTGGAGGATTCAGGAGGATTGCTGTGAAAAGTATGGATAGGTGTGGAAGGTAGTATTGGGCCCGTACTACTGAAAGCACATGATCCATACTCGAATCCGTGAGAGTCTTGGAGAATCTAAGAAGCTTTTGGGAGGAGTTTGTGACCCGGTTTGGGGACAGAGGATGTTCCAGCTGTTACAGCTCAGCCATTGGCAAGTGAGCCAGTGAACGTGACAGGGTGTCAGACCCTGAAGGATATGACTTCCAAGAGTTTGTAGATGCAAGATCGAATTTGAGCACCCTGTGAAGAGAGGGTCGTGCCAGGTGCGTATAGTAGAGGGTCGAATTTGAGCAACACGTATGGGAAAGTGCACAAGGTAGTTTGTCACTCCAAGGGTTTAGGCTGCTACAGGGTAGCGGGGTTGGTCATGTCAACAGAAGGTGATCAGGATTCCTCCAGATGTTGCAGGTATGCCATCTTCTACTACTATTAGGTTAATGTTGGGAATACGTATCACTTTGGAATTGTGAGTGAGTTTGGATAAGTTAGATCTCGGGTCGGTTTTCTGCTAGTGTTTGGGTTATCAAGGATCATATATGTCATCCTGCATGATGAAAAGTCCTTGATGAACCCACCGAGAGACGTATCTTGTGGAGTGGGTTCTGCGTGTACCGTTATCATTCCGAATCTTTGTCGAGATCTGTGCAGGACTATTATTTGGAAGATCCTTGGTCAGGAATTAGTGGGATGATTCTCCAATGAGGTCAAAGTTCAGTGGTTCTATCATTTGTTTGTATATGGTCGACATTTGCCTATAGAAGAACCTTGGGAGTTCAAGGCACTACTGTTGCTAGGAAAGGACTGGTAGCATGAAGATGGTGATGTCAATTGCAGGTGTTAGATGCATAAGTGGTTGGTCATTGGATGTTCAAGGGAATTGTATTTTCGCATGGGCTGTGTTCGGGTAGAGTTCAGTGGTGCTGCAAGATTGGAAGTGGGAACGGGGATTGATCAGCCAGAGTGAAGATTAAGGCCTTCAGTTGATAGGATGTGAGATGGATTGAGGTGTTAGAGTGGACCAGATTTTGAGAGTACTCTTCAAGATTTTAGAGGATGGGCGATCTTAAGGTTTGACTGGTAATTGATCGTTATCATTGGTAAGCTTAGATTGTCGGCAATGGACTATTAGGAAGTAAGAAGGATTGGGAATCCTTCAATTCTCACGTACCGTGAAGACTTAGTCGAATCTAAGTGGGGGGGGGGGAGACTTTTTGTAAAGTTCTCCAAATGTGAGTTCTGGTTGCGCGAGGTACAATCTCTTAGGCACCATGTCAACCAAAAGGGTATTCTGGTCGATCCGGCCAATATAGAGGCCGAGATGCAATGAGAGATTTCGAGGTCTCCAACTGAGATTCAGAGTTTCCTGGGTCTAGCGGGTTATTACTGGAGATTTATGCGGGATTTCTCCGAGATTGCGGTCCCTTTAACCCGACTGACCAAGAAGTCAGTGGCCTTTCGCTAGGGCCTGAGCAGCAAGCAGCCTTCGAGACTCTCAGACAGCAGGTTTCGGGAACCAGGTTAGAGCTCCAGTTAGGACTCAAATTCAGTTGTGTGTTAGGTCAAGTGCGTGTTCGACCGGTATGGAAAGTGTTGTAAGACTGCGGGGGTAGTCGTAACATGCACTAGCGATCAAGTAGTATGGAAAGTGTTGTAAGACTGCGGGGGTAGCCGTAGCATTCACTAGCATTCAGGTAGTGTGGGAAGTGTTGTAGGTCTGCGGGTGTAGCCGTAGTATATGATCAAAATTGGAATTGTTTAACATCAGGCGGAAAAATCAACTTCATGAAGAATAAAATCATCCCCCTAATCAACGTCAACATTCAAAAATTACCAAAGATTGTAGCAACTTTTTGCCAAATAAGAGGTTTCACTATGTTGTTCCCTTTTACACACTATGGCTAAAATCAAAATAAAATCACACAAATTTCTGATATGCTTTGTGGTTTCTACTTTCAGGAGGCAACATCTGAAGAGTAGCACCTTGACTTCGATAACAGTAACACCTCTGCAACAGCAAAAGTAATTATATGTTTCGAGAATGAAAAAAAACATACAAAACAAAAGATAACTTTAAAAACATTTTTAAGGTATAAAAACATATAAACATATATTTTATATGTATTATTATATTTATGCGTGTTTTTTTATATATAAATATGTTTTTATACGTATAAATATGCATTTTCAAAGTATTTATACATGTGTTTATTTAATATTAATAGTAAAAACGAATTTTAAATCTACAGCGCTATATACATTAAATATAGACAGAAGACCAATAGTCATCTAGATCAAGTGTTCAGTTGTTTTGTCAAGGAGAAGCCATCTTAGGTTCCATACCCTTCCCCATCTTTTCACGTATGTATTTTTTATAAGGAAAAGCAAATAGACATTGTATGTGCGTTAAGGACAAAAAAACATCAAAACATTCTAATTCAACTGGGTGAAGCCATGTTTTGGGAGAAAAACGACGTGAGTTGGAGACTCATCCGCCACAAATCCCATTTTTAAGGGTATAATGACATAGACGGATGACCGGCTAATAAGTAAAATTTTCCTGTTTTGGGCTTTTTTATTCAAAAAAAAAATAATAATAAAAAAATTTAGGATTGTTTTAAAATTCTTTCCCAAAATTTTTTCCCAAAATGTTGGAACTTTACTATAGAAAACCCTTTATTTTCCAACAAAAGTATATAACATTTTTTTACAATTAGCCTTTATTATACACGACTATGTTCAATTTACATTTGAAAACAATTTTGTAATCACAAATGATTTCATGTTCAACTAGAGCAGTGATTTTTAGTGATAGTTAACGAAATTAAAATTAAAAATAATATAGATCTCAAATAATCAACTCAAATATTTCTTCATTTGCCATCTAAAAGTTAGGTAATATTTGGTTAGATTTCCGTATAACTTTTGAAAAGATGTTTGAAGGGTTCAAACTAAGTACCATATTTCATTAAAAACAACTTCCAAACTCATGATTAATTAAGGGTTGTGATTAGTTTTAGTCTCTCTATATAAATATAAGAGACTATTTTCAAAGCATTGAGTCAAGTTATATATAAACACATGGGCAATATATAGGTAGTTTGGAAGGACGAATTTGAAGAATGGGTTCCCTTGGTATGGTGTTTATTGCTACAATTATTTTAGTAATGGGTCCATGGAGTAGGACAATGGTTGCAGGCAAGTTGTGTCCTGGCCCAGCGGTGGCTCTCGCATTTACACCATGTTTGCCCTACTTTGACCATAAGGAAGAAAGGCCATCGATCGAAAGCATGTTGTAAAGGATACGATGGGGTACAAGCGAGAACAAAAACCAAGGCAGATCGTGCGGCTACATGTAGTTGCTTACAGGCGCTGTTGCAGAATCACGACATAAGGCATTTCCATTTTATCAGAGGCCTGTGTAGTTTTGACTTCTCGAAAGGACTAGGAATCCCTGATGTTGGACCAACTGCCGATTGCTCAAAGTAATTTTCTCATTCTACACTAATTAATCTTTCAAGTTTATTTAATATCATCATGCATATGGGTGATATCTTTAAACAACTCAAATGTTTTTTATTTAATTTGAAACGTCTAAAATTAAACCTAGTTAATTTACATGCATGTATTATGTATATGATTTATTGATATATATACTACTAACACCATATGTATGTATAATGCAGAAATCCATAGGTATGGAGAGGTTCCAGGCATCAAGATGGATTTATTAAGAAAATATTTATAGTAATCAAACTTTGAATTTTAATCAATAATATTTATTGTTTACTTTTTCATGTAATGAGAAATTTATAGATTTTACATTTTTCTAGCCTGTTTAATTATTGGTGGTTGGTGACTTAAAAAAAAACTTATTTGGTTCCAAATCAGACCTTATTTTTATTAAAAAACTAAATAAACCAAAAATTTGTATTTTTTTCTCTAAAAATAAAGACCAAATTAGACCAAATAAGATTGTACTTTAAATCTGTAACATAAGAAACATTAGAAAATTCAATAGAGTTGTATTTGATGGTGTCATGTCCTTTGCTAAATCATTTGGTGTTGTCACCAAAGGAAACATTGGTACCATCTTCCTTTTAACCCATTTTGAAATGGGTTTGGTTATGGAAGATTTGAGAGAAGGAAGGATATTATAGCAATCCAAAGGAAGACAATTTAAAGAGTTTTCTTTCGGATCCATTTCCCATTTCCAACGACTGAGCATTATATTGTCACTTCTCTTGGACCCTTTTTCACGAGGACCATTATGAGCTTCATGACTTATGTTACCAAATTTATAACATTTTCTAGTCCGTGCCTTTTCTTTTAGATTTTGACAATTATGTTTTAATATTTTTATATTTATGTTTCTAAAATTGTTTGATTTTAAGAGATCTAGATATGGAGGGACATCACAGTTCTTAGGGAGATAGTGGTGTTAAAAATAATCACAAGTATCTACTGTCTACTGGTTTAGAGGATGGAGAAGTAGAAGCAACTGACTTACTATCTTCTAATGACTCTAGGATTTCAGGAATTTCCATACAAACAATAGTATCCAGAATTCCAGATTGTTAGAAATAACATCTAATGCATAGTGTTTTTCACCATATGAGGTTGGAAATTTAATAACCTTTTCCCATCAGCCTTAAAATATTCTTGAACAATACTTTTGACTGATGGATCAATAGAGTAAATGCATTTTTTTAGAACATGTCAGTTCTATGATTTTTTTAACATGATTAAGAACATTATCATTAACAGGTTTAACAAAGTAAGTTTTTATATCATTGAATTGGTTCGTAAATGGTTGGAAATTTAGGTTCATCTTTGATCTGTTTTGAAAAATCAATAGCTTCTTGAAAATTTTCTCCAATGATTTTAAGAGTCTCGGATGAGGTTTGACTATTAACAATTTATGTGAATCTTGAATGAGTAGTCCAATTCTTGATGATTTTCTTTATGTTTTCAAATTGTAAAACAGCCTCATACTTTTCTTCGAAATAAACTAGATTAAAGAAATTATGATTCATGAGCTCATTTTTAAAATTTGTTAATTCATGATTTTTTGATTTAATTTCTTTTAAAAGCTTGTTGTTTTTGTTTTGAAGGTTAAGGTTTTCTTGATGAGATTTTCCAAGATCAAGGACAAGATACTTAAACATTAAAGATTTTTCATTATCTAAGTAACTTACAAAATTTTCTACCTAAAAGAGGGAGGGATCCCAATCTCCAGACTTCCTTATAGCTTGATCAAGATCTGCTTGAAATAAACTTGGACTATTCATTTCTGTATCATCCCAAATAAGACATTTTTGATTTAATAAAACATTAATCCAAACATTTTTCGTACAACCCCAAAAGATCAAATTATATCACTACATCAAAACATATCTATGTAAATCTCAAAATGCGGACAAGATGGTGTGCTGTGCAATCATCCTGGGCTCTTCCCTTTTGATCTTGAAGTACCTACAACATAAACTAAAAACCGTAAACACAAAACTTAATGGGTTCCCCAAAATACTACATATCATACATAAACAAACATATAATGGACCCCACCCAATGAGTGTATCCGGCTCCACCCACACTTGCATAACGGGCCCTACCCACTAAGTATAACGGGCCCCGCCCAATATTGTAACATCCCGACTCACAGATATAAAATTTTAAGGATTTTGTACATCACATATGACCTACTCGATGAGTTGGAGGCCCCAACTCGTCGCGTAGAAACTGGTAAGGCCGCATGGATCATGTATATTCATTCATACCTAAAGTGATCGTTATATCTGATGACATTATGACTAAATCTAGCTCTTACTTTATCTATAAAGTGATTAACATGAACGTAGAAGAATTATACTTCTCTTGTTTAATTATTCGAATTATGACACCAAAGGCTTACATAATCCTCGACTTACAAATAATCTTAAGATTATGATACATTCATACCCTTCAAATCCTCAATCGTTGACATCCAACTAAGACCGCTTTATGATGTTTCAATGGTTTAACACAAAACAAAAATTCTAGGATTTTTCAAAGTAAAATGCATAGATGAGAAAAAAGAAGTTTGATGTTTCAATGGTTTAACACAAAACAAAAATGAAAGTATAATGCTAAAATGGGATGTTTTTTGAAATCCAATGTGCCTTTAAAAAAGAAAAATCAAAGTACGATGCTAAAAATGGGATGATTTTTAAAAAAATCAATGCGCTAATAATAAGAAATTCGAAAGTATAACGCTTTAATTTGAAGTTTTCTTAAAGTAAAATGCATAGATTAGAAAAAAGTAGTTTGATATTATTCTCTGCTTCCTAACTTTTTGAACCTACCGATGTTATCCAGTCCGGTTAAAAAAAAAAATCAAAAACAAAGTCGATATTATCAGCAAAAATTAAAAATAAAATCCGATTGAAAATAATGAAATATGGTGTCTAGATATACGGACCTGCTTGAGGATGTGTGGGAGAATATGTTCAAATTCTGAAATAAACCACAATAAAAACAAAATAATTTCAGGAAAAAGTTATAAACTGCATCTAAACATGGCGGAATATAACCGATGATGATCCCTATGGTTTTCAATGTGATTAACATCTCTTTGATAAATTATCCCCTAAAATGAAATATAAAATAAAATAATAATATATGTTTTTAAGGTGAAAAGAAGATTGAGATTTTAAGAAGACATATGCATCCATGTCTGGTTCACGTGAGTTGTAAGAAGATGAGTTTCCCGCATAAGTTGATTGCCTAATCCTAAAAACAATTCAGAGAAGTTAAACAAATATTCAAAAATGTGAATTTACTAAAATGCCCTTGAAGGGTAAAAAGGATAGATATATCACCTTGTTAGTTCTTCATCTTGCACAACAGGGACCGGAGCAGTTTTTGAGAAAAGCAAACTGTGGTTACTAATTCCAGCTATACCAAGAGACTAAAAAAACTTTGTGTGATCTTTAAGAGATGCATCCCTATAACAAAAGAAATTGTTCTGAAGAAATTTAATAATTCAAATCACATTAAAAAAGACCTTATTTTGAATGAATTACATAGTACAAACATTTTGCGGTCACCATCATGCTCTTCATGCAACTGTTGTTGAGTTAAAGAAACACCAAACACAACACACACACACACACACACACACACACACACACATATATATATATATATATATATATATATATCATTTTCCATAATTTATTAATCGAAAAAAAAAATAAGAAAATACTCACTTGTTGACTGAAATACGGAATTTGCTCTTTGTGTTCAATAGCACTTCTGAATAAACCCTCTTTGTATATCTGCATCATAAACTTTTATTAAAAAAAAGTCAAATATAAAAATAGAAAAATAACTGTTGGGTGTAAAAAGACGTAAATGCCCTTGAAGATAAAATTATTTTTTAACCTGTTTTCTGTATATCTTTTCCTCAACTGTACCAGAAGTCATCAAACGGTATACAATTACATCTTCCTTGCTTCTGCTCCTGCATTCTCCTGAATCATCATCCCAACAAATATGTCAACTGCCGAAAATACCCTTCATTTCTGACCATAACAAATGCAATCACTCAATAATTGTAATGATAAACTTTTGCTGGAAACAATTAAGATGCTAAATTAATCAATAAAATGGTGAAATCACATTATGCTTTTCTGTATCTTGCCAAAAGTTACAAAACAAATTGTGAATTTTTTATTTTTTATTTTTTAAAAATTTTAACTGTGATATTATTTTGAGGGTGTGGCTCTTGATTTCAAAATCAACCCCCACCAATCAAGATTGGAGGATTAACCATTGATATGTTCATTCTTCATTTCTTGAAGGATTATCGGTCAAGAAATATTCAAGAAAGGCAAACCCCGATTTGACTGCTCCACTTAGAATTTCACACTTTTAGGGCATTGAAAAAGATTTTTTCGTCAAAAGTATGCATAACATTTTAATAATGGGAGGGCTTTTACTTTTAATAAACATAATTGATAAAAATAATAAAGTTTTTTACCTTGCCCTCTTTCAAGATTTAAGTCCAAACAAAAATCCGAACAACTTTGTGTATGTAAAGAGGGAAAGAGTTTTAAACTTACAATCTTGCATGAACCGAGTTGCAAAAGGCCATGGCCAACTTGAATGACAGCTATAGTCTGTAAAAGTCAAAATGAGTCAAAATGAATCAATCTGCAAAAATAGTTGATAAAACTCAAGAGATTATTAGCTAAAAAACTCAGTAAAAATGAATAATGATGAAAATAAGTGGGTGTGTGTTCTTGAGAAGCATACAGCATCGAAAGAAGTTTGCCAGTAATTAGAAATATTCTGTTCAGATTCCGAAGGCTCTTTGAACACCCATTTATGACATTTATCAGAAGCAACTTTCCCCATTAATCTGCATCTCAAGAAGATCAAACGAAATCAGAAAACCCTAATTGAAATCTCCATTATCGCATCTTGCTGGTTTTTAAGATTTGAGATTAAAAACATTGAAGAAATTATGAAAAAATAAACTAATAAACACCTACCAAGTACCTACCCTTCTCCGTAATTATAAAGTTGAATGATTTTTTAACTTGATCTTCACCTCTTCCTCTGCAAAACCCATCTTCCCACATCAACATCCTGCAAAATTAATTAATCAGGAATCAACATGAATAATCGAATCCCGAGTTTGATTTCATGAAGAAAGAAAAGAGCTACAGTAGAAGAAGAACTCACAAGCTACCATTACCACCTCGAAGTCGCCTGAAAACAAAGGAGAAATCAAATTAAACTACAGAAAGTACGATTGATTTCCGTTTTGATTTCAAAATGATGACCAATGGTCCAGAAGACAGAATAAGTCCAACCGGAGTTTTCTGAGAGTTTCGTGAAGAGCTAACATTCCTATAGCTTCGTTGCCCCTCCTGTCTGCTGATCCTGAACCGCCATTGCTGAAGAAAAGTGAAAGTACAATGCTAAAAATGGTATATTTTAAAAATGCAATGTGCTTATAATAAGTGTAAGTAGAATGCAATAACTCGAAGATTTTTCAAAGTATAATGCATATATAAGAAAAAAGACGTTTCATGTTTCATTGTTGTTATAGAAAGACATGTAAAAGAAAAATGCTAAAAATGGATAGTTTTTTAAAATGTAATATGCTAATAATAAGAAAATAAAAATTTGATAGTGTACCTATATGTATCATTTATTATCATTCACACCTAAAGTGATTAAAGTAGAAGAATCATACTTTTCTATGAATTTTTTAACATCAATATGCTAATAATACGACTAAATCTGGCGTTATACTTTCTCTATGAAGTTTTTAACATCAAAGTAGAAGAATCATACTTCTCTTGTCTAATCATGACACCCAAAGCTTACATATACCAAAAATCTTAACTATATGATCCATTCAGAACCTTCAAATCCTCAATCTTTGACTTCCTGCTACGACCACTTTATGATTTATTAATATGCTTAAACTTCTAAAGTCCCTTTTCTCCTCAGCCCATATATCACCATATGTCCATATTTCATCATATTCCTAGATCATTACCGAAATAAGTCTAAAACTAACACCTATTATCCATACTTAACCTCATCATACTAATCATATCCTCAAAGCACATATACATATAAGATGCTTAAATATTCAAATGGAACTTTTAAATATAAAAATCCAATCTTCTTGTCATTTATCTATTTGCTATGGTATTACCATGATATAACATAATCACGGTATCCTTAAAACATTGGTTAATTCTCATGTAATACATATTTCATCTTTTGTGCCATCATTCTAATCCTAATGTATTCCTACAATAAAGCTATGCTTCATGTAAATAAATCTTTTGTCATTTGTTCATTCTTAGCATCCCCTTGATTGGTTAATGTTTCTTTCAAAATAATATGCATAGTTGAGGGAAAAAAAAGCTTGATGTTTCAAGGTTGTAACAGAAAGAAAAAAAGTATAATGCTAAATATGGGACGATTTTTGAAAATATCCTCTAAGAACATATACATATGATGCTTAAATATTTAAATGGTACTTATTTGTACAAAGATCTAATCTTGGTGTCATTAATCTATTTGCTATATTTATTATGATAGATCATAATCATGGGATCCTTAAAATAGTGATCGTTTAACATGTAATAAACATTTCATCTTTCTTGTCATCTGTACATTTATAGCATCCCCTTCATTGGTTCATGTTTATTTCAAAGTAATGTTGTAAAAGAAAGAAAATTGAGTACAATCCTAATAATGGGAAGATTTTTGAAAATACAATGTGTTAATAATAAGAAAACTTAATGTAGAATGATATAATTGGATATTTTTCAAAGTATAATGCATGGATGAGAAAAAATAAAAGTTTGATATTTCAAAGTTGTAACAAAAAGGAAAGTGAGTACAATGCTAAAAACGGGATGGTTTTTGAGAATCCAATCTTTTAACATAAAGGAAAGTTAAAACACAATGCTAAAAATGGAATAATTTTTAAAAATGGAAAGTGTTAATATTTAGAAAACTAAAAATAGAATGCTATAAATGGATGATTTCTTAAAGTAAACTACAAAGATGACATCAAAAAAGGTTTCATGTTTTAGCGTCGTAACAGAAATGAAAGTGAAAGCACAATGCTAAAATGGGATGATTTTAAAATGCAATGTTTAATATTTAAGGATTGAAAGTAGAATGCTATAAATGGATGATTTCTCAAAGTAAACTGCATAGACAAGGAAAAAAAGTTTTATGGTTAAGTGTTGTAACAGAATGTAAAGTGATTGTACAACGCTAAAAGTTGAATGATTTTTGAAAATTCAATGTGTGAATAATAAAAAACCGAAGAATGCAATAATGATGATTTTTTAAAGTAGTTACATAGATGATAAAATAATGTTTGATGTTTCAATGTTGTAATAGAACTGAAAGTGAGTCCAATTCTATACAATGGGATGATTTCTAAAAAATGCCATTAGCTAATAATATGAAAATTGATAATAGAATGCTACAATTGAAAGATTTTTCAAAATAAAATGCATAGATAAGAAAAAAGAAGTTTGATGTTTCAATGTTGCACCAAAAATAAAGTGATAACAGAATGCTAAAAATGGTATCATTTTTTAAAATGCAATGTGCTTATCATAAGAAAACAAAAAGTAAAATGCTATAATTGGAAGATTTTGCAAAGTAAAATGCATAGATGAGAAAAAATAAGTTTCTACTTTATATGGTGTTACCAAAAGGACAAGTGAAAGTAAAATGCTAAAAATGGGATGAGTTTTTGAAATTCAATATGCTAAAAATAAGAAAACCAAAATTTAACAATGTCCTTATATGTATCATGTCTTATCATTCATACCTGAAGCGATCATTATATATCATGACATTAAAACTAAATTTAACTTGTACTTTTTATATGAAGTATTTAACATCAAAATAGAAGAATCATACTTCTCTTGTCTAATTATTTTAATTATGACACCCAAGGCTTACATCATCCTCGACTTAGAAATAATCTTAAGAATATGATACGTTCCTACCCTTCAAATCCTCAATCATTGACATCCTGCTAAGACCACTTTATAATTTATTCATATACTTACATTTTAAATTCTTCTTTTCGTTAATCTATATATCATCATATGTCCATAATTCATCATATTCCTATATCATTATCAGATAAAGTCTTAAATTAACACCTATTATCCATACTTAACATCATCATACTAATCATATCCTCAAAGCACATATATACATACATGATGCTTAAATATTAAAATAATACTTATTAGTATAAAGATCCAATCTCGTTGTCATTAATCTATCTGATATGTTATTATTATGATAAAACATAAGCATGGGATCCTTAAAACATTGGTCATTTCACATGTAATACATATTTCATCTTTTCCTTAATCCATATATCACCATATGTCCATGATTAATCATATTCCTAGATCATTACTAAATAAAGTCTAAAACTAACACCTATTATCCATACTTAAATTCATTATACTAATCATATCCATAAAGCACATATACTTATATTATGCTTAATTATACAAACAATACTTATTGGTACAAAGATCCAATCTTGTCGGCATTAATCTTTACTATGTTATTATTACAAAATAAAATCTAAAACTAACACCTATTATCCATGCTTATCCTCATCTTCCTAACCTTCTTGTTGTTAATCTATTTGCTATGCTATCATAATGAGAGAACATAATCATGGGATGATTTTTGAAATCACAATATGCTAATAATAAAAAAAATTAAAGTAAAATGCTATTATAGGATGGTATTAAAAAGTAAAATGCATGGATGAAAAAAACAAAAGTTTGATGTTTCAATTTTGTAACAGAAAGAAAAGTTAGAATACAACTCTAAAATGGAGATGATTTAGAAAAAAAAAATGCAATGCACTAATAATATGAAATCAGAAAGTAAGATGCTCTAATTGGAAGAATTTTCAAAGTGAAATGCATAGATGAGAAAAAAGACGCTTGATGTTTCAATGTTGTAACAGAAAGGAAAGTGAAACCAATGCTAAAATTGAGACGATTTTTTAAAATACAATGTGCTAATTATATAAAAACTGAAAAAAAGTGTAATGTTTTAATGTTGTAACAAATAGGTAAGTGAATGCACAATGCTAAAAATGAGATGATTTTTAAAAATGCATAGTGCTAATATTTAAAAAACTGAAAGTAGAATGCTATAAATGGATGATTTTTCAAATAAATTGCATATATGAAAAAAAAAGGTTTGATGTTGTTGTAGCAGAAAGGAAAGTGAGTACAACTCTAAAAATGAGATGATTTATAAAAAATGCAATGCGCTTATAATAAGCAAATGAAAAATAGAAAGCTATAAATGCAAGATTTTTCAAAGTCAAATGCATAGATGAGAAAAAAGAAGTTTGATGTTTCAATGTTGCAACAAAAATAAAACTTAGAATAAAATGCTAATAATGAGATGATTTTTGAAATTCAATGTGCTAATAATAAGGAAATTGAAATTGGAATGCTTTAATTGAAAGTTCTTTCAAAGTAAAATGTATAGATGAGAAAAGAGATGTTTAATGTTCCAATGATGTTACAAAAAAGAAAAGTGAAAGTACAATGCCAAAAATATGATGATTTTAAAAATGCAGTGTGCAAATTATAAGAAAACTGAAAATTGAATGCTATAATTGGAAGAATTTTAAAGTAAAATGCATTGAGAAGAAGAAAAAAAGTTGGATATTTCAATGTTCTAACATTTAAAAAAAAATGGGTTGATTTTTAAAAATGCATATGTGCTAAAAACAAGAAAAGTGAATATACAATGTTATAATTGATAGATTAATCAAAATACAATGCCTTAATAAGAAAAATAATGGAAGTCGCAAAGTTGTAGTAGAGAGAATTTTCTAAGCATCCACTTACGTGATATAGGCTAGATAAGGGTAATATGGGAAAATCAGCAAATAAAGAGAATGTATTTAGTTGAGGGGTATTTTTGGTATTCACTTAATATAGTTGGTTATGACATAATGTTTATAATAGGGTAGAAGGAAAGAGTGTAGGGTTATCTATGTTTCAGATCTGGTCTGTACCTTAGGAAAGGCTAGGCTCAAGAATCACTAGCAAATTATTAGGATTTTCTTGTTTATTTTGCTACTTTTGAGTGAATCATTCATATACAGAAAAAGCTTTTGTTCTTTTTTAGTCAATTCATAGCAACTGGTATGAGAGCAATGAGAAAATTGATATTGAAAAAGAATAACAAAAGCAGGACATGACATACCTTGGACTGAATATGAATATAATTGGTGGCATAAAATTTCTTCTTTGTCTTTCAAAGTAAAATGCATAGATGAGAAAAAAAAGTTGCATGTTTGAATGTTGTTACAGAAAGACTAGTATAAAGTAAAAATCTAAAAATGAGATGATTTAAAAAAATGCAACATGCTAAGAACAAGAAAACCAAAATTCATCATATTCTTAAATCATTACCAGATAATGTCTAAAATTAACATCTTTTAACCTCATCATACTATCATATCCTCAAAGCACATATACATATATGATACTAAAAAATTCAAAATGGTACTTATTAGTACAAAGATCCAAGCTTGTTGTCGTGAATCTATTTACTATGTTATCATAATGATAAAACATAATCATGGGATCATTAAAACATTGATTATTTCACATGTAATAATGATAAAACATAATCATGGGATCCTTAAAACATAGAACATGATCATATTTCATCTTTTCATGTCATCATTCCAATCCTAATGTATTCTTACTTTAACATTATGCTCTTTATCCTTACACTAAAAGTTCACTCATAAAACTTTCTAAATATATCTTTAGATTGGTTCATGTTTCTTTCAAGGTAAAGTATATACATGAGAAAAAGAAGTTTGATGTTTTAATGTTGTAACATAAAGAAAAGTGAAAGTACGATGCTAAAAAATGATTTTAAAAAATGCAATGTGCTAATAATAGGAAGACTTTTTCAAATTAAAATGCATAGATGAGAAATTAGAAGTTTAATGTTTCAAAGATGTTACAAAAAGATAACTTTAAAGTGCGATGCTAAAAATGAGATAATTATTGAAGATTGAATGTAAAATGGAAGTTTTTGAAAGTACAATGTTGTAATTGTAAGTTTTTTTCAAACCAAAATGCATGAGAAAAAGTTAAAATACAATGCTAAAAATGGGATGATTTTTTAAAATCGAATGTAAAATGGAAGTTTTTGAAAATAAAATACTTTTATTGAAAGTTTTTTCAAAGTAAAATGTATAGATGAGAAATTAGAACTTTGATGTTTCAAAGATGTTACATAAAGAAAAAGTTAAAGTGCAATGCTAAAAATGGAATATTTTTGAAAATTGAATATGAGATGGAAGTTTTTGAAAGTGGAATGCTTGAATTGGAAGTTTTTCAAAGAAAAATGCATAGATAAGAAAAAGAGAAGTTTGATGTTTCAATGATGTTACATAAAGAAAAAGTTAAAGTATGATGATAAAATGGGATGATTTTTGAAAAATGAATGAAAAATGGAAGTTTTTTTTATAGTAGAATGCTTGAATTGGAAGTTTTTTCAAAGCAAAATACATAGATGAGAAAAAAAAAGCAGTTTGATGTTTCAATGATGTTACATAAAGAAAAAGTTAAAGTACAATGCTAAAAATTAGAGATTAAAAAAAAGGAAAATGGATGTTTTTGAAAATAAAAAACTTTGATTGGAAGTTTTTTCAAATTAAAATGCATAGATGAGAAATTCGAAGTTTGATGTTTCAAAGATGTAACAAAAAGAAAAAGTTAAAGTGCAATGCTAAAAATGAGATGATTTTTGAAGATTGAACGTAAAATGGAAGTTTTTAAAAGTACAATGCTTTAATTGTAAGTTTTTCTCAAAGTAAAATGCATACATGAGAAAAAGTTAAAGTACAAGCTAAAAATGATATGATTTTTTAAAATCGAAAGTAAAATGGAAGTTTTTTCAAAGTAAAATGAATATATGAGAAATGAGAAGTTTGAAGTATCAAATATCTTACAAAGAGAAAAAATTAAAGTGCAATGCTAAAAATGGGAAGATTTTTGAAAAATGAATGTGAAATGGAAGTTTTTAAAAGTAGAATGCTTTAATTGTAAGTTTTTTCGCACTAAAATGCATAGATGAGAAAAAGAGATGGTTGATATTTCAATGATGTTAAATAAAGAAAAAGTTAAAGAAAATGCAAAAAATGGGATGATTTTTGAATATCGAATGTAAAATGGATGTTTTTGAAAGTAAAATGCTTTGATTGTATGTTAGTTTCAATGAAAATTGCATAGATGAGAAAATTGTAAGTATAAAAAAATAACAGAAGCAAAACACGACAAAATATAGAGTGGTTTAGTGGTGGAACATACCTGGAGTATGAAATGAAAGCATTTTGCTATTTCTGGATCCCCACTATAAAAGTGGAAATATACACATGTTTAGTATCACACAATTTTTTTCAATGACAATTTAAATTCAAAAAGAATAAGTAACAGCAGGACATTACATACCCAGCAATGAATATAATTGGAGGCAGACAACTTATGAAGAAAATTTATTCTTTGTCTTTCCCATAACATGTGATAAGTCCTACAAACACATACCACAAAACATAAGTCATAAGTCATACATGATTAATCTAATATTTAAAACTTTTTTAAATTAAAATTTTGCAATAAATAAGAGTTTTGGAAGCATAACTTTAATAAGGGAAAGTAATGGAATAGTGCAATCTTTTTTCTTGCATATAAACCTAAGAAATTTTATCAATATTGTTTTCTGTATATTTGGATAAATATTGACGTAATTGGTTAAATTTTTTTAAACACCATGATAATGATTCAAGAAGTTAACCTTTGGAGAGGTAGGTTTCCAGATGAGATTGGCTTTGAAGGGGCCCACCATGGTTTCAGGTGGAAAGATCCTGTAAAAAGAGTAAAATATTAGTTTGGTGAGGTGACATGGCATTTATTTGACACGTTATCAAAGGTAAATATAATAAAGATCATAAAATTGTCAAATGCATAGACCCCATATCACCAATAACTTACCAGTTAAAACAGTCAACAAGTGACCTACCTTATTGGAATTGAAAGTTGGATTGTTGTTATACACCTGTTAATTGATACAAACAACTAACTGAATGACAAAAATGACACCTTTAAAACAACAAGTGCCATTGTTGTTTCAAACACTCTTCTCGACAATATTAATTTCTTTAAAAGCCTTATCCAATAAGCACCCTGCAAAAGTAAAGGATCATTAAGTTTTTCAGCAAACAGTTTTTAATTATCTAGTTGGCAGTTGCAATGAAAACAGAAAAAATAAAACCATATTCATATCTTCAACCAAAGGAACAGCAGGGAAATGGAGTAACTGCCTTCATGACCAAATCAAGATTCTTGAACAATATCTAAAAAGCATCAGTAAATCAGATAGTGAATACTCTCAAAAACATATATAGACAACAAACCTGGTATATAATATGTGGTAGTTCACCTTGATTTACAGTTTTTTGTTGAGATGAAGCAGGGAAATGAAGTGGAGCAGCATGCAGCATGTTATCCACCAAAATAAAACGCATCAGCAAAACAGATAGTGAAATACTCTCAAAACAAAAACATCTATACACAACAAACCTGGTATATAATATATAATATATGTGGTAATTCACCTTGATTTACAGTATTTTGTTAAGAGATGAGGCAACAGAAATCAGGGTTTCCTTCAATTTTCCTAACCCTGTCCTTCAAAAGAGATGAGATGTTACAAATCAAGATTCTTGAACTATATATATATATATATATATATATATATATATATATATATATATATATATATCTAAAAGGGAATACGAAAACCAACATGAGAATATATATTTCTTCATTGTTGAGGAAGTTGACAGAGAATGGGAAGTTACACTCTATCTTGAAAGTAGAATGTTTGATTTCAACCTTTTTCAAAGTAAAATGCATAAATGAGAAAAAGAGAGGTTTGATAATTTAACAACATTACGTAAAGAATAAGTTAAAAGTATAATGCTAAAATTGTGATGATTTTAAAAAAATTAATGTAAAGTAGAAAATTTTTAAAAGTAGAATGCTTTAACTGTAAGATTTTTTAAAGTAAAATACATAGATGAGAAAGAAAAAAAAAGTTTAATGTTTCAATGATGTTACAGAAAGAAAAGTTAAAGTTAAGTGCTAAAAATGGGATGATTTTTAAAAACTAAATGTAAAATGGAATTTTTGGAAGTAGAATGCTTTAATTCTAAGTTTTTTTTAAAGTAAAACACATAGATGAGAAAAAAGAAGTTTGATGTTTTAATTATGTTACACAAAGAAAAGTTAAAGTACAATGCTAAAAATACGATGGTTTTTGAAAATTGAATGTAAAATGGAAGTTTATCAAAGTAGAATGCTTTAAAATGCAAGTTTTTTCAAAGCAAACTGCATAGATGAGAAAAAAAATGTTTGATTTTTCAATTATGTTAAAGAAAGTACAATGCTAAAATGGGATGACTTTTAAAAATTCAACGTAAAATGGATGATTTTGAAAGTAGAATGATTGGAAAAAGTTTTCAAAGTAAATTGCATCGATAAGAAAAAAAAGATGTTTGATGTGTCAAAAATGTTACAGAAAGGAAAGTTAAAATATAGTCCTAAAAATTGGATGATTTTTGAAAATTGAATATAAAATGGAAGTATTTGAATGTAGAATGCTTTAATTGAAAGTTTTTTCAATGTTAAATGCATAAATAAGAAAAACGGACGTTTGATGTTTCAATGAAGTTATAGAAAGAAAAAGCTAAAGTATAATGTTAAATTTGTGCTGATTTTTAGAACTTCATTGTAAAATGGAAGTTTTTGAGAGTATAATGCCTTAATTGTAAGTTTATTCAAAGTAAAATTCATAGATGAGAAAGAAATAAAAAAGATGTTTGATGTTTCAAAGATGTTAATGAAAGAAAAATGTAAAGTACAATTCTAAAAATGGGATGATTTGTGAAAATTAAATGTAAAATGGAAGTTTTTGAAAATAAAATTCTTTAATTGGAAGTTTTTTCAAAGTAAATTATATAGTTGAGAAAAAGAAAGTTGGAAGTTTCAATGATGTTACATAAAGAAAAAAGTTTAAGTAAAATGCTAAAAATCGGATATTTTTGAAATTCGAATGTAAAATGGAAGTTTTTGAAAATAAAATGTTTTGGTTGAAAGTTTTTTCAAAGTAAAATGCATACATGAAAAAATGAGAAGTTTGATGTTACATAAAGAAAAAGTTTGTAATGTCAATATGAGATGATTTTTGAAAAATTAAATGTAAACTAGAAGTTTTAGAAAATACAATGCTTTAATTTAAGTTCTTTTGAAAGTAAAATGAATACATGAGAAAAGGTTAAAGTGCAATGCTAAAAACTGGATGATTTTTGAAAATCAAATGTTAGGAAGTTTTTGAAAAATAAAATGCTTTCATTGGAAGTTTTCAAAGTAAAATGCATAGATGAGAAAAAGAGAAGTTTGATGTTTCAAGGATGTTACATAAAGAAAATTTTAAAGTGCAATGTTAAAAATTGGATGATTTTTAAAAACTGAATGTTATATAGTAAATAACAGTCGATTAGGAAATAAGTTTATGCATGAAAATTATAATTAAAATCAAACTTTGGAATTTTTTTAAATAAACTTTTTTATGGCTTTTATATTGTAACATTTATTTTCGTTTTCGTATTCATGACATTCATTTTCGTTTGGTAATTTATATCACGTAATAATCATATTTAACATCCAAGACTTATATAATCATTTGGTGGCACTTTTTTTGCAACTGCAATTTGTATGTCGGTTGAAATTGGTGTGTTTTACTTTTTTAAAAATTTGTACTTAAACTTTTATTTGAATTTGATACATAAATATTAAATTTAAAGGTGTTACTATATTGCGGAAAAAGTTGTTTGGACAGGCCCGATTAGGCCTGGCAATCGTGTCGTGTTTGGGTTGGCGTGTCGCGGGTTGGCGGGTCAAAATATGTCACCCAAACACGACCCATTTAAATATACAAGTCATGGGTTGGCGGGTCACGTGTTGGCAGGTTTGGAACATAAACCCATATATGACCCGCCAACCCATTTATTTATACGGGTTCACAGGTTGGCTGGTTTGTGGGTTAGATTTGGGTTCGTGGGTCCGAATTCTAGACATTTAAGTCTTAAACATCCAAATGAAAATTAAAAACATTCATAGAAACATGTTACAGACTTAGCCTTATAGGTTACGTCTTACGACCTTAGACCATCCACCACGAGTCAAAATGTCAAAAGAGTCAAATGGTTTATGAATCAATGGTATATATTATATAATACTTATTAAATATTCATACTTGATACATAAATATATTTAAAAATAAAATAATTTTTTATTAAGAATATAAACGGGTTGGCGGGTCAACCCGTTTATTTTTTGTGAAACTCATATATGACCCGTTTAATAAACAGGTTGGCGGGTTAGCGGGTTGGCGGGTTGAAAAACTCAACCCAAACCCATTTATTTCGTGTCGTGTCGCGGGTCGTGTCGCGTGTCATGTCGAGAATTGCCAGCCCTAGGCCCGATGGGTTCACATTTGCCTTCATAAAAAGGTGTGGAGACAAGATTAGTGAAGACATTTTCATGGTTGTTCGTTAATTTGCAGGGCACTCTGTTTTGAATTCGGGTAGCAATGCATCCTTTATCACGTTGATTCCTAATTGCAATGACCCTCTTAACATCTCAGATTTCCATCCTATAAACCTTATTGGGAGTGTTAGTTAAATTATATCTAAATGCCTTGCCGAGCGACTTAAAAATGTCATGCCTTCGTAAGGCGCAATCAGCTTTCGTCAATGGTAGAAGCATTCTTGACGGACCTCTGATGGTCACTGAGGCTATTACTTGGGCTAAGAAAAAAAATATTGATTTTAAGGTTGATTTTGAGAAGGATTTTAATACTCTAAATTGGAACTACTTAAACGATGTGATAAGACAAATGGCGTTCAGCGAGAAATGGAGAAAATGGGTTATCGCTTATATATATCTTCTTCAAGAATCTTTAGTTAATGGGGTTGCCACACAACAATTCAAACTTCAAAAGGGAGTGCGCCAAGTTGCTTTGGCGGAAGCTTTGAAAAAAGGCCTTTACAAAGGCGTGAACCTTACCAACAATGATCCCAATCTTTCAACCTTCCGGTTTGCGAACGATACTCTTTTCCTTGGAGAATGGAATATATCAAACGCCTTAAATCTTATGAGGCTTTTGAGATGTTTTCATATTTGTTTTGGTTTAAAGATCAACATCGCCAAGTGTAGAGTTATGGGTATTGGCATGCATAAGGAATAGGTGATGAATATGGATACCTTTTTAGGGTGTGAGGAAAAGACTCTCCCTTTCTATTACCTTGGAATGTCGGTTGGTGGATGTATGTCGAGAATGTTAAACCAGAGAGCTCTAATTGAAAATTTTCAAAATAAACTCTCAAATTGGAAAGCTCTTTGTCTCTCTTTTGGATGAAGATTAGTGCTTTGTAAAGCGGTTATATGGAGCTTGGGATCGTACATGTTCTCGCTCTACAAGGCTCCTGCCAAAGTCATCAATAAACTAGAAAGTATCCGGTGCAATTTCTTTTTTTTTATTTGGGGGGGGGGGTGTGAAACGGATAAAAGAATAATCGCATTGGTTGCATGGAAGAAGGTCATAAACTTGAATATTAATGGGTGTCTTGGAATTGGAAGCCTTCAATCACTTAACCTAGCTCTCCTCTCAAAATGGTGGTGGCGGTTTAAGAAAGGGGAAGGATCTTTATGGCACGATGTAGTTGTGACATCCCCATTTCCACGACCATAAAAGAACGATTTTGTTTATGCTTTGTTTAAAAATCAGAGTAGCATTTTAAATAAAAGTGTTGCGGAATTTGTTCCCCAAATAAAATATGATAAAAATTTATCAAAGCATTTCCGTAGAAATGTGTTTCATTAAAGACCTCGGGATGTCATGTTCGATACACATCAAAAGCATAAACGGTGCAATATAAGTCTTACTACATTTATTCATATCTACAGGCCTATATCCGTAATCCCTCATCCAAAACATCACATCTATGCTCGAACGCCACTACCTGTAATACATGAAACTGAGTGGGTCAGGCTTGGGAGCCTGGTGAGCACATAGGGTTTTCAACCCACAATAAATAAGTTATTTGATTTCATCAACCAACAATAACCCGATTACCTGTTCCTGTGATCCTCACTTTACGTTCCTAAACACCTATCATAAGGGACCTACCCTAAGGATCATCATCATGATGGATACTACTACCTAGGAGATTCCTCAGCAATAAATGACCTTAAGGCAACCATGAGAGGGATGGAGTACACCGGTGAACACATCGTTCACAAACCCCCTACAGGTTGCGAGCCTGCTAGTGTTCCACTAGACTGTCTAGAAGAGTCTATGGTCGTCATCCATACTCCGCTAGATGATAGAATCAACAACAACAACATTGAGACCTCTCATCATTTTATCACACATCGTCTATTACATCTTCCCATGTTTTACCCCAATATTTTTGTAGATATAAAATACATATACAGTTTAAATCATTTAAAATATATATAAAAATCGTTCATCCAACATAGATAGCAAGTATAAAGATAATATGCACACATAGCACGTAATTTATATAAAATACTAGGCGAATGCCCGCGCGTTGTGCAGAAGTAACTATATAGTTGAAGTCTTTACAAATATATGTTTTTTAAATATAACAATAGCGTTGTTGTTAAATTTGATATAATAATCTTTATACTAAATTGATATAATATATTGATTATTTTGAATTATATGATAATATATATACATCTATTATAACTTCATAATCTCAATCGTTTGAAAGACTTCTACCCGTGACTTACACATGAATAAAATTAAATATAATATATAGTTTAATGTTATTTATAGTTGTTATTGTCAATTAATTTTTTAAATTTTATTTGTTTAATGTTTTAATTTATATCATTATAATTATTTAAAACATCAAACATTATTTTTTTTATTTTAAAGGTAAGAATATAATCATTTATATAGAGTTATTTTTAACTATTGTTATTGAAAGTTATTTTAAACTACTTATTTGGAAAACTTTTAAGAATTATAAATATATATTTAGGAAATATTTCAGTTAATCTGATATTACAATTTAGTTTTTGCATTTATGACTACAATTTATCACTATTAACTATTTACAAAATATTCTTTGGTTATTCAAGTGGAATTGAAATTTATATTTAAGTTAACATTGTAATGCGCAGAAACACCTGTATAGCTGTAGTTTTTATAAAAATATGTTTTTTTTTTAATATAATAATAACGTTGTTGTTAAATTTGATATAATAGTTTGTATACTAAATTCAAATAGTATATTGATTATTTTTAATTATATGATAATATATACATCAATTATAACTTCATAATCTTAATCGTTTGAATGAATTCTACTCGTGAGTTACACATGAATAAAATTAAATTTAATATATGGTTTAATGCTACTTATATTTGTTATTATTGTTAACAAATTTTTTAAAATTGATTTGCTTAATGTTTTAAATTCCATCATTATAATTATTTAAAACATCAAACATTATTTTTTGATTTTAAATGTAACAATATAATCATTGATATAGAGTTATTTTTAATTATTGTTATTATAAGTTATTTTTAGTTACTCATTTGAGAACTTTTAACCATTATAAAAATATGTTTAGTAATATTTTAGTGAAATTGAGATTGCAATTTAGTTTTAACATTTATCACTACAAATTATCACTTTTAACTATTTATAAAATATTTTTTTGGTTTTTAAATGGAACTGAAATTTATATTTATGTTGACAATGTAATGTTATATTTTAGTTAACAATTTAAGCATTTTATCCAAAATGTTCAAGGGTTGTAGCTTTAAACTGATAATGGTTTACATATAACAACATATTAAATCTAATAAATTAAGTATAATATGTTAAAAGTTAAAGACATAACTTTGTAAGTAGAAGTAAATATATTATTTAAAAATTAAAATTTAGTTGACTTATGATTACACTTTATGTTTGATATTTATTTAACCTTATTAACCAACTTATAATCATTATTAGAAAGACACTATAATTTATCACTTATAACTATTTACAATATATTATTTGGGTTGTTTAAGTTAACCTAAACTTTATATTTAAGTTGATCCTATAATGTCATTTTTAAATTAATAATTTAAGTGTTTTATACAAACTGTTCCAGAATTATATCTTTAAAATGATAATGATTTACATCCAACAAATATATTAAAACTAATAAATTAAGTATAATATGTTAAAAGTTAAAAAACATAACTTTATAAATAGAAGTAAGGATATTATTTTAATATTGAAATTTAGCTTATATATGACTACACTTTAGATTTGATATTTGTTTAACTTAATTAACAAAATTATAAATATTATTAGAGAGAAATTGAAAAGTCATGGGGGTTTCAAATGAATGTGGCGAAAGGAAAAAATACATGGGAGTTTCAAATGAATATGGTGAAGGGAAAAATGCTTCCTTTATAAGCATATATAATGATTTCATATCTATGTGTAAGATGAAAGTGACTATGCACTCACCTGAAAAGGTGGTGATTCCGAACTCAAACATCGCTTCGCTTCTTAAAAATAATTTTCTTCGACGAAACCTAATATTATTACCACTAGATTTTAGTCTAATATTTATCGTGACTAATTATTATTATTATTATTATTATTATTATTATTATTATTATTATTATTATTATTATTATTATCAAAGCGTTTAAACAATATTTTCCAACCACTATGTACAAACAAGGGTCAGACATAAAACACCGGAGGGCAGAACCATTTCAAAACAAATTTTCATTTCCAAACATAATAAATTTCATAAAAACAATTTCAAAACTCATTGTATCAAATTTTATCTCAGAAAACATGTCCCAGAATATCAAACACATAAATCTCTATAAGTGTGTACGGATCATGTCGGCGCCTTCCTGCGATCCTCGTTGGTACCTGAAACACATATCACACAACACGGTAAGCATAGATGCTTAGTGTGTTCCCCAAAATACCACATACAACACGTACGCCACTCAAGGCTAATACTCTACAAGACCTTTCAGTCAATGTGTCTCAGGGGACTTCCATCCCATAATTCTGGTAGACCTTCCGGTCCCACTTCTCTGACCTTTCGGTCCGTATCATCTTGACCTTCCGACCCATACACTGTTGACCTCCCGGTCCGTATCATAATACTCATAACATAACGTAGCACATACATATCATATAACAACATACATCACATACTCATCATAGCACATAAGACCTTCCGGTCGCACATAATTACCACTCTAAGTAAAGTATAGTGAGAAGACTCACCTTGTATGATGTCGAATAACCTCTCGTGCTCGATAACCCGACCTAGCTTCCTCCTATCAAAATGATAACACCTCTAATCAATACTTTCACTTATCCTTATCTCTAAAGAATGGGTAGAAGACCATTCTACCCTTCCCTGAAATTTCTTGAATCAGCTTGACCAAAACCCTAAGGTCAATTGAAGTCAACTCTAGTCAACGGTCAAACTTTGACCAGACTCGTCGAGTGTACTCGGGTGACTCGACGAGTCCATGCATGTTCTCAAAATCCTCCTAAGGCCTCACTCGACTCGTCGAGTTAGCCTTTCACTCGACGGGTTACCACTGGTGACGAATCGCGGGGCAACCCGACTCGACTCGTCGAGTCCCCTTATGAACTCGGCGAGTTCCCTCCATGGCAACACTCAAATGACCTTCTGAGGTCAGATCTGCTTCTCTAACTTATAGATCTAACCTCGTAACACCCAAAAATTACGTAAAGGTTCAATCTTTAAGCTCATGCAACACTCATATGTCCTTATTGATGAAATAGCTCCTAAAATGGCAACCAAGGTCCACAACTCCAAAGGGACTACACAAAGCTGGAAGGTTGAGACTCTATGGACCTCTTAAGGTCCAGATCTAATGCTTATTCCACATTGGGACTTCATATACTCCAAAATCCTTTGAAGACAAGGGTCAAGAAACCCTAGATTCATGCTATCTACACCATACAAAAAGAGAGGGTCGATTTGTTACCTCAAAGTGAAACTCCTTACTCCAAAATCTCAGAATGGCAACCTCCTTTGGTCCTTCTTGCTGAAACCCTTCTTTTCCTTTGCAAAATCACACCAATAAAGCTCAAGATGGCTCTTATCTCACTCTTAATGTTCTCTGGTTTGTAAGGATCTCTCAAGGGTGAAGGTGGCCACTAATGAAGGCCATAAGGACCCTCAAATAGGGCACAGGCCCAAAGATTTAAAGTTTCTGTCCACAGCGCGGACTCGTCGAGTCCATTCATTAATCCGAGTCATCAGTCGCGTTCCTACTCGACGAGTTTAGGCATCAACTCGTCGAGTCCCTCTTCTTAATTCAAAATAAATACTTATATTATGATACCTGGAAATCCGGATGTTACAATTGTTCCCCACTAGAATCAGACTTCGCCCTCGAAGTCTCACTCTACAAACAGCTTTGGGTGCTTCTCCTGCATCTCCGTCTCCGGCTCCCAAGTCAGATCGGACCCTCTCCGATGTTGCCACTGGACCTGAATCAAGGGCACCTCTTTGTTCCTCAGAACCTTGATCTTCCGATCCAATATCGCAATCGGCCTCTCAACATAATTCAGGCTCGCATCCACCTGAATATCCTCTAGCGGTACTACCGCCGTCTCATCGGCTATACACTTACTCAACTGAGACACGTGGAAGGTATCATGTATTTGGCTCAACTCCGCAGGTAGCTCCAAACGGTATGCTACCTTGCCCACCCTTGCGGTCACCCTAAAAGGACCAATGTACCGGGGCCCCAGCTTGCCCCTCTTCCTAAACCGGATCACTCATTTCCAAGGGGACACCTTCAGGAGTACGAAGTCTCCAACCTGTTACTCGAGCTCGGATTGTTGCCTATCCGCATAACTCTTCTGGCGACTCTGGGCTGTCAGCAACCTCTGTCTGACCTATTGTATCTGCTCAGTCGTCTGAAGCACTATCTCAGTGCTACCCATCACTCGTTGTCCTTCCTCTCCCCAGCAGATGGGTGTTTGACACCTCCTCCCATATAAAAGCTCAAAGGGAGGCATATATATATATATATATATATATATATATATATATATCAATACTCGTATGGTGGCTGTTGTTGTAGGAGAACTCAACCAAAGGTAGGTACATATCCCAACTTCCACTGAAGTCCAAAACACATGCCCGAAGCATGTCCTCAAGCGTCTGAATCGTCCGCTCACTCTGTCCATCCATCTGTGGGTGGTATGCAGTACTAAAGTGCAATCCCGTACCCAAATCCTCATGAAACTTCTTCCACAACCTGGAAGTGAAACGTACATCTCAGTCCGACACAATCGAGATCGGCACCCCATGTCGCGACACCAGCTCCCTCACATATAACTCTGCCAGCCTCTCAGCAGAAGAGCTCTCATTGATAGCAAGGAAGTGAGCACTCTTCATCAGCCGATCCACAATCACCCAAATTGCATCAACACCCTTCATGGTCCTCGGCAATTTGGTGATGAAATCCATAGAAATCTGTTCCCACTTCTACTGGGGAATCTCCAATGGCTGCAACTTGCCATGCGGACGCTGGTGCTCGGCCTTAACCTGACGACAGGTCAAGAACCTTTCTACAACCCACGCAACATCCCTCTTCATACAGGGCCACCAATAATCTCTCTTTAGGTCCAAATACATCTTAGTGGCCTCGGGATGGATCGAGAACCTCGATCTGTGCGCCTCCTCCATCAATATGCTACGTGCCTTGCCCGTAAATGGCACCCAAATCCGACCATGAAAGGTCATAAGCCCTCGGCTATCGGTAACGAACTCGGATACCTGCCCAATCACCCGCTCTCTCTTGCGGTTCTCCGAACTCACCGCCTCTGCTTGGGCCTCTCGGATGGTATCCAACACCGGAGTCATCACCGTCATCCTCATGCATATATCTCGAATCAGGGCACTCTCTGCTCTGCGGCTCAGAGCATCGGCTACTACGTTAGCCTTGCCCGGGTGGTACAGGATCTCACAATCATAATCCTTTACCACATCCAACCATCTCCTCTGGCACATGTTCAGGTTGGCCTGATCCATCAGATACTTCAAACTCTTATGGTTCGTGTATATGGTACACCGAACCCCATACAAATAATGGCGCCATATCTTGAGGGCGAACACCACTGCCTCCAACTCCAAATCGTGGGTGGGATACCTCGCCTCATGAGGCTTCAGCTGCCTCGATGCGTATGTTATCACATGCCCTCTTTGCATAAGCATCGCGCCCAACCCTGATATTGACGCGTCACAGAACACCAAAAAATCCTCCATTCCCTCTGTAAGGGCTAACACCGGGGCTTCGCACAGCCTCTGGCGAAGAGTCTCAAACGAGTTCTGCTACTCGGGCTCCCAAGTAAAAGCAACGCCCTTCCGGGTCAATCTGGTGAGGGGAACGACAATCTTGGAGAAATCCTTGATAAATCTATGGTAGTAGCCAGCCAACCCCAGAAAACTCCTAATCTCAGTAGGGGATCTCGACACCTCCCATCTCATAACAGTCTCAATCTTGGCCATATCGATCATTATCCCATTCTGGTTAACAAGGTGTCCCAAGAACTGGACCTCTCGTAACCAGAAATTGCACTTGGAGAACTTGGCGTAAAGCCTCTCCGATCTCAATACTCCTAGGATCTCCCTCAGATGCTCCTCATGCTGCTCTCTAGATCTCGAATACACCAGAATGTCATCGATGAACACAATCACCGATCGATCCAACATCGGCCTGCATACTCTGTTTATGAGATCCATGAACGTTGCTGGTGCATTGGTGAGCCCAAAAGGCATCACCACGAACTCGTAATGCCCATAACGAGTCCTAAACGTCGTCTTCTAGATATCCTCATCCCGCACTCTCATCTGATGATATCCAGACCTCAGGTCTATCTTGGAGCACCAAGACGCTCCCTGCAGCTGATCGAACAGATCATTGATCCTCGGTAATGGGTAACGGTTCTTGACCGTCAACTTGTTCAACTCCCGGTAATCAATGCACATCCGGTGTGAACCATCCTTTATCTTGACAAAAAGGATCAGCGCTCCCCACGACGAGCTACTCGGTCAAATAAACCCCTTCCTCAGCAGCTCCTAAAGATGCGATGACAACTCCTGCATCTCTGGCGGTGCAAGGCGATATGGTGCCTTGGCAATGGGCGCCGCTCCTGAAACCAAATCGATGTGAAACTCCACCTGCCTCTCGGGAGGCACCCCCGACAACTCTTCGGGGAGAACATCCGAGAACTCCTGCACTATCGGCACCTCACCGACCGAACTCGGCCTCTCTGCGGCCACTCATGTATCCATCACATAGGCTACAAACCCGTTGCAACACTGTTGTAGACTCCGTCTCGCTCTGGCAGACGAGCAAAATGCTGACCCACATCGGGTGCCTTCGCCATATACTGTCAGCACTCCCCCACTAGGGTCTCGTGTTGTCACCATCTAACGCTCGCAATCTATAACAGCCCCAAATCGGCTCAGCCAATCCATACCCATAATGACGCAAACGTCCCCCATAGCAATCAGGACAAAATCTATCGGGAACTCAACACCGAAGATCTCGAGTACACATCCTCGAATGAAATCAGTAGCATACACCGCTCGCTCGTCGGCTATGGAAATAAAGGTCGACTCAATGCCTCTCATCGGATACTAATGTGCTGACTAAACGCTACAGACACGAAAGATCGACTCGCACGTGAGTCAAAAAGCACTAAAGCAGGTACATAACTCACAAGAAAAGTACCTACGCATACCATAATATAAGCACAATATCTCAAACTCAGCATAAATAGATGAAAGAATACATACCAGCCACGACATCGGGCACTGCGCAGACCTCCTCCGCTGTCAACTAAAAGGCTCTCCTGCGAGCCTTCGGTGCCTCGGCCTTCACTGGCCGACCCTCACTAGCTCGTGCAACAACAGGGGTAGATCCCTGGGCTGATCCGTGTAACAACTGCGGACACTCAGCCTTCCGATGGCCCGTCTGGTTGCAATGAAAGCAAACCATAAATCCCTTGGGGAAGTCCTTGGCTATATGCCCCTCCTTGCCACACTTGTAGCAAGCACCTGCTCGACACACTACATCATGTCCCTTGTCGCACTTCCCACAAGTGCAGCCCTTTTGGCCTCCAGATCTCGTATCGGCGGGCTTAGCCCGCTTGGCTGCCGGCTGAGACTGTACCGGCCGCCTGTCCTTCCTCTGAGACTCGGCCTCCTCCCTGACTTGAGTCTCCAGCTCGATCTCCCTCTTCCGAACATTTTCCCGGAGCTCGGCAAATGTCCGGTATGACGAGTTCGCCATGAATTCCCGAATGCCTATCCTCAGTATGCTCAGGTATCGGCTCATGTGGCTTGCTTAGAAGACACATGCTCATGGTAAAACAACGCCCTCTCCTGAAACATCCATGTAATCACGGTCACGGACTCCGTCCCCTGCTTGAGGGACAAGAACTCCTACGCCAACCGTTCCCTCTCCACCAGGGGAACATACTCGTCCTTATACATGGTGGTGAACCTCTCCCAGGTCACTGCTGTAATCTCCGCAAGAGTGAGATCTGCCGTCACAAACTTCCACCAATCCTTCGCTCCCAAGCGGAGTTGGTTCAATGTGAACCGTACCCTCATGCTCTGGACACGAACAGGTGTAGAAGCATCCCTCAATGTCAGAAATCCATCTCATCGCATCAATCGGATCCTGCGTCCTATCAAACTCTGGTGGCTTCGTGTTGCTGAACTCCCGGAACAACAACGAATCACCTCCCTAAGGTCTGGCAGCAGCAACAGCTGTAGCCTCAGTAATCACAACGTATCTCTCATCGAATGTCTCAATCAAAGTGGTCTTAATAGACCCAAACATCTCCGGTATCTCTGTGCGGATAGCCGCAGCCACGTCCTCGTGGATCATTCGACAAATCTCCTCGTCGCTCACGCCGTTGGTCTCTGGTATGTGGCGTGTCCCAACCATGATGTATCTGAAATACAACATAAAAATATCAGAGACTCGCTCGAGTATGCTCACACTTGATAACCCAACCCTACTTGCTCCTTAGTACCCTAAGGATTCTTACTTGGACTGCTTACTAATCCGGTGTTTCCAGTAGTACGGGCCCTATACTACCTTCCACGCCGCATCAGCATTCATCCCAAGTCCTCCTCCTAGGATCCCAGATCACAAGTACTCTACATCTTGCTAAGCATAGGCTACCCTTTGGTAGACCTCTCATACACTCCTTACTGCTACCTACTCACTCTCGAAGCATCTCATAGAAGCAGCAATCTCCTAGGCTAAGGCATCACAAATCAGGCTACTCTAGTCCTAATATGAATACCTAGCCTACTCTAGCATACATAGCATATCACATAATATCTCATAACACATAAAGTAAGGGTATTTTGGGAAATCACCGTTCGGGCGCTGACTGATCGTACACACTGTTCGTCTTTTTTTTTCTCGAAATCTTCTACTCTTTTAGAAAAATTATTTCTTTTAGGAAAAACTTCCTCAAATCCTCAGTTTGAGTTCAGTTACACCCAAAGGTGCATTCGAATCCCTCAAACCAAGACTAATACCAACTTGTAACAACATAAATTTTCAAAACAATTTTTCATTTCCAAACATAATACATTTCATAAAAACAATTTCAGAACTCATTGTATCAAATGTTATGTCAAAAAACATGTCCTAGAATATCAAACACATAAATCTCTATAAGTGTGTACGGATCATGCCGGCGCCTTCCCGCGATCCTCGCTGGTACCTGAAACACATATCACACAACACGGTAAGCATAAATGCTTAGTGAGTTCCCCAAAATACCACATACAACACGTATGCCACTCAAGGCTAATACTCTACAAGACCTTCCGGTCAATGTGTCTCAGGGGACTTCTGTCCCATAATTCTGGTAGACCTTCCGGTCCCACTTCTCTGACCTTTCGGTCCGTATCATCTTGACCTTCCGGCCCATACACTGTTGACCTTCTAATCCGTATCATAATACTCATAACATAACATAGCACATACATATCATATAACATCATACATCACATACTCATCATAGCACATAAGACCTTCCAGTCGCACATAATTACCACTCTAAGTAAAGTATAGTGAGAAGACTCACCGTGTATGTTGTCGGATAACCTATCGTGCTCGATAACCCGACCTAGCCTCCTCCTATCAAAATGATAACACCTCTAATCAATACTTTCACTTATCCTCATCTCTAAAGAATGGGTAGAAGACCATTCTACCCTTCCCTGAAATTTCTTGAATCAGCTTGACCAAAACCCTAAGGTCAATTGAAGTCAACTCTAGTCAATGATCAAACTTTGACCAGACTCGTCGAGTGTACTCGGGTGACTCGACGAGTCCATGCGTGTTCTCAGAATCCTCCTAAGGCCTCACTTGACTCGTCGAGTTAGCCTTTCACTCGACGGGTTACCACTGGTCATGAATCGCGAGGCAACCCGACTCGACTCGTCGAGTCCCCTTATGAACTCGGCGAGTTCCCTCCATGGCAACACTCAAATGACCTTCTGAGGTTAGATATGCTTCTCTAACTTATAGATCTGACCTCCTAACACCCAAAAATTATGTAAAGGTTCAATCTTTAAGCTCATGCAACACTCATATGTCCTTATTTGATGAAATAGCTCCTAAAATGGCAACCAAGGTCCACAACTCCAAAGGGACTACATAAAGCTGGAAGGTTGGGACTCTTTGGACCTCTTAAGGTCCAGATCTAATGCTTATTCCACATTGGGACTTCATATACTCCAAAATCATTTGAAGACAAGGGTCAAGAAACCCTAGATTCATGCTATCTACACCATACAAAAAGAGAGGGCCGATTTGTTACCTCAAAGTGAAACTCCTTGCTCCAAAATCTCAGAATGTCAACCTCCTTTGGTCCTTCTTGCTGAAACCCTTCTTTTCCTTTGCAAAATCACACCAATAAAGCTAAAGATGGCTCTTATCTCACTCTCAATGCTGTCTGGTTCATATGGATCTCTCAAGGGTGAAGGTGTCTGCCAATGAAGGCCATAAGGACTCTTAAATACGGCACAAGCCCAAAGATTTAAAGTTTATGTCCACAGCGCGGACTTGTCGAGTCGACTCGTCGAGTCCATTCATTAATCCGAGTCATCAGTCACGTTCCTACTCGACGAGTTTAGGCATCAACTCGTCGAGTCCCTCTTCTTAATTCAAAAATAAATACTTAAATTATGATACCTGGAAATCCGGATGTTACATCACCCATTTTCGTGCACACTTCCGACTTCTAAAATCCTTAAATTTCACATACGAGCTCCATTTTTGACGTTCTTTATATCCACGCGTAGGTAAAAATAAGATCTACAACTTTCATTTTGACTCCGTTGGCTAATTCTCGACCGATAATAAATTTAATAGTATGAGGAGATTATACTGTTAAATGTCCGCGTAAAACTCATAACTTCTACATACGGACTCCGTTTTTGTCTGTCTTTTTACCGTTGAGTTCCTATTAATGAGATCTTTAATTATCATTTAGGTCGCGTAGGCCAAAAACCGCTCAATCTAAAATTCGAGTTTCGGGTTGTGCACTGCTAAGCCAAATCTTAGAAAATTCATAACTTCCTCATACGAAGTCAGATTTGGGCTTTCTTTTTATGCATGCTCTCGGTTTAACGTATACTACAACTTTGGTTTGGATTACTAAGGCCAAAAAGTCATCTATCGTAAATTTACTATTTACGTCATAGAGCGCCGTGTCGGTTTTGTCGTGAAGCTTCAGCAAGTCATAACTTCTTCGTTATAACTCGGATTTCGGCGTTCTTTATATGTCCGAAATCCTTTTCACGACCAATACAACTTTCTTCATTGATATCGGGTTTATCTAACACTTTATTTTTGACGCTTATTTTTATCCTTATTTTTTCATTATAAACAAATAATAAGCACATAAATTCATATAGCTCACGTATTACTCAAATAATTCATCTTTATTACTTCAAAACTTGTTAAAATAGCTGACCTAGACTATTACACCGTCTACTACTGGTTAGCCCCGAAACACGGGCGTTACAATTCTCTCTATCCTTAAGCCAACAAGATGGCGTACGACACTTCTGTCCATACAAAGTTTGATAAGGTGTTATCTTGATGCTCGAGTGGAAACCATTGTTGTAGGAAAACTCTACCAGAGGTAAGTGCTCGTCCCAATTCTCTTGGAACTCTAGGGTACATGCTCTCAGCATATCTTCCAATATTTGTATCGTTCTTTCGCTCTGACCATCAGTCTGCGGATGGTAAGCTGTACTCAAACACAACTTCGTACCAAATTCTTCTTGTAGATTTCTCCAAAACCGTGAGGAGAAACGACTATCACGATCCGATACAATCGTTAGAGGACCACCGTGAAGTCTTGCCACTTCCTTCACGTAAGCATTTGCGAGCTTATCCATAGACCACCTTTCGTTGGCTGCTATGAAGTGTGCACTTTTGGTGAAACGATCCACGACTACCCAAATCATGTCGTGACCGTTCTTCTTCCTGGATAGTTTAGTCACAAAATTAATGGTGATGTCTTCCCATTTACCCATGGGTATAGGTAAAGGTTCTAAACTCCCATACAGTTTTTGATGTTGTGCCTTAACTCTTGCACATGTTACACACTCGGACACATATTTTGCAATATCGAGCTTCATCGTCAGCCACCCATAGTAGGGTTTTATGTCCCTAAACATTTTTGTGTTGCCAGGATGAATTGAGTACATGGTCTTGTGCCCTTCTTCCATTAGAAGATCTCTTATTCCTCCCGTCTTAGGCTCCCAAATCTAATCTTGGAATACCTTCAGTCCTTGACTGTTTGTACCGAACACTAACATTTTGCCCAAGCGTTATTCCTTTCGGTCATCCTTCTCTGAATCTTCTTCTTGAGCTTTCTAGATACTTTCCATAATTGTCGAGACAACTTCTATCCTCAATGCTCTTGGCCTTTTTCTCTCAAAGTTTACTTTTCAACTGAGAGCATCAGCAACAACATTTGCTTTACCGGGGTGGTAAAGTATCTCACACTAGTAGTCCTTGAGTAACTCTAGCCAACATCGTTGTCTCATGTTCAATTCCTTCTGATTAAAGAGATACTAGAGACTCTTATGATCAGTGAAAAGTTTGCACTTCGTTCCATAGAGGTAATGTCTCCATATCTTCAAGGCAAAAACTACTGCTGCCATCTCCAAATCATGAGTGGGGTAGTTCTTTTCATGCTCCTTCAATTGTTGAGATACGTCACCTTTTCTCTTAGGGTCAGAACACAACCAAACCCGACTCCTAACGCATCGCTATACACTGCGAAGTCTTCAGCTCCATCGGGTAGAGAAAGAATTGGTGTTTCACACAACTTCTTCTTCAGCTTCTCGAATGCTTCTTCGTGCTTTTCACTCCATGTATAAGTAGCTCCTTTATGGGTCAAAGCTGTTTACATAAAAGTACAAAATACATGAGTTTATTTATTTGTATTTGAGGTATTTTTAGGTAAAAACATGCACACGGGTTGTGTAAGATAAGGAACAAGTAACACGGATCGTGTAGGAAGGTTTAGGAGGGTTTTAGAGGGTTTTCTTGATGATGATCCTGAACACAGGCCGTGTTGGATTTAGGCGTGGATTAACACGGGTAGTGTTGAAGTACCAGAGGCAAACATATGAGTACACGGGTCGTTCTGATATAAGGAATGCTGAACACGGGCCGTGTTCACGCAGGAGTCAATTTCAGGATTTTTGTGATTTGAAGGTAAGTTTTGTTTGTGATGTTTTGGCTAAGGTAATGGTGTTATGGTGTTTTGAGGATGTTTTCTAGGTTGTTTAGAGGTTGGAAGGAGGTTGATATAAGGTGGTGATGGGATGAAATTTCTATGAAGATGATGATGAATAGTGATGGGTTTTGTTGTTGATCTTGATGCAGAAGGTTTTGGGGTGTTTCATGGTTGTGTTTTTGTGTATTGATGTAAGGGAGGTGTTTTAGTGGTGAATGGTGTAATGAACAAAGGTGGTGAAGATGAAGAACCTTGAGTTTCAATGAAGAAGATGAAGATGGTTGATGGTGTTCTTCATTTCACTTGTTGATGATCTTGGTATTCTTCACTTCATTGTTGTTTGATCTTGGTGTTCTTCACTTTCTCTAGGGATTTATCTTGTTCTTGAAGAAGATGAAGATGGTGATGTTCTTGGGAGTATTTGGTGTTTGTAGGAAGTGTTACAAAATAACAAATGAACACGCACACACACACACACACTACATACTCACATATACATATATAAGAGAAACAAATATCTTCTTCAAGCACTTGAGTTTAAGTTGAATTGAAGGAGGCTAGTGTATGCAAGTTGTAGTAGGACTCTAGGAGCAAAACAACGTGGGTATGGGTTTGCTTCTTTATTTCTTTTACTTTTCCTTTTGACTATTCCATTTGTTGAATTTTCCATACACCATACATATATAATACATACATACATATGTAATACATACATATATATATATATATATATATATACATATATATATGTTGTTGAAACTGTTCAGTCGCACAACTAAATTTTCTTGTCTATGCGTTTTCTGTCATTCGCGTGTTTTCGTATATTCCAGTTTGATCACGCATTCATGCAACCTGAAATAACTGATAATATTTCTTAGATAATACAAAAACAGTTCGTCTTATTTCAGTGATGGTCACATACAAAACCATTTTTCAACAGGAGCAACTATCGAAGAAAAGTCTTGTATAAATCGTTGGTAGTATCCAACTAATCCCAGAAAGCTTCGAATCCCCGTGGGACTTTTCGGTCGTTCTCACTTCATCACCGCTTTGATTTTTTTTGGGTCAAGCATGATCCCTTCTTGGTTAACCACATGACCCAAGAATTGGACTTCTCGGATCCAAAAATCGCATTTGGAGAACTTTGCTTAAAGTTTCTCCCTCTTCAACACTTCCGACACTTCTTGTAGATGTTTGTCATGATCCTCCTGGCTTTTCGAGTAGATGAGAATGTTCATAGCTATGAACACTATCACAGATTTGTTGAGGAATGGTTTACAAACCCTGTTCATCAAATCCTTGAATGTTGTTAGAGCATTGGTTCGTCCAAACGACATAACCAAGAACTCGTAGTGTCCATATCTCGTCCTGAACATAGTTTTCTCAATATCCTGCTCTCTCACCTTCAGCTGATGATATCCTGACCTAGGATTGATCTTTGAGAAATAACTTAAACCTTACAGCTGATCGAATATGTCATCAATTCTTGGGAATGGGTACTTGTTCTTCACAGTTGCCTTGTTCAATTCTCTGTAATCTATGCACATTCTCATGATTCCATCTTTCTTCTTCACAAATAGCACCGGAGCTCCCCAGGGTGATGAACTAGGTCGAATAAAACCGTTGTCCAACAACTCCTAAAGTTGCGTCATAAGCTCCTTCATCTCCGTCGGTGCTAATCGGTACGATGTTTTTGCTATTGGTGTCGTCCCTGGTAACAAGTCTATTCAGAACTCTACTTGTCTATCAGGCGGTAATCCGGGAAGATCTTCGGGAAAGACTTCTGGATAATCACACACCACTGGTATATTCTGCACTTCCTTCTTTTCCTTCTTAGCATCGATCACAAATGCCAAATACGATGTGCATCCCTTGGACAAACATTTCCTGGCTTTCATCAGGGAGATGATTCCAGAACTCACTCTGCGTTTCTCCTCGTACACCATAAATGACTCTTTTCCAGGTGGGTTCACCCTTACTATCTTCTTCCTGCAAAGAATCTCATCATCGTTGGTGCTAAGCCAATCCATTCCCAGAACAATGTCGAAACTGTTCAACTCTATGGGCAACAACTCTTTATGGAATTCGTTTCCGTTTAGGTCGATGACGATGTTCCTAATACAATCACCAACAGGTACGAATTTTCCACTGACAAATTCCACAATTCGGGCATTATCAAATCTTTGTACAGGCAATGCTAGTTTTCCACCAAACTTATGTGACACAAAGGAGTAGTTTGCTCCAGAATCAAACAGTATATTGGCAGGCAAACCATTTACAAGAAAGGTACCTGAAGCGACATTTGTTGCCTCCTTTGCAGCCTCGAGCGTCATCTGGAAGGCTCTTTCCTTCGGCTTTAGTGGAATGTTGGGTCTTCCTGCCTCCTTCTTCTTCGGGCAGTCCCTCGAAACGTGCCCTTCCTCGTTGCACTCATAACATACCCTCTTAGTGAACGTGCACTCGTTGGCATAGTGCCCAGGCTTTCCACACTTGAAATAGGTGACCCCTCCATCACATTTTCCTTGGTGCTTCTTCTTGAATTTGTCGCACCATTTTGCTTCGGCTCCTCTTCCTCTTGAACCAGACTTCGAGAATTTACTCTTCTTGCTGGACCTTGAGGATCCATCAAATTTCCTTTTCTCACCAACCTCCACTCTCTCCAGACCCTTCTCTCGAATCTGGGTCTCCACATTCTTAATAGCCCAGATGGCGGCTTTCAGAGTGGTTGCTTGCTTGACCATCATACCAAAGTCTGTTGGTAACCCATAGGCAAACTGGTTAACCTTGGAGAGTTCAGTTGGAACTAGGTACAAAACAAGCTTCATTTTCTCTGTAAAACTTGCAGCGTATTCAACGACACTCATTCTTCCCTTCTTCAAATTCTGGAACTCATTGTTGATTTCCAGAAGATCCTACTCCGAGCAGTATTGCATCTTTAGTTGCACCAGAAAATCCCCCCAAGACATCTTTATTGCTTCACCCTTGGGCATTGAATCAACTAGTAGCTTCTACCAGCTTAGTACTCCATATTTTAATAGAGGAACCACGAGAGCGGTCTTCTGTCTGTTGCTACACTCGCAACTCTCAAACATTGTCTCCATCTCGGAGATCCAGTTCATGACTTCCACTGGTGTTGGGTTTCCAGATAGACACGGTGGTTTGGATTCCATGAATCCATGTAGTTGCATCCATGTCCGTCATTTCCTCCATCCTAGTTGTTTCGTTTAATTATCGGTGGGTTGGCTTGACCAACAGTCCCACTGTAGTTCCCTCCTTCTGACTGCCCATCATTCAGCTCGGGTTGTTCGACCAGTATTGTAGCTTCTTCTCGATTCTGTTGAAGCAAACGTCTGGTTTCCTCCATTCGACGATCCAACATCATTTGGATCATCGCTTGTACTCCGGCCATCGTGATTGGCTCTGGAGCATCTGCTACAACAGTTATTTGCTGAATTACTGGGGGTCGATTCCTATTCCCATTTGCATTCCCAGCTCCACTGCGGGTGCTTGCCATTTTGATCTATACACCGAATAAGGTGAATTTAGATCATTATTTAGGATAGACTTTTAAATCATCCTTATCGCTCCAAAACGTTTACATGCTAGTTCTAATATCGTAGTCGTACGTTTAGAATCCTAAACATATAAGGTTTCTAGATCCGGTCGGCAACAGACCATAGATTCGAAAAAATAACAGCATATAAGGCATAAATCATTTAGCACATAAAACATATTTGTGACAACCCAAAATTCGTTACATTATTGTAACCCACTTCTGTTAATAAAATTTAATTTTATTAAATTTTCCCGTCAACTTCTTGGGTTAAGTAAATCAACTAGGGTTATTGTCTTAATTACATACATGTTGGAAAACGAAAAATCTTGCGAAAAACTCACGATTCTCTCGAAAAACGACGAGTTCACGGCCAAGGTGAGTTTACGGCCGTAAACTCGTGTACGACCGTAAACTCTGTTTGCGGTCAGTGCCCGGTGGAACCCACCCCTGGCCGTAAACTCACCCCTATATAAGGGATGAGTGACCTTCATTTCACCCTTTTCACACTCTAAGAAGATTTCTCTCTCTACTCTCTCTCTATAAATTCGAGTTTAATCAAGAACCCTCAAGAATGTTAGTGATTCTTCACCTTTCTTGTGTTTTAAACCCTTTTCTAATGATGAATCCATGTTTCATTCATTATAAATTCATCTTTTCTTGATATACTCTCTCACCAAGAACACCAAGAACACCAAGAACACACACTAGTGTTTGGTGGCTAAAAATCCCATTCCAAGGCTCTTTCGGTAAGTAGCTACCCTCTATGCTAGAAACCACTTATTTTTAACCTAAAAATTGACCCAAATCATGAATTCGAAGTAGGTTTATGGTCGTAAACCCGTGTGTACGACCGTACACCCTTCAATGGCCGTAAACTCCATTTTAGGTCGATTATTGGCCTTTAAACCCTACTTTGAGCTTTGCACAAGGCTTAGAATAATTCCAAGAGGCTAGAAAGGACCCTAATACACCAAAAATCACACTTCTCGTCGAAGTGTTTACAGACGCAAACCCATGGGCCGTAAACCCATGGACCGCAAACCCTTGGGCCGTAAACCCTTGGGTCGCAAACCCAGTTCATGGCCATAAACAACTCTTTCGTGGGAAAAAGCCTGTTTTCCTCGATCCAACCAATTCCCGATAACATTCCTTAACCGAAACCAAGTGTTTATCTAACACATATCTAACGAAATCACCAATTTAAATATACATATGTATTTATTTGATATTAGGATTCCGTTAAGTGCAACATACATCAACTCAAGGGTCTTCCAGTTCAATTCTCTGCATCTAACCAACTGTGAGTTCATACCCCTACACTTTTCCGAGTTTTCATGTTTTCAGGGGGGGGGGGGGAATACAAGCTAAACATAAAGGTTTTCATAACTTAAAAACGGATGCTATTACAACAATTTTCTATCAAACATTTAGATACAATTATCCCTTTTGTAATATGAGGAGCATAAGAGACATTTTCTAATCATAATTGCATAGTTTTCAAAACAGTACATGAACGTAACTAACCATTCAAAACTATATTGGGTATAGTTTGGGATTTCATTACCAGTCTTACAGATTCAAACTTCATGCAGACTTAAACATATAAACTATGTCAGATTTAGTTTATCCATTACTACGAATACAAAACTAGAGTATTTTGCTAAATAATTATTTTGTGTATAATTATTTATACTCTGCACCGTTACAAATGATTTCAAACTCGAGAAAGACCGAACAACACGTAAACTAGTTAATACAAAATTGTGAGACTTATCTTCGTTATGCCCCTCGGGGTACCAATAAATCCTCTCCGGTAGTATAACCAGAGTTTCCTGGAGGGAGAGCGTGAAATTTGTGAATAGATCTATTCAGGACCGACAATCCCACACTTGAACTGCTAGCTACAATTAGGCGGGCACGCCTGGGGTGACAAATTTTGTAATCGTTCGACGCCTGAAGAAGCGTCAAGGAGGTCACCGGTCATATTAGTATGGTTATACAACTCACAATAAGTATAAACTAACCTTTGTTTACGGGATTTCTTTCTTCTATAGTTTTATTTTAAGTAATAAAACTACCTATCTACTTACTGGAAGGTATTCCAGGGACACAACCTTTGGTTTTATTTTAAGAAATAAAACTACTATACATACTGGTGGTAGCCATGGTTTTCGAACAAAACTTACATTACATACTGGTGGTAGCTAGGATTTTCAAACGAAACATACTTTTCATACAGAAATCAACAAACATGTCAGAAAATACTGGATTTTCTTGGAAGGCATGCATTCATATTTCAGAACTTGATAACAATGGTTTTCGATACAAATGATGTTTTACTTATAATGAAAAGAAACCTTTTGCACAAATTCAGTGACTAGTTTTCAATACAAAAACATGCTTATGAACTCACCAACTTTATGCTGATACGTTTTCAAAACCGCTTGTATTCTCAGGTCAACGATAGACAGGTACGTTGTCAGCTTTTGGAGAAAACGGAGCATTTTGGAGTCTCGTCTTCATCTTTTGTTTAAACTAATGTATACAAACCATGTTTCCAAACAGATGTAAATATTCATATTGTAATGTAATGGTTGTATTTACTTTGATTGCTATGATACGATTGTTCTGATACTACGTATGACGTCACCCGCCCCCGGACGTTTCCGCCGTTGTTTTTCTGACGGTTCGGGGGTGTGAAAATATTAGGCATACTTTCCTAAATAAGCTAGTGCTCACATCTCACAGTCATCTCTAAGCATTCTAAGTTTAAGTCTAGAAATCCTACAAATTCCTAGTTCGCTTAAACTAATGCTCTGATACCAACAGTGACATCCCCATTTCTACGACCAAAAAAGAACGATTTTGTTTATGCTTTGTTCAAAAATCAGAGTAACATTTTAAATAAAAGTGTTGCGGAATTTGTTCCTAAAATAAAATATGATAAAGATTTATCAAATCATTTCCGTAGAAATGTATTTCATTAAAAACCTCGGGATGTCATGTTCGATATAGATCAAAAGCATAAACGGTGCAATATAAGCCTTACTACATTTATTCATATCTACAGGCCTATATCCGTAATCCCTCATCCAAAACATCACATCTATGCTCGAACGCCACTACCTGTAATACATGAAACTGAGTGGGTCAGACTTGGGAGCCTGGTGAGCACATAGGGTTTTCAACCCACAATAAATAAGTTATTTGATTTCATCAACCAACAATAACCCGATTACCCGTTCCCGTGATCCTCACTTTACGTTCCTAAACACCTATCATAAGGGACCTACCCTAAGGATCATCATCATGATGGACATTACTACCTAGGGGACTCCTCAGCAATAAATGTCCTTAAGGCAACCATGAGAGGGATGGAGTACACAGGTGAACACATCGTTCACAAACCCCTACAGGTTGCGAGCCTGCTAGTGTTCCACTGGATTGTCTAAAAGAGTCTGTGGTCGTCATCCATACTCCGCTAGATGACATAATCAACAACAACAAAATTGAGGTCTCTCATCATTTTATCACACATCGTCTATTACATCTACCTATGTTTTACCCCAATATTTTTGTAGATATAAAATACATATACAGTTTAAATCATTTAAAACATGTATAAAAATCGTTCATCCAGCATAGATAGCAAGTATAAAGATAATATGCACACATAGAACGTAATTTATATAAAATACTTCATATGTATGTGTAAGATGAAAGTGACTATGCACTCACCTGAAAAGGTGGTGATTCCGAACTTAGACAGCGCTTCGCTTCTTAAAAATAATTTCTTTTGACGAAACCTAGTATTATTATCACGAGATTTTAGTGTAATATTTACCGTGACTAATTATTAGTCTTATTATTATTATTATTATTATTATTATTATTATTATTATTATTATTATTATTATTATATAAGCGTTTAAACAATATTATCCAACCACTATGTACAGACAAGGGTCAGACATAAAACACTGGAGGGCAGAACCATTTTGGCATATAGCACTTCTAAAATCCAACAACCCTATGCGGCCCTTTAAACCAGATTCCCCGTACCGCGAGTAGTTAAAAAAAATATTATAACGACACTTATACAACTCATAATAATAGCCCAAATAATTATTATAAGGTCCTAATAACGTTACTACAATTAATTAAAAGTTATATTAAAAATAGCGTAGGCGTAGTTTACTTACAGCGGGTTTTCTCGAAAACCGGGCTTCGCTTGGAGCAACGTTCCCGAGCCGAAAATCTCTTATTCTCGGAGCTGTCGAACACTTCAGGGCTTTCTTCTAGCGCTAGGGGAGTTCCCTAGGGCTTAGGGGGGGGGGGGGATTTGGGAGGTTTAGAGAGAGAGTAGAGAGAAGAAAGAATGGGAAAAGTGTGCAGAAAATGAGGGTGAGAGAGGTTATATTTATAGGGTGAAATATGGCTAAACGTGGTGCCACATGTCACCATCTGGTGGCAAGACTTGGGGAGAAAGCAATGGACAAGATTGTGCCACGTCACCCATTTTCGCGCACACTTCCGACTTCTAAAATCTGTAACTTTCACATACGAGCTCCGTTTTTGATGTTATTTATATCCACATGTAGGTAAAAATAAGATCTACAACTTTCATTTTGACTGCGTCGGCTAACTCTCGACCGATTTTAAATTTAACAGTACGAGGAGAATATACTATTAAATGTCCGCGTAAAATTCATAACTTCTACATACGGACTCCGTTTTCGTCTGTCTTTTTATCGTTGAGTTCCTATTAATGAGATCTTCAATTCTCATTTAGGTTGCGTAGGCCAAAAATGGCTCGATCTAAAATTCGAGTTTCGGGTTGTGCACTGCTAAGCCAAATCTTAGAAAATCCATAACTTCCTCATACGAAGTCAGATTTGGGCGTTCTTTTTGTGCACGCTCTCGGTTTAACGTACACTACAACTTTGGTTTAGATTACTAAGGCCAAAAAGTCCTCTATCGTAAACTCACTATTTACGTCACACAGCGTCGTGCCGGTTTTGTCGTGAAACTTCGACAAGTCATAACTTCTTCGTTATAACTCGGATTTCGGCGTTCTCTATATGTCTGGAATCCATGTCACGACCAATAGAACTTTCTTCATCGATATTGGGTTTATCTAACACATTATTTTTGACGCTTATTTTTATCATTTATTTATTATTTCATTATAAACGAGTAATAAGCACATAAATTCACATCGTTCACGTATTACTCAAATAATTCATCTTTATTACTTCAAAAATTGTTACAATAGTTGACCTATACTATTACATCATCTACTACTACTTAGCCCCAAAACATGGACGTTACAGTAGTAAAATCCATTCATGGTCCAGATGGGAAACTTGGGGTTTGTCGGTCAACTGCAAACAGAAGAGGAACATAGGGGACGACCAACAACATCAATAAAGCTCTTGACCTCGGAAATATAGATCTTAGAAACAAGTTTTACATAACTGATGAAGCCTGGGCATTGGGCCTCGAAGATGACAAGAAATTCATAGTTTCTTCCATCATAAAGCTTATAGATTGCCACATTCTTGAACGTTTGGATTATCATACTTACCAGAACAAGTCAGCTCCCAGTAGAGCAAATGTACTATTTTGAAGAACAAGGTTGGGTTGTTTACCAACCTTGGAGAATTTGGCAGTGAGAAGCTCTCAAATCAGATCCACGCATTACCCTTTGTGGCATAGTTATGAGGAAACGGAGAACCATATGTTTACTAAGTGTTCGACAGATAAGGAAGTTATCGACCTTATTAATATATGGAGTCATGAGTTCCCAAATAACAAGGTTACCATTGAAGATATGTTCCAAACTATTCAGAAGAGGAATGCAGATAATAAGGATAAAAGCAATAGACTTTGAGTGATTCTATTGGCATTCATATGGGTTTTATGGTGGTATATAAAAAGTAAGGTTTTCAAGTGCATGATCATGAATTGTAATTCTATTTTCTGGGAAATTAAAACCACCTCCTTTTGGTGGATAAGTAGAGTTAGGAAAGACAGATTTTTGTCATGGGATAGCTAGAACATCAGTCCCAATTTGCCTTGAATTTCCTTTAACATCTTGCTTGTGTTGCTTTAATAAATTTCTTTTTTTTCAAAAGAAAAAGCGTTGCTATATTATACTTATTTCACCCATAAAAGTGTCACGTAAATGTGGAGAAATGGAATAATGGGAAGGTAGTATGTTCGGCTTTGGGCGTTCTATATTTTGTGATAGAACCAAAAGTATCCCTAAGTGTCGTGTAGTGCCTTACAACCCCACATGAAAATTTAGTCCTCATTTGGTTTAGGATTTGTCACACCAAGGTGTGTTCAAAATTATTTTGTAAAATTAGGTACACCTTATTGTTGAGTCTATGTTTTTTTATTGAACTTCACATATTTGACATGTTGGATGTGATATTATGAATGTAGTGCCGATTTTTATGTTGGTTGGTATGTCCATTGTGGATTGTGATCTTAGTTCTTAACAGGCCATGCATACATATTGCTATTGTTATCATTTATTGGTCATAATTTTATTTAATCTTTATTATTGGTTGTAACTCCCGTAAGTTAGTGTAACACCGTGTTCTGAATCGTTGCCCATTTGGGCCTTAGTCTTGAACCAAACTGGGTGAGGAGTAAAATGGTCTTTTACCCCATATATGGATTGTGACATCCCCATTTTCACGACCAGAAAAGACTGATTTCGTTTATGCTTTTAAAATAAAATCAGAGTAATCTTTCAAAAAGTGTTGCGAAATTTATCCCAAAAACAAAATATGATAAACATTTATCAAATCATTTCTTAAAGAAATGTATTTTCATTTTCCTTACAAAACTCGGGATGTCAACATCGATATAGACCAAAAGTATAAACAATATAAAATAGGCCTTACAGCAATTATTTACATCTACCGGCCTATAATCCGAAATCTCTCATCATCGTCCAACTATGCCCTTGTTCCTCTACTTGTAATATAGAAAACTGAGTTGGTCAGGCTTGGGAGATTAGTGAGCATATAGGGTTTTTAACCCACAATAAATAAATTTATTATGTTTAAACATCAAACAATCAACCCAAATTCTCATCCCCATTATCTTCTTTATTCTTAAAGATCTTAAGAATCATTTGTCCTTCATTCATTCATTCCTAAGGATTATCCTAAGGAATATGCATGAAGTCCATCGCTGCCAGGGTTCTTAAATTACAACTGGTGAACACGCAGTTTAAAACATCTGGTAAATACGTAGTTCAAAAATATCTGGTGAACACACTTAGTTCAAAAATACATACTGAACACACTTAGTTCTAAAATAATTAATGAACACACTTAGTTCAAAAACACCCTGTGAACACTCTGTTCAAAATACCTAATGAACACCTAGTTTGAAAACACCTAGTGAACACTTAGTTCAAAATACCTAATGAGCATATCGTTCAAAAATACCTGATGATCACATAGTTCAAAAAATCGGATGAACAAATAGTTCAAAAAAAACACCTACAAATTACGAACTTGTTAACGTTCCACGGGACTGTCTAGAAAAGTCTGTGGTCATCATCTATATTCTGCTAGATGACTGGAACATTGTTAACATCGAGACCTCTCATCATTTTGTTTTATCACACATCAACTATTTATTCTACTCATGTTATACCCAACATATTTGTAGATACAAATACATAGACAGTTTAAAATCTGTATAAAACATTCATTCAATATCCATAAACAAACAACATATATACACATAGCACGTATTTTATATAAAATACTTCATATCTATGTGATATAACGAGTGTAAGCCTTAGATCGTAATAATTCCGATAATAACTCTTCGATCTAAAATTGCCCTCTTATTTTCAAAAAAGACAATATCTTATACTCTTTCTAGAATTATGTTTTGATTCGTATGCTTTGAAATTTGAATCCATACATGTTATGATGAAAAGAGAACTCTATTTATAGTCATGCGCGGATGCTATCTGGCAAATCAAAATTTGCTTGGTGTCTAAGGAAAATTTGAAGTTGATATGCATGAAAGCTATAATCACTACGCATAGGCTTCCAAAGATATGTGTCATGCAACTATCAAGTCTCTATTTGAACCCAATAATCTACACCCACGTTTTTATATTAATAATCGATCAATTTTAGTAAATATATATCAATTCCTAATCCGGTAGCTTCCGATCAATATACACTATATTCACAAAATGTATTCATACATTTCTTCGGTTATTAAAACCTTTGAAATTAAATTTTATATATATATATATATATATATATATATATATATATATATATATATATATATCTTATATCATTATCATTTCATTATATACTTATAAAGGTAGCATTTTTCCTTTTACCACATTCATTTGAAACTTCCATTAATTTTTTCTTTCACCACATTCATTTGAAACTCCCATGACTTTTCAATTTATTTATAATAATGATTATAAGTTGGTTAATATGGTTAAATAAATATAAAACCTAAAGTGTAATCATATATAAACTAAATTTCAATATTAAAAGAATATATTATCTTCTACTTATAAAGTTATGTTTTTAATTTTTAACATATTATACTTAATATATTAGGTCTAATATGTTGTTTTATGTAAACCATTATTATTTTAAAGCTACAACTTTCGAACAATTTGTATAAAATACTTAAATTGTTAATTTAAACATAACCTTATAGGATCAACTTAAATATAATTTTTTGTTCAACTTCAACAACCTAAAAAATATTTTGTAAATAGTTAAAATTTTGAACAATTTGTATAAAATACTTAAATTGTTAATTTAAATATAACCTTATATGATCAACTTAAATAAAAATTTTAGTTCAACTTCAACAACCTAAAGAATATTTTGTAAATAGTTAAAAGTGATAAATTGTAGTGTCTTTCTAATAATGATTGTAAGTTGGTTAATAAGGTTAAATAAGTATCAAGCCTAAAGCGTAATCATAAATAAACTAAATTTCAATATTAAAATAATACTTTTACTTCTACCTACAAAGCTATGTCTTTAACTTTTAACATATTGTATTTAATTTATTAGATTTAATATGTTGTTGTACGTAAATCATTATCAATTTAAAGTTATAACTTTTAAATAGTTTGGTCAAAATACTTAAATTGTTAATTTAAATATAACATTACAAGGTCCACTTCAATATAAAATTCAGTTCCACTTAAAAACCCAATGAATATTTTGTGAATAGTTAAAAATGATAAATTGTAGTGCTAAATGCAAAAACTAATTTGTAATATCAATTTAACTAAAATATTTCCTGAATATATTTTTATAATCGTTAAAAGTTTGCAAATAATTATCTTAAAATAGCTTACAATATCAATAGTTAAAAATAACTCTATATAAATGATTATATTGTTACCTTTAAAATAAAAAAAAAATTGTATGATGGTTTAAATAATTACAATGATAGAAATTAAAACTTTAAGCAAATACATTTTAAAAAATTACTTAATAATAACTACAACTATAAATAACATTAAACTATATATTATATTATATTTTATTTATGAGTAACTCGCGGGTAGATGTCATTCAAAAGATTAAGATTATGCAGTTTTAATAGATGTATATATTATCATATAATTCAAAATAGAGTAAATTACATGAATGATCCCTATGGTTTAGAGTAATTTGTGTATTTGGTCCCTGAATTTTTTTTTTTTAACTCGGAAGGTCCCTACTATTTGTTTTTGTTACATACTTTGTCCCTTTCTTACCTAAAAAGACTATTTTTCCCTTGATTTTCTAATTTATTTAAATAAACACACCCAACCCCACCCATTCACCTTACCTTACCTACCCCACAATTTTTTGTAATTTAAATAATAATTTTTTTAGGTAAGACAGAGACCAAACATGTAACAAAAACAAATTATAGGGACAAAGCGCGTAATAAAAACAAATAGTATGGACCTTTTGAGTTAAACAAATAAGTTAGGGACCAAGCACGCAAATCACCCCAAACCATAGGACCATTCGTGTAATTTACTTTTCAAAATAATCAATATATTATATCTCCTTAGTATACTAATTATTATATCAAATTTAACAATAACATTAGTGTTATATTTAAAAAAAAACATGTAAAGATTTCAGTTATATAGATGCTTCTGCGCAACGCGCGGACATTCGCCTAGTATATAAATAAGCTTGATGCTCTACATTTGGAGGAAAGTGGAGGCTCATGAATTTATGTGGGATTTTTGTTGGATTAATGTGGAATTTTTTTTGTTTTTTTTTTTTTTTTTTAATTTTAGAAAGAGCCCAACTCACACAAGGTGGCTTCTAGGAATTATGTGAATTTATTTTCTATTAATCTATAAAAAAACGTCAAGTTTAAGTATGATGCCACATCAGCCTAAGAAAGAAAAAGAATAAAAAATCTTTGTGGGTCAGATCTCATGGGCTCCGTCAACTTAACTTTGGCTTTTTTTTTGAGATCTTTATTTCATCGTTCTAACTATTGCGTGCATAAGACGATTCTTTAATGCAAGTTTTACCGACTGGCGTAGGGGTTAAATTAGTACGGTACCAATTCATTTTTAATCTAAACCGTGTACCGTATCAAGTATAATTGGTATAAAAAAATTGCTACCGGTATCGTACCAAGTATACCTGGTACCAATTTATTTGGCTACCAACAAGTTTGGTTGGTACAAATTGGTAATGGTAAATACCAACTTCTTTTAATTTTCTATTGTAAGATTTAAAAATAAGCAAAGACATCGGGATTTAGATGTGTAGTATAGAAATTACTTACGTAGTTCTTTTAGTTTACAAAAGAATTCTACTGAAGTAACGCTAAAGTAACGTTTTAATATTGTACTTTAACGTGATAATAACTATTGACTAATACAACCAAATGACTAATATAATGTTATTAAAACTGTAAACACTAAATACAATTAACAGTTGATATATATATATATATATATATATATATATATATATATATATATATATATATATATATATATATATCAAATGAATTGGTTGGTACGGTATTCCTATGTTATTTCAATTTTTATACCATTATCGTGCCAACATTGATCAATTGGTATGGTATTACCAACCAAACATGTTGACTACCAAATATATTGGCTACCAACTTTCTTGGTTCGGTTGGTAACATGTTGGTTGGTTTTCCATGATATAATTTTGTCAGCGGCGTGCATTTTTCTACTAATGTCTCTTATATGCGCGACACATGTCTTATCCACCTTGATACCATTTCCACATGCTTTTCTTTCCCATATCCCAATACATTCGTCTACCCAGAGGCGAGGCTACGTTATTGTAATGGGTGTCCATGGACACCCCTAATTTTAAATTTCTTTTATAGGTTATATATTAGATTTGAGGAGGACACCTGTTGGAATCACAAAAAGGACACCCTTGGTAAAAAAAATAAACCAAAAAACAAACCGAAAAGTTCTAATACTATACCGCTTTGTTAAGAGGGAGTTAACAAAAATAAAACCCATTTATAGAAATTATAATCAACATTAATCATTCAATCTTATAATATATAGAAAATATGAAGAAGATAGCATATCACAGGAAAAACAAAATGAAACAAATTATCAAAACACAGAAGCCCTAAAAAACAATGTTTATATTTTTTTGTTCACCGGTGCCGCCGTCGTGTTCCACCACTCTCCGCCGGTCCATCCCTATTCTTTTGTTGATGCGACCGTCGTGCTCAACATCTCTCCTCCTCCTCCGTGCTCAACATCATCTATAGCTCTACGCCCATCTCCACCATAATCTGTCCATATCTGATTTTCCGACGAATAGTTGGAAGCTTGTTTCAGTGATGCTCGAGTCTCCGCTACCTTCCATTTCTTTTCTTTTAGAGGTTTTACCCTTTTCTCTCTCTCTCTCTATATGTTTATTATTCGTATAGTGTTTTCTCAATTTTGTATGTGTATGGGAAGAATATATACCAATTCCAGTAACCCATCAATTTACTATAGCTTATAGGTCAAATCCTATATACTAGAAAGTTGTGTAGCAGTAGCTTTTTGTGGTGTAACACAGTCTAGATTTTTTTTTCTAGTTTACCTATATTGCTTTCAACTAGAGAGCTTTGTATTCTTATATTTTTTTACTTTCAACTTTTTTCATTTACAAAATATTATGTGGTTAGGATATTATAATTTATTTAGTTATACTCATATTTTATAATAAGAATCATAAAGTTTAAAATAGTTTTACATATTGAAACATTATCACTAAAAATAAATTGGCAACTATTTTTCTACGGATTATTTTCATATACTTATAAATTTTTCATGAGCAATTGTAAGAAATTTAATAGAATTAAATTCATTATTATACATACATTAGATGATATTATTAACAACCCTACCCGATAACCATAAGATTTTAACTTGTTTAAATTGAACACCCTTGAGTTTAAATCCTAGATTCGCCACTACGTCTACCCTTTCAGTTTGTCTCTCCTTTTTTCTTCGTTCTCTCTCAAAAACCACCACCCCAAAATAACCTTCTTCCTCTCTCGCTTTGTTCTCTGTCACCGACGATACTCCCGTCTTCCGCCAATGCAATCTGCATCGGAGGTTTTCATTTTCTTTATCCCCTTGCGAACTCCCTGACGACCACTGTACCACAACATCCTAAATGCCACCACCACTCACCATGACCAACATTTCTCATGCTCTGCCACATACAATCACCATTTATGATGGTAAGAAAGTAGAGATTATTGCTATAAATATTCATTTAACTCAGATTGACATGCTCTTATATTGTCAAAATGGGTATTTTTATAAATGTCTTTTTTTTACTTTGATGATTACTAATGTTGTCGGATAAGCAGAAGTATTCCAAAAAATTCTTCATTTTGTTAACTAAACATGTGGAAATGCTGATTCTTACGTGGGTGTTTCTGTTTCGCACCTTGTGTTCGATCATTTGCCTATGTTAATTTGAATCTGATAGAAATCTCATATGAATGTGTATTATGTGTATTTGATTGTTTATTATTATTGGAAGATGTATTTAGATTAGGCTTTTTTGGTTTTGAAGAATTCCTCCGCCTCTCTCTTCCCTGAATTCACTCCAGGTCGATTCTTTGTTCTATCATTGTCGTTACTTTGTACCAACTCTTCCCAAGATGGGCTACTTAATCATGAACCGAATATATTGGAAGTTTATGTAAATACATTTTAAATGATATATTTAAAGCCATATATCTTTTATAAATTAAAAGTTGAATGTCTTGTATCTTCCCAAGATGTCTAATGCTTCACTTGGTCAACATCTTAGTTATGTTGTGGTAGGAAAATGGAACCCACTCTATGGCGGAGGTTGATCGGGACTTAGACAACAACTTTCCATTTTTTTTCATCAGTTTTGGGTTAATATCCAAGATGTTTGAAAGTACACTTGGCATATTGCTAGCAGTTGTTGAAATTTTGGCATTGGAACAATGCAAATGAAAAAAAAGTTCTAATTTCTTTCTCCAATGATTATTTTGTTGGTTACAAGGACTTCAATATATGGTCAGATTGAATTTATGAACTACTGTCATGTAGTAGATTTGTTTATATGGAGTCTCTAGAATAATGCATGGGCTTGGTGCCTACAATTGGATGCTTGTTCTTAAAGTTCATGTAAATTTATATCTATATTTTTTGGTTTATATTTAAAGTTAGTATTATCTCACTGTGCTGGTTTCTTATTTTCAAATAAAAATAAGTTATGCCCTTACAAGTTGTTGTTTATGGCAGTTGGAAAGCTTGTCCTGAAGTTGATGGACATGTTTAATTTTTGTTGTTTAATTGTAAGATTTTCGTTAAGAATAAATAAAGCATCATTGAAACTTTTACGCCTTCTCTTGTTTATTTACACACTTATAAAAAAAATTATCGATATTATCCAAATTAACGTTATTACATCAACTTCAACAACTCTTTAAGCATGTGGTACTTCAAAAAATATCAATATACTTCTTTATTTTTTTTAATTTTCCATATTGTTCTAATTATAATCTAATGAAACTTGCAGGGTTGAGATGGGTTACGATTGTAAATGAACAGGGCTCACAAAAGCATGTTTCTTCTTCCTTTGTCAAATTTTGCATTTTAGCCCCTGAACTTTATAAACAAGAAAAAAACTTTGGTCAATGTAGTCAATTTTTGTTAATAGAAACTTATAAAATCTTCATAATTTGATGGGGGGGCTGAAGTGAAACCGAATGGTATATATGATCAAGTGTACAAAAATAAAATTCCAGCATTCAAAACTGATTAATGATATATAAAAGAAAAACTTATCGTTGGTGCAATTCTTCAATGCTGACGAAAATGCCGATGCCGATATCGTATTCCATGTTTATAGTGTCTGCGTATACGAGGATCGTGAAGATGCCGACGAAACTCATTTGATGATGATACAATTTCTAGAAAAATATAAGAGCAAAAATAAGGGATAATCATTATTTGTTGCATATAATTAAGATGCTAATTATGCAACTGCTTTATAAGCCTTTTGATGATTTCTTGGACGGTCTGTTTTTTTCCTTGTTTTGGCTAATTTATTTGCACATAATTATAGTTTTTAATCTTAGAATTGTTGGTAAAGCCAAAATTCTATTTTATATGATTTTGTCAAAGATTATAAATGTACAAATTTGATATTCACTTTTTCCAGGGAGAGAAATGTGTGTAATTCATGCAAATGGTGGGATCCTATAAGTATGGCAGGTGCGGGTGGAAGGGTCACAACCGTCAAGAAGGCACAATGGAAGTAGAGTTATGCCATGGCTGTTGTCAACCTGGTCATCTCAGGGCGAGTTACCCATGCTTAGTGGTTGGGGCAACCCAAGTTTCATCGTAGGTACTTAAGCAAAAAGAGGCATTCGGGGTTTCTCCAGGCGACATTGCGGGTATGTATCTTTTGCTTTCTTTCAGTTTTATCTGCATTTTGTTGATTGGAATCTTGCATCAGTTTGGGTAAGTGTATCTCTGGTTTATTTCTCTACTTATGTTTGAGTTATATCTTCAAGAAATATTATATGCCATTTGCATACCATGAATCGTTAGTGGTTTTGTAAAGGGTTGTTTCTCCTATAGCAGGTTGGGACTATTCTATGTTATCTCGGTGGTAGTCGGAATCAGTTGGGGGCATTGTGTGGAAGGTTTATGGGCATGATTCAGCGGGATAGTTGTATACTATCGCCATGATCTAGTGGTTTTAGCAATTATGCTTGGATTGGTTTTTGGAGGTGCTAAGGGAGGTGGTTTGATGCTGAGATTTTGGTTGGAGCATCCGTCAATTGGACTTCAAGATTTGAGTGAGATATCAGGTTAAGCATCTAGGATCATTAACATTGCAGGGATTCAGGAAGTGTTTAGCTGGTCTTCAGGGGTTGTGCAGTCTTTTGAGTTGGCTAGTGAGGGATCATTAGAAAGAATAAGCGCTGGTTGTCAGCGGATCGATCGTTGGGAAGTAAGAAGGATTGGGAATTGTTCAAATCTCGTGTGTTGTGAGAATTTAGTTGAATCAAAGTGGGGGAGAATCATCTAGGGATAGAGCTGGCAAAAATCGACCCAACCCGCCAACCCAACCCGAACCCAACCCAAAATTAGCGGGTTAGGTTGAGATTTTCAACCCATTTAAGTTAAATGGGTCAACCCGTCTAACCCATTTAGTTAAATAGGTTGGGTTGGGTAAAAGTTATCAACCTGTTTTCAACCCACCAACGCATTTAACTTTAGTATATGCTTAATTTAATATTTATTTGAATATTATCATGTATTAATCGAAGTATTAATTTATAAATTAAAATGTTGTATTATTAGTTGTGTTTTTAAATCGAATGACTCCTCCCGGTAGTTCTCCATAAAAAATTATTTTTACTATAGTGAATTTTATAAATTTTTGTGCAGGTAATGTTAGGTTTTCAATGTTGGAATGAAGCAATCAAGCCTCTTGTTTCCATGTACTAATATTGGTTGTGATCTTGCATGCTATAGTCATTTCATTTTTTTCTATTTATGGTCGTAATGTTCAAGATAATGTTTAAAATATACTTGAAAAAATAGTGGCATGCTTGGAATTATACAGGTAGATAGGTTTGTTGATGTGTATTTTGATGATATGCAAGAGGGTATGGTTTGAAATATAAATGGCAGTAATAGAAAACAACATGGCTACTTCTTGATTTCAAGTTGAAATACATTGGCAAATTGGAAAACAATTCTTCCGCGACACAACTTCCATTTGGTCTTCATATAATGTTATTGAAATTTCTTTGTAGTAACAAAAAAAAAATTGTTTTAGGGATTCTAATATACTAATTCATGTTCATGGAGGAACTGGTTACAGGTAATAGTTAAATCTCATTCTAAACATGGGATATTTGTATTTAGTTCCAATGTAAAATTATTGCAATTTACTTTCAAGAAAATCATCTTCCGACAATGGTCAAGGAAATACCCTAATTACTCTTCGGCTATGATATATGACCAACACTGGGCCTTGCTTAGCACGTGCCTCCGACGTTCCTAGTATATATATACAATATGTATATAGTTTAACGTAATACAACTTTCCAATATGTAAATATATATATCAACGAATTTTAAATTGATATTATAACGGAAAGTGAAGTATTACCCAATATATAATATATTTATTTACAACCAGTCTAAATTTGATAATCGATAATAAAAAGTTTCCAATCGATTATTATAAAAAAACGGGTGTAACATAAAATTATTGGCTTACTACTTGTGTTCACCCTTAAATGTATTTAGATCAAATACATCTTTAACATACATAGTTATTTTATCGCTCTTCGTTAATTTTATAAATAAATTTATACAAATATTATATACTCGTAATATTTGTCCATATAACACTATATAATAAATAAGTATTTATATAATTTGTAACGCATACGAAGAACGTTTATCGTATTTGAGGATTTTAGTTGTTCGATACAAAAAATATTTATTATTATTATTACCCCTTAAAGTCTAACCCTAACTCAGGGGTGTTACATGGATTATTGGATTCGGTTTGGAACTCAATTGTTAATTGTGTGTTATTTGTTTAATAGCGCGGGGATTCTAGCGGATCAACAGTAAGAGATTTGTTATGGGTTCAACTGTCGAGGTGGGTCTCCTCACTATATTATGGGTCGATGGCACCAATGCCGGCCCATTTGGTTTATGTATATTAGGAAGACCAGGGGGTGACCCTTGGTATTTGTATGAAAGACCAAGAGATGGCTCTTGGAAATCTGTATGCAAGGCCCGAGTTTGGACTTTGGAAGTTAATTAGATAAGTAGTTGTAGATTGTATGTTAGTTGTCTTTGTGAAGCTTGCATGGAAGACCAAGAGGTGGCTCTTGTCACTTGTCTGTAAGACCCAAAGTTTTGGACCCCGAATTGGCAAGGAAAGGCCATGATACGGCTCGTAACATAATGACAAGACTATGGTTGGCACATAACACCTCTTATTGTATGCATGATATGTATAGTATGTGGTATTTTGAGGAACTAACCAATCTTTGTGCTTACTGTTTGTGGTTTATTGTTTCAAGTACTTCCGGTTCAAAAGTGAAGTATCCGGCTTGATCGCAACGTATTTTGAGGAACTCACCAATCTAAGATGCTCCTCATGCTGCTCCCTAGTCTTGGATCAGACCAAAATGTCATCAATGAAAACAATAACCGACCGTTCGAGCATCGGCATGCATACTCAGTTCATCAAATCCATGAACGTTGCAGGTGCGTTGGTGAGCCCAAACGGAATCACCACGAACTCGTAATGACCATAACGAGTTCAGAACGCTTTCTTCTCCACATCCTCCTTCTGGACTCTCATCTAGTGGTAACCCGACCTCAATTCAATCTTGGAGAACCAAGATGCACCTTGTAGCTAATCAAAGAGGTCATCAATCCTAGGGCGTGGGTAACGATTCTTTACTGTCAGCTTATTCAACTCTGAATAATCTATGCACATACGATGGGACCCATCATTCTTCTACACAAACAAAATCGGTACTTCCTAGGGTGAATTGCTCGGTCTGATAAACTGCTTGCCCAACAACTCCTGAAGCTGAGAGGATAACTCATGCATCTTTGGTGGTGCAAGGCGATATGGCGCCTGAGCAAAAGTTAAAGTACAATGCTAAAAATGGGATGATTTTAAAAAACTCAATGTAAAATGGAAAGTTTTTGAAAGTAGAATGCTTTAATTGTAAGATATTTCAAAGTAAAATACATAAATAAGAAAAAAAGAAGTTTGATGTTTCAATAATGATGTTACCGAAAGAAAAGTTAAAGATAAATGCTAAAAATGGGATAATTTATGAAAATTAAATGTAAAGGGAAGTTTTTTCAAAGTAAAATACATATATGAGATATGAGAAGTTTTGAGATAAAATCTCTAAAGATCGAAAGATTCAAACAGGTAATAGAAAACAAGAACACAAGAATGGATCAAAATATGCTTAATGATTCAAAGTCACGCCTCAGAAGAACTCGATGAAGAATTGCTATCATAGAGGCATGTAGGGTTACAAGGCTATTTCCAAGATTCCAAAAACACGGTGTATGCATGCACCTTAAATACTATAACCCTAATAATTAAAGACGGGTGGACAAACCCAAGTCCATTTACATAAATGGACTATTTAATAAAACACAATAACACAACACTAATTTCCCAACAATCTCCCCCTTTGCGTCAATTGAGGCGAGAGTCCATCAACGCTAAGTTCGCTTCTGTATATCAAAGACTTTCGGAATAATGTTCAGCAGAACCATGCGAACATGGATATACCATTGAATCATATCCGAGAAGCACTTCTTGTATCCCTTTATATTGCCCTTGTATCTGTTGACAAGGTCCAAAACGTATTCAAGAGACAAAGTGGTGTATAAGTGTTTGTCTTCCAAAAAGAAACAATTTTTTTGAAAGTATGCATCATTTCGTTCCTGCAGTTGAAAGGCCACGCACCATCCGTTCTTATGTATCTTCTCAAGCTTCACCTTGTCAAAACTATTAGGGTTATCATTGGGAAGAATACTCGGTTTCCTTCGCAACACAACATCTATTTTAGCATCCATCTGCCCAACCTCATAAATGTAAGAAATTATCATATGTTTGAGGTGAGCAATGATAGGTTCATACTTCTGACCATCCCTCAACAAATAATAGTAAAGCACGATCCAATCATATGGGTTAAGGCATGACAGATCAGCAAGAGTGAATTCGCAGACCTGACTGGATGAACCTCTCGCAACCTTAAACTTTGCATTTAGGAAGCTATCAGTTTCGATTAGACCAGTGACCTTCATTGCCGTAATCTTGCTCGCACTCTACGTCGCATATTGTTGCTTCATATGCTTGAGGTAGAAGGAGAAGAGTAAGTGATCAACATCACTATCTGTCATATGGGCATTCAACACTTTCACAAAGCTGCGAAACTTAAAAGCTTTTGGAGTAATTGGAAGGTCCAGTTGCGAGTGTTGAGAATTTTGAAGATCAAACGACATAACCAGTTCCAACCAATACTGACTTGGCATATCAACAACTTCATTCAACATTCGCTTCAGCATCCACGCTGGAAACAAGTTGGGGGCTCATATAGAGCCCAAGGCTTGTGGAATCCTAGGAACCTACAGGCAGGAGGATCCTATTGTTAGTTCTTGTCATTTGGGATCGGAGGTGAATAATGCACCATGTCTTCAGAAGGGTCAACCACAAGAATGGATTGTCGCGGAAGTTTCGCAAGCCCTATGCGAGGAGTTACCTGACATCATTGGGCGTGTCACTGATATAGTGGTCACTAGGTTCGAGGAGCGAGCCTAAGTTACTCAGGTGGTTGATGGGGTGGTTGAGGTAACCTAGGAGCAAAAGATTAGTTTAGATGGGCAATTGGGAAAGAGGAAGCGGACTTCCGGTCTGGCTCGGCAATCTGAGTAGTTGGTCGCTACCATTGCTGGTGTCAGAGGCCTGAGGGGTCACGGTGGTTACACAAAGGGTGAAGGGGTGCACAGGGATGAGTGCAACAGGTATAAGTATGGCAGGTGCGGGTGGAAGGGTCACAATCGTCAAGAAGGCACAGTGGAAGTAGAGTTATGTCATGGCTGTCATCAACCTAGTCATATCAGGGCGAGTTACCCATGCTTAGTGGTTGGGGCAACCTAAGTTTCATCGTAGGTACTTCAGCAAAAAGAGGCATTCGGGGTTTCTCCAGGCGACAGTGCGGGTATGTATGTTTTGCTTTCTTTCAGTTTTATCTACATTTTGTTGATTGGAATCTTGCATCAGTTTGGGTAAGTGTATCTATGGTTTATTTCTCTACTTATGTTTGAGTTATATCTTCAAGAAATGTTATATGCCATTTGCATACCATGAATCGTTAGTGGTTTTGTAAAGGGTTGTTTCTCTTATAGCAGGTTGAGACTATTCTATGTTATCTCGATGGTAGTCGGAATCAGTTGGGGGCATTGTCTGGAAGGTTTATGGGCATGATTCAGCGGGATAGTTGTATACTATCGCCATGATCTAGTGGTTTTAGCAATTATGCTTGGATTGGTTTTTGGAGGTGCTAAGGGAGGTGGTGTGTTGCTGAGATTTTGGTTGGAGCATCCGTCAATTGGACTTCAAGATTTGAGTGAGATATCAGGTTAAGCATCTAGGATCATTAGCGTTGCAGGGATTCAGGAAGTGTTTAGCTGGTCTTCAGGGGTTGTGCAGTCTTTTGAGTTGGCTAGTGAGGGATCATTAGAAAGAATAAGCGCTGGTTGTCAGCGGATCGATCGTTGGGAAGTGAGAAGGATTGGGAATTGTTCAAATCTCGTGTGTTGTGAGAATTTAGTTGAATCAAAGTGGGGGAGAATCATCTAGGGATAGAGCTGGCAAAAATCGACCCAACCCGCCAACCCAACCCGAACCCAACCCAAAATTAGCGGGTTAGGTTGAGATTTTCAACCCATTTAAGTTAAATGGGTCAACCCGTCTAACCCATTTAATTAAATAGGTTGGGTTGGGTAAAAGTTATCAACCGTTTTCAACCCACCAACCCATTTAACTTTAGAATATGCTTAATTTAATATTTATTTGAATATTATCATGTATTAATCAAAGTATTAATTTATAAATTAAAATGTTGTATTATTAGTTGTGTTTTTAAAAAAATGTAATCTTAATTCTCATCTTTTTTTCTTATCCCCAAAATACAAGCCACTCTCCAAAATCCCTTTGAAATTAAATATTTTTTATGTTATTTGATCAATTAATTTGTAAATTGTGATTGTGTTTTTGTTGTACTTTGAAATTTTATTTATGTTTGAAACTGATTTATATAGTATAATCTTTAGTTAATGTATTTAATTTTTTGCTTTTAAATAAGTAACCCTAAGTTTAACTCATTTATTTAATAGGTTGGATCGAGAACTACATAAATGGGTCAACCCGGTGGCAACCCATTTATCTATAATGTTGGGTTGGATTGGAGATATCAACCCATTTAAATATACAGGTTGGGTTGGGTTGATATTTTCAACCTATTTAATAAATGGGTTGACCCCGAAGCCAACCCAGGTCGATGCATCGTCCGCTCTATTTAGGGATTCAGGAGCAAAAGTGGTTCTGAATCTAGTATGAGTTTTGCATCCCCGTCAGGGAGGAACGCAACACAAGTCGCTATTTGGATTGAGGATTGTATGAGTTGGAAGTTCGTGAAACTCACCAAACATTGAGGTCGCGTTCTCATGGTGCTAGATAGAAGGCTTTGGGGAACCTAGTTGGGGTTCCAAGTGTGGCTCAAGTCCAGTGTTAGGCGTGTCAAACCCAACAAATGATAGGGGTACAATAGACTCCAAATACACTGCATTAATGCACTAAAAAGTAGTACAAGGCAAGCAGGGTCGAACCATAGAGACACAGGATAAAAGTCTATACCTCTTTGCGCAAGGTACTTTGGTCACACAGGGGGGTTTTGGTTGCGAAAGTCAAATAATGAAAATAACAATCAACTTTGGAACCTGCAGAAGATGAAATAGATTTGTAAACAAGTTGTAAAAGTGCTTCTAGTTATAGTTCTCAATGTTGTCATTTAACATGATTGTGACTTGATGTAATTTGTGATTACTATTCTAAGTTGGTACTGAAAGGTATTAACACTCTCTAATACCTCTTGCTTGCACAATTATCTAACCAAAACACGCTCTTTGACTAGACCTAGCTTTACTAATTCAACTTAAACACACTCTTAGATTGTATTGAAAAACTGCATTAAGTTTTGTACAAGCTTCCCAATAATGTTCATTTCTTCTCATATGCGCGGAAGTGTGAAAACATGTGATATATGTTTTACAATAAGAAAACTTATTGCTTGTTACCAATTATTAACGCAATAGAACGATTAGGTGCCCTAAAAGTTAATTAACTGCACAAAAATTCAATTCATAAAAGTGGCCAATCAAATACAAATCAAATTCAAGGGTTCTAGTTTAAACAAAAACATAATCACTAGAATAGAATCACAAATCAAACATCAAATCATATGCATCAAGTCAAGCAATGAACATGTTTTGAACAAGAACTAGAAACTAGGGTTTCTTAGCCACACATGGATAAGAACAAATCAAACAAGAATAAAGATGGAATTGGAATGTTTAATGCTTACAAAAATGAAATCAAAGGTGTTTGAAATGATTAGGTCTTCTCAAAAGCTCCTAGAATTCTCCCAAAATCGCCCAAGATCGCCCCTAGTTGCTCCAGAAACCGTCCCATGCAAAAAATGACGTCTCCTCCTGTTTTAATTAATGTTCACGTGCATGCCATGAGGCCATGCGTTTTTGGCATGGCCATGCCTTTTTCCCATGTGTTTTTGGCATGGCCATTTGTCTTGACCATGTGTTTTTGGCATGACCCATGCTTTTTGCTAAAACACAAATAAGTCTTCACTGTTGGCTCCATCTTCGGTCAAACTTCACCACGAGTTATGTTGCTCAACTATGAGATGATAAAGGACAAACACGACTTGTGTCGGTGTGACAAGAACCGCATTTCAAATGTAGTTCTTTACTATGATGACAATGCAACAATGACTCAGGTTATGTCTTCATGTTTTCTGCCATGGAATGACCGGTTCATATTCTCTTCACGCTCCAAAGCTCCATGCATCCAAGTTCCATCCTCCATGCTCCAAGCTCCATGCTCCATAATGCCTGCAAATTAAATCAAAAATGGTGAAGTACCAGGCATTCTTAATGAAATATGCAATTGCCCAAATAATTAACCAAATGCAAGAATTATGAAGTAGAATGTAATGAAATGATAGAAATAACATGCAAAATAGGTCCATAAAATGCACCTATCATTCAGCTTGGGCGTTCAGTCGAGTGTGTGCTCCACTCTGGGTGCGTTCGATTTGATAGATTAGGGTAAGGTGGTAGGCTGCAGTTATGATTAGTATAGAAGTGTTGTAAGACTGCAGGGTGATCTGTAGCATTCACTAGTGGTCAATTGGTGAAGAAGTGTTGTAAGACCGTGGGGTGACCCATAGCATTTACTAGTGGTCAGTTGGTGTAGAAGTGTTGTAAGACTGCGGGGTGGCCCGTAGCATTCAGTAGTGGTCAGTTGGTGTGGGAGTGTTGTAAGAGTGTGGGGTGGCCCGTAGCATTCACTAGTCCTTGTTCAGCGGTGAGATTATGGCAAACCTGTGTTTTGCTCGTGGTTTTCTTCGGATGGTTTAGGCCAGGATGAGTCAGTTCGCAAGGTTGTAGGAGGGCCACAATATGTTTGGAATCCGGTTATGCTAGGTCGTGGGAGAACGGGGTATGAGGAAAGAATACAGTTGGTCCTGCAGCGTTTAGTTTAGCATCAGGTTAGTGTCGAGATGGTTTGGATAGTTAGTGCCTGTGAGGCTTTCTTTCGGAAGTCACGAGGGGCGACTGTGTGGGACTCTTTTTGCTCAACAACCGGGATGAAACCCGATATTTCAGATGATTGGCTGACGAATTGGGACCAGGGAGGTCTCGGTGGATTTTGGAAAGAAGCCGGGAGGCAACATGCTGTTTCTGGCAGTTTTAGGGTTTCAGGAAGTATCGGTGTTTCGGGCGGTATTAGTGATTTGGGTCTCGTGTGTGTGTGGAGTAACTGGTGGATTGGGAAATGCTAAGTCACTCACAATGGGATTAAATAATCTCAGAGTAATTGATTTGAACCTGTTGCACAACTCTTGTCTGAGTTTAACCGTTGAAGGTTGAATCTTCTACTCGGAGGATTATCTAAGCCTTCTAGCGAGTATAAGTGTTCTGTAGCTGTTTATGGTCAGTTACTTTGTTTCCCTTTGAAGGGGTAATGTGATCGGGGGTTGGAAGCATTTGTTTGTTATGAAACTCTATAAGGTTAGCACAATGGCGGTTCGACGTGGGAGGTCTGACAGTGAGTCAGACCATTGAGACTTAGTTTTTGGATTTCAGGTGAGATAGGATGGGTTTTATTTAAGAGATTGAGAATTCGTTCTTCATCGGGCTTGAAGAACTATTCTAAGGGAGGTTTCAGTAAATTTGGATAGGTCGTGGTATGTTCAGAATTGGAAGTGTTATGTTTGGTTGGTTATTCGTTAAGAGTTGGTCATGAAGTTGTTTCAACATGAGTGGTATGCCAGGGAGTTAGACCATTATAGATTCTAGTCTCAAAAATGTAGAAGTGTTTGTAGGGGCTGAAGGTTTGGATGTCGTCCTCGGGATAGAAGTTTCTATTTTGGGTTCAGTTCCCTTGGGAAGATTATTTTGTGCGTAAATTTTTTGTTTATAATCTCTGTTACCGCGAGGGTAACGCGTGTCAACAAATAGGTCAGTGTTCTATGGGTCCAAATTTGTCGATAAAGATTCTTTTTAAACATTCAAAAGCAAATCATCCTAAAGTTGTTATTACCGCCCACAAAAACGTTTCAGTATGCCATTTTTTTATTATCTAAGGTTGGAGTCTCGAATTACGGTCTTTGGGTCCCCTAGTTATGACAACTGATTCTACACTTCCGGTAACTATCCGGTCGCTTCAGTATTTTTTTTTTCATTTTGAATTTTTTTTTGTTTTCCCACTTCATCGAGCTATCATATGTAAAGATTGTCCTCATCTCGTTTTTTTTTGGTATGCTTTGAAATGAATGCATGAAAAAAATGAAAATAAGTAAAATAAAATCTTTTTGGATTTTTTTGTATGCTTTGAAATGAATGCATGAAAAAATGAAAATAAGAAAAATAAAATCTTTTTGGATTTTTTTTGATGAAATGCATGTGGAAACTAGAACCTAACGTACAAAGACCCCTCCCCAAGCTTAAGAGTAAGCATCGTCCTCGATGCTCGGAGAGGGTAGGGCAACCTACTAGTTACGGGGGGCCCAACACTGCATGAACAGCATAGCTTGTTTTACCGTTTGTGTCAATTGCTGAACAGAGGTGTTGGTTGCAGACAAACTGCGGGGATGTCGGCAACAGCTTGATCAAGGTGATCAAAACGCCTCATGTATGTGTCATGGTACTGAGTCACCCGCCGGGTGTATAAATAATGTCCCGTCTTTACTGGGGCAACAGACGTGGATCCCCTTGCATTGGGAGCAGTGGAGTGAGCGGGAGGAATAGGGATGTTGTCTTCGTGGTCGACGACTGGTCGCTCAAGAGCTCTCGGGATAGGAACGGGAGCGCGTGGAATGGAATATGCAGAGATATTCTTTGGTAGACACCACCGAGTCTGAGTGATGTCTTGCTGGAGCTGGAGGGAACTGAAATCCCCAGCAGGAACTTGAAAATGTGGCTCACCTTGTACCAACCATGTGATACTAGCATCACCTTCTCTATGGAAGAAAGATGAGGCTACAAGGACATTAGATGTAATGGTATTAGAACCTTGTGTGATTTTCTCGAGATCCGAGCGCTTGCTCTCAAAAAGCTCGTCACAAGCAAGGCGGGTGGCAAGATAGGAGATAATCCCGCCACAAAGGATAGGGTCGGAATCACTGGTAGAGACCTTGAGAAGTTTGGAAGCAAGGAAGGTGCCAAAATGTGGTCTCTTCAAGCCGGTGACCATGCACCAAAGAATTTCTAACTCCATCTTACCGGCTCTGCTAACGTCTTCTTGGGGGAAGACAATGTTAGCAATAATTCGGAGAGCCACCCTTAAGACCGGATGGAAGATATGAGATGATTTGGCGGATCGAGCCTCATACACATCAAGTCCCGTGATTTCCTTCCAAAAAGATTTGGCTTGGGTTTTGAAAAGCTTATTTTTCTCTCGCATGTAGCCTAATTTGGGACCATAAGTATTGAATTTAGAAATACCAACAAACCCACTGAGATCGTCTAGACTCGGTAAGAATTGCAAACGCATGAGACGGAATGAGAGACATTTGACATTGTCACCGAATTCAAAAATTGTAAGAATTCAATGGTTGTGTTTTTATACGATTCCATTGGTGCTAAAGTGAGAAGTTTCTCCCAACCGATGTTGCTAAACAGTCTATGGACACCATCATAAACTCCTAGTTCTTGGAGAGTAGGAATATCTACAAACCGCTGCTGAGAATATCCGCGGTCCTTCAAGTGAAGGAATCGATCACGGTGCTCAAGACAATTGTGAATAATGGTGGTGACACCATATTTGGATTCCAATTGTTCTTTTGGCTTTGGATTTTTGCGTTTTGACATGATGACAAACCGGATTTATGACTGACAGGTGATGACCAAAAACTAGAACACAACTAGACAAGCACGAATGAACAATTATATGAAGCACAAGAATGGATTCACAATAAATTCTAACTAAACAAACTTAAAATCAATGCGAAAAATTTGAGATATGGAAGGAATGTACCGTTCAAACGCTTGAATTTGTGGTGTTTTGCTTGAATTGTTCACTTCATCTTCAACCTCTAGAAAGCTTGAACTCTTCAATGGTGGAATGCCCAATTGGAGCTGAAAGCTACCAATCTTCCTTCCAAAAGCACCTCCCCAAGCTTATTCTTCAAACCCTATGCAAGAATCTTGAAACCAAATACAAGAATCAATTCAAACTTTACAAATCAAAAACTAGGGTTTATGAAGAAAAGTTCAATTTTTACCCATGAATGATGAATTCGACCTAGATGATGAATGAAGTGAAGTTAGGAACCCATAATAACATACCTTTGTGCTTCGTGCCTCAACCTTGGATTAATTGAAGAAAAATTCGAACCCTAGACTAGGGTTTGTGGTATTGGCAACTAAGGGTAGAGAAGGGAGAAGAAAACAAAAAAGGCACGATCGTGAGGGATAGGGAAAGAGATAAATAAAAAACCCATGGTCCTTCTTTTTCCTTTGCGTGAGTTGCGTCAAGCTTCGATCAACACTGGTGCCGTGAGTTTGTGTTTTCGATCGCGACCCAACGAGAAAGAGAAGAGGAGGGTGTGCGATTAGGGGATGTGCGTTTTTTTATGATTAATGGGACTAAGGACCAATATGCACAAACCATGTGTTTTTGAACCATGGCCATGAGTTTTTCTAAGTTGTGTCACAAAACGCACGGTCCAACTAAGGTCGTGCGTTTAGCCCGTGCGATTTTGATTAGGTCCGTGCGTTTTTGCCTGCTTCATTGCGATCCTTGATGACGCGCACGGTCTAAGGCTTAGGCCGTACGTTTTGGACATTACCGGTGCTTTTTCAAGTTTTGCCCGTGCCAAATTTTTTTTTCTTAAAAACCTAGAAGTGGCCGCACGGACAAAAAAATATGACCATGCGTTTTAGCATGAGCCCGTGTGTTTTTGGCCTACTCCGTGTGTTTTCTTTATGTTAACATCAAATTCACGATTTTTTTTTCAAACCCAAATTTTCTTTGACCATTAGATAGGAAAGTTATTTGTACGGAACCCTCAAAACGACTTAAAAACATTTCAAAACGAAAGAGATAAAGTAAAATAGAGAAAATTGGAAAGAAATACTCCCGAGTTGCCTCTCGGTTAGCCGCCCTTGTTTCAGGTCTTTGGCTCGACTTTTCCCTTTAGATTCATTCAATTTAGTCTGGGCGTTCCAAGCAATCAACCTCCATGTCTTTCTCTCGGAAACCTTCATAGAAGACCTTTAACCTGTGACCATTAACTTTGAATACTATTCCAGTTTTGTTACTCTTAATCTCAACTGCACCATGATCAAATATATTAGTAACAGTGAACGTTCCCACACACCGGGACCGTAACTTACTGGAAAACCATTTAAGTTGAGTGTCATAGAGTAATACCTTTTGACCAATCTCAAAGGTCTTACGGGAGAGGTAATTATCATGGAATGCTTTGGTCTTGTCTTTGTAGATGTGTGAACTCTCGAATGCTTCATATCTTATCCCCTCCAACTCTTGGATCTCTAACTTTCGATGAACACCCGCTTCATCAATCTTCATGTTTAGCTTTTTGACAGCCCAGAAATCTTTGTGTTCTAGTTCAATAGGGAGGTGACAACCTTTGCTAAACACAAGTCTATAGGGTGACATCCCACTTGGAGTTTTATATGTAGTTCGGTATGCCCAAAGAGCATCTTCTAATCTCAAACTCCATTCTGTGCGGTTTGTGTTCACTGTCTTCTCATGTATGGACTTGATTTCTCTGTTTGACACTTCAGCTTGTCCATTTGTTTGCGGGTGATAAGCTGTGGACACCCGATGTTGGACTCCATACTTCTTGAGAATTGGTCCAAGAGTTTTGTTGCAGAAGTGTGTGCCTCTATCACTGATCAAGCCTTTTGGAGTTCCAAACATACATAAAATGTTAGCCTTGACAAAATCTACAACAACTTTAGCATCATCAGTTCTTGTTGCTTTTGCCTCTACCCATTTGGAAACATAGTCAACACTCAAAAGGATGTATAAATTCCCAAAGGATGAAGGAAAAGGACCCATAAAATCAATACCCCATATATCGAATATTTCACAAACCAATATGGGGGTCAAGGGCATTTGATTTCGGGAGCTCAAAGAATCTATCATTTGACATCTCTCACAACTTTTACAAAAAGTGTAAGAGTCATGAAAGAGTCGAGGCCAATAAAATCCACAGTCTAAAAAATTTTCCTGGCAGTTCTTTGAGGACCAAAATGCCCTCCGCAAGCATAACTATGATGAAAGTTGAGGATAAATTGTACCTCATGTTCTTCAACACATCTTCTTATTACCTGATTTGCACAATGTTTCCAAAGGTACGGCCCATCCCAAATGTACCTTCTTGCATCTTTCTTGATCTTATCTCTCTGTGACCTCTTGAGATCAGGTGGGAACTTTATCTTTGATCTAAATATCGAACTCTTGTAAAAGTTGCATCCACTGTATTAACCTCGGCTTCAAATCTTTCTTTGTAAGTAAGTGCTTTATGGTTGCATGGTCTGAATATATGATCACTTTAGTTCCAAGTAGGTATTGTCGGAACTTCTCTGGTGCAAACACAATAGCAAGCAACTCTTTTTCTGTTGTGGTGTAGTTTCTTTGTGCACTATCAAGGGTCTTTGATACATAGTAGATGACATGATGTGCTCGATCCACATTTTGATACCGCCCCTACATCCGTGTTGCTCGCATCACACATAATCTCAAATGGGAGCTCCCAATTAGGTGGTAGGATTATTGGAGCAGAGGTGAGTAAATCCTTCAAACGATCAAAGGCATCCTTGCATGGCTGAGTAAACTCAAATTCAACATCTTTTTGGAGTAGTTGACACATCAACACTATAATCTTTGAAAAATATTTGATGAACCGCCGATAGAAACCAGCATGGCCAAGAAACGAACGAACTTCGCGAACATTTGTCGGGTAAGGAAGACTCTTGATAACATCTATCATGGCTTTGTCAACTTCCAAGCCTTTTTGGGACACAATATGACCTAAACTTAATCCTTTGTGCACCATGAAATGACATTTTTCATAGTTAAGCACAAGGTCTGTGTCAATGCACCTTTGCAAAAAAAAAAATTAAATTGCTTAAACATTCATCAAAGGAGTTCCATAGACTGTGAAATCATCCATGAAAACTTCAATGATGTTTTTAACATATTCATAAAAAATGCTCACCATGCATCTCTGAAATGTTGCGGGTGCATTGCATAGACCAAAAGGGATACGCCTATAAGAAAATGTGTCAAAGGGACAAGTGAAGGTGGTTTTCTCTTGGTCTTCCGGGGCTACCGGAATTTGATGAAAACCCGAGAAACCATCCAAGCAACAGTAATGAGATTTACCCGCCAATCTTTCTAACATTTGGTCAATAAATGGCAAGGGTGGATTCAATCTTCTTTGTGCCTCTCGGGTTGGTTTGAAGTCTTCCTCCATGAAATCTTATGCATGCACAAAGAAGGGCTCAACCCTTTTATGTCAGCAATTGTCTACTCAATAGCTTTCTTATACTTTTTCAGCAAAGTCACCAACTCATCTACTTCTGGAATGGACAGCTTGTTGGAGATAATGACAGGCAAAGTCTTCTCTTCTCCGAGGTATGCATACTTCAAATGATCTGGAAGAGTCTTCAATTCTAGCTTAGGTGCCTGCACAACGGAAGGAAGAAGTTTTGTGTTAGAAATGAGTAATTTTACATTGCTATTATCATACCTCATTTTCTTCCTTTCTTCCATGAACTCCACAATTTCCAGCAACTCTTTATCTAACTTGAAATTTTCTACAATCTCTTTGACTAAATTGTTATCAGAATTCAAGCTCAAAACTAACTACAACAAATCATGGTTAGTCAACTCAAAACACTTTTCAGTCAAAGGTTGGATCATATCAACAAAATTTATACAATGAACATCACTTGGGTACCTCATTGCTTCATAGATATTGGAGTTGATGATCTCCCCATCGAATTCCATGGACAATGTACCATTATAGACATCAATTTTTGTTCTTGTTGTTTTTAAGAATGGTCTACCTAAAAGTATGGAACTCGAGGATGGATGGTCATCATCTCCCATATCAAGTACATAAAAATCTACAGGAAAGACAAGCTCATTAACTTGCACTAAAACATCCTCTAATACACCTTTTGGATGTACTATAGAATGATCTGCAAGTTGGATAATCACCCCAGTTTTTGTTAAAGTGCCTATGCCAATAGATTTATAGACAGAATATGGTAAAACATTAATTGAAGCTCCTAAATCTAGCATAACATGGGGGACATAAAGGTTTCCCAATTTGCAAGGAACGGTGAAAACACCCGGATCCTTGCACTTTGGGGGCATTCTTTTCTGCAAAACTGTAGAAACATTTTCACTTACTTTCACTGTCTCGTTACCTCGCAGCTTCTTTTTAGATGTGAGAAGTTCCTTAAGGAACTTAGCATATCTAGGTACCTGTTTGATGGCATCCAAAAGAGGGATGTTGACTTCAACTTTCCGGAACATTGCCATGATTTCACTATTTTCTCTCTCTTTTTTGTTGTTGCTCAATCTTGATGGAAAAGGTGGTGGGGTGATATTTGCTTATTTCTCTTCCTGCTTCTTTTTCTCCAATATTTTTTCTTTCTTTTCATCCTTCTTTGGTGGTTCTTCTATCACCAACTCCTCTTCTTCTTCTTCTTCTTCGGGCCATCATATTTCTTTCTACTCCTCAAGCTAATTGTAAAATCATTGTGCTTTGGGTTCTTTTCAGTTTGAGGAGGTAGCTTTCCTTGATTCTCCATTTTGCTCAATGATTGAGCAAGTTGTGCCATTTGGTGCTCAATATTCTTGATGCTTGCCTTGGTTTCTTGCTAAAAACTTTGAGCGTTAGTGGCAAGGCTTTTGACTATGTCTTCTAAGGACATTCTTGAGGACCCGTCTTGTTGAGGAGGAGGTTGTGGTTGCCTCGGTTAGTAATTTTGTTATGGGAATGGAGGTCTTGCTTGGTAATTGGGTGGTGGTATTTGTTGATAGCCTATGTTTTGATTGTTGTTCCACCCTTGATTGCCTCGGGGCTGATCATAAGTTCTTTGATTGTGCCCAGAATAGCCTCCCGTAGCATTTGCTTCTTCATATTCTTCTTCTTGCAATCAAGGACACATATCAGTCGGGTGTCCCACTTGAGTGCAAATGCCACAAGGACGGGGTGTGGATTACACACCTTTGTCCTTAGCAAGCATCATTACCACCTTATTCAACTCGGATAGTTGAGCTTCAATTTGAGGAGTGTGCACCTCTTTTACACCTCGGGGTGCATTCGTGTACCAATTTTCATCTTGACTAGTATGCTTTGAATCCTCTGCCATGTTTTTTATAAGATCCCGAATCTCAGTTGGGGTCTTGTCAGACAAGGATCCTCCACTTGAATCATTAAGAAGTCTTCTTTCCCAAGGAGTCATGCCTTCAATGAAGTATTAGAGGATTTGATACTCACTAATACCATGCTTTGGGCAACAGGCACAAAGCTTTTTGAACCTCTCCCAATATGTATGAAAGGCTTCTCTCTTGTGTTGTTTGATCCCAATTATCTCCCTTCTTAAGGCTGATGATTTCATTTATGGGAAGTATTTGTCTAAGAAGAGGCGTTCAAGATATACCCGTGTGTTGACTATCCCCGGTGGAAGGTCATAAAGCCAATCTTTTGCTAAGTCTTGCACTACAAAGGGGAATGCCCTAAGCTTGATTTGGTCCTCCGTGACATTGTGTGGTTTCATGCCAACACATACAACATGAAACTCTTTGAGGAACTTGTGGGGATCTTCGTTTTCTAAGCCTCCAAAGGTTGGGAGGAGGTGAATAAGACCGGATTTCAATTCAAGGTTTGTGGCTGCTGAATAGGTGATGCAAAGAGGTTGTTGAGTAACCTATTGCCTCGCCTATTGGCAAAGGGTTTGTTTGGGTGGTGGGTTTGGAGGTGGATTCCCTCCATGGTTATCTCCCATGGTATGAGTAATAGTTGAGGTTTTTGTGGGTGTAGTGTTTGGGATGTTATGAGTAGGTGAAGAGAGTGAGGTGGTATTTATGGGTGAGGATGGTTGAGATGATGATGAGGGGTTTTCTGTTTCAGTTTCTGACACACTTGAGAGGGGTATATCCTCCCAAATGTTGATGACCGGAGGGGTAGATGATGAAGAAGTTCCGAAAACTGGTTGCCTCTTACGAAGCTTTGCTTGCTTCCATAGCTTCTTTGCACTCTTCTCAATCTCCGAGTCAATTGGAAGTGGTGTACCTGTACGAAAAGATATAGGCATAAACAATTAGTAACACCTTATCCCCGGCAACAACACCAATTTGTTAGGTGTGTTAAACCCAACAAATGATAGGGGTACAATAGACTCCAAATACACTTCTTTAATGCACTAAAAATTAGTACAAGGCAAGCAGGGTCGAACCACAAAGACTTGGGATAATAGTTTATACCTCTTTGCGCAAGGTACATTGGTCACAAAGGGGGGGTTTTGTTTGCGAAAGCCAAATAATGAAAATAACAATCAACTTTGGAACGTGCAGAAGATGAAATAGATTTGTAAACAAGTTGTAAAATTGCTTCTAGTTCTAGTTCTCAATGTTGTCATTTAACATGATTGTGACTTGATTTAATTTGTGATTACTATTCTAAGTTGGTACTGAAAGGTATTAACACGCTCTAATACCTCTCGCTTGCACAATTATCTAACCAAAACACGCTCTTTGACTAGACCTAGCTTTACTAATTCAACCTAAACACGCTCTTAGATTGTATTGAAAAACCGCATTAAGTTTTGTATAAGCTTCCCAACAATGTTCATTTCTTCTCATATGCGCAAAAGTGTGAAAACATGTGATATATGTTTTACAATAAGAAAACTTATTGCTTGTTACCAATTATTAACGCAATAGAACGATTAGGTGCCCTAAAAGTTAATTAACTACACAAAAATTCAATTCATGAAAGTGGCCAATCAAATACAAATCAAATTCAAGGGTTCTAGTTTAAACAAAAACATAATCACTAGAATAGAATCACAAATCAAACATCAAATCATATGCTTCAAGTCAAGCAATCAACATGTTTTGAACAAGAACTAGAAACTAGGGTTTCTTAGCCACACATGGCTAAGAACAAATCAAACAAGAATAAAGATGGAATTGGAATGTTTAATGCTTACAAAAATGAAATCAAAGGTGTTTGCAATGATTAGGTCTTCTCAAAAGCTCCCAGATTCTCCCAAAATCGCCCAAGATCGCCCCTAGTTGCTCAAGAAACCGTCCCATGCAAAAAATGACATCTCCTCCTGTTTTAATTAATGTTCACGTGCATGCCATGAGGCCATGCGTTTTTGGCATGGCCATGCATTTTTCCCATGTGTTTTTGGCATGGCCATTTGTCTTGACCATGTGTTTTTGGCATAACCCATGCTTTTTGCTAAAACACAAATAAGTCTTCACTGTTGGCTCCATCTTCGGTCAAACTTCACCACGAGTTATGTTGCTCAACTATGAGATGATAAAGGACAAACACGACCTGTTTCGGTGTGACAAGTACCGCATTTCAAATGTAGTTCTTTACTATGATGACAATGCAACAATGACTCGGGTTATGTCTTCATGTTTTCTGCCATGGAATGACCGGTTCATATTCTCTTCATGATCCAAAGCTCCATGCCTCCAAGTTCCATCCTCCATGCTCCAAGCTCCATGCTCCATAATGCCTGCAAAATAAATCAAAAATGGTGAAGTACCAGACATTATTAATGAAATATGCAATTGCCCAAATAATTAACTAAATGCAAGAATTATGAAGTAGAATGTTATGTAATGACAAAAATAACATGCAAAATAGGTGCATAAAATGCACCTATCATTCAACTTGGGCGTTCGGTTGAGTGTGTGCTCCACTCTGGGTGCGTTCGATTTGATAGATTAGGGTAAGGTAGTGGGCTGCAATTTTGATTAGTGTAGAAGTGTTGTAAGATTGCGGGGTGATCTGTTGCATTCACTAGTGGTCAATTGGTGAAGAAGTGTTGTATGACTGTGGGGTGACCCATAGCATTTACTAGTGGTCAGTTGGTGTAGAAGTGTTGTAAGACTGCGGGGTGGCCCGTAGCATTCAGTAGTGGTTAGTTGGTGTGGGAGTGTTGTAAGAGTGTGGGGTGGCTCGTAGCATTCACCGGTCCTTGTTCAGCGGTGAGATTATCGCAAACCTGTGTTTTGCTCGTGGTTTTCTTCAGATGGTTTAGGCCAGGGTGAGTCAGTTCGCAAGGTTGTAGGAGGGCCACAATATGTTTGGAATCCGGTTATGGTAGGTCGTGGGAGACCGGGGTATGAGGAAAGAATACAGTTGGTCCTGCAGCATTTAGTTTAGCATCGGGTTAGTGTCGAGATAGTTTGGATAGTTAGTGCCTGTGAGGCTTTCTTTCGGAAGTCACGAGGGGCGACTGTGTGGGACTCTTTTTGCTCAGCAATCGGGATGAAACCCGATATTTCAGATGATTGGCTGACGAATTGGGACTAGGGAGGTCTCGGTGGATTTTGGAAAGAAGTCGGGAGGCAACATGCTGTTTCGGGTAGTTTCAGTGTTTCAGGCAGTATCGGTGTTTCGGGCGGTATTAGTGATTTGGGTCTCGTGTGTGTGTGGAATAACTGGTGGATTGGGAAATGCTAAGTCACTCGTAGTGGGATTAAATAATCTTAGAGTAATTGATTTGACCCTATTGCACAGCTCTTGTCTGAGTTTAACCGTTGCAGGAATGAATCTTCTACTCGAAGGCTTATCTGAACCTTCTATCGTATAAGTGTTATGTAGCTATTTATGGTCAGTGACTTTGTTTCCCTTTGAAGCGGTAATGTGATCGGGGGTTGGAAGCATTTGTTTGGTATGAAACTCTATAAGGCTGGCATGATGGCGGTTCGGCGTGGGAGGTCCGGCAGTGAGTCAGACCATTGAGACTTAGTGTAACAGCCGGAGTTTGGGTATGTAATTTTATTATTTTGAATTATTATTTTTCGGGGGAACTCGACGAGTTGGTGCCTTAAATCGTCGATTAGAGTCTTATCTGTTGACGCGGTTTTGCGACCGGACTCGACGAGTCGGTGCTAATTAGGAAAACCCTAATCCCCGGGTTTGGGAGCCTATTTAAAGACCTTTATGGCCTTCATTTGCGGCCACCATGTTCCAGAGAAACCCTAGAGAGAGTGAGGAAGGCTTGAGTGCAAAGGAGGGCTTATAATCTTCATTTTTAGGGTGATTTTACTAAAGGAAGAAGAGAGGATCTATCTAGAACGCGAAGGGAGCTTGGATTGGAGCTAATCTTCTTGAGATATTGTCTTTGGAGGTATAATTCTTTCCATTTCACGTTCATATGGTGGATTTCATAGTTTTAGGGTTTTTCCCTCATAATTTTATGAGATCAAGTGAGTATGAGGTCCCCTTGGTATGAATAACATCAGATCTGGACCATGAGAGGTCCCTAGAGCCATTATCTTCCAGCTTTTTGCAAGAAAATAAGAATTTGGAGACTAGGTTGCCATTTCTAGTGTTATTTCTCCATTTGAGGCTTTTTATGGGTTGCATGCACGTAAAGGTTACACCTTTACGTGACTTTTGAGTGTTTAAGGGTTAGATCTATGATTTGGTTAAGCAGATCTGACCTCAGGAGGTTGTTTAAGCGAGTCCATGGAGGAAACTCGCCGAGTCCATATATAGACTCGACGAGTCGGACCGGGTTGCCCCAGGGTCTGACTTCAGTGGTGACCTGGTGAGTTGGGGGGTTTGACTCAGTGAGTCGAGTGAGGCTTAGAAAGGGAAGAGTCTGTGGGGACGATGGGACTCGCCGATTCCTCGTATGCACTCGACGAGTCTAGTCAAAATGGACAGTTGAATTTTAGGGTTTGTCAACAAGTGGGCCTTTGGGCCTGTAGAGAGGTAGAATGGTTTTTTACCCTTCTAGGGATTTTTATGATAGAATATCCAATTTGGTGGAGAGACATTTATTTAGTGTAATTTATTATTGTGACTAGGCGGTGGCTAGGCTAGTATTTCTGAGTTCGAGATTTTACCAAGATTTTTGAGGTGAGTCTTCTCACTATACTTTACTTAGAGTGGTAATTAGAGTTATATGACAGAGTATCTTGTATGCTATTTATGTGATTGTGATGCACTACATAATTTCTATGTGATTTATGCTATGTATGTTCCAGAGTTTATAGAGTTAGAACCGGAAGGTTCACAGAGTTAGGACCAGAGGGTCCACAGAGTTATAGCCTCCAGTGGCTAATATGTGTTATATGTGGTATTTTGGGGAACTCACTAAGCATTTATGCTTACAGTGTTTTGTGTATGTGTTTCAGGTACCAGTGATGATCGCGAGAAGACGTCAGCATGATCTGTACATACTCGTGGAGTTTTGTTTATGTGATTCTAGGACATGTGTTTACTATGATGGTAGTGGATACATTATGTTTGATATTAATTTATGAATGAAAGTGTGTTTTAAAAATGAAAATTTTGTTTTGAAGAATCCGGTGTTACACTTAGTTTTTGGATTTCAGGTGAGATAGGATTGGTTTTATTTGAGAGATTGAAAATTCGTTCTTCATCGGGCTTGAAGAACTATTCTAAGGGAGGTTTTAGTAAATTTGGATAGGTCGTGGTATGTTCAAATTGGAAGTGTTATGTTTGGCCGGTTATTCGTTGAGAGTTGGGCATGGAGTTGTTTCAGCATGAGCGGTATGCCAGGGAGTTAGACCATTATATATTCTAGTCTCAGAAAGGTAAAAGTGTTTGCAGGGGCTGAAGGTTTGGATGTCGTCCTCGGGGTAGAAGTTTTGGTTTTGGTTTCCGTTCCCTTGGGAAGATTATTTTGTGCGTAAAATTTTTGTTTATAATCGTCAGGTTTGTCGTTTTGGTATGAGTGTTAATAAGGAGCGATTTCGAGGACGAAATCTAATTTAAGTGGGGTACGGTTGTAACACCCAGAATCTAGAAGGTTAATTATGGAATTATGCCAATGTCAAGTTGAATTCGGCGAGTTGAAGATGAAGAATCGTGAGGATTTAATGAGTCTACTAGACGAGTTGAGGAGCCTTAACTCGGAGAGTAGAGGTTGTTTTGGTCGCGAGGTTAATGAGATAACTCAGTGATTTGGAGGAGCCAACTCGACGAGTTGGGCGCTGTTTACGAAACCCTAATTTTGGGGTTTTGCACCCTATTTAAACACCTTAAGTTCCAGGTGTTGGCCTCATTTCCAACCTCCATAGCCCCTAATCCTAATCTCGAAACCCTATAGCCTCCTTGAGTGTTGTGAGCTCATTGTGGGTGTGTTTAAGGCTCATTGAAGGAGCTTTCAGATCTTGGTTCTCTGTTCCATTTTCAGCACATGTTGGGTATAAAGCTCTAACCTTGCTTAGTATTGGATTAGATCTCTTCTTGGGTTTATTTGTATGCTTTTAGCCATGGATGCGTGGTTGTTGAGGAAGTAGAAGTCCGAAGTGTTTATCCTTTCCAGATCTATGATCTTCATGAGCACTTAGATTTTTGGGCTGCTACAGATTCACATGTAATTTACATATGAATATCATGTAATTCACATATAAATCACAAGTGAATCACATATGAATTACATGTGATTCACATGTAATCACATGTAATTCACATATGAATTACATGCGATTCACATGTAACTAACATATGAACCTCATGTAATTGACATATAGATCACATATGAATTACATGCGATTCACTTGTAAATCACATGTAATTTACATATAAATCTCATGTAACTCACATATAAATCACAAGTGAATCACATATGAATTACATATGATTCACATGTAAATCACATGTAATTCACATAAGAATATCATTAATTTACATATAAATAACAAGTAAATCACATATGAATTACATGTGATTCACATGTAAATCACATATGAATTACCTATATATGCACACATGAATAGGGGAGAAAGTTAACGGAGGAAACCATAGATTTTTGCCTAACTTAAGTAATAATTTCTTGTTTTCGATTGATAACCTGTTTTACAATTATCAGTACATATAATTTTCTTTTATTTAAACATTATCTTTTGCTATGTCAATTCCATTCCATCCTATAATCATTGGAATTTGAACATTGGACTGAAAAAACTTGATTTGTTTAAGCTTTTGAGGCATGATTCAAACTTCGTTTCCAATTCCGATATTTTTTATTATTAGATATTTAGAATACACTATGTTATGTTGGTTTTGTTTATTATTTTAAAGAATTTAATTTGATGTTGTATTGTAGGAGGCATAGTAGCATTGGGAAAGTTTGATGCCCTGCACATATGCCATCACGAGCTTGCTATCCAAGTAGCAAAAGCAGGCATTCCATTCCTTATGTCATTTACTAGAATGGCTGAAGTTCTTGTTTGGGAACCTAGGTATATGATTTTACGCTTTTTTACACGAGAGCAAGTCCCCCTCCCATCTTTTTGTGAGTGTTCTTGCATTAATCAAAAAAAAAATATTTTTCTTGTCGATTTGGAAAAATTTGTGGAAATTATTGAAGAGGTGAAAAGTGATAAATTGAAGAACATATGAAATTCGTGACACGGAGAAATGATAACACTATGAATCTTTGTAACATTTTTTGTTTTTTATATTTTATTTTTATCGAATAAAATACTTATATTAATAGTGTTTATCGATTCGTAAATAAAAATAAGATTTTTTATGATTTACTTATGAGTATTATAATATAAGAAATATGTATATATGCAATTGAAAAAATATTGATATATGTACCTAAAACGTTGATTGTTTTGGTTAAAAATTTTATTTTTAAAAAAAAAATCATATTTTCTAAAAAAAACTTTGAAAAACCTGCATATTTTTTAAATTTGGAACATTTTTTTTTTTATTTTCGAAAATTTGATTTATTATTTTAACTTTTAGATATATTTATTAATATTTCCAATAACACAAAAAAAGAAACATTAAATGATATTGCTAAGATGACGACCATGCCCTTAATGAGTTAATTTTGATCTAACACTCCATCTTTAGTTCTCGGGTTCTTACGAAAACTATGAGTTCTCAACGGATCTCACCCATATATATATATATATATATATATATATATATATATATATATATATATATATATATATATATATATATATATATATACAAAAAAATAGAGATCTTGAGATTAAATCTTAGTCGCATATTTCTAATTTGTCGTTCTAGCACTTCGGCGTACTGGCGAGATGAGAGAGTTATAATCACAAATTATTATTCAGCGCTACCCACTTTTTCCCTCGCGAGCTTCCCACCGCCACAACAGCCAATGTCACCACCACCACAACCACATTTGCGACCAATCGACCTCACCATTGCCACCTTAGTCACCTATATCGCCAACACCACTACAACCACCTCTGTTAATGACATTAATTCTCAACATTATATATTTCTTAAAACGTTAAGTACATAATTTTAATCTTTGGATATATGAACATTCGGCTAGTATATTTTTATTTAGGGAAAAATTTTTCTTTATTCTTACAAACTTTAAATATTACTTCTGTGTCTTTAGAAAATTTCAAATTACATATATATCATTTTCTAATTATAAAATTCACATTTATATCCAAAATTAAAATTTAATTTGAATTATATCAATTTAAGTTTAAAATACTTATCTAAAATTCAAAATTCGATGTGAATTTACCAGAATACCCCTCTTAAGTTAAATACTAAATTAAAGATTAGGTATGATATATACTTCCTTCTTCCTTATCGTTTTTGTTGCGAGTCCTTTAATATCACTTTCCTTAGTCATTATAACCTACAAAACAAAGGAATGAACATGTTGATGGTTTTTCAATTTCTTTTTGTGTTCTATTGTGGCAAGGTCTCCAATTTCGTAAATGGCTTATGATGTAATATCTTGGATATTTCATGCGTACACAAATTAATTTATGCACTATCGGCGCCCAAGTTGGTTTAGTTTATGTTTGTACGTTGGAATACACATTGTTTAATCTTTGGTTGCTCATGGAATACTTCGTCAACGAGGCTGAGCGCCTGTTTTTTTTTTTTTTGGAAAAATTAGTTTATTTAATAAAAAATTAAGGCCATTTATAGAAGGTCATGACACCTGTGCTTATTGATCTGTGAGTATTGTGCATGAGGGTTTCTGTTACTAAGAAAAAACCAATTGATTTCAAAAACAGTTTGGGTGCGACGAGGAAAATGAAGGGAAGCGAATCAGTGTTTGTGTGGGCTAATTATCAATTTGTGAAGGGTATTTTGATAAATTCTTATAGGATTTTAAATTTTAGATATTTTTTTTAAAGTAAATTGATATAATCCAAATTAAATTGTGAGTTTGGATATAAATGTAATATTATAATCTAAAACGGATATATACATAATTTCAAAATTTATAAAGATATAAATGAAATTCTCCTTTTATGCGATATTGGACTTTCAAAGTCTTAACTTTTTATTTAACATAGAATAATCATTTTCCTTGCACCATAATGATTTAAAGATTCTTAACTTTTCAACTTTCGAACTAATATGTAATTATATTATTAAGTTACATATGTTATTAAATATAACACAGGATCATATTAATGGTATACTTTTGGAATTGTAAATATAATTTATTTAATTTGTAAATTTAAATATTTTAAATAGAAAACTAAAATAAGATATAAAAGAAATTAAAAAAATATACCCGATATAAAAATATTTAAAAAAGTTTAAATGTGAAACCTAAATAAACATGTCAAATTAAATAAAAAGATCCAAAAAATATTTGTTTAAAATAATTAATTTTATTTTTCAAATAAGTGACAATGAGCGTTGTGTTTCATGGCATGATTCAGTGACGGACAAATGTTATATTAGTTCATCAAACTTTTCGTGTTTGTTTTAAAAGGTCCCCAAACTTTTTTTTGCACATTAAAGAAAATATACTTTTTTTACCGTTTAATTACATCCCTTTACCGAATGTAAAAGGTTTATCCTCTGTTTTTGTGACATGGACATCACCGTGGAATATTACTGTTGAAATCTTGGTCCCCAAGAATTGCCAAGTCATTGCTAATGGTCCCCTTATAAACCGTCTTCCCCACCACTTTGTTGCCCTAATCCGTAACATACACATCATTGATTTAGCTTTTTTTCCTACGTATAAATCAAGAAGATAGCCTCAGAACAAAGCTTCTCCTATGGTGGTTTCAGAACTTCGGAACTAGACTTACCAACTAATTACGAACTTCATGCCATGGAAACCCAATTGCAGATTGAGGAAATGCGAGATGAGATACGTCAACAGCTTGGCGAGTTTAGGGAGGAGATACGCAACTTGAAAAGGAACGTGACAATGATGGGTGTTGTTGGAGTTGCAGTGATGTCGTTGATTAGGGTTCGTGATTACGTCGAATGCAGTGGATGGGGATTTTGGTGGGTGTAGTTTAGTTCGTAGGTAGCACGATGGCGATTAGTCTCTTTTGGGTTATCAGGGTTGTCGAACGTTGTGTCTTTTTGTCTAATTTCGTCATCTGTTAGTATATATGTATGTATTAGGTTATGTGTTGTTGGTTGTTTTGAACAATGGTGCCCATTGAGGCTGTAATGGTGTTTAGAACCCAATTTTTGGGGGGTTTTTTGTTAAGACAATAACCTCGGTTGTAATGGATGAGTGAAATGAAATCTAGTTCCTATTTTAACCTTTGTTTTGCTTTGCATATGATGTTATGGTCTGTAATGAAATGTACCAAATGTGAAGGTCGTATGTTCCAGGACTTCAATTTCCCCTTATGTGGAAGTACATTGTTATAATTTCCCCTTATGTGGAAGTACATTGTTCAATTTCCCCTTATGTGGAAGTACATTGTTATATGGAATTGCATTGGAAGTACAATTATAAAAAAAAAGATTCATGTTATGTTTTAAACTAAAGAAACTAATATTCATGTTACAAACAGAAAACCAACATCCATACATTCATTAATATCATAACTTGGTGTTTTAAAGACACGTTAATATTCACGTTACAAACAGAAAACAAACATCCATACATCCATAACTAACATACTCCAAAAACATCTTTAATCCAAGTCCATTGGTTTGGTTGATGTATCACCTTCACGGTTTTTTCCTGCAACCTTTTTTGCCAACTTTTTCTTTAGTATCCTCTCTGACTTTTTCTTAATTTCAGTGTATCTACTTTTTTACCATTCTTCTTAGTCATACCACTTGTTGACTCACATTCACCTTCACCCTTTCCCTTCCCATTTTGCCCTTAACCTTCCTTTTCTTTAATGCACTTGATTCACCTTCACCTTCAACCTTCCTCTTTTTCACCTGACTTTTTTAGGGCTTTGACACTGCATCACAGGTTGACTTATTGTGGCATGATTTCTTACAAACACCACATTACATCTTTTTGCCTGCCTTGGATACTCTGTGTGATCCAGTAACCTTAGTACTGTCCCTCTTTCTCTTAATAGTAGGTCTTTCTGGCATCTTCCTTTTCAATGGTGGCAAAGGTGGTATGTACTCTGTTGGAGGCTACATTGCACTCCCATTCATGCTTCCAATTGTGTACTTGTATGTGTTCATATATATGCAAGCACGATATACAGGATCAATAAATACCTCTACATCTCTATTTACATAACTAATGGCTGTCACTGAGTGTACACAACCATACCCATTCATTTGCCAAATCCTACAAGAACATGTTTTCTTTTCCAAATCAACTCCATAAGACTCTCCTAAGTTTCTTGTTTCAAATGTATTCAGGCCACTATGTTTGGACATACATCAAGATGTACCCATCCACTTCCTTTCTGCCTCAAACTACACATCCTCTGCATCACATATATTCTAATATCCTCCAACATTGTAATAATTGGCTTCTTCCTAACCTCCAATATAACATTGTTAAAGCTTTTAGACAACCCATTCTCAACTGCATCACACCCCCTTCCAAATTGAAAAAATGCTCTTGACCATGATTTTGGATTCCTTCCAATCAGATGCACATAAGCAGCAGGGCTAATCAGTTGAATCTCTTTCATTGCAGAATTGAAAAGAGGTTCTGTTGAGGCCTTGCAAGCCTTCCAAAATAGTTTCTCAAACTGAGCCCTAGGGAATTTCTTCTTGAAATTGGAAAGAACATGTCTGGCACATTGTCTATGTTCAATCTTTGGAAATAAATCTTTCACATCATCAATTATCCCCTGCATTTATATCATCATAATATTCAGAATTATATCACATTTGAAAGAAATTAGATATGACATTATAAAGTAGAAACATACCTTATGTTGATCTGACATCAATGTCCTACCAAAACCACCTTCAAGATGCAGATCTTCTTACAAGTTTTCCAAGAACCATTTCCAGTTGTCTTTATTTTCAACACAAACTACAGCCCAAGCTATTGGGTATATATGATTGTTACCATCCTTAACAACAACACATAATAACTAACCAGTACACATTTCTTTTAGAAAACACCCATCTAAGTTTATTATCCCTCTACAGCCACTTCTCCAACCCTTCTTTAGTGCATGAAAACATATATATATATATATATATATATATATATATATATATATATATATATATATATCCTGCTAAAGTAAGTTTTCCCATCAGGCATAGAGTTCACAGACAACTTGACTGTTGACCCTAGATTAGACCTTTTTATCTCTTCACCATAGGACCACAACTTTGCATAATTTTCCACTATGGTACCTTCAACAAGAGACATTGCATGTTGCTTAGCTCTCCTACATTGTCCCGTACTAACCTCTATGCCAAATTTATTCTTTACTTCCTCTTTTAACATCCTCACATTGAATTTCTGATTTTCAAGCACTTCCTGGGTGAAATGACTACCAATCCATCTGTAATTAACAATTGACCCTAATTTAAAATTTCTTGCACAATTGTGGTCAATGATAAAGGACTTGATTTGGAAAGACTGCTCCTCACTCATCCATGATGCCCAAAGCCTAAATATGCATTGACCATTACTACACTTAACCAATAACTTTTTACTGTCGTTTTTTTTTTTCAAAGTACAATTGATATCCATTTGTTACAGCATAATTACAAATCATAAATTTTAATTGTTTAGGGTTGGTGAACCTCATACCTAGAATTGGCAACTACTCCACATTGATAAGCAATGACTATAAATTCTTGATATTGACGTTCATTCGAAATCAAGGATAAACCTTCTGGGATTTGTAAATCGGGTTGACAATAATAAACTTTCTCACACTTCTCTTGTGTGAATCGTTCAAGAAAACCCACAAACTCATTAAATGACATACCAGCAAAATCGACGTTCTCGAACACATGATGAACACCATCAGAATAGCAAAAAGGTTTGTTGATGAACACACCTTGGAAATGAACTTTGATTGACAGGAATATAGCCATCGATCTTCAGTTACTATGGTGGGACGACGATGGTTCTCTTTAATGACGAGGGGTTTCTTCAATGAGGGGGAGAGGATTGTATATCGCACGATGTTTACTTTATAACAAATTAATATAAGTACAACAAATGTGGTCATTTCATTAAATGACCTGTCACCGACATTTTCCCTCGTGACATGTATATTACCTATCAACCCGGTAGAAGGTAACATAAGGATATTTTAAAACATAGAAATGAAAATATACTTCTTTAATGTGCAAAAAAAAAAGTTTGGGGACCTTTTAAAACAAACACGAAAAGTTTGATGGGCTAATATGACATTTGCCCTTCAGTGACCATGTATTCAACGGGAGGAATATGCATGATGGTGTTAAGGGCGATGAAATGACCCGGTCGTGTATGAAAACGATTTGTTTTTAACTATATAACTTAAAAATGTACAAAATGTCTAAAAACAAAAAATAACCGGAAAACATTACATTTAAATCCAATATGAAATGACTCGGTCGCTCTCGACAAGGTTGAGAGGCGGTTTCACCTTAACCTATGTCTACCTAATCTATATTAAAAATAATATTGTTTTTTTTTTTGAAAATTTTCAATTATTTTGCATTTTAAAATGTTTTTTTTATCTACAAAATGAGTGGTTAAGATTGCATCTCTTTGTTTCACAAAATATAATGACCTTACATGAATCTAACCCTATATATATATATATATATATATATATATATATATATATATATATATATATATATATATATATATATATTGTATGTTCTTAAAATTTCTCATCATAATCGACTGTTGCAAACCTCATAAAACAATAAAGCCAATGATGAATAACAATAATGCGATGTTGAGAAATAAAGTGAGAAATTAGAAGATATAAAATCTAAATAACATAAATGGAAGAAGTAGAAACTATGGTTTCAAATAGAAGATTGCAAGATACAAAAACACCACACAAGAAATTAAATTGCAAACTTCAAAAGGAACTCGAGTTTTTTTGAGAAATTTTTTACTTTGGAGAATTGAAGACCAATAGAAATTACAAAATAAATTTCCAAGAGTATTCCACACATAAATCAGAGTAATTTAGTTTATTGATGTGTTATAATCTTTGAAGAAATATTACAACAATAAACAATGATTAATTCATATCTTAGTCCAAAACATTTTAATCATGTTTGCCTACAGGAAGGAAGAATGTCAGACAAACACGCAACAAGATGAGACTGAATAAAAAAATATCGAGTAAATAGATACCAACCATTAATAGTTTATGAAGATAAACAAAAAAATGAACAGCTATGGTGGGTTTAATGGTAAACCATGTATTAAAAAATGATAGCGCATTTCACTCTCACTTTCCTTTCTGTTACAGATTGGAAAGTAAGAGTACATTTCTAAAAATAGGTTATTTTTTTAAAATGCAAAGAGCTAATAATAATAAAACAGAAAGTAGAATGCAATGATTGGAGCTTTTTCAAAGTAAAATGCAAAGATGAGAAAAAAAAAGTTTATATGTTTCAATGTTGTTAAAAAAAGACAAGTGGAAGTAAGATGCTAAAAATGACATTATGACTAAATCTAGCTTTTAGTGTATATATGAAGTATTTAACATGAAAGTAGAAGAATCATACTTATCTTGTCTAATTATTCTAATTATGACACTTAAGGCTTACATAATCCTCGACTTACAAATAATCTTAAGAATATGATACATCCATACCCTTCAAATCCTCAATCATTGACATCATGCTAAGACCACTTTATGATTTATTCATATACTTACATATTAAATTCCTTCTTTTCGTTAATCTATATATCATCATATGTCCATAATTCATCATATTCCTATATCGTTACCAGATAAAGTCTTAAATTAACATCTATTATCCATACTTAACCTCATCATACTAATCATATCCTCAAAGCACATATATACATATATGATGCTTAAATATTAAAATAATACTTATTAGTACAAAGATCCAATCTCATTGTCATTAATCTATCTGATATGTGATTATTACGATAAAACATAAGCATGGGATCCTTAAAACATTGGTCATTTCACATGTAATACATATTTCATCTTTTCCTTAATCCATATATCACCATATATCCATGATTAATCATATTCCTAGATCATTACTAAATAAAGTCTAAACCTAACACCTATTATCCATACTTCAACTCATTATACTAATCATATCCATAAAGCACATATACTTATATGATGCTTAATTATACAAACAATACTTATTGGTACAAACATCCAATCTTGTCGTCATTAATCTTTCCTGTGTTATTATTATGATATTATGATAGAACATAATCATCAGATTCATAAAACATTAGGCATCTCATATATAATACATACTTCATCTTCCTACAACAAAGTTAACCTAAATGTTTACTCATAATAAAATCTCTCTCTCTCTCTCTCTCTATATATATATATATATATATATATATATATATCTTTTCTCATCCGCTCCTTATTAGCAATCCCCTTTATCAGTTCATGTTTCTTTCAAAGTAAAATGTATATATGAGAAAAAGGAAGTTTGATGTATCAATGTTGTGAGTTTAAACAGAAATAAAAAGGCAAGTACAATGCAATAAAAAAAAGCAAAAAAAGTGAAAGAACAATGTTAATATAGGGATGAATTTTGAAATGTAAAGTTCTCATAATAAGAAAACTAAAAATACAATGCTCTATATGGAAGTCTTTTCAAAATAAAATGCATAGATGAGAAAAAAGAAGCTTTAATGTTTCAATACTGTAACGGAAAGAAAAGAGAAAGTACAAGCCTAAAAATGGGATGATTTTTGAAAATTCATTGTGCTAATAGAAAGAAAGCGAAAAGTAGAACGATATAAGTGTAGAATTTTTCAAAGTACAATGCATAGATTAGAAAGAGAAGTTTGATGTTTCAATTATGTTACTAAAAGGAAAGTAAAAGTGGAATGCTAAAATTGGTATATTTTTTTATAATGCAATGTGCTAGTATTACAAAAAAAAAAAGTAGAATGTTATATTTGCAAGATTTTTCAAAGTAAAATGCATAGATGAGAAAAAAAAAGTTCGACGTTTCAATGTTGTAAAAAAGAGAAATTTGAAAGCAAAATGCTACAAACTGCATGATTTTTTTAAAAAGCAATGTGTTAATATTTAGAAAATTAAAAGTAGAATGCTAAAAATGGATGATCTTTCAAAGTAAAATACATAGATGATAAAAAAAAAAGTTTGATGTTTAAATGTTGTTTTAGAAAGGAAAGTGAAAGCCCAGTGCTAAAAATGAGATGATTTTTTTTAAAATGCAATGTGTTGATATTTAAAAAATTGAAAGTAGAATATAATAAATGGATGTATTTTCAAAGTAAAATGCATAGACGAGCGAAAAAAAGTTTGATGTTTAAATGTTGTAAAAGAAAGAAAAATGAAGGCACAATGCTAAAAATGGGATGATGATTTAAAAAAAATGCAATGTTAAGTGCTAAGACCACTTTATGATTTATTAATATGCTTAACATTCTAAAGTCCTTTTTCTCCTCAGTCCATATATAACCATATGTCCATAATTCATCATATTCCTAGATCATTACCAAAATAAGTCTAAAACTAACACCTATTATCCATACTTAACCTCATCTTACGAATCATATCCTCAAAGCACATAAACATATTATGATGCTTAAATATTCAAATTGAGTTAAAAAGATCCAATCTTGTTGTCATATATCTATTTGCTATGGTAATACCATGACATAACATAATCATGAAATCCTTAAAACATTGGTCATTTCACATGTAATACATATTTCATCTTTTTTTTTCATCATTCTAATCCTAATGTATTCCTACAATAAAGTCATACTTCATGTAAACAAATCTTTTGTCATTTGTTCATTCTTAGCATCCCCTTGATTGGTTATTGTTTCTTTCAAAACAATATACATAGTTGTAAAAAAAAGCTTGATGTTTCAAGGTTGTAACAGAAAGAAAAGTGAAAGTACAATGTTCAATATGCGACGATTTTTGAAAATATCCTCGAAGCACATATACATATGAAGCTTAAAAAATTAAATGGTACTTATTAGTACAAAGATTCAATCTTGGTGTCATTAATTTGCTATGTTTATTATGATAAATCATAATCATGGGACCCTTAAAATGGTGATCGTTTAACATGTAATAAACATTTCATCTTTCTTGTCACCCGTTCATTTTTAGCATCCCCTTCATTGGTTCATGTTTGTTTCATAGCAATGTTGTAAAAGAAAGAAAAATTAGTACAAACCTAAAAATGGGAAGATTTTTGAAAATACAATGTGTTAATAATAAGAAAACTTAAAGTAGAACACTATAACTGGATATTTTTCAAAGTACAATTCATGGATGAGAAAAAATAAAAGTTTGATATTTCAAAGTTGTAAAAAAAAAAAAAAAGGTTAGTACTATGCTAAAAATGGGATGGTTTTTAAAAATCTAATTTTTTAACATAAATGAAAGTGAAAACACAATGCTAAAAAAAGGAATAATTTTTAAAACTGCAAAGTGTTAGTATTTAGAAAACTGAAAATAGAATGCTATAAATGCAAGATTTTTCAAAGTAAACTAAAAAGACGATAAAAAAAAGTTTGATGTTTTAGCGTTGTAACAGAAATGAAAGTAAAAGCACGATGCTAAAATGTGACGGTTTTAAAATGCAATGTGTTAATATTTAAATACTGAAAGTAGAATGCTATAAATGGATAATTTTTTAAAGTAAACTGCATAGACAAAAAAAAAGTTTGATGGTCAAGTGTTGTAAGAGAATGTAACGTGATTGTACAATGCTAAAAGTTGAATGATTTTGGAAAATTCAATGTGTTAATCATAAAAAAACCGAAGAATGCAATCATGTGATGATTTTTCAAATTAAACTACAGAGATAATAAAAAAAAGTTTCATGTTTCAATGTTGTAACAGAACTTAAAGTGAGTCCAATTCTAAACAAGGAGATGATTTCTAAAAAATGTCATTGGCTAATAATATGAAAATTGATAATAGAATGCTATAATTGAAAGATTTTTCAAAGTAAAATGGATAGATAAGAAAAAAAAAAGTTTGATCTTTCAATGTTACAACAAAATTAAAGTGATAACAGAATGCTAAAAACGGTATCATTTTTTAAAATGCAATGTGCTAATATTAAGAAAACAAAAAAATAAAATGCTATAATTGGAAGATTTTTCTAAGTAAAATGCATAGATGAGAAAAAAGATACTTTAAATGATGTTACTAAAAAGACAAGTGAAACTAAAATGCTAAAAATGGGATGAATTTTTGAAATTCAATATGCTAAAAATAAGAAAACCAAAATTTAACAATGTCCTTATATGTATTATGTATTATCATTAACACCTGAAGCGATCATTATATATAATGACGGCGGCAGCGATGGTGGTGGTGCTAGTGACAGGTTAGTGGTGATGGTAGGTCGGTGATTGTCGTGGTGGTGTTGGGTGGGTGGGGGTGCGAGTGTGTGCTTATGTGTGTATGTGTGTGTTTGTGGGGGTAGGTGTATGTTTGTGTGTGTCTGTGAGGGTGGGGGTGGGGGTGTGTTTGTGTGTGTGGGTGGGTATGTATGTGTGGGTGGGTGTGTGTGTGGGGGGGGTGTGGGGGGGGGGGGTTAAGGTAGGGGTAAGTAGAGGTGGAGTAGGTGTGTGTTTATATTTTAAAAAAAATTTGGAATTAGAAAAATGTGGAAAACAATGATTATTAGTTTTCCAAAAATTTCCAACTTCTTTGTAATTTTAGAAAACGGAAAATTTTCATTTTCCGTGAAAATTTAGAAAAATAGACGAACTAAACGCGTTTTCAAAATTCTCATTTTTCTTGGAAAATTTTTCCGGAAAACGGCCCATTTTTCCGCAACTAAACGCACCCTGAGTTTTTTCAAAGTAAAATGCATACATGAGAAAAAGGGAAGTATGATGTTTCAATGATGTTACATAAAGAAAAAGTTAAAGTCCAATGCTAATAATGGGAAATTTTTTAAAAATAAATGTAAAATGGAAGTTTTTGAAAATAAATTTCTTTGATTAGAAGTTTTTTAAAAGTAAATTGCATAGATGAGAAATGAGAAGTTTGATGTTTCAATGATGTTATATACAAAAAAGTTAAAGTGCAATACTAATATTGTTAAATCTATGACGATTTTTGAAAATTTTGTGCAAAACGGAAGTTTTTGAAAACAATACTAATAATGATTGAAAGTTTTATCAAAGTAATTGCATAGATAAGAAAAAAATAAAGTTTGATGTTACAGAAAGAAAAAGGTAAAATATAATGCTAAAAATAGGATGATTTTTAAAAATTCATTGTAAGAATAGATGTTTTTGAAAGTAGAATGCTTTAATTGGAAGTATTTTCAAAGTAAAATGCATAGATAAGAAAAAAAAAAGATGTTTGATGTTTCAAAGATGTTACAAAAAGTACAATGCTAAAAGTGGGATGATATTTGAAAATTCAATGTAAAATGGACGATTTTGAAAGTAGAAAGCTTAATTGGAATTTTTTAAAATGCATTAATGAGAAAAAGAGAGGTTTGATGCTTCAATGATGTTTACAAAAAGAAAAGTTAAAGTATGGTGTTAAAAATTGGATGATTTTTGAAAATTCAATCTTAAATGGAAGTTTTTTCAAAGTAAAATGCATAGATGAGAAAAAAATAAGTTTAATGTTTCAATGATGTTACAGAAAGTACAATGCTAAAAATGGAATTATTTTTAAAAATACATCGTAAAATGAAAGTTTTTGAAAGTAGAATGCTTGAATTGGAAGTTTTTTCAGAGCAAAATGCATAGATGAGAAAAAAAGAAGTTTGATGTTTCAATGATGTTACATAAAGAAAAAGTTAAAGTACAATGCTAAAAACGGGATGATTTTTGAAAATCAAATGTAAATTGGATGTTTTTGAAAAAAAAAATGCTTTGATTGGAAGTTTTTTTCAAATTAAAATGCATAGATGAGAAATTAGAAGTTTGATGTTTCAAAGATGTTACAAAAAGAAAAAGTTGAACTGCAATGCTAAAATTGGGATGATTAATGAAAATTGAATGTGAAATGAAAGTTTTTGAAAGTAAAATGCATATATAAAGAAAAAGTTGAAGCGGAATGCTAAAAATGAGATGATTTTTGAAAATCAAATGTAAAATAAAGAAAGAGTTAAAGTACAATGATAAAAATGAGATGATTTATGAAAACAGAATGTAAAATGGAAGTTCTTTTAAATTAAAATTCTTAGATGAAAAAAAGAAGTTTAAAGTTTCAATGAACATACAGAAATAGTTAAAGTGCAATGGTAAAAATGGGATGATTTTTGAAAGTACAACACTTTACATATAAGTATTTTTCAAAGCAAAATGCATATATGAGAAAACACTAACATACAACGCTAAAAATATCATTGATTTTTAAAATGCAATATGCTAATAATAACATAAAGAAAAATTTACAATGCAATGCAAAAAAAAGATGATTTTTGAAAATTGAATATAAGTTGGAAGTTTTTTGAAAGTAGAATGCTTTAATTGTAAGTTTTTTTAAAAAGTAAAATGCATAGATGAGAAAAAGAAGTTTGATGTTTCAATGAGGTTACATAAAGAAAAAGTTAAATTGCAATGCTAAAAATAGGATGATTTTTTAAAATTGAATGTAAGAAGGAATTTTTTGAATGTACATTGCTTTAATTGTAAGTTTTTTTCAAAGTAAAATGTTTACATGAGAAAAAAGTTAAAATACAATCCTAAAAATGGGACAATTTTTTTGAAAATCGAATGTAAAATGGAAAATTTTTAAAATAATATGCTTTGATTGAAAGTTTTTTCAAAGTAAAATGCATAGATGAGAAATGAGACGTTTGATGTTTCAATGATATTACACAAAGAGAAAGTTAAAGTCAATGTTAAAAATGAGATGATTTTTGAAAATTGAATGTAAAAGTGGAAGTTTTTACAAGTAGAATATGCTTTAATTCGAAGTTTTTTTAAAGTAAAATATGTAGCTGAGAAAAAAAGAAGTTTGATGTTTCAATAATGTTATATAGAGAAAAGGGTGAAGTACAATGGTAAAAATAGGATATTTTTGAATGTAGAATGCTATAATTAGAAGCTTATTCAAAGTAAAATGCATAGATGAGAAAAAGAGAGGTTTGATGATTTAATGATGTTACATACAAAAAAAGTTAAAGTACAATGCTAAAAATGTGATGATTTTAAAAAACGCAATGTAAATGGAAAGTTTTTGAAAGTATAATATTATAATTGGAAGTTTTTTCAAGGTAAATTACATAAATAAAGAAAAATTTAAAGTGCAATGGTAAAAATGGGATGATTTTGGAAAATTGAATGTGAAATGGTTGTTACAATGCTTTAATTGTAAGTTTTTTCAATATAAAATGCATAGATGAGAAAAGTTACAGTAAAATGCTAATATTGGGATATTTTTGAAAAATCGAATTTGAATGTAAACTGGAAATTTTTGAAAATAAAATGCTTTAATTGAAAGTTTTTTCAAAGTAAAATGCATAGATGAGAAATGAAACGTTTGATCTTTCAATGATGTCACATAAAGAACAAGTTAAAGTGCAATGCTAAAAATCAGATGTTTTTGAAAATTGAATGTAAGATGGAAGTTTCTGAAAGTAGAATGCTTTAAATGTAAGTTTTTTCAAAGTAAAATGAATAGATAAGAATAAGAGAAGTTTGATGTTTTAAAGATGTTAAATAAAGAAAAAGTTAAAGTACAATGATAAAAATGAGATGATTTTTGAACACTGAATGTAAAGTGGAAGCTTTTTGATAGTAGAATGCTTTAATTGGAAGTTTTTCAAAGCAAAATGCATAGATGAGAAAAATTGAATGTAAAATGGAAGTTTTTTAAAGTAGAATGTTTTAATTGGAATTTTTTTAAAAGTAAAAAGCATAGATGAGAAAAAAAAGTTTCATGTTTCAATGATGTTATATAAAGAAAAAGGTAAAGTACAACACTAAAAATAGGATATTTTTGAAAGTAGAATGCTAGAATTGGAAGTTTTTTTTTAAAGTAAAATGCACAGATGAGAAAAACAGAGGTTTGATGATTTAATGATTTTACATAAAGAAAAAGTTAAAGTAAATGATAAAAATGTGATGATTTTAAAAAACTCAATGTAAAATGGAAGTTTGTGAAAGTAGAATGCTTTAATTGTAAGATGATTCAAAGTAAAACACATAGATGAGAAAAAATAGAAGTTTGATGTTTTAATTATGTTACACAAAGAAAAGTTAAAGTACAATGCTAAAAATATGATGGTTTTTGAAAATTGAATGTAAAATGGAAGTATATCAAAGTAGAATGCTTAAAAAGCAAGTTTTTTCAAAGTAAAATGCATAGTTGAGAAAAAAATGTTTGATGTTTCAATTATGTTAAAGAAAGTACAATGCTAAAAATGGGATGATTTTTGAAAATTCAACGTAAAATGGACGATTTCGAAAGTAGAATGCGTTAATTGGAAAAAAATCTCAATGTAAAATGCATAAATGATAAAAATAGATGTTTGATGTGTCGATGATGTTACAAAAAGGATAGTTAAAATATAGTCCTAAAAATGAGATGATTTTTAAAAATTGAATGTAAAATGGAAGTATTTTAATGTAGATTGCTTTAATTGGAAGTTTTTTCAATGTTAAATGCATCAATGAGAAAAAAGATGTTTGATGTTTCAATGAAGTTATAGAAAGAAAAATGTAAAGTATAATTTGTAATGATTTTTAAAAATTCAATGTAAAATGGAAGTTTTAGAGGTATAATGCCTTAATTTTAAGTTTATTAAAAGTGAAATGCATAGATGAGAAAAAAAAAGATGTTTGATGTTTCAAAGATGTTACAGAAAGAAAAATGTAAAGTACAATTCTAAAAATGGGATGATTTTTGAAAATTGAATGTAAAATGGAGGTTTTTGAAAGTAGAATGTTTTAACTGTAAGTTTTTTTCAAAGTAAAAGGCATAGTTAAGAAACATATATGTTTGATGTTTCAAAGATGTTACAAAAAGAAAAAAAGAAAAGTACAATTCTAAAAATGGGATATTTGTGATATTTGAATGTAAAATGGAAGTATTTGAATGTAATATGCTTTAATAAGTTTTTTCCATGTAAAATGCATAAACGAGAAAAAGAGAATTTTGATGATTCAATGATGTTATAGAAAGAAAAACGTAAAGTAAAACGCAAAATTTGTGATGATTTTTAAAAATTCAATTCAAAATGGAAGTTTTTGAGAGTCGAATGTTTTAATTGTAAGTTTATTCAAAGTAAAATGCATAGATGAGAAAAAAATATATGTTTGATGTTTCAAAGATGAAACAGAAAGGAAAGTTAAACTATAGTCCTAAAAATGGGACGATTTTTGAAAACTAAATGTAAAATGGAAATAGTTAAATTTAGAATGAGTTAATTGTAAGTTTTTTCAAAGTAAAAATGCGTAGATAAGAAAAAAAGATGTTTGATGTTTCAAAATGATTCCGAAAGAAAAATGTAAAGTACGATTCTAAAAATGGCATATTTTTGAAAATTGAATGCAAAATAGAAGTTTTTTATTGTAGAATACTTTAATTGGAACGTTCTTCAATGTAAAATGCATAAATGAGAAAAAGAGATGTTTGATCTTTCAATGATGTTATAGAAAGAAAAAGGTAAAGTATAATGCTAAAGTTGTGATGATTTTTAAAAATTCAAATTGAAATGAAAATTTTTGAGAGTATAATGCTTTACTTGTAAGTTTTTCAAAGTAAAACGCATATACGAGGAAAAAAGATGTTTGATGTTTCAAAGATGTTACAAAAAGAAAATTGTAATGTACATTTCTAAAAATGGGTTGGTTTTTGAATATTGAATGTAAAATTGAAGCTTTTGAATGTAGAATGCTTTATTTGAAAGTTTTTTCAATGTAAAATGCATAAATGAGAAAAAGAGATGTTTGATGTCACAATGATGTTATAGAAAGAAAATGTTAAAGTATAAAGCTAAATTTGTGATGATTTTTATAAATTCAATGTAAAATGGAAGTTTTTGATAGTGTAATGCTTTAATTGTAAGTTTTGTCAAAGTAAAATGCATAGATGAGAGATAAAAGATATTTGATGTTTTAAAATGTTACAAAAAGAAAAATGTAATTTACAATTCTAAAAATGGGATGATTTTTGAAAATTGAATGTAAAATGAAAGTTTTTGAATGTAGAATGCTTTAATTGGAAGTTTTTTCAATGTAAAATGCATAAATGAGAAAAAGAGATGTTTGATGTTTCAATGACGTTATAGAGAGAAAAAGATAAAGTATAATGCTAAATTTGTGATGATTTTAAAAAATTCAATATAAAATGGAAATTTTTGAGAGTATAATGCTTTAACTGTAAGTATTTTCAAAGTAAAATGCATAGATGAGAGTGCAATGCTAACAATAGGATGATTTTTGAAAATACAATGTGTTAACAGTAATAAGAAACTGAAAGTAGAATGTTATAAAATGGGATGATTTTTAAAAATTTAATGTAGACATCATGTTTTTCAAAGTAAAATGCATAGATAAGAAAAAAAGAAGTTTGATATTTCAATGATGTTACAGAAAGAAAAGTTAAAGTACAATGCAAAAAATGGGTTGATTTTTAAAAATTCAATGTAAATGGGTGTTTTTGATAGTAGAATGCTTTAATGGGAGGTTCTTTCAAAGTAAAATGCATAGATGAGAAAAAGAAAAGTTTGATGTTTCAATGATTTTACAGAAAGAAAAAGTTAAAGTATAATGCTAAAAACATGATAAGTTAAAGTAAAAGAGATGTTTGATGTTTTAATGACATTAAATAAAGAAAAGTTAAAGTAAAGTGCAACAAATGGGATGAGTTTTTAAAATTGAATGCAAAATGAAAGTTATTGAAACTAGAATGCTTTAATCGGAAGTTTTTTCAAAGTAAAATGCATAGTGAGAAATGAGAAGTTTGATGTTTCAACGAAGTTATATAAAGAAAATCGAAAGTATAATGTTAAAATCAGATCATTTTTAAAGAATCAATGTGTAAAATTGAAGATATTCAACAAAAAAGGTTTTAATTGGAAGTTTTTTAAAAATAAAATGCAAAGATGAGAAAAAGAGAGGTTTCACGTTTAATTGATGTTACAGAAAGAAAATCGAAAGTACATTGTTAAAAATCAGATGATTTTTGAAAATTCAATGTAAAATGGAAGATTTTGAAAAAAAAATGATTTAAATGGAAGTTTTTTATAAAAAAATGCATAGGTGAGAAAAACAAAGGTTTGATGTTTCAATGGTGTTACAAAAAGATAAGTGAACGTACAATGCTAAATATATAATGATTTTTGAAAATTTTATTAAAAATAGAAGTAATTGAAAGTAGAATGTTTTATTTCAAGTTTTTTCAAAGTAAAATGCATATATAAAAAAAGTAAGTTTGATATATCAATGATGTTACAAAAAGGGAAAGGTAAAGTGCATATAGAAAAAAATAAGTTTGATATATCAATGATGTTACAAAAAGAGAAAGGTAAAGTGCATAAGTTTGAACTTAGAATGCTTTAACTAGAAGTTTTTTCAAAGTAAAATGCATAAATGAGAAAAAGAGAAAATTGATGCTTCAATGATGTTACAGAAAGAAAAAGGTAAAGTACATTGCTAAAAATAGGATATTTTTGAAAGTAGAATGCTTTATTTGGAAGTTTTTTCAAAGTAAAATACATAGATGAGATATGAGAAGTTTGATGTTTCAATGATGTTATAGAAAGAAAAGCAAAAGTAAAATGGTAAAAATAGGATGATTTTTGAAAATCAAAAGTAAAATGGAAGTTTTTTAAAATAGTATACTTTAATTGATAGTTTTTTCAAAGTAAAACGCATAGATGAGAAAAAAAAGTGTCATATTTAAATAAAGCTAATGAACGAAAAATGTAAAGTATAATGTTAAAAATGGGATGATTTTATAAAATTCAATGTATATGGGACAATTTTGAAAATAGAATGCTTTAAATGGAAGTTTTTTAAAAGTAAAATGCGTAGATGAGAAAAAGAAAAGCTTAATGTTTCAATGATGTTACATAGAAAAAAAAGTTGGAGTAAAATACTAAAAACGGAATGATGTTTTAAAATCGAATGTTAAATGGAAGTTTCTGAAAATAAAATGCTTTGATTGAAAGTTTTTTCAAAGTAAAATGCATAGATGAGAAAACAAAATCTTGATGTTTCAATAATGTTACAGAAAGAAAAGTTAAACTACAATGCTAAAAGGAGAGGGGGGGATTTTTAAATTTCAATGAAAAATGGATGTTTTTTTAAAGTCAAATACTTTATATGGGAGTTTTTTCAAAGTAAAATTCATAGGTAGGAAAAAAAGAATTTTGATACTTCAATAATGCTATAGAAACAAAATTGTGAAAATACAATGCTAAAAATGGGATTTTTTTGAGAAATCAATGTAAAATGGAAGTTTGAAAATAGAATTTTTTAATTGGAATTTTTTTTTAAAAGTGAAATGCATAGATAAGAATAGCGAAGTTTCAATGATGTTATACAAAGAAAAGTGAAAGTATAATGTTAAAAATAGGATGATTTTGAAAAATCAATGTAAAATGGAAGTTCTAGAAATTAGAAAGCTTTAATTGAAATGTTTTTAAGTAAATTGCATAGATGAGAAAAATAGAAGTTTGATGTTTCAGTGAAGTTACAAGACGAAAAAGTTAAAGTACAATGCTAAAAATGGGACGATTTTTGAATTCAATGTAAAATGCATGTTTTTAGAGTAGGATTCTTTAATTGGAAGTTCTTTTCAAAGTAAGATGCATAGATTAATAAAAACTGTGATGTTTCAATGATGTTATAGAAAGAAAAGTTAAAGTACAAAAAATGGGATGATATTTTGAAAATTCAACATAAAAAGGATGTTTATGAATGTAGAATGCTTTAATTAGAAGATTTTCAGAGTAAAATGCATCGATGAGAAAAAGAGAAGTTTGATGCTTCAATGATGTTACACATAGAAAAAGGTAAAGTACAATGTTAAAAATGTGATGATTTTTTAAAATTCAATGTAAAATAGAAATTTCTGAAAGTAAAATGCATAGATAAGAAAACAGAAGTTTGATGTTTTAATGATGTTACAAAAAGAAAAGTTTAAATACAATGCTAAAAATGAGATGATTTTGAAAATAGAATGCTATAATTGGATTTTTTTTTTCAAAATAAAATGCATAAATGAGAAAAGTGAAGTTGCAATGATGTTATACAAAGAAAAAGTGAAAGTGCAATGCTGAAAATGGAATGATTTTTGAAAAATCAATGTAAAATGGAAGTTTTGGACAACATAATGCTTTAATTGGAAATTTTTTCAAAAGTAAAATGCATAGATGAGAAAAGTGAAGTTTGATGTTTCAGTGATGTTATAGAAAGAAAAGTGAAAGTAGAATGTTAAAAACGGAATGATTTTTGAAATTTCAATGTAAAATGGATGATTTTTTGAAAGTAGAATAGGTGTTTCAAAGTAAAATGCATAGATGAGAAAAGTGAAGTTTGATGTTTCATTGATATTAGATAAAGAAACGTTAAAGTAGATTGCTAAAAATAGGATGATTTATGAGAATTTAATGCAAAATGGATGTTTTTGAATGTAAAATGATTTAATGGGAAGTTTTTTCAAAGTAAAATTAAAGCACCATGCTAATTGTAAAAGAATAAGAGCAGCAGAAGATGAACATGAACACTGAACTTATGACACACAACAAAATATAGAGTGGTTTAGTGGTAAAACATACCTGGAGTATGAAATGAAAACAATTTGCTATTTCTGGATCCCCACTATGAAAGTGAAAATATACGCATGTTTAGTATCACAGAACTGGTAACAGAAAATTGAAATTGAAAAAGAATAACAGCAGCAGGAGATGACATACCTTGGACTGAATATGAATATTATTTGGTAAAAGAAAATTTCTTCTCTATCTTTCCCATAGCATGTGATGACAGCTCCTACAAACACATACCACAAAACATAATCAATGTAATGGGTAAACTTTTCTAAATTAAAATGTTGTAATAAATAAGAGTTCTGGAAGCATAACTTTAATAAAGGAAAAACTGAAAACACAATGCAATAGTGCAATCTTTTTTCTTGAATATAAAACTAACAAGTCTTATCAAAATTGGTTTCTATATATTCAGATAAATATTGATGTAATTGGTTTCAAGAAATTAACCTTTGGAGATGTTGGTTTCCAGATGAGGTTGGGGTTTGAAGGGGCCCACCATGGTTTCAGTTGGCAACATCCTGTAAAAAGAGTAAAACATTAGTTTGTGTTCATGAAAATTAAAAAGGCACAAACAACCTACAATTATAGTATTCCATAACAGAATCCCTAATCTAATAAAAAAAAGGTCAAACCCAATAAAAGTGTAAGTTTAATGCAACAAAGGAACTTCCTACCTCTAGTAATTCGGTTAATAGATTAAAACCAAAAGGATTCAAAAATACCTCAAGATTCTGAAATTGAGAAACAAATGGTGGAATTAAACTGGCAAAGAGAAACCATCTGTCCACTTCCGCTGTGAAAAGTGGAAAACCAGTCATTAAATGGCATGGACACCTGGTTTTACAAGAATGAAATTAATAATGATTAGATTGATAATTTAAGGAGTTAAAAATGATGTAATAAGATGAGAATACTTATTCATTGAGTTTTGGTTCCACTGAAAAAATGCTCTATTCCCAGTTTAACCAACCGGTAAGTTTTGGTGAGGTGGCATGGCATGTATTTGACACGTCATCAAATACATACCAACTAGACACCATGTCACCAAAAAGTTACCAGTTAAACCAGTCAACAAGTGACTCAGGTGGCTTTTAGCAATTGGATAAAATCTGAATGACATTGTGAAGAGCAGACAATACTACTCTTGCATCACTCATCTTCAGTGTTTCAACAAGAGAGATAAAAGATTATGTTGTTGCCCCTGTGTATCATATCATATAATAGTTAAAACCATAGCTGTGATTATAAATGGAAAAACTTGTACAGTTAAATAAATATATTCACAACTTTTGTTTTTGGAAGTCTAATATTAGCACTTATCAGATGATTATAAGCAAATAAATAGCTACCTTTTGGACATTCATAAAACACCCAAAACAGAAGCTTCTCAATTGATGCACATCCCACTTCAAGGTTGTCATCAATAACACGTTGCATGGCATGTTTAAGGGATTCACTTGCATTATTCAAACCATGGTATTGAGAGTTTCTTATCTGAAAAACGAAAATAATACACAATCAATCACACATGAACAAAACAGAAAATGTTTAACAATGAACTTTGCTAATAATATAAGACAGATTTCAAGCTAGTATGGATATAGTTCTCATTATAATTTTGGAGGATTCAAAAAAAAAAAAAGAACTAACTGAAGGAGAATGACATCTTCAAAACAAGTGCCATTGTTGTTTGAAACACTCTTCTGGACAATATATATATATATATATATATATATATATATATATATATATATATATATATATATCTTTAATACCCTTGCCTTATCCATTACCATTGGAAGCACCCTGCAAAAGTAAAGGATCAATAAGTTTTTCAGCAAACAGTTTTTAATTATCTAGTTGGCAGTTGCAATGAAAACAGAAAAAATAAAACCATATTCATATCTTCAACCAAAGGAACAGCAGGGAAATGGAGTAACTGCCTTCATGACCAAATCAAGATTCTTGAACAATATCTAAAAAGCATCAGTAAATCAGATAGTGAATACTCTCAAAAACATATATAGACAACAAACCTGGTATATAATATGTGGTAGTTCACCTTGATTTACAGTTTTTTGTTGAGATGAAGCAGGGAAATGAAGTGGAGCAGCATGCAGCATGTTATCCACCAAAATAAAACGCATCAGCAAAACAGATAGTGAAATACTCTCAAAACAAAAACATCTATACACAACAAACCTGGTATATAATATATAATATATGTGGTAATTCACCTTGATTTACAGTATTTTGTTAAGAGATAAGGCAACAGAAATCAGGGTTTCCTTCAATTTTCCTAACCCTGTCCTTCAAAAGAGATGAGATGTTCCAAATCCCAATAGCTTGAGAGTATAATCTGTGACTACGCTACCTTCTTAACCTTCAGTAGCAGCAGCCTGAATGAAAAACAATAAAGATTTTAAATTTCTATCATGAAAGATTCAAAAAAAAAATATTCAATATTTTGCTACCTTCATGAAGACATCAATATCCAGATCAGGTTTTATGTTTGCATCTCCCTCTCTTCTCGACAAATCAGCCAATGTCTCTATAATTTTTTTTTTGTACAATTTATGTTACACAAAACTTTATAATCTTCAAAAATAACAATGAAATAGAAAATTAGAATAAGGAAATAATCTGAAACTAACCATAACGTGAACCAACTCCTTGGCATCTTGCTGAAAAAGAATAACAGCAGCAGTAAATATAACCAAAATTTCTTCTCTGTCTTCCTGATCTAATAAAAAAAAACAGGTCAAACCCAATAAAACTGCAAGTTTAATGAAACATAACAACTTCACACCTCAAGTAGATGTTAAATTAAAACAAACAGGGTTCAAAAATACCTCACGATTGTGAAATTGAGGAACAGATAGACTGGAAAAAACAAACCCTCTGTCCACTATGGCCATCGCCTGTGAGAAGCGTCGATTTGGGTGAAAGCAGAGATATCGAAGAAAAAAGTGGATGAAAATCAATCGTTATGTCTCTGCTTTGCTTCAAGATTCTGGACGTTTGGTTTGCTGAGATCAAACGAAAGAATATTTCAAGTGTTTGCTTCAGAGGGGTTGGGGCGTATAAGTTGATATTTGGGGTGAGAGGATCCGGTTTCAAGAAAATTTCTTCTTTGTCTTTCCCTTAAAAATAAAACATGTGATGACAGCTCCTACAAACACATACCACAAAACATAATCAATGTAATGGGTAAACTTTTTTAAACTAAATTAAAACGTTGCAATAAATAAGAGTTCTGGAAGCATAACTTTAACAAGGGAAAAACTGAAAACACAATGCAATAGTGCAATCTTTTTTCTTGAATATAAAACTAACAGGTCTTATCAAAATTGCTTTCTATATATTTGGATAAATATTGATGTAATTGGTTTCAAGAAATTAACCTTTGGAGATGTTGGTTTCCAGATGAGGTTGGGGTTTGAAGGGGCCCACCATGGTTTCAGGTGGCAACATCCTGTAAAAAGAGTAAAACATTAGTTTGTGTTCATGAAAATTAAAAAGGCAGAAACACCCAACAATTATAGTATTCCATAACAGAATCCCTAATCTAATAAAAAAAAAAAAATAGGTCACAAGCCCAATAAAAGTGTAAGTTTAATGAAACGTAGGCACTTCACAGCTCTAGTAAAATTCAGTTAAATTAAAACCAAAAGGATTCAAAAATACCTCAAGTAAATGTGAAATTGGGAAACAAATGGTGGAATCAAACTGGCAAAAAGAAACCCTCTGTCCAATTCCACTGTGAAAAGTGGAAAACCAGTCATTAAATATAAATAGCATAGACACCTGGTTTTACAAGAATGAAATTAATATAAATTAAGGAGTTAAAAATGATGTAGTAAGATGAGAATAATTAATTATTATTTAACAAGTTCAGAACAGAACAGGATGCTGTGTCACCTGTTCCATCAAAGAATCATAGAGTTTTGGTGACATTCTATTCCAAGTTTAACCAACCAACCGGTAAGTTTTGGTGAGGTTACATGGCATGGCATGTATTTGACACGTCATCAAAGGTAAATATAATAAAGATCATAGAATTGTCAAATGCATAGACACCATGTCACCAAAAACTTACCAGTTAAAACAGTCAACAAGCGACTCAGGTGGATTCAACAATAATACTCTTGCATCACTCATCTTCAGTGCTTCAACAAGAGAGATAAAAGATTATGTTGTTGCCCCTGTGCATCATATCATATCATATAACAGTTAAAACCATAGCTGTGATTATAAATGGAAAAAACTTGTACAGTTAAATAAATATATTCACAACTTTTGTTTTTAGAAGTATAATATTAGCACTTATCAAACGATTATAAGCAAATAAATAGCTACCTTTTGGACATTCATAAAACACCCAAAACAGAAGCTTCTCAATGAAGGCATGTTCAAGGGATCCACTTGCATTATTCAAACCATGGTATTGAGAGTTTCTTAATTATCTGAAAAATGAAAACAATACACAATCAATCACACATGAACAAAACATAAAATGTTTAACAATGAACCTTGCTAGTAATATAAGACAGATTTCAAGCTAGTATGGATATCGTTCTCATCAGAATTTGGAGGATTCAAAAAAAAAGAACTAGCTGAATGAGAATGACACCTTCAAAACAAGTGTCATTGTTGTTTGAAACACTCTTCTGGACAATATATATATATATATATATATATATATATATATATATATATATATATATATATATATATATTGAAGTGAAAAGAAGAATACCAATAACCACAGTGATTTTGAGAATAAACATAAATCAATGGAGTTACATACCTTGGAGGTAACTGGAATTATCCCAATCATTAAACCCTTTCATAAGCCTACACAGGTTAATAAGTAAACTTATCATATATGGCACCTAGTCAAGAAGATGAAAAGAAACAAAATTACAGATTTTTCAACAATAAACGCTCTTCACAACTTGTCTGTATGAGCCTGTTGCATTCCCAAATAACAAATTAAAACCAACAGGGTTCAAAAATACCTCAACATTGTGAAATTGGGAAACAAATAGTCGAATCAGACTAGCAAAAAGAAACCCTACGTCCACTATGATCATCGCCTGTGAGAGGCGTCGATTTGGGTGAAAGCAGACATGTCGAAGAAAAAAGGGGATGAAAATCATTCGTCTGCTTTGCTTCAAGATTCTGGACGTTTGATTAGCTGAGATCAAACCAAAGAATATTTCAAGTCTTCTCTTCAGAGGGGTTGGAGCGTATAAGTTGATATTTGGGGTGAGAGGCTTCGGTTTCAAGAAACAGAGGCGGTAGAGGAGAAGTTAAGTGAAGCGTTGGATCAAAAAGGGAAAAGAAGAGGGAAGCAGCAGGCTAGGTGGCGTGACATGTATAGTTATTGATCATCGGATGGAAATTATGAGAAAGGGTAATGTGGGTTTATAGAATGGATTAACTGAAGAAATAATGGAGAGCATGAGAAAGAGAACGTTTGCCCTCCGACATCATCGTCTTCTTCCCGCTGTCACCAATTTCTTGAAATCAATTTATTTTTACGCTTGGAGCACCAGAGGAAAATGGTTAAGATCCTCTTAATGTCAACAAAACGAGTGTTCTGAGGAACAAAATTGAAAAAGTGGATACGAAGAGGAAGAATAAGAAAGAACGATGAAGAGTTCAGGCAGGACTGGCACTCACTTTGTAGTCAAACGAACAGTTCGTGCCCCAACCGAAACGCTTGAAGATCATGAAATTATTTAGAATCTTACGCATTAATTAATTGCCTATTATTAACCAGCCATATTAACGTTGGATTGTTTTTTATTTACCAATAATTATTTATTTTTTTATTTTAATGAAACATTTTATTATTTTGTTTGACTATTTTAAATTAATAATTATTTTATATTTTATTTTTTAATAATAAAATCAACTTTTTTGATTTTATACCATCCTAGCTTAAAATTATGATGCGTCACCGGTGAAATAAGTATTTTTAGTATCATCACTGTGATGTGTATTATTTGTGTAAATACATTAGCATAATCAATAGATACAAATATGAATATGTGTTTTATAAAAACATAAATATCTTAATAGTAATAAAAGATATTTAACTCATCAAACATTAGAAAATATTATTGTAAACTCTTTTTTTTTTAATTAAGCAAGTTATTTTTCAAAATATTATACACTAAAAATGAAGTTTAGTGGAAGTCTATTTATAGTAAACACCGAACATTATCCCTTGCATAACCCTCGACTCGTAATACAATCAGAATGGGATATCCACTTACCCATGATAAATTTTCGTATTGCTTCACCTTCGTAAATGTCTCTATCAATCAAAACGGTTCTCCCCCACTTAGATTCAACTACAACATGCCAACCTCCTAACTTCTCTGCCCTACCACTGTCATCCTGAGCTTACTCAAACCAGATCAACACCTTGCTATTCCTGAATAAAGATTGTTGCCTCTAAAGCACCTTCCCTTGATACAATTCCAAATCCTTGAACAATCTCAACTGACAACAAAGAACAAATAACCCATAGTCATAATAGGCAGATAACTAATCCATCAACTCTTTTACCGAGAGATCACTACACCTAAAGCATTGTTAATTGATATAACTCGAACACCTTCCATAACCTCAACAACTGAATCGATCCATACGAAAATGTACCACCTATACACAGAAGTTAATAGCTCCTAACACTTCTTACCCTACTAACGATAACAATTGATCCAAAGAAATCCTTGCCGAGAGGCTCTCGAACTGACGCCTACAACCAACTCAACCAACTATTCTTTAAGATGACTCCTGGTATGCAAAATGGCATGTGACAGTTCCTCTAATAATCATACCCAAGTAACATAAAGGAACTACGATCCCTAGGTGAAGACTCTAACTAAACATATTGTCTCTCTCACACACACAACCACATGATCATAAGCGTAAATAATGAATGCATAAAGAAAGCGAATATAATGTGTACCTGCAACAACATCTAATGGAACTCAGGCCTCATCGACATGCAACTGAAATGTCGAACTCCTCGCTACTAGAGCCTCCGTCTTTCCCTGGCAGCCGTCAGTGATCCTCGAAGTTGTTGGGGATGGTCGACGCATGTACGTAGCTCCGATGTGTCCGAGATGATCCACCCATACGCCCAATGTACTCGGTGTACGCCCAACATACGAGGACATTACGCCCAACATAACCCCGATGTCCAGCCACTATAAATAGAAACCAAGGGCTTACGGATTTTATTCGGAAAATCTATTCTCTCTCACTCTCTACTACTTCTCTAGCTAGTTTTAACCCCCCGAGGTCCCGGTATCATTCCATAGCACCCAAAGCAATCCCGGAGCGCCGAAGTTTCCAAGAAAAACAGTTTGTCGAGTCGAAACTCTGCCCCTGTGGAGCCCGGTTTTGAGAAAACGCCCCGGTTTTATCGGAAACGATTGCTTTACGAGACGAGGTGCTGCCCAATTATCGTCTTAACAAGTGAATGTATAGTCACTTTCTTCTTTCACATAGATATGAAGTATTTTCTATAAAATACATGCTATGTGTAATTATATGGGTTGTTTATTTGAGATGGGTGTTGAATAGATATTTTATACAAGTTTTAAACTGTATATGTATTTTTATCTACAAATATGTTGGGTAAAACATGGGTGGATAAAATAGTCAATGTGTGTTAAAATGATGAGAGGCCTCGATATTGTTATTGTTTCAGTCATCTAGTGGAGTATAAATGACGACTACGAACCTTTCTAGACAGTCTAGTGGAACGCTAGCAGGCTCGCAACCTGTAGGTGTTTGTGAACTTAGTGTTCAATGGTATACTCCATCCCCCACATGGTTGCCTTATTTGACATAAATTGTTGAGGAATCCTGTAACATCCCAAAATTCAAGACTAAAAATTTTCTTTTAATAAAACATTACTTAAAGCAAAATCATCAATCCAATTATAATCAGAGTATTAATTTCCAAAACACATGTTCATTATCAGAGTAAAACATTCACAGGCTGTCTAATCTATGGTGTGTGCCATGCGATCACCCCGAGCTCTTCCCTCCGCTACCGGAAGTAGCTGAAACCAAAACTGAAAACCGTAAGCACGAAGCTTAGTAAGTTCCCCACCCTACCACATACCATGCATAACCACATACTGCACATACTGGGCCATGCCCGCCATCCTGGGCCTCGCCTGCTACAACGGCCCTGCCGCTCCAGGCCCCGCCTGGCTTTGAGCCCCACTCGGATACAGATCTGTTTCACTTAGGCCTCGCCCACTAACATATAATAGCACATAAACATATCACATCACATCACATGAGCTAAACACATACTAATGGATCTTGTCCTAATGCCTCGCCTATCTCTGGGCCCCGCCCTTGTCCTACTACTGATGAGTCATGGAACCCCGTCCATACTCCTGCTGATAGTGAGGTGCGGGCCCAGCCCACCCTCACTCCTTCCCTAACTTGGGCCTCGCCCCTGATCTGCTGCTACTGAGATGTGGAACACCATCCACACTCTGCTATTGGTGAGATACGGGACCTCGCCCACACTCACCTCCCTACCAGGCACATACAAGTATCACACAGATAACAAGTATAAACTATCACATAAACCATTCCTTGGACACCCGCCCTCTATCATTGGACCTCGTCTCGAATATCATACTAGCATACTGTGCCTAGGGCTAACCCCCCCGGGTCTTCTACTCATAACTACATGGGCCGACATTGTGGCCATAGACCCATTCATATAAAGGGAAACTCACCTGCACTGGCTGAACTGGCTGATGAACCCACTAGCTGCTGCCCGACAACTCTCTGAACTCCTGCTCCACTCGCTCCCCAAGCTACCAATATCAAAGCAACAATGAGTCTAACTGACCCCCGAAAGACAACCAAGTCAGCTCTGGTTAAAGTCAAAGTCATGGTCAAAGTCAACCTTCCAGGTCAACCCTACTCGCCGAGTCACCCTATTGACTCGCCGAGTTTATATGTTCAGTGTCCTTCTATTCGCGACTCGACTCGCCGAGTCAGTCCATGACTCGCCGAGTCTACCAATTTCCGAGTCCTGACCTGTCCAACTCACCGAGTCTCCATTAGACTCACTGATTCAAGTCTCAAATCGAAGGGTTTGGGGTTTCGTGACCTGACTCGCCGAGTCCAAGAACAGACTCGCCGAGTCCAAGACAACCTTCAACAGACTCGCCGAGTTGTTCATCCAACTCGTCGAGTTCCTGCCCAACTTCATCTGACTCGACGAGCTGTTCATCCCACTCGTGAAGTTCCTCCAAATCTTCATGCTACTCGCCGAGTCCACTCAAAGGACTCTCCGAGTCCATTCAGATCTCCATATATGCAGAGGACTTTTGAGTCATGCATGGAATCCAAACTGTAGATCTACCCTTCCCAAGCCTATTCCTCACGTAAAGTAAAAAACTTTACGTGTAGAGAAGGAGATCTAGGCAAAATACACCATGCACTAGGGTTTAAGGCAAAGAGGCTCCATAATCAACTCAAGGGCATATATTTTATGCTTCTCAAGACCATAATATGCTTAGATCCGAAGTAGCAACTTCAGATCTGGCTTCTAACTCAAAAGGGGTAGCTAATCATGGCTAAAAGCCCCCAAAACTCACAACCATACTAGATCTAAAGGAGGGAAATGAATTAATACCTTCAATAACTCAGAAAGTTTCCCCAATCTTCAGATCTAAAGCCAATCCTTGAAGCTTCAATGATTCCCCTTCTTCTTCTTCCTTCAAATCACTCAAGGATGGCTTGGAAGCTTGAATGGGCAACAATGGGGCTTAGGATTCGATGTTCTGGGTGAAAGAGGCAGTAAAGGAACCCTAGGAGAGAGAATGAGATGTTTAAATAGGCTCCAAGTCCCGAATTTAGGGTTTTCCTCGCACAGACCAGACTCGCCGAGTCCCCTTGGCCAACTCGCCGAGTCGGTCACTTACTCCTCGACCCGGATCCCGCTCGGACTCGCCGAGTTCCTCCTTGGACTCGCCGAGTCTCCCCTTAAAGTTAGGGTTTTCTTTCCTTTCTTGGCCTTCAAAACTATGGTGTTACAACTCCCCTAAAGCAGTGTTGTCGCCCCGATGAAAATCCTTAGGCTAGGTCCCTTATGAAAGGTGTTTATGGACGTAAAGTGATGATAATGGGAACGGGTAATCAGGGTTATTGTTGTTTCATGAAATTAATAAATTTATTGTTGGTTGATGAAAATTAATAAATTTATTATTTATGGGTTAAAAACCCTATATGCTCACCAGGCTCCTAAGCCTGACCCATTCAGCTTTTCATATTACAGGTAGTGAACCCCGAGCATAATTGGAAGACAACGATAGACTTTTTTATTATAGGCCAGTAGTTGTAAATAATTGTTGTAAGGCTTATAATGTACTATTTATGCTTTTGATTTGTATCGGAACATGACATCCCGAGGCTTTGTTATATAATGAAAATATATTTCTTTAAGAAATGTTTTGATAAATTTTTATTATATTTTGTTTTAGGAAAAAATTCCGCAACATCTTTTGGAAAATTACTCTGATTTTTTTTAAAAGAATAAACTAAATCGGTATTTTCTGGCCGAGAAAAATGGGGATGTCACAGTTGGTATCAGAGCATTAGTTTAAGTGAACTAGGAATTTGTAGGATTTCTAGACTTAAACTTAGAATGCTAAGTGATGATCGTGAGATGTGTGTCTACCATATTTTAGACACGAGCACTAGTATATTTTAGGAAATATGCCTAAAATGTTTTTATGTGCTAAATACTATATGTTTATCATATATGCCATTATTTGTTCGGATCTATGGTCTGTTGCCGACCGGATCTGGAAACCTTATGTGTTTAGGATTTTAAGTGTACGACTACGATATTAGAACTAGCATATAAACGTTTCGGAGTAATAAGGAGAATTTAAATGTCTATTGCGATTAAAGATCTAAATTCACCTAACTTAGTTTATAGATCAAGATGGCAAAAACCAGAAGTGGAGCTGGAAATGCAAACAAAAACCAGCAACCTCAACCCCAAGTGGTGGAACAAGTGTCAATAGCAGAAGCTACACTAGAACCTATCACAATGGCTGGAGTAAGAGCCATGATTCAAACAATTATGGTTGATCAAAGGGAGGAAATGAGATACTTGTTGCTGAACAATAGGAGTGAACCTTCTATGCCAGTTGAACAACCTGAATTAAATGACGATCAGTTGGAGTAGGGAAATTATAGTAGATCTGTTGGTCAAGATGAACCGGTTGTGGTTAGGAGGAATAACCCAGAGAGGGAAATCCACAGAGATGGGCGTATGTATAAAGATTTCTTGGGTGCCAAACCGCCAAGTATTTCTGGAAGCCCAAAGCCTATTAAGATCATGGACTGGATATCCGAAATGGAGATGGTATTTGAAAGCTGCAATTGTAGTGACAAGCAGAAAACTGTTTTTACGGTCAGACAACTGAAGACCGGAGTCTTAAGCTGGTGGAAGTTATTGGCAGACACGATGCCACATGGAGAAACCATGAAAATGTCTTCGAAAATGTTCTTGGAGCAGTTAAAGATGTAGTACTGCTCAGAGATAGATCTGATAGATCTAAACAATGAATTTCAGAACTTGAAGAAAGGGAAAATGAGCATAAACGACTATGCTATTGCATTTACCGAAAAAGGTGAAGTTATTTCCATACTTAGTGCCAACTAAACTCTCAAAAATTGAGAGGTTCGCAAATGGATTGTCATCCGACTTTGGCGCAACGGTCAAGATGGCAGCTACTCTGAAGACAGCATTCCGAGCAGCTAAAAATGTGGAAACCCAGTTAAAAGAAAGGAATCAGGAGAGGGCAGAAGTTGGCGAAAAGAGAAAGTTTGAAGGAACTTCAGGTTCCAACAAGAAAAGTAAGTTCTCGAAGTCTGGTTCGAGAAAATTCGGAGGAGGAGCCGAAACAAAATGGTGTGATAAATGTAAGAAGAACCATGTTGGGAAATGTGATGAGGAGGTCACTTGTTTTAAATGTGGAAAGCCAGGGCACTACGCCAGCAAGTGCACAACCAACAAAAGGGTGTGCTATGGATTCCATGAAGAAGGGCACATTTTAAAGGATTACCTGAAGAAGATAGAGGCAGCGAAGCCTAATCTCCCGCCAAAGACAAAAGCTAGAGCTTTCCAAATGTCATTGGAAGCCGCAAAGGATGCAACAGACGTTGCTTCAGGTACCTTTCTTGTGAATGGATTGCCTGCCAATTTATTGTTTGATTCTAGAGTGAATTGCTCCTTTATATCACATAAATTTGGTGAAAGACTAGCATTGCCTATAGAAAAGCTAGATGATGCCCTAATTGTAGAAGTTGCTAGTGGCAAATTCATACCTGTTAGCGATTGTATTAGGAATATCGTCATCGACCTGAATGGAAACGAATTCCAAGAAAAGTTGTTACCCATCGAATTAAATGGTTTCGACATTGTTCTGGGGATGGATTGGCTTAGCGTCAACAATGCTTTAATACTGTGTAAGAAAAAGATAGTAAGGGTAAACCCACCTGGAAAGGAATCGTTTATGGTATACAGAGATAAGCGCAGAGTAAATACTGGAATCATTTCCCTAATGAAAGCCATAAAGTGTTTATCTAAAGGATACACCTCATACTTGGCATTCATGATCGATGCTAAGAAGGAGAAAAAGGATATGCAAAGTACACCAGTGGTGTGTGACTATTCGGAAGTTTTTCCTGAGAATCTTCCTGGATTGCCCCCTGGTAGACAAGTGGAGTTTAGAATAGACTTGTTACCAGGAACAACACCAATAACAAAAGCCCCATATCAATTAGCATCAACAGAGATGAAGGAGCTTATGAAGCAACTTCAGGAGTTGTTGGACAATGGTTTTATTAGACCTAGTTCATCACCCTAGGGTGCTCCGGTGTTATTTGTGAAAAAAAAAGATATGAGCATGAGAATGTGTATAGATTACAGGGAGTTAAACAAGGCAACAATAAAGAACAATTACCCGTTGCCAAGAATTGATGTCATGTTTGATCAGTTGCAAGGTTCGAGCTATTTCTCGAAGATTGATCTTAGGTCAGGATATCATCAGCTAAAGGTAAGAGAGCAGGATATTTAGAAAACTGCGTTCAAAACAAGATATGGACACTACGAGTTTTTGGTTATGTCATTTGGACTAACCAATGCTCCAGCAGCCTTCATGGATTTAATGAACAGGGTTTGTAAACCATTCCTAGATAAATCTGTGATAGTGTTCATAGATGACATTCTTATTTACTCGAAAAGTCAGGAGGAGCATGGCAGACTCTTGCGGGAAGTATTATAAGTATTAAAGAAGGAGAAGTTGTATGCGAAGTTCTCCAAATGTGATTTTTGGATTCAAGAAGTCCAATTTTTTGGTCATCTGATTAACCAAGAAGGGATTATGGTTGACCCAACTAAGATTGAAGCTATAATAAAGTGGGAACAACCAAAGAGTCCTACGGAGATGCAACTGAAATGTCGAACTCCTCACTACTAGAGCCTCCGTCTTTCCCTGGCAGCCGTCAGTGATCCTCGAAGTTGTTGGGGATGGTCGATGCATGTACGTAGCTCCGATGCGTCCGAGATGATCCACCCATACGCCCAACGTACTCGGTGTACGCCCAACATACTAGACTGTGACAACCCGATATTTCGAGACAATATGATGGATCACAAGTCAAATTTACGTCAAAAATTAACTTTCCTAAAATCTTAATTGGGTTAAATAAAGTATTAGGAATCGTATCAAGGTTTTCGTACATATAAAGAACCCTATAATCCAAGTTATAACGAAGAAGTTATGACCAACCGAAGATTCTCGGCAAAACCGGCAACACTGATAGACGTAAAACGCAAAGTTTCAATACAGTAATGTTTAGCCTTAGGTATCTAAATGAAAGTTTTAGATATCATTAAACCGTAAACGTACATGAAAAGAACATCCAAATCTGACTTCGTATGAGGAAGTTATGATTTTTCTAAGTTACGGATGTAGCAGTAGACAGCTAAAAACTCGAAATAGAGATCGAGAGACTTTTAGCCGACACAAACTAAATGAGAATCGAAGGTCTCAACAATAGAAGCGCAACGGTAAAAATTCTAACGGAAACGGACGTCGGATGAAGAAGTTGTAGATCGTTGAACCATGTATGAATTCTAATATGAACTTCAGGACGGAGACTGCCCAAGACTACGAGTGATCGTGCTGCCATGCGAATAAACTTAGAAGCCAAACACATGCCCTTCCTGTCGATTGGGACAAGAGAGACAGATAGAACAAAAGTACCTATCTTTTTTTTCCTTAATTCATGAGTAATCATACTTTCTTTTAGATCTTCACAACATCTAATCAACCACAAGGTTCTGACATCATAATCAGTATGAATTGGTTTTGTTCTTATGCAAGATGAAAGGTCACTGCCTATACCTCAAGACAGCTTAAGACACAGGAAGTTAACTATACAACACATGATCTTGAGTCAGGAGCAGCGGTAATTGCTTCAAAGATCTGGAGACACTAGTTGTAGGGTACAAGATGTACTATTCTCATAATCCATAAAAACATTCAACATACGTTCGACCAAGAAGAGTTATCATGCCAGTGAAGTCAAACGAAAGAAGCAAAGTCAAATCCCGATAGTGAAAGGTTCACTGGAATGCCAAGCGAGCAACCAAGTTCACTTAAGAACACTAGAAGCGAATAAAACTTCTAACCGTAGCATGATTATCAATTTTGTTTAAACTCTAATTTCGGGACGAAATTCCCTCTAACGGGGGAATGATGTGACAACCCGATATTTCGAGACAATATGATGGATCACAAGTCAAATTTATGTCAAAAATTAACTTTCCTAAAATCTTAATTGGGTTAAATAAAGTATTAGGAATCGTATCAAGGTTTTCGTACATATAAAGAACCCTAGAATCCGAGTTATAACGAAGAAGTTATGACCAACCGAATATTCTCGGCAAAACCGGCAACACTGATAGACGTAAAACGCAAAGTTTCAATACAGTAATGTTTAGCCTTAGGTATCTAAATGAAAGTTTTAGATATCATTAAACCGTAAACGTACATGAAAAGAACATCCAAATCTGACTTCGTATGAGGAAGTTATGATTTTTCTAAGTTACGGATGTAGCAGTAGACAACTAAAATCTCGAAATAGAGATCGAGAGACTTTTAGCCGACACAAACTAAATGAGAATCGAAGGTCTCAACAATAGAAGCGCAATGGTAAAAAGTCTAACGGAAACGGACGTCGGATGAAGAAGTTATGAAACTTTAACGGACTTTTCCTGTCCCGACCTATTAAAATATAATATTAAAAATAAATTCAAGATTTGCCGACGGAGTCTAAACGAAAGTTGTAGATCGTAGTCTCACCTTCGCGTGGATATAAAGAACGTCGAAAACGGAGTTCGTATGAGAAAAATATGAATTCTTGAAGTTTACTAAATAATTAAAATATAAATTAAAATCAAAATCCGGTATTATCCAAAGGAGGAGTCATCAGACCAATCCAGGTTACGCCCAGCGTACTCGGATGCTCGGCCTCAATTCGTCCACGTCGCTCCGATGCTTCGACCGAGGATGTGCTCATGCATGACGTTGCGTACGCCCAGCGTACGCGAGGTTTCCAGCCCCTATAAAAGGGATGCGAGGGTGTTGGCCTTTTTTTGCTCAATTCTTCCCTTTCTCGCGCTGAAGCTCTGCGTTTCAACCCTCGGAGTCATCCCAAAGGCCCGGTTTTCATATCCAAGTTGGGAAGGAAGTTTTACGCTCCCGAGACTCCCGAGATTCCCGAGAAATCCGCTTGCTTGAGTAGAAGTTCTGCTCGGTTTTCGTCTCGCTTTCTTCAATCTATCAAGTGAGTTCATACCCCTATAATCCACACTTTTAAATGTTTTATAAATGTTTTTATATGCTTTTAAGGGGGGGAATACAAGTAAAACACACGATAATTTTCCATCAGTTAATTCAGTTCCGATGCTCTTAGGTAGCAAGGGTGTATAAACCTACTTGGACACTCATCAATTACATTCTAGTAAACTATTATAGGAATAGTTTAGGGTATACAAAACATTATCCCTATTACAAGAAATTACACCAGAGTCAGTTCATTCATGAGTCTAGACTACATGCTATATGAAGGGATACTCTTACAGAGATTCCGCTTACATGAATACGTTTACAGAGATTCCGCTTACATGAATACGTTTACATAGATACGCTTACATGAATACGTTTACATAGATACGCTTAGATGAGTACGTTTACGTAGATAATATATGATGAGTTACTATTACATATTATATGTGTAGATAATGTTATATAGTTCTCCTTCTTATCTTTACCTTGTGATACAATCACATCATCGACGAGATAGATTGGACTTTATATCCTAGTACCAAAGGATACTTTGTGGGACTAACCATTCCTATCACCACTGTTAGCTACAGAGGTAAATGAACATCTACGGATGTTTTCGGTTGATACCGTTACAGGTATACTTAAGGGACTAACTATTCCTACACCCGACTGTTAGCAACAGAGGTAAATGCACATCTACGGATGTCTACGGTTGATCCGTTTACGGCAAGTTTCCACGCCGTGTGTATCTTAGTACCAAAGGATACAACATAAGTTATTATATTATTACCTTTATAGTTTTATAATAATAGTTAAACAGGGAAAAACCGTCACATTTTCAAGTGATGCGTACTTTCAAAACAGTCAGGTCTTGGTTAAAGATTACTTTCAAAACATTTAGGTCTTGGTAGAAGACTACTTTTATACTAGTAGAAAATGATGGGATTTTCTAGGAGTTTTCAAAACAAATACAAACAATTACATTGAACGATTTCAAATGTTATCATCAAACTTATACGAACAATAACATTAAATACTTATGAACTCACCAGCTTAAATGTTGATCTACTCTTTCAAAATAACTTGTATTCTCAAGTCACCAGTAGACATGTACGATGACCAGGTTTTGCGAAGACGGAGCAGTCAAGACTTGTCTTTTATTTTGATTAATTGTTGTAATGTCTTATTACTATGAAAGAACACACATGTATTAAACTATTACTATTAATGCAATGGACGATGTTGTTGCTTGTTTACTACTTCACATTGTTGTGATACATACATGACGTCCTCCGCTCCAGAACGTTTTCGCCGTTCTCGGTTTTGGGGTGTGACATAGATCGCCTCGCAGTACGCCCAACATACGAGGACATTACGCCCAACATAACCCCGATGTCCAGCCACTATAAATAGAAACGAAGGGCTTACGGATTTTATTTGGAAAATCTATTCTCTCTCACTCTCTACTACTTCTCTAGCTAGTTTTAACCCCCCGAGGTCCCGGTATCATTCCCTAGCACCCAAAGCAATCCCGGAGCGCCGAAGTTTCCAAGAAAAACAGTTTGTCAAGTCGAAACTCTGCCCCTATGGAGCCCGATTTTTGAGAAAACGCCCCGGTTTTATCGGAAATGATTGCTTTACGAGACGAGGTGCTGCCCAATTATCGTCTTAACAAGTGAATGTATAGTCACTTTCTTCTTTCACATAGATATGAAGTATTTTCTATAAAATACATGCTATGTGTAATTATATGGGTTGTTTATTTGAGATGGGTGTTGAATAGATATTTTATACAAGTTTTAAACTGTATATATGTATTTTTATCTACAAATATGTTGGGTAAAACATGGGTGGATAAAATAGTCAATGTGTGTTAAAATGATGAGAGGCCTTGATATTGTTATTGTTTCAGTCATCTAGTGGAGTATAGATGACGACTACGGACTTTTTAGACAATCTAGTGGAACGCTAGCAGGCTCGCAACCTGTAGGTGTTTGTGAACTTAGTGTTCAATGGTATACTCCATCCCCCACATGGTTGCTTTATTTGACATAAATTGTTGAGGAATCCCCTAAAGCAGTGTTGTCACCCCGATGAAAATCCTTAGGCTAGGTCCCTTATGAAAGGTGTTTATGGACGTAAAGTGAGGATAACGGAAACGGGTAATCAGGGTTATTGTTGTTTTATGAAATTAATAAATTTATTGTTGGTTGATGAAAATTAATAAATTTATTATTTGTGGGTTGAAAACCCTATATGCTCACCAGGCTCCTAAGCCTGACCCACTCAGCTTTTCATATTACAGGTAATGGACCCCGAGCATAATTGGAAGACAACGAGACATCCCGAGGTTTTGTTATATAATGAAAATATATTTCTTTAAGAAATGTTTTGATAAATTTTTATTATATTTTGTTTTGGGAACAAATTCCGCAACATCTTTTGGAAAATTACTCTGATTTTATTTTAAAAGCATAAACTAAATCGGTATTTTATGGCCGAGAAAAATGGCACTTAAACCCGCCCATGAATGTAAAATCTCGACTTGTGGGCCTCCTCCATTAATACTTGTCGAGCCCCACTAGCAAGGCACCTAAACCCGCCCATGAAGAGTCAAAAGCCCTCGGCTGTCGATATCAAAATCTGAAATCTGACCGATCACTGGCTCACTTTTCTGATTTTCTTCCTTTATGGCCTCCGACCACGCTTCTTTGATAATCTCCAAAACTGGTGTTATCACAATCATCCTCATACACATATCTTGAATCGGGGCACTAACCGTCCTCCGGATCAAGGCGTCGACCACCACATTGGCCTTGCTTGGATGATACAGAATCTCACAGTCGTAATCTTTCACTACATCCAACCACCTCCTCTATCTCACGTTCAGGTTAGGCTGATCCATAATATATCTCAGGCTCTTATGGTATGTGTAGATGGTACACCGAACACTATAAAGATAGTGGCGCCAAATCTTGAGAGCGAAAACCACCGCCCCTAACTCCAAATCATGAGTGGGATGCCTTGCTTCGAGGCTTCAGCTGCCTCGAAGCGTATGAAATCATATGCTCCCTCTACATCAACACAACACCCAACCTTGTAATGGATGCATCACAGTAGACCACGAAATCCTCAACTCCCTCAGGGAGGGTAAGTACCGGTGCCTCACACAATCTCTGGCGAAGAGTATCGAATGATGCCTACTACTCAGGCCCCCAACTAAACACAACATGCTTCCTCGTCAACTTAGTGAAAGGAACATCAACCTTGTAGAAGTCTTGAATGAATCTCCAATAATATCCTGCCAAAACGAGGAAGCTCCAAGTTTTAGATGGAGATTTCGGCACTTCCCACCACATCACCGCCTCTATCTTGGATGGGTCGACCAATATACTATTCTGGTTTATGAGGTGTCCCAAAAACTGAACCCTGTGCAACCAAAAGTCGCACTTAGAGAACTGGGCATAGAGCCTCTCTATCCTCAAAACTCCAAGAATCTTGTGAAAATGCTCCTCGTGCTGCTCTCTGATCTTCGAATAGACCATAATGTCATTCATGAAGACGATCACTGATTGATCCAACATGGGCTTGCACACCCGGTTCATGAGATCCATAAACGCTGTCGGTGCGTTGGTGAGCCCAAAAGGCATCCCCACAAACTCGTATTGCCCATAACGAGTTTGGAAGGTCATCTTCTGAATATCCTCCCCTCGTATCATCATCTGATGATAGCCATACCTCATATCGATCTTGGAAAACGAAGATGCCCCCTGCTACTGATCGAATAGATCATCAATCCTCGACAATGGTAATGGTTCTTCACTGTCAACTAGTTCAACTCCCAGTAATCAATGCACATCCAGTGCGAACCAACTTTTTTCTTGACAAATAGGATCGGTGCTCCCCATGGAGAACTACTCGGTCGGATAAACCATTTCCTCAACAGCTCCTGAAGCTGAGAGGATAGCTTGTGCATCTCAGGAGGTGCAAGACGGTACGTTGTCTTGGAAATCGGCGCCGCACCCGGGATCAAATCGATATGAAACTCCACTTGCCTCGCAGGATGCACACCCGGTAACTCCTCAGGAAAAAAAATCAGGAAATTCGCGTACAATAGGAACATCAGAAATGGAAATTGATCCTTTCTCTTCAATCCGAGTATCCACTACATATGCCAGATAACCCATACACCCATGCTGCAAACTCTGCATTACCCTGGTGGCAGAACAGAAGGCGGATCCCGACCTAGAACCTTTACCATAAATGGTTAACACTCCCCTATTTGGGTATCGAATCGTCACCATCTAACGCTTCATAGTCAATCAGTGCCCCCAAACCGACTATACCAATCCATACCCATGATCACACAGACATCTCCCATAACAATAGGGATAAGATCTATCGGATAACCAACACCAAAAATCTCTAACACAGAACCCCGGTAGATATCAGTAGCGGAGACCGGATGCTCATCAGGTATAGAGACCCTCAAGGGCCTGCTCAAGTCCTCTCGTGCAATACTAAATCTGCAAAAAAAAGGATGACGAAACAAAAGACCGACTCGCACCCGTGTCAAACAACACAAGCGCATGTATAAAATTCACAAGAAAAGTACCTACACGATCGATAACATAAGCAACATAAATAAATCAATATAAAATAAAGAACACATACTAGCCACATGTATGGAGCTACTCTGGCCTCCTCTGATGTCAACTGAAATACTCTCCCTCTAGCCCTTGGTGTCTTGGCCTTCCCCTGTTGACCATCAGTAATACGCAGGGTCACAGGGCCTGGAGCCTAAACCGCCCAAGATGCAAGATGAGGACACTCGGCCCTCAAATGACTCGTATGGTTGCAATTGAAGCAAACCTGAAATCCCTTGGGGAAATCCCTATCTAATTTCCTCTCCTTAACACATGTAACAAGTCGTCCTTGACTGACATGGTCCCTCATGCCCTTGTCACACTTACCGTAAGTGCAGTCCTTCTGGCCTCCAACTCTCAAGTCAGCGGTCTCAGGCTGCTTAGTCGCCGACTGCGACTGTATTGGCCTGATATCTCTCACTTGGGTCCCTTTCTCCTCTCTAGCCTAGGTCTCCAACTCAATCTCTTTCCTCCCGACATTGGTCTTAGCTCAGCCAATGTCCGATATGAAGTGTTCGCCAGGAAATCATGAATATCCCTCCCCATAATACTTAGATACTGACTCACACGGGCCTACTCAGTAGACACGTTCTCATGACAAAACAAGGCCCTCTTATAAAACATCTTAATGACCTCAATCAGCGTCGATGTCTTCTGCTTGAGAGACAGGAACTCCTGGTCCAACCTCTCTCTCTCTGAATATCTCAGTAAATCTCTCCCAGGTCATCGTAGAATGCTCTGCAAGGGTGTAATCAGTTGTCACAAACTTCCACCAATCCTTCACTCCTAAGTGCAACAAGTTCAGCGCGAAACGAACCCTCGGATTCTCCAAACAGGAGCAAGTGTAAAAACAACCCTCAACATCATAAATCCATCTCATTGCAACAATCAAATCCTAGGTCCCATCAAACTTGGGTGGCTTCATGTTGTTGAACTCCCGCTACCATAAAAAATCACTCTTCTGCGGTCTCATAGCAACAAAAGCTACGGTGTCTTTTGCAGCCGTAGCAGCCTCTGTGACGACGACATAACTCTCATCAAAAGTCTCAATCAGCATGTTCTTAATAGTCCCAAACATCTCTGGAATAACCCCTCTTATTGTTGTGGCCACCTCGGCGACAACAATCCTACCGATCTCATCATCACTGGCACTCGGCCTCTTTAGGACAAGAAGCTCATAAAAACTCATCCATTGAGATCAAAAAGGAAACACATCAAGGTATGAACTTTATACCTTCAAAAGATGCACCGGGTGAAGTAATTTTTGGATCCACAAGCTTTCATGCAACACAAATTTCTTCACTAGTCTTTTTCTTCAACAAAAGGCCACTAAAATCACCACCAAGCTTCAAAATCTTCACTCACAATGGATACACTCGAGATTAGGGTTTGGAAGGAGTGGAGGTTGATTAGGGAAGGCCCAAGGGTGAGTTAATGCATTTAAATAGGGTTGAAACCCAAAAATTTAGTGTTTAGAGGTTGGGCTAGTACGTCTGACGTACCATATGTACGCCTAGCGTACTAGCTTGGCTTCCGCGATCCAGGCTCCTCATGAGTACGTGGTGCGTACCTACGTGTATGCCCAATGTACAGACTGAAATTTGGAACTTTACACCACAAAGGACCAAATGTGCCAACTTTTATTAGGTCATGGGCTAAAAATGAAAGTACCTTATAATCGGATGTTACAAACATACACATGCAAGAGTCACAAAGACAACTGGCATCCTACATAAGACAATATATAGGCCTCGCCCAATAAGCAAAATAGGCCCAACCCAACATATAAATAAAGGTCCTAACCATCATACACATACAAGGGTCACAAAGACAACTAGCATCAATTCTAACACAATTCAGTGGACCGACATTGGTGCCTTCGACCCACGATTATAGTAAAGACACTCACTTGGCTCACAAAGCCGACTAAAGCTCGGCTCAATGTCATGCCGACCATAGCTGACAGCTCTCACTTCCAAATGATGTGTGCTAAACATGTGCTATCAATCCACACAAGGTAAACCCTAAGTCTACCTTCTAAATCCAATAATCTTGACCAAAAGTCAACCCATTTCAACAAGTCGTCGATCAAAGTCAAAGTCAAAATCAACAACCATCAATGTCAACCAACTTTCCTCACATAGTGACCAATCCTTAGTCACGACGTGAGAGTACACTCGACCCAATTCCAACTCGGCTCGCTCTAACTCGGCCAACTCAATCATGGAAAATCCTTTGGGTTGACCTAACAATGTGAACATCCTTCTATCACGTTGTGAGTCCCACAAAACTCAGCAGAAATAGGATCTTTCATGGTCACGTCATAACACACCTTGTGTCACGTTGCGAGTACAGTTTGAAGCATAAATCCAAGATTTAAGTCCTTAATCCATTAAGCCTTTCACTCCAACTTTTCCAAAAGCTAAAGGGAACTCCAAAGGTCTATAAAATGATTACTTGACATACATGTATGCCTCATGCATGTCCTCCATCTATTCTAGGTCAAACATGAAGCGATTGCACCAAAACCATATGCATGGACCCAATCATCAACCAATTCCAAAATCTAAACATTATCATGCTCAAGGGACCCTTAGAATGCATAAAGTTGCCAAATTTATGAATTCCTTCCATTTAAACTTGCTCAAACATGAAAGACATAGGACAACCACTTAGACCTAACCACTTTAAGCAATAAAGTTTGAGCCTTTGACACTTGTAAAGGTCCAGAAACAATATGAGATGATGCTGATGTTGTTTCCTTGTAAGCTCCACCAAAAGAACGCATTCTTCTCATTCTTCTCTTCTTCTTCAAGCCAACAAATGCTCTTAAACGCCAAGAATGACAAAGGGAATTAGGGTTAGGGTTTTTCTGAGGTAAAAGGGTGTTGGAGGATGGTAATGAACCCTAAAAATGACTTATAGGGGCTTAAATACAAAGGAAATTGACATAAAGTATATATATATATATATATATATATATATATATATATATATATATTTAACTTTTAAAATTTATAACCTAAAAAAACTTAACTAATTAAGCACTTATAGGCAATGTACCTAGTTGGTTTATAGAATAGTAAGTAGGTCGGGTGTTGATCATAGGGAATGATATTTAATTAATAAAATAACTACTAAAATTTAAACTAAGAAAAACAACTAGAAGTGGGGGTTTTATCTGATTTTACAAGTTCTAATTAACTTAATTAAAATACTCAACTAATTACTAAAGTAAACAATTTCAAATCAAGAATAAAGGATATTTTCGTTTAGCTTTGAATCCCTCCTATTTCCTATGGTTGATTTCAAGACAATGGATTAATTCCGTTAGTTACCAAATAAAAGTTACTAGTCATCATGATCAAACTAACTAGCATAAGTCAATTCAATAACTTTAACCCTAAATAACATGCAATTTAAGGACACTAAATTGATTTTAAAGGTAATTTGGACTCTAAATTATAGAATCTACAGACTACTATTCTTTGGTAAAGTCTAGTAATCAAGAAAATATTATGATCAAATACTGCTCTCTAACACAGTTAATAAACTAACTTATCACCTATACTAGGATATGACTAATCACTAGCTCTAATAATTTAATGATCATAAATAGCTAGGTAAATCAATTTCATGCAATTAACTGCAGTTTAACTACACAATCTTAAGACAAGGCAATAAAGATAGAAACTTTAACATGCTAGGTTTAGATTTATCAAATAATATTTAAAGCTAAAATTAACTTTATCAATCCATCAAACAAAAAATCAACACATAGTAAATAAGATTTCATCTAATCTAAACGAAAACAAGGGTTTTTAGAAATTGATTTATTTTTTGGATATATATACTTTCCTAAAATCTCACCACCATGACGTGGTGAATAGGCACCACGTCGTAGTCTTCTATTAAATGTCGTATTCTCCAAGTCAGCTTAATGATCGTGAAGTTTCCATTTACTACATCGTGGTGGATGATCGCCACGTCGTGGGAGTTGGAATTCACATTTTAGCACAAACACGAAAGTCATTTGAAATTTTATCTAGTTTTCATATCATTATGAATCGCCTTAATCGGAGTTACAAGCCATGAGGTATGGCCAAAATACTGATGAGGGGTCAAGCTGTCTAACAACATCCTTTTTGTGTCTTTTTTAGCTCTTCTTCCTCCAAATATCCAACTTTTCTCGATATCAGTCCTTTTCTTCGAGAATGTCCATTTTTTGCTGCAAAATAAAATTCAAACATCATAAGTACCAAATATCTTTGCAATAAACCAAATTATAGCTTACACTGTATTAAAATAATGCCTAGAAATGTATATAAATGTAGCATTATCAGAAACCCTAACAAATCATGGGCATGGACTCCAATAGTTTCACATCGTGACACCTTGTGTCTCACGTCATGAGGGTGGTCCAAAACTTGTTTCTTGTATTTTTCCATAGTCACATCCCGACCACCCAATTATCACATCGTTACACTCAATTTTCTCCAAAAATCAACCTTTTGACTCCTTAAAACCCTAAATTGATCCATCCTGGAAAACGGATGTTACACTTTTACTTGTTTATATGCACATAATTTTACACATAAAATCCTAACACATACGGCCACAGAAGAACATATCAACTCGAGGCCAACAACAAACCCTACGAATCTTACCTAAGTCCCAATCGCTTGGGAACCTGAGGTTCGATAAACAAATTCATGTTGGTTACTATCTACGTGGAGTCCTCCATGGTAACCCCATGAAGACCTGAGATCAAGAACTGTGTCAACTTACTATCTAAGTAGCTTCATCCATGGTGACTGACACAAGCTTCCACTTAAAATACGCAGGGAAATCTACACCGTTCACAAACACTTTCTATAGAGCACCAAACTTTCTTTTCATTTTACTCTTTCTATAAATCTTTAACCATTTTATTTATTTTGCTTCAACTTTTCTATACACAGTAGCTTACTATTTTCTATTCTCAATCACATAGATGCATTTTACATTACTTCTCGCAGATAGCTTATAATTAATCTTTTAACACAAATACATAGATAGGCATTTTCCTAAAAGGCTGTACATAAATCTCAAAATACCAATACACATATAGGCTTTTTGCAAAACACATCAGATAATCAAATACATGGTTGTAGACCATAACTATAGATCTCACTACTCAATCATATAACATACTATATGGAAAACTCAACTATTACACAAATAAGAATTAACTTTTTATAAATAAAGGAATCTTAGGATTTATAATTTAAAACCCTTTGACAACAAAACATTCACATAATCAAAGATTTTCACACCTAGTGACATACTTACTTGTTTTCACATATAAATCATTCACTTGCTATGTATCCATAAAATCCACATGTACTCACCTGGCTAGTTAGTGAAAACTAACTTCCATTATGACCTCTAATTCTATGTTGCCTCTTAGGCCAATGACTTACCCAAACCTGTTTGGAAAACATACGAAGTTCTTTAAAAACCTGTAGAAACTTGATATCATACTTACCACAACCTGTTAGGACCCTTATTTGATTTGATAAGTTAATTGTTGTTTGTCAATGATTACATCAGTGTCATTATCATCAACTGTTGCATCCCTTGATGACATCAGGAAGCTTCATGAAGTTCTGTAAAGTTCAATCCCTAAAGAATGAAGATATGATCCTTATGTGCCGAGGATCAATATAAGATTGGGTTGCCATAACAAAAGACTCTCATTTTTATAGGGGATTGCATTTCCATGTTTATCTATCTTGTATGTTAGGATAGGATCTTACGTCTTTTGTTATACACACACAAATATATATATATATATATATATATAGAGAGAGAGAGAGAGAGAGGTAGGTTCAAATGTTTTTCACATCTATTGTGTGCTAGAATGCACCAATAGGAATTTAGTATTAATTATATGTATATTAAATGTTATCCATACTTATAACTCAGTTTTATGGAAACTAATTAAATTCGTCATTAATGTCAACAATAGTATTATTTCAGAATGAATTCATATCTAGAAGAATAAGAGTGTGTTCCAGCAGAATGAGAGTATATTCTAGTAGAATACACTCTCGTTCTTCATATTCCATGCAACTTTATTGTATTTTAAGCGAGTGAGTCCTGAAACAAAATACGAACTCATATATAAACACCTAGATGCGAATTCATTCTGAAAGAATATTATTGTTGAGATTAATGATGGATTTAATTAGTTTCTATAAAAAGAAAATTATAATTATGGATATCATTTAATATACATATAATTATGGAAATCATTTAATATCTGTATTTATTTAATTAAATAATTATTTAATTTACTAAATTCCTATTGGTGCATTCTAACATACAATAAATGTAAGAAACAAAATAACCTAGCCCTATATATATATATATATATATATATATATATATATACACACACACACACCTTAATAAGCATTTAACCTTAAATGTTGAATTTTAAGAGGTACAAATCTTTATGCAGTTTACACAATGAATTTAAGCAGTGAAAATTTAAAAATCTTAATTGGTCAACATACGACCTGGTTTAATCTTGACTCGGTCTGTATTTTGTATCCACTCCTTATCCCACCTAACAACCTCCCCAGTGTATCTCAGTTTTTGAATTGGTCATTTAATTGTTACATTAATTCCAGGAAAAAATCTCTCAATGATGGCCATCTTCCATATATCAAGTGTTAGTCATCTCTAGTTAAACTATTTATCCTCGTCTCAAATTATAGATCCAATTTCATTTAGCATCTACATAGCCTTTCTCTCTCAATCCATCGCATCCTTTCATCCTCCCAATCAGTTAAAACACATCGTCCCCCTTTAATCCTTGATCGATTTATGTTAAATCCAAGTATTTCTACACTCATTCGCCTTCATAATCTGGATAGTGCCAATCGATATCAATGGTGTCCTGTAGTAAGGTGAGTTGTTGTTACATAATAAAATCTCATCTGTTTTATTGAAATGATATGTCATAGGTATGATAGGAAGCATTTTGAAGGTCCATCCACAACCTAATCAGATTTTCATCCCAACTGATTGTTGGGGTCCATGGTACATCCTTTATCTGACTTTATTTGATTCAACCTAAGTGAATTCATATAATGTGCGAAATGTTGTCCTTTAATGTCATTCAAATCTTTATATAAGAGTTAGATATAATTAGTTCACTCTATCACATGGTTCGTTACAAACAGATTTATCTGTATCCAACAAGCTCTAATTCAGATCTGCTCAAATAAAATTAATTTAAGGCTATATTGAAAAATCTACTTATAGTTGATGTTGTTACTCTTACGACCCTTCATGATGCCTATGATACGTTTGTTTTGTAGGCCTCCATAAAATGAATAATTTCCCACATGCCCACATGTAAATGAACTTGCATAAGATCTTGAAATCACCACAAACGTCGGCTATGGCTTCTTCTTCTATGACAATATCATCATTTTTTATTGTCATTTTTTCTGCATGTGATAATGGTGGTCCTTATTATTTTTAAAAATTTCATAGTTAGTTTGAAGTTCTCAAATGAATAAGCAACCAGAGATCCCGATAATTCCTTTGATTCAAGGTGTTACTTTCTTTTTTCACCTAATTGAATCTGTCAACCCGAGGTTCAGTGGGAGACTCAATCAAGTTGGAAGACCTTTTCGTTCTCTTGTATGTCTTGAAGATTTCTATGATGATTATATATTTGTCCCAATTTTGGTTAACTGTATGTTGTTAATCATGGTGCCTTTCAATATCTTTTTTCCAGATCCGTGTGTGTGTGTGTGTTGAACTGTCTCTCTAACTGTGTGTTTGTGTGTTGATACTGCAGGTGTATTTGAAAGGTTATAGGTCGACCCTTGTGACTGAAGGTGTGCACCTTCAATGCATTTAAACATGTAAGAACTTACACCGATTTTTTATTTTGAATATTCAACTGATCCCTGAATCTTCATCCATTCACCAAGTATAGTTTCATAATGCTTCTCTATCTTTTTGTTTAATATATTTTTTATATTACCTTCTTTGATCCTTCCATAGAAACCCAAGTGATTTCCATTTCTTTTTGGTTTCTGAAAGGTACATACGGGATCTCATAAATCATTTGACTTCTTAAAACTCTCAAGATAATCACATTTTAAATTTGTTTTTGGGTACACTTTTGTAGGGGAAAACGATTACCAATCTGTTAGCATTTTTGTGTTCTCCTTTTTAATGAGTATTGCTTTATATTGTTTTTGGTATAGCAGAGTATTTCATCTTTAGAATCAAGCTTTTATCATTCAAATTACATAGTATAATCTGGATAATGTATGGGAGATGAGCGGTTATAGTTACTGTTAAGTCCATTAGGCATATTTCCATCACCTTTGATGTAAAATGTATTCTATTTACGTCAAGGTTTATGTATTTTATACATTTAGCATTCAAAATTTGTTTTATAATAAACACAATGTTCCTATTCGATGAATTTAATGGAACCAATGGTGTTGTTTGTGGTGATCTCAAGTATTTCACTCAGTTCATGGTGGCTCCTTTGCCACTGCGCATACTAAGTATTTATTCTTCTAGCGGTTCATCATTTGGGTCGACACAAGGTTTTTGAGCATCTTAGATCAAATGGATTGGAGTCAAGTTGATGAGGTTTCCCACGTTTCAAAAAATCTAGTGTTTATTTGCTAAAGTATGATCAACCTCTTAAAGTACAATGCTACAAATGGTTTGGACTCTAAAGTACATCATTATTTCTATCTATATGTTTTGGTCATGGTTTTTTTTTTGTTTCTTTATGTAACACTTTGGCTTCATCAAACACTTTTTTTGCATTTTTTTTAATTACTGTTCCCAGCTTATGATATGATGTTTGTTCTTATGTAAAAAAAGAAATTTAAATGCTATAACAGGTTAGTTTGTCAAAGTATACAATCCTATTCTGTAAAAAATCTGGAAGCAAAACGCTATTGTAATTTCATACATTTTCAATTCTTATGTCCTTAAAAAGAATCATGATGCAAGAAATGAGTTGCTGTCTACATTACATGCTTTTGGTGATTTAATGTTTTTCAATATAACTTTTCATTCTTGATTTAGATCATGAATGTTTTATTTAGTAAGCATGTTAGTATTGAACATCTTTTGCTTTTGTCATTATTTAATTTAGTAAAAGATGACAAAATTCTATTGTAATGTTATTTTATTAGATTATATCCACGTTCAGTACTCTTTTAATATGAAACGAAAACAAATGTGATTTGTTTACATTTTCTATTTAGTTAGAATAATCATGTATTGTTTTTCTTAACAAAGATATTGCATTAACCTTTTATTTATTTATTATGTTTTTTAGTTATTTCTTAGAATTTTGGAAACCAAATTATCCTAATGATTACTTTAAGTATATTTAATGAAGTTTATAACTCTATAGAAAAAGATTTTGATGCAAGTGACATGTAATATTTTTGTTTAATTATACTATTTCAAGATAAATAAATTAAAAGTCATTGATCGTCATTCTAAAATACATATAACAAATACACTAAAACATACATCAGGTACACAAAAGATTATTTTGCAAAATTTTTACATTTAAAAATTTGAAAACCGAAAGATAAGAAAGTGTGCTCACCATTTGTGATTTAGAATATAACATGTTTCCCAACAATAAGTTAAACAATCAACAATTTCAAAATAAACCCTTATTAGTCAAACTTATGATAACCAGTAACTATAATTGTAAAATGCTCATCGATTATCCTAAACCACCAAAATGTTGTAAAGAACCACCTCACACCTAAAGGAAACTAATCGACACATTAAAACTATCTGCCAAAACAACATATCCGCACTCGTTGCTTGGCGCGGGTAAACGGCTAGTGTATATATATATATATATATATATATATATATATATATATATATATATATATATATATATTGAAAATCCATTATATAAGGGGTTATCGATCAAGAGTGTGTACGTAATTAGAGTTTGTCTTTATTCAAGATTCTTCCATAATTATATTGTGAAAGTTGTTCTAGACTCTTGATTCTTCTACAATTGTCACATGTTCTTGCTTCATCTTTGACAAGATCTTGTTGATATTGAAATATTTTATGAAGCTAAAATAAGTATGACGTATGCATTCTCTAAGAATTACTAAAGATTGAAGAAGGTTGCAAATGATTGAAGAAGGTGGATTTTGTATCCCTCCTAGTAGTCAGGGTAAACAATCAACTTGATTTTAGGGTTCCTAAGGTATTCTTATAGAATGTCATTCTCGAATGGCTGTAATCAAATCGACTTTGGACCATTGAAGAAGATCAATTGAATTTGTTCAAGAATTGTATAGTTAAGCATGTTATATCATGGGTTTATTTCATTTTAATAACATTCTGTTAGAATATGTATAATTGTATTAAAATGTATATGACTATTATTCTATAAGAATATTTATGAATATATATTAAGATGTCCATGAATATACAAGGATCTTGTTAATTTTCAACTAATTTTTCAAGAGTGTTGTCTTTCTTCAAGAGGTTCATTTAATCAAAATATATATTCTGTTAGAAATATGTATCCTGACATTTTTATAGAATATCATTCTAATAGAATGTCATTTTGACAAAATAAAATCGAATATAATTAAAAATTATGTTAGAATTAAAATTGAATTAATTAAAAAAATCAGGATTTTTAAATCAAGAAAATTAATTATCCGCAAAAATATGGAGTTTTCTTTTTTTAAATTTATCTCAATTGACTAAAATACATTATAGTGAAATTAGATACTATTTTTCAATTATTCTTAATTCAATAATATTTATTAATTACTTTTTTAATATAATTAAAATGATTGGTCCACAATCAACCTTACATCCACACAATAGATAGTTAGAATACAATAACCTAGCTATATATATATATATATATATACACACACACACACACATACACACACACAAATGTATGATTAAAGTAGCCAAAATAATAAGTTGAGTGTTTGTTAAAATGTAACAAAATATTTTTATACATCGACTTCTACTTTATTTTGTTTTTAAGCATCGTACTCTCAACGTCAACCAATTATAGCGTCCTACTTCCATGACCCACCAAAAATCCGACCCGTGCAACGCACGTGCCTCTTCACTAGTTTTTATATAAATTCTGATTTTTTATCCTTTTTACAGTTGGATTATATACAAATCTTTATGTTTCTACTGCCCTATTGTAAACGACTTATAAGTCTATTTTGTAGATGTCCCTTTTTCTTTTGTACAAAGGATTCAAGATCCCATAATTATGTGGGCGTACACCTATCTCATTTACATAATGTTGCTATTCAATCAAGTATGTAACCTATGTTTTGTTTATTGCTTTGTCTTCATTTCATGTGACCATGTTCATAACATAACTGTATATAAAAAGTAGTTAATTTATAAATATAAAAAAACTTACTTGATTATAATGTTTACAATTAATAATTCCGGTATTGTCTTTGAAATAGTGTGTTATTGTAGGTTAACCGAAACCTGAATGAGTTGACCTGAGGTAGTGATGTATATACTCTACGATTTTACGCATTATTGGTGACAGGTTTTAGCACCAACATCACAATTAAGATTTTTCAGAGCTTTCTGCATGTAACCTTCATATGGATATCTCTCTCATGTATCTCGTTATTTTGATGAATTTTTGTACATATTAATGGTGGCTTGTGATATATTTTGTGCAACGCCTGATCAACTAGAAATTTGGGCAGAAAGGACAACCTACCAAATTGTTTAAGCTGAAAAAGAGAAAGCCAAATTTCTGTATATCTTGCACATCAATTAGTAGCCAAAACGACACAGAAAACAAAAAACCATCAAAGAAGCACATACATGTTTACTAGCTCTTAAACATAAATATTAGCAATTTATTTTTATAACTTAATAATTATTTATTGGAATATTCAATAATCATTTTGTTACTATTATTTTAAGAAAACCATAAAATTATATATTGTACTAATTACTAAAGATATGGTGTTTTGCAAGAAAGAAAAAAACATAATAAGACACAAATAATTAATATGGCTCGTTCCTTATGACCTATATTCACGGACATAAATTAATTTTATGTTAATTGTCTGTAAAAGTGATTATATTGGAATGTATGCAAAGAAACCATTTAATTAACAAAAGACTATTCCTTCAATAGTTTTTATGTAGAAGAAGATAGTGTTCTAACAAAAAAACAACTATTAAACATATATTTATGCACTCATAATTCAACTATTCTTTGTAAGTAACTACACAATGTATATGTTATTTTGCCAAGAAATGTTGCAACTAATTGGATGTAACTTTCTTGAAACTCCAAGAAATTAAGCTGCTTAATCAAATACACACCACTCTTAACAATAAATAATACATACCATGCATACTTATTTTACAACTAAAATATATAAATAACACTAACAATTTCAACATAAGTTTTCATTATCTGATGATGAACGTCCAGGGGCTTTCTTGATCTCATCTTCAATGGCCTTCTCAAGCCACATCTCTGCATGTTCCATCATTTCTGGGCTAAGTCTGACCATCAGTATGCAAAACTCAGTTTCATTCAAGAACCCATCTCCATCAAGATCTCCTTCCATCACCATACCTTCTGCATCTTCCTTGCTCATATCTTCCATTCCCAGAAACCTTGAATTCTTTCTCAAACTTTCCGGTGATATCAGCCCTATCTTCTCGTCCGCCAGCAACCGAAAACCGCCACATAGCTCCTCCATGAAGGTGGCTATATCTAGCTTCTCCGCCATCACCGGAAGTAAGTCTTGGTACCCTCTTTCTTCCATTTGTTTGTTTGTTTTTTTTTTGGGGGTGGTGGTGGGTTGGAGTTAGAAGAGTTAATGGACTTCTTTATAGCAATGTTTATGAAGCATGGATATGACAAGACAACTTGATAATCGGGTTGGAACTAGGGTAGGTTTGGTTTTTGACCGTAAGTTTATATTCCATAATTATTGCGACTCTTTCAAATACAAAAATAAATTAAAATTAAAAGGTTTGTCTAGAATTTGAATTTTGCAAATATATATGCACTATTTTTAGAGTAACGGTGGTTTATATCTGTGCAAAAAAATAAACCAAAGTCGCACTTGACGATTACAAATTACAATTTTTATATTAAACATTTAGATTAGATTCAATGTAGAATTAAAAACAGATGGTCTCAATCTGATATTTTAAATTTTATTATATATATTTCTTTTGGTTATTGACAAAAACCAAAACGATGTGGTTTGTAGGAAGCTTCATGGGAAGGTAAGGTTCTCATGTCTTTTGGAAACATTCTCCAAATACATCATCTTCCATTGGTGTCTTCTTCCTTCTTCCTCCTTCCATGAACCTTCCTAGCTTATAAATTTTCCATTTAAACATATACTAATATTTATTATTATCCATTGAAGTATATTATCCTAACCATATATATGGAGTAAACTCGAAAACGACAGTTAGCATGGTGAATTCTAATGATTTATTTTCGTTACGACTCTATTTTGCCTTAAAATTTGCTTTTCTCATCGCTACTATGGGTGATTTCCGACATAATGTATTTTTTGAAAAAAAATGGCATAGTGCTAATTTTCCAACGTGCTACTCCTAGAATATTTTTCTGGTCCGCCCCTTTCAACTAAATATCACAAAAAAATATCCGTAAAAAAACCTGTGGTAATTTTTATGATGGATTTACAACAGATTTTTTGACAGCTAGCTGACAAACAATTCCATTGGTAATTACCACTACTAGAAAAATGTCTTTTATGACAATCATTGCATGTTGTAAATAACCATAGATGATAGACAAATGTATGTCATTGAAAGCCACGACATATATATAATTTACCCATAGAATAGTTGACTCCATCTTCAATAAAGGAATGTAAGGATTTGAAACCTTAGCTTGATGTTTGAGTTGTACCAAAGCTTGAAGGATTTGTACTCTAGTTGCTCGATGAAGTTCTAAATTCATATTTAGAGTTCTAGATGGAGTTATAGAGTCAATTATACTTTTGTTATTGATCCTTGTGACGATTCCATAGATCTATGGATGTTATGTGAGTAATTGATGATTCTAAAGGTGATTTGCCATTAAAAAGGAACTAAATGGGTTCTAGATCAATGTTAACCTCAAAAATTATTTTGTAAATACTTGAAAGGAGTTAATGGTTTCTATATTTGAAGTAACTGGAAGTTTTAAAGGTGATTAAATATATAATTGAGCATACAAATGTTTTATAAAAATTAAAACCTCACAACTCTATAAATGGAATTGGAATTATGTATCGGTGAGGAAATCATAAATTAAATGATATGATTAGAAGTAATCAAATGTTTTAACTTGGATAAAGTAATCTAATATATGATATTAAGGTCACTAAAATTCATTAGAATTGTAATTGAAATGGTTAAAGTCTAATTGGTTGACCAAAGTTGTATTTTCGATGATTTTTGCTCGGAAGCTATAATGCATTTTTCATGGACTTAAACCTTGACATTTAGGATAGGAATTGGGCGTACAACCGGTTGGAAGTTAATGCAAGGTGCTTATATATATTGTTTAAAGGTGGGTAGATCTAAACCAGTCAAACTATGAATGATTAATCAATTTTTGTTAGATCTAAAACTGATACTTTTATTGTTTTGCTTGTTTATATGGATGATATAATCCTTAATAGTAATAGTAATAATGACATAACAAAAGTGAAATAATTTTTAATTCTAAGTTCGTGATAAAGGATTTGGGAAAACTAAAGTTTTTTTCTAGGAATTGAAGTTATATAGATTACAGATGTATTATGCTTAACTAAGAGGAAATATTGTTTAAAACACTCTCTCTCTCTCACACACACACATATATATATATATATATATATATATATATATATATATATATATATATATATATATATATATATATATATATATATATATATATATATATATATATATATATATATATGCTTAACATGTTTATGTGTATATTTTGGTAAATTACTAATTTTGTTCTTCCAATAAATCTCTAAATATAAATCATTTGGTTCTATTTTATTTGAAATTTCTTGGATTTTAAAAAACCAGTTTGATCTTGGTATTAAATATTTTACATCTTTAATAGTTTTTTTAGACAATGAATTTGGTATAAAGTTGATTTTAAACTGTGTATTCATGAAAAAAAATTCAAATATTTTGAAATGATGTGTATCTTATAATAGAAAAAGTTTTAAAAGGTATTTTAACATTGAATATGAGGAACAACATGTTATTTTGAAGTAATTGGTTTCAATATAACGAGTTTTTCTTTGCAAAAAATATGGTTAATTAACCCATTTCAAAACCGAGTGTGAAAACAAGGGATATCCAAAGATATCTAGGACAAAGTTTAATAACCTAAACTGTAACATCCGTCTTTAGTATGAGTTAATTTTCATTTTTGGATGGCTACGGCGTGGTGGAAGCTTCACCACGGCGTGACAATGCATTTTTGACCGCGAGGCTTTAATGACCGCCATAACGTGGCCATGTGTTGTCACAACGTGACAGTTATTTTTGGAGAAAACTCTAATTCTTGGGCTTTGGACCCTATTTAAAGGACATGATGACTAGGATTTCGTGATCATTCAGCTTCCATGTAACATCCCGTTTAAAATAAAATAAGTAAATAGATAAATAAATAAATAATAAATGCTAAAACCCCAATATGTATTTTATATTTTTATGTTAGCCTTAAATCCGTAATAATTAATCATAGTATTAGTGCAAGGGGTTAAATGTTACAAATTCTGGAAACCGGGGGTTAAAGTGTAACTTACGGACTTGAATTGAAAGAATTTTTGGAAGCAGGGGGCTATAGAGTAAATTATGGATTTAATTTGAAAGGGATTTGAGAAGGAGGGGTTGAAAGTGAAAAAAAATGGAATTAAGATTGAAATGGAGCAGGCGAGGCTAAAACCTGTCACCCCCTCCCTTGGCCTCCCATTTAATCGGCCCCAAACCCTAACCCTAAATTTATTGCAGTCGCCACCCTTATCCCTCCAACCTCTAGCCGCCGTCATCTTCTTTGTCGCCATCGTGAACCACCGAAGCGACCACCACCGCTGCTCCCGCTGCCGAAAAAGACAATAACCGTTGAGGCCGAAGTCGTGGTGTTGCTGTTGTTGTTCTTCGCTGGGGTCGTTCAACCTTATTTTCTCTGACTCGCTGTCTGTCACGCCACCGGTATCGTCGAATGATAGCGCCGCCACCACTAGTGTCGACTGTTAGCGTCGCCGTTGTCGCTGCTTCGTGCCACTATTCCTTTTGTCGCGCCTCTGGTCCTCATCCTCCACCAAGAGTGATGTTACAGCTGCGTTGTGGGTGTTTTCACATGTGTGCGTGTGTGTTTGTTGGCTGGAAAAGAAAAAGGAACCCACCATGGCAGCCGACTATGGTGGCTACCGATGTCCTACCGCCACCAACCACCACCTCGGGTGGTTGTATGTGTGTGTATGTGTTGGATTAACGTTTCGTGTGAACTGGAATGCTTTGGATAGTGTATTGGATTAAAATTTTATAACTCTTGCCATTAAAATTGGTGGTTGCCGCCTCTCGCCGCCATGGACCGACGCCGACCACCATTGCCCAAGGCGGCAGTGGGTGGTGCCCGACTTGCTAAACACTAAATTACCTAAGCATCTAACCTTAGTTCGAGTGGCACGTGTTCGGGTTGGAAGCCCTAATTAGGGTTTAGAAAACCCTAATGTCAAGAAAACCCCAGTTTTGGAGTTTTGTCGGGACCCACATTAAACTGTTAATTGAACTTTAAATTATGCTCAGTAATGTCTGTAAAGTCCCGAAAAATAGATCTACCAATGATCAAGGATAATAACAGATGCAAACACGAATTAATAAACAAATATAGAGCAAAAGACCAAGCTTGCATACGCTTTAATACTATAAAACGTCTGATACAACTTGGAAGTATACGAGAGCATCAACAACGCATAATGACTGACACAACTCGCTATTTAAAGACCTGACTAGAGACCGTAAGGTGTTTACGGCCGTAAACCTATTCGGATCGTAAACACAACACAAATCACGAACAATTACATATCTACTGCTATCTACGACTATGCCTAGACCAAACCATTGTACAGGGTCTTTCAATCTCCCCCTTGGTTTGGACTAGCTCGGCCCCATTCCTTTCTTTACCAGCATGACATCCATTTGGCCCATAGCGCCATTCCACATCTTCTTGCTCAAAATCTCAGCAACCATCCTGGTATACGCCTTGGCTCCTTGCTCATAGATATCTTCAACCACTTTGATTTGAAAATTGCTCAGATAATGAATATCCCATTTCCTGAACTGCAGAAGGTCTCTTCGATCATACAACCGTATGCACCCATTCTTGAGCTTAATGACTGCACCACAAGTACTTTCATCATAAACCCAGCACTCCATAGAACCGAGCGATCCATCTTTATAACCTTGAACAATGGGAAATTGTTTAACTTGAGTCGTGGGTGGCCACATAACCAACTGTAGAGGTTTATCAGAAGAAGCTTCAAACACATCTGGATGTTCCAGAATGACTGACTCAGCAGTTGGCATTGTAGGAAATCCCTTCTTTACTTGCTCATCTAGAAAGAATTTGAACTACGAAACCTGAGGATTGTTTAATAGATTGATAAAAGGAGCTTGTGATAACTCCGCAAGATCAACCCTTGTCAATGAACTAAAAGCACGAATATCCTTATACAACTCTGAATTACCGCTCTTGCGAATAATAATCCAAAGTCGAAGAGGATCATGAAATCCCCAAGCAGCTATACCCGATCGATCTCCAAAAGTATCTCTGAACCGAACAATTTCAAGATCAGTGACAGTGATCAAGGATTCCCCTTTATAATTGCTCTGAGTAACATTTCGCTTGAATAATAACTGCCCCCTTTCAGTATCATCTTCTTGATTTTTACGAATGATCTCCTGAATATGAGAAGCCATAGGAGGAACAGCTCCAATACGTTCAGCAGAACCAGAAGATTGACCAGCTGGCACATCTACTGGATACGCTTGCACATGCAAATTTATTCTTTGTTCTTCTACGCTTGTTTTATACTTCTCACCAAAATCATCCTCCAGTTTCTTTTTCAACTCGAAGTAGCTTGAAGTCAGAATATTGAAATGTTCTTGAAGGTCAGAAATCTGCTTATTTTTTACTTTCCTATCCCTTTTAACTTCTGCGAGTTGTCCGCCAAGATAAGTTCTATCTGACTGAAGTTTAGACACTTGAGTACGAAGCTCAATGTTCTGAGCACGAAGTTCAGCTACTTGAATGTCAAGCTCTATGTTCTTCTGACTTAATACAGAGATCTCCTTTCGTAAACTATCAACAGATGAATCATCATCAGGAGCACCCCCTTCACTCATAGAAATGTTCTTTCCTTGAGGACTAGGCGAACGAAGCTGTTCTTCTGCCATATGCAAAGCTAGTCTCTCAGAAGCGGAATCCCTATTGAATCTTGGAACAGGAAAACCAGGCGGAGCTGAAGGGCCACCAACATCAAAAACTGAACTAGGTCCAGTTGCAAACATCTTTGTTGCGGAAATTCGTGTAGTAGCAGTAGTAATTGGTGGTGTAGGAAGGCCACTGACCAAACTAGTAATTAGCTCGGATTGTCTTTCATCAAGTCTTCTCCTCTTAGATTGAGGTTGGTCAGCCTGTGGAGGTATTACACTAACAAATGGTTCAGATGTAGGAGAAATAGACACGGGAGGGGAACATCCCACAACTACCTCCATTGGAATTGAAGTTGACACCATCTGCTCGGAAGTTGGAGTAAGAGTTTCGCTCGATTTTCTCATCTCAGTTGACGGCAAAACACTATCATCGACATTTTGAAAAATCGTGTCAAATATCTCGTTGGACACAACATTAGCACTACTAGCTAAAGAAGCCGCAATATCATCATTATCAAACCCCGTAAGATCAAGATCTTCAAATGAGTCATGTCCATCATCACCGGTACCTATTTCCCTTTCATCCTGTCTTTCATTCGACTCATGTTCATGACTAGAAGTACTTTGATCTCTCTGAGTTGGTGAATCTTCATCATCTTCAGTCACGTCTATCACAAAGTTTGCTGGAGTCGAACCCTCAGTAGACGTTTTCTCAGAAGAAGTCGGTTCTGATGATTCGTATGACACTGGCGTCTCATCCAATTTTGTAAACTTTCCGAATTTTTCCAATCGATAACGCCCTCGAAAGACAACTTTTCCTCTTCGGTTTTGCTTAATGAGTCCCACAGTGTGTGGACCCAAAGATTTCATATCCAAGGTGTCTCCCGCCTTTCTAACCTCAGGAAACTGCATCTCGACAAACAATTGGATGAAGCGGGGATATTGGAGAAAGGTATCCCTTGTAGAAGCCCGGATGTTTATGACAAATTCCTCTAGGATGAACTTTGAGAAATTGAAATGAATTCCAGAGGCCAAAGATACCAATGCACCAGTTGTGCGTTGAGAAATTTCATCAGCCCCACTCCTTCTACCGGATATGCAACTTACGAACACATGAGCCAGAAATCTCCAATACGGATGAAGCAGCTTTTTCAACGTTTGTGGGTAGGTTCCTTCATAACTCATCCGTCGTAGTATTCTCTGAACATCTTCTATGCTAATTTCCGTCGGATAGTTAGGTTGATCATCAATCAGCAACGCGTTTCGAACAAAACTTTCATCGATTACAATATCTCGTCCTTGCACCTTCGCCGCGACTGTGAAATTTCCATCATCATCCATCTGCGTCCTTGCCGTCTCCCAAAACTCACGAACGATGTTCTGATAGATCACCGGATTGACTGTCAATGCTGATGCAACACAGCATTCACGCAACCTGTGAATCATTGAAAGCATACCGGAATGAACGACAGGTGGATCAGCAAGAACTATCGCCAGATTGTGCATGTCTGCAAACTTGAGATTTGCCATTTTCCTGCACTCAAACACAGTTGTAAGAAACCGACACCAATAATAAAACTTATTTTGACAAAAAAATATGAAAATAAAATTTTGATCAAAATAAAAATTATTTATTAATGATGTATGTTTACAAAAAAATTAAACCTTTTGACCATTTTGGTTCTTGGGCCGTAAACTCTAGTTTATGGCCTAAGGAACCCTTAAAAAATTTTGGTTCACGGTTTAAGCGAGTAAAACATGCAATCGTTACCCAGTCAAAATAACAGCTTGAATCGACAATAGTTTACGGCCTAGAAATTACTTCGAAAACACGATGCACAATTATCATAGAGATATTTCAAACAATCCAGAATAATTACACTCGAATTCACGGGCCGTAAACTGGGAGTTTACGGCCTATGAATGTCTACACCGAAAAAAGGCTAAAAATTGGTCTTTCTCTTTGAAATGACGAACGAAAAGCACATAGTCGTGAACATAACGAGAAATAGCATCATAATAAAATAGTTTCGAATCCAAATCATCAAGTTTCAGGGTTTACGGCCTAAGCTTACGGCCGTAAACTCCTCGACTTGAGTTTATTTAATTTTAAACACAATGCGATGTGATTCCGTGAAACAAAATATATATTCGAGATCTACACGATGCTACCTTCACGATGATATACTCGTTTTTCTGAAAATCGAAGAAATTTTTTTTGACACCTTGAGAGCTTTTGGGAGTGGTTTGCGGCCGGAAACTGTTGAGTGGGGAGATTCCGGCCGTGAACTCCCCCTTTTTATCTTTTTACCTTTCCACCTTTCTTACCCTCCTGCCTGATAGCTACCCAGTCTTTCTAATTTTTCGCCAATTAATAAAAATAAAACCTTTTGAGGATTAATTTAATTTTAAAAAAAAAACTTTTTAAAAAAAACTAACACACCATAATTTTTAAATGCTAGAAAAATAAAAGTAAAGTAAAATTAATATAAAATTTTAAGTTGAAAAAATTAAATAAAAATAAAAATAAAATTAAAAATAAAAATCAACGTCAAATAAATTAAGAAACACTTTAACTATCACTTCTTTTGTGATGCTTGGATCAAAGTTATTGGACGGCCTTATTCTACTTGTCGGTACCTTTATTTTCACATCTTCGTCTGACCGATTGCCAGTATTGTGGTCCACTTAAACGCGAAGGATTTGTGACATTTTGGACCTTTTACCAATGACATGATTCGGGCATATACCTAATTGTAAATTTCTGGTAATTATTATAACTCCTAAATCTTACGTGAAATTACCTTATGACCTTTTAATTGACTACAACCAGGGATATTGTTGTCCACCTAAATTGAGCAGCGAGATCTACAGACAATCTGTATGAGTTCAATTTTTAGGTGTACTGGAACGTGTTTCTCGCTTCCTGATATGCCCCAGCCATCAAGAACTTCCAGAGTACTCCTTACACCGGGTGAGCAGACAACCATTCAGAGAGAGAAGAGATACAGAATTCTATTTCTACCTACTTCAGAGGGGTTGAGAAGAAGAAGGTTGCATATGCTGTGTACCAGGTCGGATTAGAAGTCGCGCAAAGGAGACAACATGTGGCTAACAGATGAGAAGTTTTTCACACATACATTTCACACATATATTTCAAGCACATATATATTTCCTACAGAGAAATGGAGTTGCATATGTTGTGTACCAGGTCGGATTAGAAGTCGCGCAAAGGAGACAACATATGATTAACAGAAAGAAAGAAAGAAAACGATTTTCTACAGACCTAATTTATCGGAATTTACCAGTCGCCCCATCCAACCGGAATTAAGGACAGAATCCGCACATCGAGGAAAAGTTAAGCCACGGTTCCAAGTACGGGTTCAATTAATGTGACGAGTAGATTCTCGTGTTTATCTCCCTGCTCAACCTATCCGAGCGTCGTGATGTCAGATTAAACGGATCTAACTAGGTCAAAATTTGTCGAGTCCTTAAATTCATTAGGTTCAACTTTCCTAGTCAAGTCCCCTTTTTAAAATCTTTCGCGCCTACCAGCACATCGAGCACAGAGCGTAGACGATTCAACTTAGGTACGTTACGCCGATTCAGGTCGTCCTTTATCACTTATTAATATCATTTCCCATCACAGTACTTACAACGAAGGCTGCTAACAAAAGAAATTTTTAAATGTCTGATTTGAAATAACCCTATTTTGGATTCTTTACTGAAATGACACTATTTTTTTTTTTTTGTAATTTTTGTTGTTTTTGGATTTTCTTTCTCCCCCTAAATTTGAGCATGGTTGAGAATTTGAAATGAAAGAAAAGTGCGCAAATTTAAACATACCTAACAAAAATTGAAGACAAACTTAGTAAAATTTGAAAATAGACTAAGAAGACCAAGAAAAAAATAAAAAATAAAATTAAAAAATAAAAAATAAAAACAAACAAAGAAAAAGGAAAAGAAAAGAAAAAATTAATCCTCAAAACGTATCATTTTCAGAAATCCCACAAGCACATCAAAACGAGCTTTGTTAAAAGGTTTTGTGAACAAGTCAGCCACATTGTTATCAGTGTGGACTTGTTCGATTCGAATTAAAGATCGTTCATAACAGTCTCTGATAAAGTGAAAAGAAAAGAAAAAATTAATCCTCAAAACGTATCATTTTCAGAAATCCCACAAGTCCAATTGTAAAGTCCCGAAAAATAGATCTACCAATGATCAAGGATAATAATAGATGCAAACACGAATTAATAAACAAATATAGAGCAAAAGACCAAGCTTGCATACGCTTTAATACTATAAAACGTCTGATACAACTTGGAAGTATACGAGAGCATCAACAACGCATAATGACTGACACAACTCGCTATTTAAAGACCTGACTAGAGACCGTAAGGTGTTTACGTCCGTAAAGAGTTTACGGCCGTAAACCCATTCTGACCGTAAACACAACACAAATCACGAACAATTACATATCTACTGCTATCTACGACTATGCCTAGACCAAACCATTGTACCGGGTCTTTCAATGTCCTACAATTAACTTAATGCAGTATTGGACTTAATGAATTAAGTCCCTAAGGGGTTAAGTTTGGAACACTAACCATAGTTATCATTTTATGTGGAATCCTAATCGTCATTTTATGTGGAACCCTAATCGTCATTTCATGTGAGGTAGTTACTGTTGCAAGTGACTATAACTTGTGATCGGGTATTGACTCAAGTATCTTCCTATAGGTGATTGAAAGTGAGTTGAAGCTGGTAGAGTTCCTCATTACTATGGTGGTTACCTACATGTATATTGAGGTGAGTTTCACCTTACTGTAGTTGTGGGTCGAAGGCACCAATGTCGGCCCACTAGTTTTGTTATCTGTTAGTAAAGGGATGCCTTAGGGACTATATATAGTCATGTAGGATAGACTGATGAATCTTGATCTAAGCTCTCTTACCTATTCCTTGTTTGGTTATGGTTCTAAAGTAGGATCACCTATCCGGGTGACTATCTCACCTCTGAGTATATATGACCATGCATTCCTTAGATTGTTGATATTTAGTATGTTGTTATGTTGTAGTGATCTGATAGATATGTGTTCTAGTATCGAGAATACTGCTTTGCTGTATTGATCTGTTAGATCTATCTCCTGGTATTGAGTATGTTGCTTTGTTGTAATAATCTGTAGAATTATATGTTATATGTGTTTGGTGGTTATCATCTATGAAGTTCCCTTAGGGACTGACTGTGGTCATGTAAGATAGCCTAAGAAATCTTGGTCTAGGCTTTCTTGTTTGTTCCTTGTTTGGTTGTGGCTCTAGAGTATGATCATCTGTTCGGGTGGCTATCTCACCTCTGGTTACTTATGGTTACACATTTCATGGAGTTTAGCTGGTAGCAGGACTGTATGTTGTGAGGGGACTAGTAGGCAGTACTGAGCTGTATGATTGATGTTTTATGTATTATGTGCCTAGTTGATCCTTGATTGTTCACATGTCGACATGTTGTGTTTGTTTTGGGTTGAGGCGGTCCAGCTTTGTGTTGTAGGCCAAGATACATGGTGCGGGCTCGGTGTAAGCCATAGGCACGGAGGCTCAGGATGAGCGGTTGGATTGAGAAGATAAGGCCAATAAACCCGGTATTATTGGGCATTACAGTCCGGTCGTTGATTGGGCCCAAGGGTATTCCATCTAGAGGATGACTGGACCCATTGTATATTGGCATTCCAACCTGGGGTATTACATCCCGAGGATGACTGGACCCGGAGGTTGACTGGGTCCGGGGTATTCCAACCCGATGGTTGATTGCACCTGACATGTTTGATTTTATATGTTATCATGTGGTGGTATTTTGGGGGAAACTCACTAAGTTGTATGTTTATCCAATTGTTTATTATTTCAAGTATCATCGGTGTCTATTGGAAGGCGAAGGTAGGAAGTTACACACTCATCAGCAACATTGAGGATTTCATGTTCATTATAATACTCTGATTTTAATAAATTGTAATTGAGAATAAATGATTTTCTGTAAAATGGTTTTCTAATTGATGAATTTTACTTAAATAAAAGCGAAAATTTTGGCCGTGTAAATGGGACGTTACATTCCAACACTCCCTTTTGAAAACCCTAATCAGTTCTAGCCTCCTTGAGCTATTTTTGAAGAATCTTGTGGTGTTTTTGCCCTTTTGAAGGAGAATGAAGCCTCTTGGTGTGGTGGTTCACCTTGCAAGCATCATCTTCATCTTCTAGCATATATTATGGATCTTGGTGAGTGTCCAAGACTTAATCTTTATATTGTTAAGTTGCTAGATCTCTAAATTTATCCCTTATTCTTCATGTCTTGGTGGGTTGGGTTGGAGAGATCTCATAAAGTTTTCAACTTTATGAATCTATGGAACATTTGGGGTGTTTGATGCATTGGATATGAAGTAAGAATGGGTTTTTGTATCATGCATGAAGTCTTGGTCATAAAACCCTTATTTTGACCTAATATGAGTTCAAGACATGCATTGGTGTTAAAAACATTTCTGGAACTGATGGGGGTGTCCGATCGACTTGGTTCCTATTCCTTTATGCGAGGGCATTGTCATCGTGAGGATGGATTGATTGAGCTCTAATGGGGCGATGATTGATTGCGAGCATCAGTTAGTGCAGGTTCAAACCCCAGGTGGTGGAGAACTAGTTATCCATGGTGAGGGTGCTCAACGTGCATTAGATCTTTGTTCACCTATAAGAGCTAGGAGGTATCTTCAGCAGTGTTGTTTTGGCTTTTTAGCTTATGTGTTGGATATTAGAGAAGAGGGAAAGAAAATAGTTGATGATGTGTCAGTCTTCTGGGAGTATCCCGATGTGTTTCCTAAGGATTTTCCTGGGGTGCCTCCAGAGAGGCAAGTCGAGTTTCAGATTGATTTGGTTCCAGGTGCGGCTCTGATAGTCAAGGCACCATATCGTTTAGCACCATCTGGGATACAAGAGTTATCTACACAACTACAGAAGTTGTTAGACAATGGGTTAATCAGGTTGAGTAGTTCACCATGGGGAGTACCAATTCTATTTATGAAGAAAAAGGACAGTTCTCACAGGATGTGTATCGATTATCAGGAGTTGAACAAGTTGATGGTAAATAACCGTTACCCACTTCCGTTTATTGATGACTTGTTCAATCAGCTACAAGGCGCATCTTGGTTCTTCGAGATTGATCTATGGTCAAGATATCATAAGATGAGAGTTCGAGATGAGGACATTTAGAATACAACTTTTAGAATTCGTTATGGTCATTACGAGTTTGTGATGATGCCTTTTGGGCTCACCAACACACCAACGGCGTTCTTGGATCTTATGAATAGGGTTTGTAGGTCGATGTTGGATCGGTCGGTGTTCGTCTTCATTGATGATATCTTGGTCTACTCTAAGACCAAAGAGAAGCATGAGGATCACTTGCGAGAGTTTCTGGAGACTTTGAGTAGAGAGAGGCTTTATGCTAAATCCTCTAAATGCAAATTCTAGTTGCGTGACGTATAGTTCTTAGGATACCTTGTCAACCAGAAGCGTATATTGGTTGATCCGGCCAAGATCGAGGTCGTGATGCAGTAGGATGTCCCGAGGTCTCCATATGAGGTTTGGAGTTTCCTTGGCTTAGTAGGGTATTACCTGAGGTTTATTGAGAATTCCTTGGGGATCTCAGTTCCATTGACCAGATTGACGAAGAAGTCAATTACCTTAACTTGGGGGGCTAAACAACAGGTGACATTGAAGACACGGAGGCAAAGACTATGTGAGGCTCCAATATTGACCCTACCCGAGGGTATTGATGACTTTATGGTTTATTGTGATGCTTCGATCATGGGTTTGGGTGCAGTGCTTATGCAACAGGGTCATGTGATTGCTTATGTGTCAAGGCAGTTGAAGCCTCATGAGGCGAATTACCTTATGCCTTATATGGAGTTGGGGGCTATGGTTTTCTCCCTCAATATTTGGCAAAATTACCTTTATGGGGTCTGTTGTACCATTTATACGAACCACAAGAGATTGAGGTACTTGTTGGATCAGTCAAATCTAAATATGAGACAACATAGGTGGCTTGTGTAGTAAAGGACTATGATTGCGAGATTTTATACCACCTCGGGAAGGCCAATGTTGTGGACGACACATTGAGTCCCAAGGTGGCTAGTATACCTATTCGGATCTATGTTTGAGGATGAAGGTGCTTACCCTATTGCCAGAGCAGATTCGTAAGGCTCGGGTCGAGGCTATGAAAGTGGAGCATCGCATGAGTGGGCGCATTGTAAGTCAGGTGTCCTCTTTTGATTACGATAGTCGGGGATTGTCAACCTTGCATCAGAGGGTTTGGGTCCCATATTGGGGTGATGCACATTAGATACTGATAGAGGAGGCACATAAGTCAAAGTTTTCAATTCATCCGGGTGCGAAAAAGGTATATAGAGACCTCCAACTTGATTATTGGGGTCCCTACATAAAGCGGGACGTAACTTGGTATGTGGAGAGGTGTTTGACTTTAAGGAAGGTCAAGTCCAAGCATTAACTACCTCACGACAAGCTAGAAGCATTGGATAATCCTGTTTGGAAATGGGGAGAGATCACAATGGACTTCATCATGAATTTACCGTAGAGAGCGTGAGGGGCGGATTCGGTTTGGGTCATCGTCGATCAATTGACCAAAAGTGTGCATTTTATCCCCATTCAGGAGAGCATCTCTGTGGAGAAATTGGCAGATACTTATATCTGAGAGATTGTGGCACGCCATGGAGTCCCTGTATCAGTGGTTTTGGATAGGAACGTTCGATTCACTTCCAAGTTCTAGAAGAGATTTCATGAGGATTTAGGTACTCGACTGCACTTTAGCACGTCTTTCCACCCACAGACTGATGGTCAGAGTGCACGAATGTGACATCCCCATTTTCACGGCCAGAAAAGACCGATGTTGTTTATGCTTTATAAAAATCAGAGTACTTCATTTTATAAAAATGTTGCGGAATTTGTTCCCAGAAAAACATGGTAAATACGTTATTAAAACATTTTCGAAGAAACGTATTTATTTCATTTTAAAACGTTTGGGATGTCATCGTTAATACAGAAACATAAGCATAAACAGAACTTACAATTATTTACACTAGTGATCTACATCTCTTTAAATCTCTCAGCGTAATGTCACTTCATATCAACACCTGTGATATAAATAAACTGAGTGGGTCAGGTTGGGAAACCTGGTGAGTACATAGGGTTTTCAACCCACAATAATATAATTATTATGTTTAAACAATCAAACAATCAACCCAATTACCCATCCCCATTATCTTCTTTATTCTTAAGGATCTACCCTAAGAATCAGCTATTTCTCATTCATTCATTCCTAAGGATCATCCTAAGGAAACAACATGAAGTCCATTGTTGCCAATGACACATTGGTCAAGCGCAGCTGCTAATATTGTCACTTAGGCTCAGCTGCCAGAATTAGGACATTTTCTATGAGGCGCTTCTGCCGGTATTGACCTTTTAACACTACTGTCATGGTCATAAGGCTCCCTATTAGGCGCAACTGCCGATACTATCCTTAGAGCGCAGCTGCTAGGATGTTTACCGTAGATCTAAATCATCTACGGGTTGTGGCGCAGCTGCCAGTGCTCATCTATAGGGTACTAGGTCCACTGCTGCCAATGTATACCTATAGGGCACTAGGTCCGTACTACTAATGTTCCTCTATTTCAGCTTTTATCCATCATCATTCATCTACCCATGTTTTACCCAACATATTTTGTAGATATAAAATACTTTATACAGTTTACATCATTTAAAACATGTATAAAAATCTTTCACCAGCATAGACAACAGGTATTCAGACAATATGCACACATAACACGTAATTTATATTAAAATACTTCATATCTATGTGTAAGATGAAAGAGACCATGCACTCACCTGATTAGGTGGTGATTCCGAACTCAGACAGCACTTCGTTATCTCAAAACAATTTTCCTCGACAAAACCTAGTATCAATACCACTAGGGTTTAGTTTTTAACGTTAACCACGACTAATTAATAGTCTAGCTATTATTACTATTATATAAGCGTTAAATAACACTCAATATAACTCATAATAATAGCCCAAATAATTATTTTAAGGTCCTAATAATGTTACTATAATTAAATAAAATCTATATTAAATATAGTATAGGCGTAGCTCACTTACAGCGAGTTTTTATTAAAAACCGGGCTTCGCTGGAGCAGCGTTTCCAAGCCGAAAGCTTTTCTTCTCGGAGCCGTCGGGCGCTCCGGGGCTTTCTTCTCGTGCTAGGGAGGTTCTGTAGACTTGGGAGGGGTTTAGGGAGGCTAGAGAGAAGTTAGAGAGAGAAAGAGAGGCTTATGGTGTGAAGAAAATATGAGGAGTTCATCCTTGTATTTATAGGAGTTTTATAGTAAAGTAGTCTCTAAGCTTCGTCCGTAACTTTTGCATACAAGCTTCGTTTTTGTCTGTCTTTTTACCGTTGAGTTCCTATTAATGAGATCTTCAACTTTCATTTAGACCTTGTTGGCTAATTCTCATTCTATCTCGGATTTACAAAACTGTATCGAATTCGCCGCGCTCGAAAAGTAGGGACTAAGCTTCGTCCATAACTTTCGCATACGAGCTCCATTTTTGTCTGTCTTTTTACCGTTGAGTTCCTATTAATGAGATCTTCAACTCTCATTTAGACCTCGTTGGCTAATTCTCATTCTATCTCGGATTTACGAAACTGTATCGAATTCGCCGCGCTCGAAAAGTAGAGACTAAGCTTCGTCCATAACTTTCGCATACGAGTTCCGTTTTTGTCTGTCTTTTTACCGTTGAGTTCCTATTAATGAGATCTTCAACTCTCATTTAGACCTCGTTGGCTAATTCTTATTCTATCTCGGATTTACAAAACTGTATCGAATTCGCCGCGCTCGAAAAGTAGGGACTAAGCTTCGTCCATAACTTTCGCATACGAGTTCCGTTTTTGTCTGTCTTTTTACCATTGAGTTCCTATTAATGAGATCTTCAACTCTCATTTAGACCTCGTTGGCTAATTCTCATTCTATCTCGTATTTACAAAACTGTATCGAATTCGCCGCGCTCGAAAAGTAGGGACTAAGCTTCGTCCATAACTTTTGCATACGAGCTCTATTATCGACGTTCTTTATATCCACGCGTTGGTATTTACGAGTACTACAACTTTCATTTAGATCCCGTCGGCTAAAAATCGACCGATCTAAAATTCAGATTTCGGGCTGTGCACTGCTATGCTAAATCTTAGAAAAATCATAACTTCCTCATACGAAGTCAGATTTGGGCGTTCTTTTTATCGATGTTCTTAGTTTAACATATTCTACGACTTTCGTTTAGATCGCTAAGGCTAAATCTCGCTCTATCGTAAACTCACTATTTACGCTTCCCGGTATCGTGCCGGTTCTGTCGCGAAACTTCAACGGGTCATAACTTCTTCGTTATAACTCAGTTTTCGGCGTTCTTTATATGTACGAAAACCTTGCAACATAATCTACAACTTGGTTAAGATTATTTATTCTAAATAATTTTTTGTCGAAAAGTCGTTTCCGACCCCTATTGCCTCTAATTTGACTAGCCTAGATTTGCGGGCGTTACAACGAACTATCCAAACGATGGAACACATGCTTCAGCCATGCGTGCTGGATTTTGGTGGGGGCTGGGATATGTATATTCCCATGGTTGAGTTCTCTAATAATAATAGTTATCATGCCAAAATCGACTAACCTCCTTTTGAGATGCTTTATGGGATTAAATGTCGGACCCTGATATGTTGGGACGAAGTTGGGCAGTGAGTCGTGAGGAGTATCGAGGTGGTACTCAAGACTAGCAAGCTGATTCAGCAGGTGTGCGAGAGGCTTCAGACCGCGCAGAGCTGACAGAAGAGCTATGCAGACAATCGTCATTTGGACCTTGAGTTTTAGTTCGGGGATTTCGTGCTCATAAAGGTGTCTCCTTGGAAAGGTATCATTCAGGTTAGGAAGCGGGGCAAGTTGGGCACCAAGTTTATTGGTCCTTTCAGGGCCGTCGCCCGGGTGGGAAAGGTTGCATATTGGTTGGATTTACCATCCGAGCTTAGACAAATCCACAACACTTTTCATGTCACTCCGTTGCAGAAGTGCATAGCCGATGATTCCACAATAGTTCCATTGGAGGATATTCAGGGGACAAGCTTCTGAACTATGTAGAGAGACTGGTTGCGATCCTCGACAAGAAGACAAAGACGTTATGCAACAAGGTATTAGACTTAGTGAAGGTGCAGTGGCAACACCAGAAAGGTTCCGAATGGACTTGGGAGCCTGGGGTGGAGATGAGGTAGCACTACCCTGAGTTTTTTGTTGAAGCGGACTTTGAGGACGAAGTCTAATTCAAGTAGGGGGGAGTTGTAACAACCATTTCAGGTCTGAGCTAAACTTTAATATTTAATTTTCTTTTTAGGTGGCCACGGCGTGGTGGAAGCTTCACCACGGCGTGGCAGTGTCTTTTTTTTATCGTGGGGCTTTAATCACCGCCACGACGTGGCCATGTGTTACCACGACGTGACAGCTATTTGTGGAGAAAACCCTAATTCTTGGGCTTTGACTGTAACATCCCAAAAATAAGACACAAAATTTTATTCATTTTTAGATTAATAAATCAACAACCTAGAACATTGTTATAAAACCAAGGTTATCAAATGTGTCAATACATCATCAATATCAGAGTAAATCACAAAGATGCAGAAACGAGTGGTATGTGCCCTGCAATCATTCCGAACTCTTCCCTTTGAAACTAGAAGTACCTGAAACAAAAACTGAAAACCATAAGCACAAAGCTTAGTGAGTTCCCCAAAATACCACATACCATACATACATAAATAAACACATAATGGGCCCCAACCTTCATCAAGCCCTCCCCCCCCCCTGTGGCATCGGGCTCTGCTTGGTAAACAAATATGTCAGTCATCGGGCCCCGCCCAACATACATATAAACACATAAACATACAAGCACATAACACATGTAATAATCACGAAGATACGTAGCATACAAAATAGTCATCGGGCCCTGCCTGGTAAACATACGAGTACATAACACATTCAAGAGTCACGTAGACATCTAACATCTTATCATAACAAAATCATAAGTCGACATTGGTGCCTTTGACCCGATAAACATCGTGAGGAAACAAACCCCACACTGCCAAATCTCACAGAAAGAATCTTTGGTTACTGGCCCGCTAAAATCCCCGCATTATCAATACCAATGACATCCAATTAATAATTGGATTCCAATCCATAACCATCAGTCCAAAAATTATGGTAAAAAGACCATTTTACCCCTTACCTAGCTTGGTTCAAGCCTAAGGCCCAAACCTACAATCCGAAAATCCCAATCCAAAATAATCACCCAAGACTAAACATGGCCTAATTTTCCAAATTAGGCCAAGACCCCTTTAATGGGCCTTCCACCAAGGAGTACAATAAAATATCAACATCCTAACAAGGGAATCCTGATGGCCCAACAAGGCCTATGACATCAAAAGTCCAACATTGCCCTATACCAATAAGCCCACAAAACTGAAGCTCACTACTAAGAATGCAGTATGTACTCAGCTCGTACGCTTAGCGTACTCCCTTCGGCCAGTACACGAAGCGTACCAGATGGGTACACCCATCGTACTCCTCAGATCACCATCTTACCTCCATTAATCACTTAATCAATTAAGCCCTTGCTCCAAACTCTCATATTTGATTCTTATGGACAATTTACCACGTAAAGTTGCCAACTTTATGTACATGCATGGCTCAATGGGACTTTAGAGCTCAAAATAGCTCAATAAATGACTTAACACATGCATGATACCAAAACCACCAGAAAGTTTGCACCTTTATGCTTAAGAACCCCGTAATATGCCCAGATATACAAGGATAAGCTCCAAAAACGTCCTTAGCTCAGAAAACCAACCAAAAGGGACCAAAATGACCATAAATAAGCTAAAGAGTAGATCTATGAAATAGAATGACAAGCTTTAAACTTTATACCTCAAAAGCCACCAAAAGAAGGTGCAAAAGCTGGATCTTAAGGCTCTCCACCAAAGAATGTGTCTTCAATCTTCTCCTTCCCCTACAAGATGCACAAAATCCTCCACAAAAGCTTTACAAGAGCTCAAAAGCACCACCCAAAGGCTAAGGAACGAATTAGGGTTCCTAAAGGTATGTAGGTTGGTTAAACAAGGCCACAAGAGGTTAACTTATGGCCTATATAGGGTACAAGTCCTAAAATTAGGGTTTGCAAACTATTCACATACGCTAAGCGTAATCCACGTACGCCCAACATATGTGGATGAGCTCCGCGACCAAACTACATGAGTACGCCCAATGTACTCCAACTTTCTGAAAGTTGGCAATTTAGCCCCCTAGGGACCAATTCAGCAACAATACACCCCTAAAGGGGTCTAAACTGAAATGCATAAAAGAACCAAGCGTTACAAATCTCCCCAACTTAAATTAGATTTCGTCCTTAAAATCATTCCTTACCATCCCAGACACATCAGATAGCCTGAGCAACACAACCATAACCCCGAGCATACAACAGCCTTCCCAAAGGCAATCGAACCCAACCCTAGCAAGGCTCTCCAAACCTGATGACAATCAAATCTTTTCCCGGCCTAAAACAATCCCTTGTAAAATAACCACTTATAATGAAACCGGAATCTAAAATCTCGAATTGGCCTGACTCTCTGATAGAATGCCGATACATAACCACTCCTAATTCCATTCCACTTGTCTCCCAAACTAACTACTCAGATTCTAATTGCATGAGGTTCCCACTAGAAAACAGAATCATAGACCAATTGCTGATGCCAAAAACATTTCACCAGACCAAAGGGATTAGACATTTCTTCGAGCAAAGGCTTATCCTGATGTTAACAATTCTATGAATATAATAAACAACGAGGGACAAAATAGGAGATAAACCTTCTAGTGTTGAAAAAGTCACTACTTCCTTAACTACAAAATTGATACGCTTACGCTATAATTCTAAATTCCCATAACTTGCCCGACCTACACACAGGTAGCATCATTCCAGAACACGAGCACAAGGGCTCTTCCTACCACCAAAATCAAACATCCCTTTTTCATTGAACCCTATAGCTAAGTCTGTTGGCATACAGATTCCTTAATTCATATCCTCCTGAAATGAAGACCTTGAACATAAGCACTCACGATTCCCAACGCGAGTTCCCACCTAAAACCAACTTGATATATAATTCGCAACCGGAGATCCAAGGATTTAAACCTGCATTTCATCCAAAATCTTCTGATTCACGACGACCCTTTACTAAACTCGGATATGAAGATCACCAACCACCGCTGAGACTGCCAGTCTCACATCTAGTCCAGCCACCAGGTTGCTAGGAGTATAATTGACAAGGCTACCATTGCCTAAACATCCCTCTGCGCCACTCACTGACCACATAACCATTCCCACACAGCCAAGATCCAATACCTCGACCTAACGGTCTTTACCAGGTCCCACCTGCATTGCCGCAATCACAAATGCCTCACCCACGGGTCCCACCCAATCATACCACGGAGCGGTCCATGCCTACGAGTCCCACCCAACTAGAGCCACACAGGACCGACCCCATCTCGGACCCCAATGGTCCTCCCCTTATAATAGAGAAATGCTCTTCATGAATCCCACCCGTCTTGCCCAAGGCACAAACTGATCCTCCTTTATACTCATGACCACCTCAATGATAGTCTACCTCAAACTGGTGAATGCTACGTTCCCATCACAGCCTTACAACTCTTTTAACCAGCCACGGTTACCACCCCTGGTCTTACCACACCTGAACCAACTCAACCCTAATTATCTCGAGTCAAACCCGCATACGACTTAATTTGAATCAAGTGTTCGGGTCATGCTTCGAACCCCAGATCCTTCATCAAACAAACACAGCCAGCAAGGCTCTTAAATAACCCTCAACCTGGATCCATGCACAAGCTTGCTATACATCACAAAGAAGACACCGACCAGCTGTTGGAAGTTTCCTGAACTCCCAACTTACACAAATTCAATCCAGATGGCCACTCGGATCGTCTTTCTTCCTGTCTGGGATGTGAAAATTGCCCTAGTTCCACACCCGATCCAATTCCCAGAAATTCTGATCGATCCCCCACCCCCCACTTGGATTCATCGAAACTCTTCCATCCTACAAAACTTGATGGATTCCCAACCCATCTTATCTTCATATATCATGAACCAATTATGACATGCCCTTACCAACACTAGCATTCTAATACTAGCCAATCTCGATAATCGCCCTACTCCTGAAATCCAGATTGATACTTCCCGAGATCCCAACAACCTGATAACCCCAAACGATTCCCATGATACCGCACCAAATCCTTAAGTCCTCTATGTTGGTGACTAAAAACCATAACATTTGATTTGATTGGTGAATCTTCATCCCAACATGCCATCCTCAAAAGAATCTCTGAATTCTAACCATCTATAATGCTTGTGATAGTAAAATTCCCTTGGCACTTCCAATGACCCAACAGCCCATGCAACTGCCACCACCATCTTCTTGCTACCGCTCTTTCCCTAGCAACGGTAGTGATTGAACCCAAAGCTCCTTCCATGGACAACTATTGATCATAACAGAACAAATGCTATCACAAATGAACTCTGACTTCACTAAGAACTAATAAACTAATCCGACCATAAACCTTCTAAACAATACCCCTGAATTGACCCCATCAATGATTCAGAATAACAACCAAACGAACTGAAACCCACTCAACAAGATACGACTCACTAATGAATCTTGGCATGCAAAATGGAATATCATAATTCTTGATGATATAATACAGACAGTAGTAGAGAACCAACCAAGGATAATGCTTACCCAAACCAATACAAAATTCCAAAGCAATATAAATTTTGATAATAATCACGAAGAAGCAAAAGATAACATACTCGCAATAGCACCTGATGGAACCCTGGTCTCCCCTGACTGACACTGTAATACTCAACTCCTCACATCTAAGGCTCCTGCCCCACCCTCACGACCATCAGAGATCCTCAAATTAACCGGAGCAGGTGCACTCACTGCTCCCCCCTCATCATCAGACAGTCGGCCTTCTTGTAGCCCACTAGATTGCAGCGGAAACATAACATATGTGTCCCTTAAGGACCATCCCGTCTGACATGACCAACCCTTGCACACTTGTAGCAGCCCATGCCCCTAGAACGACAAACCCCATCATGTTGCTTCACACACGTGCTGCACTGACCCCGACCATGATAGCACCTTAATCATTGGCCTAAATCCTTGGTTCTCTTCGCAAAACCCTCAAATGCATGGACATGCTCTGGCTTCCTCTTCACCAGGTGCTCCAAATCAATCTACTGCTCTTGAGTTACCCTGACCATCCTATCATTCATCTTAACAACCAAGGTCCGACCCCCGAACCCGACAACCAATCTATCAGTGACACACCCAATGATGTCGGGTAACTCCTTGATTAAGGCTCGTAAAACCTCCACGACAACCCAATCATGGGATCGAATCCCCTGGAAACATGGTACATAACCCACCTCCGATCCGAAATGATAAGAACTAGCAATATGATCCTCCTTATTGAACGATTCTAAGGCTCCACAAGCTTTGGGCTCTAGATGAGCCCCTAACTTCCACGCTACAATCTCAGCCTGAAAAGCCCCTAGACGACCATCTAATAGCTCCAAAATCCATTCCTTATCTCACAGGAGTTCATTCCAAAATATTGCGGGTGATCTTCGATGAGACGAACTCCCACATGCGCTCATCGATCAGTTATGCACTTGTACCTGAGCCTGATTCTAAACCCGAACCTCTTCCTTGAGTGCTCATTACCATACTGAGAAACAACATGCAAATGATCAGAACATATCCACGAATCCTCGTCTCACAGGCTTCCTAGATTCTTCGAAACTCTCCCTGATTCGAGTATGGATCCTGTGTTTTCAGTAGTATGGGCCCAATACTACCTTCCACACCTATCTATACTTCCTTAGGAATCATCTCGAATCCTCTAAGCCACCTTCTCAACTGATACCCAAATACTCACTACACAGCACGACCAAACCCACTGAAGCACTACCTAGGCATTCCTAGGTTCCCGACCTTACCCTGCCATCAACTGCTGAAGAACTCCCCATAATGTCAGTTACCTACTTCATGAATACAATCACATGAAAGAAAGCTTACATAATCATTCAAGTAAATGACTCGTCCCTACAACGGTTAGACTCAAACGAGAACTGTGCAATAGAGTCAAATCTGTCACTCTGAGAGTATCCAACCTTTGTCAGACGTGACTTGACATATTCACTTAATAGCTAACTCACATCACTTAAAAGTCCCACAAAGCACAATGCAAACAACATTTGTGAAGTAACATTCCAATCCATAGAACAAACAAGAACATCCAATATCAAACTACAACTCATGCGAGGAACTTCCACTCTCGTTGTCGATTGCCTTACGCATACAATTATACCCAATCTAGCATCCCAAGCTTCTTATGCTACAAAGCATCACATATCAGGACAATCTATCACTGATTTATCAGAACTAACATGCAAGGCTACAAGCTCATACAATAGGCATACAACGAATATCTCCTAACATTCTATCATGCAAACACTGAGTAGATCCTTAGTCCTAACTAGCATGCGATTCACAAATTCATAAATCAGATCATATCACATAACATGTATGGGTATTTTGGGAAAAACTTACTTGAGCTCGGTTGATTGCATGCACCACACCCTTTCTTGTCTTAGAAAACTCATTTCTTAAAAAAAATACTTTTCTTTTTGAAAACTCTACCAAAACTGCAGTTTGAGTTTAGACACACCCAAGAGTATGTCCGAGCCCACAAACCAAGGCTCTAATACCAACTTGTAAAGTCCCAAAAATAAGACCCGATTTTTTTTCATTTTTAGATTAATAAATCAATAACCCAAAACATTGTTATAAAACCATGGTTATCAAATTTGTCAATACATCATCAATATCAGTGTAAATCACAAAGATGCGGAAACGAGTGGTGTGTACCCTGCTATCATTTCGAGCTCTTCCATTTGGAACCAAAAGTACCTGAAACATAAACTAAAAACCGTAAGCACAAAGCTTAATGAATTTCCCCAAAATGTCACATACCATACATACATACATAAACACATAATGGTCCCCGTCCGACATCGAGCCCTGCTCGGTATGTAGATTTGTCGGTCATCAAGCCTCACCCAACATACATATAAACAAATAAACATACAAACACATAACACATGCAATAATCATGGTGATACATAGCTTACAAAATGGTCACCGGGCCCCGCCTGGTAAACATACGAGTACATAACACATGCAAGAGTCACACAGACATCTATAATCCTATCATAACAAAATCATGGGTCGGGATTGGTGCCATCGACCCGCTAAACATGGTGAGGAAACTCACATCACACTGTCAAATCTCACAGAAAGAATATCTTGCTGCTTTCCCGCTAAAATCTTCGCCCTATAAATACCAAAGACATCCAATTAATAATTGGGTTCCAGTATATAACTATCAGTACAAAAACCCGTTCTTACACCGACACCCTAATCAGTACTATATAATGGTTTGCATAGTGTTATTACTCATAACACTTGTTCAATCTACACACATTCATTAGGTGTTTCTCTATATTGTTCAGAAGAGGGTTCCCTCCATTAGACTTTTGTTCTTAGGGTTTCTTTTTCTAACTCTTAAATTGTGTGGTTGTTCTTTTTGCTTGTCAGTTGTTTTGGTCTAACTTGAATATTATGAGTGTTTGAGTGTATTTTGTAGTGAGTTTTAGTTGTAAAAGTAATAAGATCCTTACACTACTAGAAAACCAATGCCATAGCTACAGCACAATCCGTAGCTATTCCGTAGCTATAAGCGGATTGCTACGGAAAAATGTTTGTAGCATAATAGCCCGTGGGAAAATTATAGCTACAGATTAGCTACGGATTTCCTACAGAAATAAATAGCTACAGATTTCCTACAGAATAGCTACGAAATTGTATAGCTACGGAATAGCTACGGAACTAAATAGCTACGGAATAGCTACAAAATTTGATAGCTACATAATAGCTACGGAACTAAATAGCTAAGGAATAGCTACGAAATTAAATAGCTACGAAAATCCGTAGCTATTCCGTAGCTAACTTCGTTTTATTTTAAAAAAAAATTAAAAAATTTCCAATTTTTTGTCAAATATCACATTCAATTCACATTTGTCCCAAATACCAAATTAAATACACCAAAAAACATCCCTAATACCAAGTTTGACACATTTCATTCTATTGTCCAAAATAGCATACAAAAGTAAACACTAATTAACAAAACAAACAATATCAAATGCTTACAAATTCATCATCCTCATAACCATTTCTATTTGTTCTTTCTTTTGTTGTTGTTGTTGTTCCATGGTAGAAACTTGTGCACGCAACTTATCAACCTAAAAAAATGGCAACATGATTCCATACTTAAACAATATTAGCAATTTACTTTAATTTATTATAGAAATGCAATTTTCTTTATAATACTTATAGCAATATACTTAACTTTCAACAATAATAGAAACGTACTTATGTTTATTATCAATTAAATCAATATTATCAACAAACTACCAAACTTTTAACCATAATAGCAACATACTTTTGTTCATTATCAATTTAATCAAATATTATCAACAAACTACCTAACTTTTAACCATAATAGCAAAGTACTTTGTTTATGACCGAAAAGAGATTTAAAAAAAAAACATTTTATTTTTATTTTTTGGAAAGCAAAAAGATAATAGGATGAGGCAGTACCTGTAGAAATGCAAGCCCCATACGACTCAGCTCCCTTGATCCATCTACCCATTTTACAAGCAGGAAGAGTAGAAAAATTCAATTTGGACCTTTCTTGTAGCAATTTTCATAAGATTTGTTATCATTCTTTGTATTTACCAAATACTAAAACCTAATAATTTAATTGTAATAAATCAGAAAGTAAATCAAAAATACAAAAACACTTGAACCAAATTATTTGAGAATGCAGGGAATAATAATCAATTTATGTGTTTACTCAAACACCCATAAACAACAGCAGCGCTTGGTTGTGAAAAGCAACAAAAATCAACGTTCTTAGTCTTGTTTTGCAGCCTAATAACCAGATTCAATTCCTAAATTGATACCAAAATTTGAAGGTTTACCTTCTTCAAAGAAGCCGGAAAAATCGAGTAAAGGGAGGCAGTAATTGTTGGGTTTTGAGCAAAACATCATTCCTATGGTGTACATGCAAACCCTAATAGCTTTTGGATCTAGTTTTTCTAATGAACATGCAATTGAATATCGAAAGCTATAAACCCTAGTTCTAGCATACAATTAATCATATTAACATAAGAATGGGATTTAGATCTTACCTTGATTGTTATGTAACAATAACAATCTCAAATCCTCCTTTGTAATGGCTTTAGAAAGCTCAGAGTCACAAGTGTCACTCCTCTAATGGCTCACAAACACCAAGAGCTAGAGGATGAAGAATGATAAGAGAGGAGGCACCCAAAAATGTGTAGAATCCCTAAGGAAACTCTTCACCACGTTTTTGGTGCTCTAGGGGTCCTTAAATAGTGAGGCTATTAGGGTTATCTAACAAGGAAACCCTAATTTGACTGCTTATGTCCTAAGCAACCCATGGACTCCCTCCTTAGAGGCCTTGGACGATTTCTAATGGGTTTCCCCATAGAATTCGTCCACTCCATCCTCTATGGAGTCCACTAGCCCAATATTCAACTATCACACAATTGACAGTTCTAGTCCCCTTTATTTAATTAATATCTTTTAGCCACAAAATCAATTCTTATTAATTATTGACTAATATTAATTAAACAATATGATTTCTCCTTTAATATATTATTCTTATAATATATTAATAAATCATAATTACTCCTCTCTCTCCATAATTCATCCTATCAAGTTGCTTTGGTGAAGGCAACCCAAAAGGACCATGCACAATCGGGTCAAGTACATACCAAAATAGTTATGGACTTAGACACTAATCCAACAGTCTCCCACTTGGATAAGTCTAATAACTATTATGCGCATGACTTCAGATCCTGATCTGCAATCGTAGCTTTCTAAAACCGCTGTCAACTCTGATCCTATCAGAAGCGTGTCCTTTAGATAAGGGATCATATATTCCTCCATTCTAGATATCGTATAGACTTGAGACATGGATTTAAATCATTCTCTCTGTCAAAGTGTTGTTTCCCGATTTCCGATTTATGAAGACTGACAACAGACTACAATTGAACACATCAAATTAGTCCCGACTTGTCCAAGCGCTTAGGTGTCATCACTAAATCATCGAGGGGCCCACATATATCGCTTTCATCCCACTTTGGATAAAAGGAACGAATAAACTTTGATTCAATGCTTGCTTGCACTCACTCACCGAATCACACACAACAATATGTTTTATGACACCAAGTTACTGGTGCGTTTACATATTATCAATGTGTAAATGATTCGCAAGATACAACTCACACATCTCGGTTTCAAGAATATAATATATTATCGTCTCACCAATCACTCGTGATAAAATCCATGAAGTGATCCAAGTGAGCGTGGGTTTAATCCAATGCTCAAATCATATTCATAAGCACTCATTAACATTGCAACAAACATTTGCTTATGTCTAATACACTTTAGACAATCCACACACCAATTCACGACAGTCTTCATTCATACCTACTTCCAACATATGAACAACTATGGTCCGTTCAAATAATTTGATTGTTCTAAACCAATTTAATTATTCAGGCAGTCAAAACATGCAAAGTGAAACACAAGATTAATACTAATCCCATATGGCCCCAAACTCTGGGTACAAATAAAACATTTTATTTAATCACCATATTGATTACTCATTATTTGTTGTTTCGGGTAATCAACTTCTTACTTGAATTATGATAACACTTGTCCCATGCTCTCAGCATGCACACAATGTTTACCTATGGTCCTTACTTTGTGAAATAGATCAAATGAACACATTTCCAATCATACTCATTTCACAACTCCCAATCCTTATCATAAGTATAAGAATATCAAATTCTTGTTACTTATGCTAGATTCTAACATTTTATGCAATGATTCTTTCATAAAGTCATAGCTCAAAATCATCAAGACTTGGCTAATCTCTATCAGAAACAATTCTATAGATATGATGTCTCTCACTCAAAGTACATTCCTTTGAACATCCTTCTTGCATAAAAGTTTTTAATCTAGATATAGATCCTCAATATCCAACTCCCAATATGGAAACATTTCCATATTTGCCATATGACAATTCATTCTTAATAGAATCTTATCTATTCATAATAATGTCGATATGGTCCATCCAATACCATACTTCCAACTACTCACAAGAGACCAATCCTCAACGAGCTTTGGATCGTCCTTTGATAGTTGTTTAATTATCTTAGTCAAAAACCGATTCTTGTCCTTTTTCCCTCTTAATGCGCTAGACATTTGGAAAAATTTAGAATGGTCAAATTTTATAGCATCTGCAATCGATCCTTTACCCGAAGTGTACGGGATACGATGCATAATGTCTTACATGCTATGTATCCTTGACTAAATTTATTAACATTCCACAACCTAAGCCTTTAGATTTGAAATGAAGCATAATATTCTCTCCCTTAATTATAGCAAAAGAACTATTCAATCCTTACGACTTTGCAAAGTATAACTGTTGTTTTCTATAATTAATATTGCTAACTTACAATACTTGCCTTAATAATCATACAAGCACAACATTTATGCTCCCGCTATCATGATGATTATTATCATATAAGCATAACACTTATGCTCCCACTAGCTTTGACATGTATTCAGAAAACAACTTAACTTCCAGAAAACAATACCTATTGAATTTCTTAAGTTCATATTTCTAATACCTAATGCTTTGATAATCCTTTATCCAAACTTCTCAAACTTATACACCTTTGCCTTAGATATCTCATATGTGTGCCTAAACAATTCATACTAATTGTCAAATCTCACAATTCGAATTATGGAAAGGGATATCGTTACCATAATCGAATTCGAGAATACAATTTTCACAATCACTATCTTCTTAAAATCTCTCTTAGCGAAAGCATTTCCTCACAGTCATTTTCATGAAGGAGGGAATCTTATGACACTTAGATTTTAATGGTGTATGTGTTCCTATCCATGCGAATTTGTCAAAACCAAAGTTTGCGACAAATCCAAACTCATATGGACCGAACTTTCTCAATCTTGATTTCTTGCCTTATGGTAACACGAGTGCCCACCATGTCTTCCAAGTAGTTAAGTAGCTCACCCTTTCCTATCAATATACTTTTCATTGATCAAGGTGCTTGCCTTTTATGCGTTCAAATGAGAACTCATAGAACTCACATGCATAATTAACTCAATTGGAATGGCATAGAAACAAAATAATGTCAACACGATAGGTCATAGACCTCAAGTCGTGTGCTAGTGATGATTGATAAGGTTTATTCTTGATTAGTTCTTGAAACTTTCAAGACCATTAAGACTCCCACTGACTCCTTGACATATAAGATTCTTTTTGTCAATAAACATTTCTCGACAAACAAATATTCAAGTGTTAGTGTAGTTTTTATCAAGACAAAACACTTCACAAAATTGGTCCAGTTGGTCTTTGTCTTATCCAAGACACACAACTTTCTAATTTTAAATGTGCAAGAATAAGAAAACCTTTTTCAAATTCCACATTTGATGAATGTTATAAACCTTTTAAGACTTGTCACTCAATTCACAATCTTAACTCTAAGAATTGTTTTTGGAACGAAGTATGATTGACTTCTTGATTTAACCATTTCTTCAATTCTTGATTCCTCTTCTCAGACATACAGTTGCACTAAGACTCACTTAGAGGATCAATTGAGATATGGTTCTTAATCATTAAGACCTATCATAAAACATAATAAAAGGTACTCTCCCTTCTTCTTAGAATAGAGAAACTTTTATCTTTATGCCTACTTGATTCTTCTTATTCGTTCTGCTATTGATTGAAACTCTTTCAATCAACTCAGAATTACACTTAATCTTATAAGTATAATCATATTTACTAAACCTTTAGTAAATCATGACGAATATCTTTGTCACTCTTGTGGTGGACTTGATCAACACACAACCTTGTGTACTCGATCTCCTAGTCCTTCACTTGACACTTTGTCAACGAATTAGTCTAATTTCCAAATATGAAATTTCTCATTCATCATGCAACCAAGTTGTATGATTCCAAGTTTCTGTCCAATTGAAACTTGGGCGATGAGAAACTTTCCCTATTTGGTAAATTCTTGACCTTTCCACAAATAACATAATTAAGAATCAAATCCATTATTGCTAATAATAGAAACTTACAAACATCAGTTTTCATACATGCCATTGCAAGGATAAATAAATAATATAAAATCAAAATTTATTTTATTGCGGAATAATTTGTCCTTACAATGCAATTCAATTGAAAAACTATGTTAATACATATTTCTTAGCAATCTTATTCTAACTCCAAGTAGTAGCTCAAGATTCTAATCTTCAAGTAATGTGATCGAAATCCATTTCTTCATGATTAGATTCTGCTCACTTCTTCCCTTAAGCTTCCATCTTTTCTTCGATCCTACAAAACATCGTAATGTAATCTTATCACATCATGTATTAAGAATCTAGAATAGGAACTTAAAAGAGTTATTTAATGGATTTTACCTAATGTAGAGTCATACATTTTGAATCTCCCATCTCTTAGATATCTTAGGTAAATAGGGCAGCTTCGTCTCCAATGCCCTTCTCTTGGCAATAAAAGCAAATTGACTCTTTTGGAACAGCACACGGTACTACTTATGACTTTGCCTTCCTCTTATGAACAAACTTTTCGATCATGGCATGCCTTTCGTTGCCATTGCCTATATCCATAGAGTTCTGGAAGGAAGATCCACCAATCAACTTTGCTTTTCCAGTGCGCCAAATCATTGTTGATTCAACAACAATAAGCATATAGGTGAGATCGATGAGGATTACGTCGTGGTTCATCATATAGTACTCTCTTACGAACTCACTATATGAGTCAGGAAGTGACTGAAGAACCCAGTCAACAGCCAGCTCCTCACAGACAACAGATCCCAACACTCTTAACCTATCAATGTGTGACTTCATCTATAGGACGTGTGCACACACTGACTTTCCTTCTTCATGTTTACTTGCCAAAAGGGCTTGAGTGAGTTTGAACTTTTCAATTCTTTGAACTTGTGGGTTAGGGAGAACAATAGGAGGAGGTGGAGGAAGTGAAGCATGATCTCGTGTTCCTCGAACGAATCGTGGAATATCATCTTCATGTGAAAAGTTTATTCCACGGGATTTGGGAAGACCATATTTGTCATACTTTGACATCTACAAAACGGGAGAAAAATTCAAGTTAGTTGATTGATTGAGTCCTTAATAAATCACCCAAATGAGATATTAAGGCTAGGACCCAACACAATACTCTACAACTTGGGAGAGGGATGCCGTAACCCAAATTGCAAAACATTTGAAGGTAAGTGAATGACGATTCACTAATTTCCACCATGAAAAACAAAAAATAAATTTAAGTTTTAAATCAATTGAAAATTCCTAGATCTTTTGAGATTCATTGAACTTTTCAATGGCATGTTTAAATCTCGATATGCCCCTCGATTTGTGACTGGGATGCCGAGGATCACAAAACAGGGTGTGAATAACCATGCAAACTTACATGGTGCCCCCAATGTTACAGTCACCTATTCGATGTGCCGGTTAACCATACACGGTCCACCGAACTATGACAAACAATGAGTCACCCTTTGCTACCTTCGCTTAGAACCATTTAGTGTGCCGGTTAACCACACACGCTCCACTAACGTCTTCGCAAGGGCATAAAGTGTAATTTCATGGAATTGCATCAATTCACTTTTGCCTAAAGTAACTAAGATTGGGAATTTTGTAAAAGCATTTAGTTACTTTTGTACTTCATTATACTTATAATGGAAGGTTTCTGTCCTATCCTACCCGTTCGGTTAACGACCCTCCACTAGTCAAGAGTGCGGTGGGTAAGAGTGGATACCCATTCAATTGCCATTTTATAAGCAATTTCCTTAAACACCCCTTATAGACTAGCTTCGTGAATGAGGCCTACTAACGGTAAGACTGACTGTTTACTCATACATGTATAATACTAGACTTTTAATGTTATATATAGTATAGGGTGTATTTTACACTTTTAAAATACTAGGTGGTCTAATTTAATAAATTATACTTTTAATTTAACTAAATGTAAACCAAAATTTTATGGATTTATTAAATCTCTCTTAATTATACACCTTAATCAATTAATAAAACCATAAGGGTGTGATTTGAACTTTTCAAAACAATACTAGGGTTTTAGAATTTAACATTTCTAAAATAAACTTTTAATCAACTTTTAAATTCCAAAACTTGAGGGCAAGTTTTGAAACATTTCAAAACATTAGGGTTTAACTATTTAAATTTCAAAAACAAAACTTTTAAGTTTAAATTTAAACTATAAAACCTAAAGGGATTAATTTGAAACTTTTCAAAACTTTATCAAGAATATTCTAGATCACAAAATTCAAATAAGGCAATTAACAATTAATTGGTGGTTATCTAATTTGACCTAGTCCAAATTCTTGCAAGATAATTCACCAAATAATTCAAATAATTAAATCTAATCATATAAGGAAATAATTATTTAACTAATATGAAGTTATCTTTAATTTTGGCAAAGATAATCACCCAATATCATAAAAATCTGATTTATATCAATATAAAACGTTTTGGTAACTATCCCACAGCCAAATAAGCACAAAATCTTGATTTTCCCTCTTTCTGACCAGCTGACTCGTCGAGTCGAGCATGAACTCGGCTAGTTCACCATGGACTCGGCGAGTTCATCTATGGACTCGACGAGTTCAGCCCCCGGAAACCCTAAATTTCGATCTTTAAGCAAGGATAATTCACAATAGCATCAAATACATCAAACAACCATGGCTCTGATACCACTGTTGGGTTTTGAGCAAAACATCATTCCTATGGTGTACAAGCAAACCCTAATAGCTTTTGGATCTTGTTTGTCTAATGAACATGCAATTGAATATCCAAAGCTATAAACCCTAGTTCTAGCATACAATTAATCATTTAACATAAGAATGGGGTTTAGATCTTACCTTGATTGTTATGTAGCAATAACAATCTCAAATCCTCCTTTGTAATGGCTTTAGAAAGTTCAGAGTCACAAGTGTCACTCCTCTAATGGCTCACAAACACCAAGAGCTAGAGGATGAAGAATGATAAGAGAGGAGGCACCCAAAAATGTGTAGAATCCCTAAGGAAACTCTTCACCACGTTTTTGGTGCTCTAGGGGTCCTTAAATAGTGAGGCTATTGGGGTTATCTAACAAGGAAACCCTAATTTGACTGTTTATGCCCTAAGCAACCCATGGACTCCCTCCTTAGAGGCCTTGGATGATTTCTAATGGGTTTCCCCATAGAATTCGTCCACTCCATCCACTATGGAGTCCACTAGCCCAACATTCAACTATCACACAATTGACAGTTCTAGTCCCCTTTATTTAATTAATATCTTTTAGCCACAAAATCAATTCTTATTAATTATTGACTAATATTAATTAAACAATATGATTTCTCCTTAAATATATTATTCTTATAATATATTAATAAATCATAATTACTCCTCTCTCTCTCTCCATAATTCATCCTATCAAGTTGCTTTGGTGAAGGCAACTCAAAAGGACCATGCACAATCGGGTCAAGTACATACCAAAATAGTTATGGACTTAGACACTAATCCAACAGTAATAGAGGCGGAGAAGGTGAAGAATGACAGCGGGAGGAAAGCGATATCGAGGAGGTGGTCGATTCCGGTGAGGAGCGTCGAGGTAGACCAGTGATGGTGGTTTTTCAGCGAAGCTGTACTTAGAAGGGCGGAGGCATTCCCGATTTTAGGGAATACAAAGTGGGGATAACCGGAGCTAACAATGGAGAAATCTACTTACACCATTGACAGCAGCGGCGGCGAGGATAAGGAACTTCTGGTGGATTGCTATTTCATCAACTGGAAAATGGAGGGAGGATCGAAGGAGCGGGAATGAGTGGGAGGAACTGTGAAAAAGAAGAGAAAAGTGAATCTAGATAGAGGAAAGCGGGAGATTAGAGTATTTCATTGATGGCTAGATAAATAATGGAGGCGGACAAAAATGTGTGAAACCCTACACTCAAAATACGGTAAAAAAATGAAAAAATAGGGGTTGAAGTAGGATTCGAACTCGAGTATACACTATAACAGACCGACGACGCTGCCACCAGGCCGGGAGTGCCACATCGGTTCTTAGTTTGTCTACGACTAGTTTTGTTCATTTCCGCGTTTGTATTATTATTATTATTATTATTATTATTATTAATATTATTAAAATTATTATTCTTCTTATTATTATTATTATACAATAAATAATTTTCCTTTATTATTATTATTACTATTATTATTATTATTATAATACAATAACTACTTTTGTCTCAAGAGGAGCATGTTTTTGCCCTAAGAGGAGAAGTTTTAAGAGAAGTTTTATTATACAGGACAAAAAAAACTGGACGAAAAAAGACTTGGGTAGGATTCGAACTCGGGTATCAAGCATCAAAGTCACAAGATTTACCATCACTGGATGATGATGACGATGATGGTGGTGATGGTGACGATGATGATGATGATGATGATGATGGTGGTGGTGGTGGTGGTGGTGGTGGTGGTGATGATGATGATGATGATGATGATGGTGATGATGGTGATGATGGTGGTGGTGGTGGTGGTGATGGTGGTGATGGTGATGATGGTGATGATGATATCGGATGGTACATTTTGAAGCTAGTTTGGTTCATTTTATGTTCATTAGTGTTTCTACATCATTATAAGTAGGCAGCCTTATTTAGAGTGTAATATCGGTCCAACAAAATATGCCAATTCTTTTGAGAAACTGTGCACCAGGCATAGATACTAAGGTTTACCTTAGAGAGGAAATCGAGCAAAAGTGGTGGTGATGATGATGATGGTGGTGGTGGTGGTGATGATGATGATGATAATGGTGATGGTGATGATGATGATGGTTGTGGTGATGATGATGATGATGATAGCGGTGGTGGTGATGATGATGATGGTAGTGGTGGTGGTGGTGATGATGATGATGATGGTAATGGTGATGGTGATGATGATGATGATTATGATGATGGTGATGGTGGTGATGGTGATTATGGTGATGATGATGATGGTGGTGATGGTGGTGATGGTGATGATGATGATGATGGTGGTGATGATGATTATGATGATGATGATGATGGTGGTGATAGTGGTAGTGATGATGATGATGATGATGGGGGTGGTGGTGATGGTGGTGATGATGATGATGGTGGTGGTGGTGGTGGTGATGATGATGATGATGATAGTGGTATGGTGGTGATGATGATGATGATGGTTGTGGTGATGATGATGATGATGGTGGTGGTGGTGGTGATGATGATGATGATGATGATGGTGATGTTGATGGTGGTGATGGTGATGATGGTGATGATGATGATGATGTTGATGATGGTGATGATGATCATGACGATGATGATGATTTAGGTATACGTGTTTGTGAGATGTATGTGAACGTATTCATAAGCATTATAGTGTTAAACCAGTAAACGAGTAATGGATCCCATATGTGCACATGGCTTGATGAATGATATTAATAGCTATAAGTTGGTGAAAATTTAGATAATCATGTATAATAGAGGTGTGAAAAAAAAACGGAGCGAAAAAAACGACGTTTGGTGCCAAAAAATCGAAAATAAGAAAAATTCGTAGCTAATTACGAATTGACTACGGATTTTTCTTATTTTCGATTTTTCGGGCACCAAACGTCGTTTTTTTCGCTCTGTTTTTTTCACACCTCTATTATACATGATTATCTATATTTTCTCCAATTTATAGCTATTAATATCATTTATAAAGTCGTATGCACATACGGGATCCATTGCTCGTTTAATAGTTTAACACTATAATGCTTATGAATACGTACACATACATCTCACAAACACGTATACATACACATATACATGTACACATATACCACAACTCATTCATGTATATAAATATACATATACAAACATAATCCATCACAAGTTGGTGAAAAGTATAGGCATTACAATGTTAAACTGTGAAACGAGTACTTGATCCTGAAGGGGCACACGACTTTATGAACGATATTAATAGCTACAAGTTGGTGAAAATATAGATAATCATGTATAGTAGAGGCGTGAAAAAAACGAAGCGAAAAAAACGATGTTTGGTGCCCAAAAAATAGAAAATAAGAGAAATCCGTAGCTAATTAGCTACGAAATTTTCTTATTTTTGATTTTTCGGGTACCAAACTTCGTTTTTTTCGCTCTGTTTTTTTAACACCTTTATTATAACATGATTATCTATATTTTCACCAACTTATAGATATTAATATCATTCATAAAGTTGTGTGCACATACGAGATCCATTACTTGTTTAGTGGTTTAACACTATAATGCTTATGAATACGTTTACATACATCTCACAAACCTGTATACATACACATATACGAGTACACATACCATAACTCATTCATGTGTATAAATATACATATACAAACATAATCCATCACAAGTTGGTGAAAAGCATATGGATTACAATGTTAAACTGTGAAACGAGTACTTGATCCCGAAGGGACACACGACTTTATGAACGATATTAATAGTTACAAGTTTGTGAAAATATAGATAATCATGTATAGTAGCGGTGTGAAAAAAAAAATGAAGTTTGGTGCCCGAAAAATTGAAAATAAGAAAAATTTGTAGCTAATTCGTAGCTACTTAGCTACGGAATTCTAACGGAAAGCATACTCCGTAGCTAATCCGTAGTTAATTAGTATCCGTAGGTATTCCGTAGCCATTACGTAGCTAATTAGCTACGGAATAGTTATGGATTTGCTTATGTAGCTATTCCAATAGCTACGAAATAGCTACCGACTCGCATCTGTAGCTATTCCGGTCCAAAACTAGAGCATCTCATTATGTAGCTGATCCGTAGCTAATTAGCTACGAAAATTTTCCGTAGGAAAACGCCATGTTTTCTAGTAGTGTTAATAAATGTCGTTTGTTCATTTAAGTGGTCTTGAGGTTTAAACAAACTTTTTATTTAATTTAGAGATAGATTAATAAAATGAGAACATATTTTTATTTATCTCGTGTGAAATATTATCTTCTTTTCTGTGCATACCGAAATAATCTATTATTATCTAGAAAATAAATATAATGAAACATGTTTGATCCGTTCATTACTACAAATGTTGAGTTTTTCATTACTACAAATCAAGTAACAATGCATGTTAAGCTATGGTATTAACACAATATTTATACCAAAATCGCCTAAGTGGACATCTATACATGTTAATACATAGGCATCTCAGAAACTAGTGCAAAGTTGATCGTTTAGGGTTTATGTATCAACACCATTACAAAAATATAAAAAATATAAAAAAAAAAATTGTAGAGATAAATGATTGAAAGTGTAATAACACATGAAGGTAAACAAAGTTACAACTTAAATTATCGGCATAAGACTAAATAATTATTGTTCGATTTCAAGATAAAAAAAACAACTCATGAACATAAAGAAAGATTTCTACCAATCCTCCTTCACAATCTTAAATTTTTCAAGCACAGTTTTGGATTCTTTAAATTTTTGTGCTTCAATGTACGCTTTCTCATATCTCCATCCTAAAACCTCCCCACAATCAGAGCATGAAACATCTGCCACGTTGTATAAACCCGTGATGAGTAGACGATCCATTTTAGGACCTACTACCACATTCATCACGTGGGAAAACAAGAAAGCTCTACGACGTTGTCTACCCTATAAACATGTAAACACATTGTACTTTGAAGAAAGAATTAAGAAAAGATTTATGATAATGTGTATATTAATGTTTAAGTACCACATAGTTTTTAGAGACAATATCATCGTGAAACGCGACATGATTCCGGCAGTTGTAGCATCCATACAGTCGTGGACCGATTGCATCCGCCATTAAAGAGAATTGAGGAGAGAACAAATGGAAATGAATGAAATGTTTGAGTTGAGAGATAATATATTGAAGATATGATAGGATCTAACAAACCAGATCTAACATATCTAGATTATATCAAACAACCATAACAGATTTTGTTTACTTTTCTCTCTAATACATTTTAATGTTTTATGAATGTAGTTTGGTTTTGGTGCTTCACAAAAATAAATGTATAAACGTATGTATTAAAGATAGACAAAAAGATCCTTGATATTTAAAACTTATTCCACTTAAAATGAAATTATGTTTCTAAAAAAAATTGTTGATTATCCAAGTTGATCCAAATTCCAAAGTGTTGATGCCTCTTGTTACCCATTTGAATTGGGTGTTGCTAATAAGATACCCCTTGGACACCTTATTGATATTTTTTAAAAAGTCATCATATAATTAATTACTTATAATCAGCTTTTTCGGAAAACAATGTAATTCCAACCAATAAAAATATTTGACGACACCAATAGTTGAAAAGGCTATTATGAATGTGGCAAAATTGAAAATGACAATGTCATGATGAATGCGTCTAGCTCTAGATTTATATATTTGTTTGCGTAGGGGCAAGGTAAAAGTTTCAACTGGATTTTAACATTTTTTTTGTGGTCAACAGATAATATAACTTTTATGGGTGTTTGTTAACGAAAATGATGCATGCTAGTTATTTACTCTACTATTTTTATTTTTATTTTGTATTTTATAAAAAATTAATACCGCTTTTCGACCTTGCCGTTGCAAAAGTAAAACGTCAAATTTCATATAGTCTCTATCGCACCGTCACAATTAAGTTGTAATCACACCTTTTTTTAAAAACTTTAAGTGATTTATCCATGAAAAAGTAAAAAGGTATCGTTTTTGAAAAAGAAATGCTCAGCAAATATAAATTTTATATGATATTAAGATTGGTTGGTTTTCCGTTATTAAGTTTATATGTTACGTTTGTCGACTAACCCAAAAATTAGCTAAAAAAGTAGCATGTTTGATAAGTTAAAAAGTTATATGTTATATTTGTTGTTAAAAAGTTATATGTTATATTTGTTGATTAGCTAATTATCTTTTAGTTGGAAAGGAATGTTATTTGATAAAACTTGATAATAAACTAGGTGACATAAGTAAATCACATAAAAAATGAATGCAGAATATTGAGTTTTTCTATGATTAATAAATGATATATTTTAAGATTTTTAAAAAATCTTAATAAACTTGTTAAAATGTTAGTTTATGTATTTTTTTTTTTTTAAATTTAGCTTATAAGTTATTTTTTGATTTAACATGACAAATTAAAAAAATCGAAAAATAAACTAACATACCTATAATCTACCTTTTTAAAAAGTTATTATTGTTAAAAAAAACTATAATCTTACTTTTTAAAAAGCTCTTCAAACCTTTCAAGAATCAACTATACCCATTTTTTAATTATTTTCAAACGGTCTTTATTAATTATAAATATTCATTTCTAAATCTATATATTTTATAAAATTCTCCCAAAATATTAAATTTTGCATTATATTGTTGGACTTGGAACCAATGTCCTTAAGTAATGAAAAAAAAAAGGAAAAATGACATTCTAGCGTCAGGATCTTTTGTATATTTGTCCCTTATGTTATTTCTTTGCCTTTTAAGGGAACAAAGTTGGTTTGGTAGGATTAAATAAGTTTTTTTAACAAAACGAAAGGATAACCCGGTTACTTTTATGTTAGCTCACTTACTTTTATATTTTAATAATTAAAAAAGTTAAGACTCTCTCTCTCTCTCTCTCTCTCTCTCTCTCTCTCTCTCTCTCTCTCTCTCTCTCTCTCTCTCTCTCTCTCTCTCTCTCTCTCTCTCTCTCTCTCTCTCTCTCTCTCTCTCTCTCTCTCTCTCTCTCTCTCTCTCTCTCTCATGTAATCCAAAATCTAGATGATTATTTCATCCCTATCTCACCACTCTTGCCGATCTTTCACCACAAGATTTTGTGAAACCCACTTGGGTTTTTTCTTGATGATCTTAATGCTCTAGATTGTCTTCCCACATTTACAACAAAGCTTATCTTTGATCTTCTTAGGATCGCAACATGCGATTGTGATCATAATCTTATTTCTATCCTCATGAAACACTTGATCTCTAATTTTTGTCATCCAAAAAACACATACACCACAAGAAAGAAACATACCACATGGATCCATCCTTTAAGCACCAGGTCTAAGTTCTTTTTGGTCCAACTATAGACATCATTGATGTGTTTGTCAATGTGGGTTTGAACCGGATTGTATGGAGACTTCGATGGTTTAATGGGTTTACAGTATTCTTGATGATGGATTTAAGGATGAAGCAATCATGTTGTTATTAGAAGATATCAAACATGAAGTTGTTCCTGAGTTCTTGATGTCAACAAGAGGATATTTTGAAGCTTTTCTTTTAGTTCCTGGTGGAGGATATAATTTTTTTTTGAGAGAGAGAGATCCTAAATTTTATCTATATATCACCCAAACCAGCTAAAACAAGTAAAGGGGATTTGCTAAGAACTTGGTTCCTTAAAAAACCATACAAATAGTTTAAGGACTAAAAAGACTAATCATAAAAGTTGATAGGTCTATAGTGTTATTTAAAAAAAACAAATAATAAAATATAAAAAAAAAACCCATAAATCAACTCTTTTGACTTTGCTTGATAACTTTAACAATATCTTTATTATTGACCTTCGGTGCTAAAAAAAACTTTCAACCAAAATTGGGTGGTCAAAAATTCTTAGGACAATAACGACGCAATAGAAAAAAAAAAGTAACATGGTATGTAGAAATTACTTTTAAGTATTAGAAAAATTGTCGAAATGAAAGGAAATTACTTTAAGTATTAGAAAAATTGTTGAAATGAAAGTAAGAGACGTTGGATTGTTTATATTAACTCCTCGTTAATTCCAGATTCCTTTGACTTGTTTCCAAAGAAACCCATAACGGCCAACACTAAAACAAAACCCTACTTCTCGTTTATTATATAAACCACTCTTCTCTTGAAGAGAAACGATCCACCTTTTAGCTCTTGTTTTTCTTCATACGAACTAAGAATCTTCTAGCAATTTAGTTTACGTTTTCTGTGTCTAGATTCGTAAGTATCCCATTGAGATTATCCTAGGCTGAATTTCTTGTAACTAATGCATAAGATAAAAATATCAGTTCGGAAAGTGTTTACATGATCCAAGGGGTATCCAGATCTCCACTATAAACCCTATCGTTTTCAAACAATCGGGCTAATATTTTGTTTATGTAGATGGGTGAATCAATCCGTGAGATGACCACGAAGTTCATAAAACACATGACAAACGTAAACAGGAACATGTCCCTAATAACTCCAACAAAAAGAAAAAGGAATTGGTTTGTTGGGGGTGCAATAGGGTGAGAATTGTAAGAGTGATTGTCACGTGAACTTAGGCAACAATAATAACAATAATGGTGTTGGAAACAGTGGAGCCAATAGAAGTGTGAACGGGTCTTCGGGCCAAGTTAAAAGAGGTCATTTTATTACTAACTTTGATAATTCTAATCATAATTATGTTTATTATGTTTCATTAATTCTTGAATCATTCTATGTACAACATGATGATGTTGCTTGGTGGATCGACTCCGGAGCAACGAACCATGTATGCAAGGATAAACGGTTGTTTGAAATATTAGCAACACTTGGATATGGATCGGTGCTGAGAATAGGAGACGATTCTTTTATACCTATTTGTGTTGTCAGTGTTTTTGAGTCTTGAATTTACTTCTGGAAAGACTTAGGTTTTTTGATGTTTTGTTTGTTCCTAAGATTCGAAAGAATCTTGTTAGTTCTAGTTGTTTGAATTCTGATGGTTTTAAACAAGTTATTGAGTCAAATAAGTTCATATTATCTCGAGGTGGAAAGTTTATTGGTTTTGTAGATTTATATAATAGAATGTTTCGTTTGAGTATTGTTGACAAATTATTACCTGTTCAAAATTCTGCATTTGTATTTTCTACTTCTAATGTTGATAAATCTATGCTTTCGCATGTAAGATTAGGTCATGTCAACTTTAGAAGGATGCATGAGATGTCAAAAGATGGATTAATTTCAGCCTTTGATATGACTTCTAATAAATGTAAAACATGCATGCTTACAAAAGTGACAAAACAACCATTTCCTAGTGTCACTAGAAATTAAGCTATTTTGGAACTTGTACACAGTGACCTGTGTGATTTTCGCTCCACTCCTTCCTTGGGAAATAAAAAGTATGTAGTCACCTTCATTGATGACTGCACTTGGTTTTGCTATGTGTATTTGTTACATTCTAAGAACGAAGCCTTAGATAAATTCAAAATATACAAAACCGATGAGGAATTGCAATTGGGAAATCCGGTTAAGTGTCTTAGAACTAATACGGGAGGTGAATATATGGATCCCATATACTTACAATCAGTGGGTATCATTCATGAGACCACGACACCTTACTTGCCCCAACAGAATGGAATTGTTTAACTCAAAGATCGAGTTTTAAAGGAACTGGTAAACTCAATGTTGTCATACTCAGGATTGAGTAACGGATTATGGGGATAGGCCATGTTAACAGACTGCTATTTATTAAATAGGGTTCCAAATAAAAAGAGCAAATATGCCCCATGTGAACTTTGGTTCCATAAAAAGCCGAATTTCAGCTATTTTCGGGTTTGGGGATGTCGGACGGTTGTAAAACTAACCCAGCCTAAAAGGACAACTTTAGGAGAATGTGGAAAATATTTGTATATTCATTGGATATGTTGAACATTCCAAGGCATATAGGTTCTATGTAACCGAACCTAATGATTCGATATCGGTTAATGTCGTTATTGAGTCACGAGATGCAATTTTTGGTGAGATGCGCTTTGCATCTATTCAAAGGCCCAAGGATCTGACTTTTGGTACTAATGAAGTGCAAAACCCAGAAAGTTCATATGGTGTTACAGAACCATAAATACAAGAGCTACGAAAAAAAAGAGACCGAATTCCGAAAAACTTCGATTCTGACTTCCAAATGTACTTGGTGGAAGGAAAAAGGGATGAGGAGGGTCTTCAATACTCTTATTGTTATAGTATTGAGGATGATCCAAAGACATTTCAAGAGGTCATGCAGTATCGAGGTGTAATATTTTGGAAGGAAGCAATTGATGATGAAATGTCATCAATTCTTGAAAATAACACTTGGGTGTTGATTGATTTGCCTCAAGGTTCTAAACCACTTGGTTGCAAATGGATTTTCAAAAATAAAATACATTTTAATGGGACTGTCAACAATTTTAAAGCCCAATTATTCATTCAAGGATTTAGACAAAAATATGATGTTGACTATTTTGATACATATGCTCCGGTTGAGCGTATTTCTACTATTAGATTGTTGATTGCCTTGGAAAGTATCCATAATCTAGTCATTCATCAAATGGATGTGAAAATAGACTTTTTGAATGGTGAAATTGATGAGGAAGTTTACATGAAACAACCAGAAGGTTTCATTATGCCCGATAAAGAGCATATGGTTTGTAAACTTGTCAAATCTTTGTACGGGCTGAAACAAGCACCTAAACAATGGCATCAAAAGTTTGATGATGTTATTTTATCCTCTGGTTTCAAGATTAACCAATGTGAAAAATGTGTTTATAGTAGATTTGATGATGCTACTAGGGCTTGAGGGATCATTTGCTTATATGTAGATGACATCCTGATTTTCGGTACCGACCAAAATCAAATGGATGAAACAAATAAATTGCTACCATCAATATTTTCCATTAAAGATTTGGGAGAGGCAGATATAATTCTTGGAATAAGAATTAAAAGGATGAAAAAATGTATGGTAATGACTCAAAGTCATTATATTGAGAAAATTCTCAAGCGGTTTAATTTTACAGTTTGTTCTCCTGTGAGCACTCCTATATGGATCCAAGTGTGAAGTTGATGAACAACATAGGAACTCCTATTTCACAATTGGAATACTCTAAGGTCATTGGTAGTTTGATGTATGCAATGACAAGTATCAGGCGTGATATTGCTTTTGATGTAGGAAAATTGAGTAGGTACACTAAAAATCCTAATGCTCAACATTAGCAAGCAGTGAATAGAGTGTTTAAGTATCTAAAGGGGACCATGGATTATGAATTGAGTTGCTTGGAATATCCTTCGGTTTTAGAAGGACATTCGGATGCAAGTTAGATAACCAACTTGTAGGATCATTCCTCAATGACTGGTTGGGTATTCTTGCTCAGGGGAGGTGCCATCTCCTAGGCTTCCAAGAAGCAAACCTGCATTACAAACTCAAAAATGGAATATGAGTTTGTTGCATTACATTCTGCTGGTAAAGAAGTTGAATGGTTAATGAACTTAGTCTATGAGATTCCTTTGTGGTCTAAACCGATAGCACCTATTTCTATATGTTGTGATAACATTGTCGCTTTGGGTAAGGCCTATACTCAAGTGTGTAATGACAAGTGTCGAAAATTAGGTGTCCGAAACAGTATGGTTAGAGAACTAATCATGAATGGTGTAACTTCGATTGATTATGTGAAATCGCAACATAATTTGGCAATCATTTGACTAAGGGTTTGTTAGGAGACTTAGTGCATAAGTCTGTGAATGGGATGTGATTAAAGTCCATCTAAATTCTGTAATTGTGAGACACACGATCTCCCTTCTAATATGACATTAAGAGTTGAATTCAATGTGGAAATCTCACACTTTTAGATTGGAACACATGAAGGATTCATCCCAGGTAATGTATTCGGTTATGCAGTTGACCCGGTTGAAGTTTAACTTCTTAATAATTCCTTTGATTAAATGTATGTGCGGATACTTGAAAAGGAGTTACCTACATGATTGTGAAATGTAGCCGCATTTCAAGAGGTTGTGGACTTGGCCTTGATACGATCATTATAAGATTAGGACACGCGGCTTAATAATAGTGTCAAGTTGTATTTTACTAGAAATTTCAATAAACTAGTATGCATTTTACTTTCTAGTATTCAAATGGGTTGATGGGCTCAATTCTTAGAACACTTTGATTCTCGAGTATTTGTAAGAGTATGATACTAAGTGGAAATTCAATCATTACGACATTTTCATTATCTACTGGTTTGGTTTTGTTTTGAAAATGTTATATCTGTTCAAGGGTTACACTAAAATCGGGGAGGATTGTTGGTGATTTTAGTGTCACTAAGACATTTTATGTAATTGGAACTTACATGTGAGCTAAGGGGCTTCATAATTTGTATTCTAATATATGTTTGGGTATGTGCATAGTTCATGGATGTATAAGATCGAATTAGAAGCCGATTCGACGACATGTTAGGTTTTCGGGGGCAACGCCTATGGGTCTGGAGTTTTCAAAGGGGCAACGCCCCTAGCGGGGTCCAAGGGGTAAAGCCCCTAGTTGGGGTCCCTTGACTTCCTCATTAATTTCGGATTCCCTTGACTTGTTTCCAAAGTAGCCCATAACGGTCAACCCTAAAACGAAACCCTACTTCTCGTTTACTATATAAACGACTCTCCTCTTGAGGAGAAACGATCCACCTTTTAGCTCTCATTTTTCTTCATACGAACTAAGAATCTTCTAGATATTTGGCTTACGCTTTATGTGCCTAGATTTGTAAGTGTCCCCTTGGGATTGTCCTAGGCTGAATTTTTTGTAACTCGTGCATAGGGTAGAAATATCAGTTCGGAAAGTATTTACACGATCCAAGGGGTATCCAGATCTCCACTATAAACCCTACCGTTTTTCTAACACTGTTGAATGTAAGTTTTGTTCTAAACAACATTATGTTTTTGATGGGTTTTGAGCACTACAACATTCCTGTGGTTTACATGGAACCCTAATGCTTTGGATCTAGGGTTTTCTCAAGTTATACATACAACATTCCTATGGTGTACATGTAACCCTAATGCTTAGGATCTAGGTTTTTCTCAAGTTATACATACAATTTGCTTCATCCAAAGCATAAACCCTAATCTAGCATGTTATTTTCGAAATTAACAACTAATACAAAGTTAGAAGAATACCTTTTCTTGTAGCTTGCTTAATCTTGACCTTCAAGATCTTAGTGCCTCAAATGTTGCACCTCTAGTGAATCACAAACACCAAGTAGCAATGGAGGATTATAAGAGAGGGGTTGTGAGGCCCAAAATCGGCTAAGGTTTCCTCTAAGGTTCAAGTGCCTGATTTCATGAAGCTAGGGGTTGTATTTATAGCTAAGCTACTAGGGTTTTAGGTAAAACCCTAATGTGACTGCTTAAGCCTTAAGCAGCCCAGTAGATCCTTCCAGAAGCCATCATATGGACGAAATCTATGTGGGCTACACATAGAATTCATCCACTCCTTCCTTAAGAAGCTACAAGCCCAACTTGCAACTACTAGATATTTGCAATACCAGTCCCCTTAATTAAATCAGTCTCTTTTGATCACGAAATCAATTCCAAATTCATTTATGACCAATACTAATTTAATAATATGATTTCTCAATCAATATATTATTCTTATAATATATTAATAAATCGCAATTAACATCTTTCTCCATAATTCATCCTATCAAATTGCTATGGTGAAGGCAACCCAAAAGGACCATGTTACCATCGGGTCAAGTACATACCAATTATGGTTATGGGCTTAGACACCTAATCCAACAGTTTTAGGTATACGTTGGGTAGACATGAGGTTTTATTGATCTGATCTATTTTCTTTTTTCTAAGGTTTAGGATTAATTTATTTTTCACTGAAATTACTCAAATTAGTTATAATTTCTTGTTTTATGATCATCAAATTAATTACTAAATCATTGTTCGATTATAGAGATTGAAAACTAATTAATCTTAAGTAAAATTTAAAAAAAAAATCTTATGCATTTAAATGATGCATTGTTTTTTTTCCTATTTGTTTCACATAAACCTTCAAAATCATGATCCATTAAGCAATTAGATGAATGTTGTTTTTAGTTTTGTCAATAAGGAAAACACTAATGCCAACAAAAGTATTGGTAAGATTCAAAGAATGTAAAGATCTATATGCACTACTTTCTGGTTTCTTTGTTGGTTTCTTTTGTTTATTTTCATGCCCTCCAAGTGTTTGTTTTAATTCCCGTGTGAGTTTTTTTTCATAGTTTGATCACATGTGAGTTTTTTTGTAGATTTACAAGATGTTTCTTCTTTTGATGCTGAACTTGGGAAGACATTTCAAGAATTTACAAGATGTTTCTTCATTCAAATGAATTAGTAACAAGGTATATACATATGCATATGTATATCTATATGAATATGCATATGTATATTCATATGCATATATTTATGAATATACATATTCATATATTTAATGTATATGCACATACTTATTCTTATGCATATGCATATGCTTATGCTTATTCATATGCATATGAATATACATATGTCATATTTATTCTTTTGCATATGCATATACACATATACATAAGCCTAACCATATGTATTTAATTACCTTATGAATACACTTATTCTTATATATGCATTTACATAAGCATAATCATATGTATTTAATTGTCTTGTGCCTATACTTATTCTTATACATATGCATATGTATATGCATATTCATATGTATATGCATATACATATACATATGTCATATACTTATTTTCATGCATATACATATGCATATGCATATGTATATGTATATAAATATGCATATGTCATATACTTATTTTTATGCATATACATATACATAATCATAATCATATGTATTTAATTGTCATATGTATATAATTATTCTTATGCATATGTATATGTATATGTATAAGCTTACTCTTATATATATATATATATATATATATATATATATATATATATATATATATATAAGAGATAGAGAGAAAGAGAAAGAGAGAAAAGAAAGAACGAGAGAGAGAGAGAGAGAGATTTGAAATGTTTTTTTTTTAAATATGCATGTGCATATGGACAAGTTATTTAAAAATATGCATATACAAAAAAATATAAATATGCATTAAAAATGCATTTATTTGAAAAATTCTTTTTTATATATTAATTTTGAAATGTAAGGAATATTTTCGTTGATTTAAAAAAAAAAAATATAAAATTAATAATAATAATAATAATAATAATAATAATATATTTTTTTCAAATAGGTGAAAATATACATTATATTTCGATATTAAGATTTAACAACAAAATTTTAAAAAAAATGCATTTTTAATGCTTTTTCATATATTTTTTTGTATAAATATACATTTTCAAGAAAAAAGTGCATATGTAAACTCATATAATTTTTTTTTCAGTTTTTTTAGATATATGTATGTATATTTACATGTGAAATTTGGTACCTAAATTCACTATAGATAAAAAGTATGTTGGTTCTTTCCCTCCTAGTTCTTTATTGATTCTCTCTCTCTCTCTCTATCTCTATCTCTCTCTCTCTCTCTCTCTCTATATATATATATATATATATATATATATATATATATATATATATAAAGTTTGTGGTCTTCAAAATTTAACCACAATATTTTTATAAATTGACAAGTTTAATCCCTTAATTCTCAAAAGCTTAAGGAATAATAAAGTTCCTATGTTTTAGAGATTTACCACTAAACTTTTTAATTTTTACACTTTTGGTCTCTTATTACAAAAGTTTGTGGTCTTCCAAGTTTAGTCTTCCTTTCTCTTATACATTTGCCACTAAAATTTTTCATTTTTACACTTTTTGTCTCTTATTACAAAAGTTTGTAGTCTTCAAAATTTAGCTGCAATATTTTCCACAATTTGGCAAGTTTAGTTCCTTAATTTTCAACAGCTTAAGGAATAGTAAAGTTTATTTTTTTAGACATTTGCCACTAAACTTTTTGATCCGTACACTTTTGGTCCCTTATTACAAAAGTTTTTGGCCTTCAAAATTTAGGCACAATATTTTCCATAGTTTGGCAAGTTTAGTCATTGCCGCCTTCTATTGTAAAAAATACGACTCAGGGCGAAACCTGGGTTCTTTTTACTAGTTTTAATTAATCAGTTTAGTTAAACACTTTAAAATTTATTTTTCTTAATGTAACATTTCGACGAGATGAATTTACATATTTTTTTTTTGGAAATGGAACTTCCCTAACAAGGGTTTCCGGGCCAGCTTTCACGTACCGACTACTTCCTCGCTACGGACATGAGACTATACATGTTGCGTTGGAGTCACTACAGACGAACCTCCATGGCCACAGAGGTTGAGTAGTGTCAGGATTTGAGCATTGGTCCATATGTTATCTACCATATCTTGTATATGTTTTACCAAATCACCACAATCTAAATGGTTGATGAATTTACATATCAATAACATTATGAATATATATAAGATGCTAAAATTTCATTCAAGTATAATTTAATAAAAAAGGTGTTATTTATTACTTACTTTAAAATAATTAAATGTATTACATATTTGTCCCATTACATTGAATTGTTTTTTTACGTGTCATGTTATGTTATTTGTACATGTCACAATTAATTTATTAATTAGTATTTTTTTAAAAAAATATGTGTTTGTCATGTTAAAATCATATGAATTCTCTAGATAAAACAAAAAATATCAAATAAATTTATAAATTAATAAAATTAGTAAGTTAAAAATTGTCATATAGTTTTATAAATTAATAAACTTAGTAAACTAAAATGTTGATTCAAATACGATACAAACTAGGTTATAATTTATGGACACCACGGATGAGAAAGTTAAAAACAATTTTAATTAAATTCTAAAGTAACTATTGAGCAATGATAATAAAGAGTTTAATAATTATAATTTTTTTCGGTATTATAGCAGTAACACAAATGTTGTTAAGTAGTATTATTATTTTTGTACATTAAATTGAAAAAGACAGATTTGTCCTTGGAACTAAAATGAGAAAAAAATAATATGCATTAAATGGTTTTATCAATTTCAGGTTAAACAGACGGACTTGTCAAACAAAGATATTTTATGTAAAGTTTAGGTTAAATGGTTTTATCTTTTTTTTTGTGAAACAGATACCATATATGCAAATGGATTTTTTAAAGGGACCGTAGATGTAATGTTTTTAGAAAGAGTTATAAGTAATTGATAAGAGAGAATCAAAATGAGTTTTATTTCTACCAAAATGAGAAAAACATGTTATCGGTTCGTCAGAGATTACAAACTTCGTCTCTCTCACACAAAAACACATTAAATCCTATAAATCGTAAAACTGGAAATCACCATTCATATTCGTTAACAATTTTCAACCAATGTTACTTTATCTGTGTGGGAATATTATACAATTTCTCAGAAAATTGGGGAGTATAAGGCAATGTATCCTAAGTATCGAGTTCGATCTTCACAAAAATGAGGGGTTTTAATCGGCTACGTAATCCATACCTGCAATCGGTTGTATTAGAGGAAAACAAGACTGAAGAATGCTAGGAGTTTGCAGTATCGGTACAACAACAAGGCAATAGAGGAAACGAGTTAGTAGAAGGTTAGGTTTTGAAATCTTGTAATCGTTGCTTTTGATTTTATAAAGTTAATGGTGTTTTTGAACATTAGCGTTTCAATTTCTTAGGAGGGAAAGATAAACTAATTTAAAATTTTTAATTTGAAATTTCTGATTGGTTTTTAAAGATCTGTTCAGTTAGGGGTTTATAATGAAATCTTTAAAAATATCTGTTGAATCCAAAGCTAAGCTACCATTTCGGTGACTATCCATGTATCCACCCATATATAAAGACATTAAGCTAAGCAAAGCTGGGTATAACTTGTCAGTTGCAAATCCTAAATTTTAGGGTTTGCACCATATATAAAGACATTAACTCCGTCCCAAACCTTATTCCTTCAGCCTTCACTATCCCTAAAGAGTAGAAATTGAATCCTAAACCTCTTGCATGCTTTGTGAGCTAATTTGGTGCACTTTTGGGTGATTTTTGGTGGTTTCGAAGAAGAAGAAGTTTAAAGAAGGAGCAAGAACGTGGGAGGAGCTTTTAGATCCAGGAGTTTAGCATCTTTTCTGACTCATTTGAGGTATCAAGCTTCAAACTTGACCATTGCATGCTTAGTTGTAGTTTTGGGGTGTTTTATGTGACATTTTGACTCCATAGTTGAGATTTCTTGTGTTCTGGTAGTTCCAACCCATAAGAGTTGTCCTTTTGAGCTCTTGGAAGCATTTAGAGTCATAAAAATCAGGCCTTGGTGGTTAAGCCATATCTATGCAAGTGTTAGATGGTCACAAAGTGTGTTTAACGACTTAAATCATGTCTTAACCCCCATCCATGCATGCAAAGACATAATGTTTGTAACTTTATGGTTTAGGACGTCTTAAAGGACTTGGATCTGTGTTTTGGATGTTAGGACTTAATGTATTAAGTCACAAAAGGATTTATAAGGAAACTGGCCAGTACGTTGGGCGTACCCCTGGTACGCTGCGTGTACTAGGTCAACTTCCCCGAAGTGGTCAAGACCAGCGTACCAGGTACGCCGCATATACGCATGCAGAATGGATAAATGGGTATTTGGGCCTTAGGATGTTGGGCTTGAAAATAGTTGGGCATCATGACCCATTGTGGAGTAAGGCTTCTGGGCCTAGACCTAGGATATATGGTATTAGGCCTTAATGGGCCTTGAAACTTAAATGAATGGACTTGGGCCTTAATTTAATTAGGAGTTGGTCCTTGAGAGAAAGAGGCCCAATAGGCCAAGGATTAGGAAACCTTGCCTTGGGACATGAATTAGAAGTTGGGCCACAAGGGAGCTCTATTTGGACCTAGTGACTGACTTGGGAATTCATTATGATTTAGGGAGAGCAGTTACGCCAGCCGAGGAGTACGATTTCGGCATACGCAGTGAGGTGAGTCTCTCTTCATAGAAACCATGGGTCGAATGCACCAATGTCGACCCACTAGTATTGATATGACTTAGTAATTATCTTTGTGATAATTATTAAGGTGGTATGTATTGTTTGATGCTTATGTGTGATATACATGGTTTATGTGGTAGTGGTAGGGTGGTGAAATATGCTCCGTAATCGGTTGGAATAAAATCGATGGGTAGGTCGGGCACCCATGTATGCCTGACAGGGTAGGTTGGACACACCGGTATGTCTGACATGGGTATGTTGAGCACCCAGGTATGCTCAGCAGGGTAGGTCGGGCATCCAGCTATGCCTAACAATATGTTTATGATTTGTATGTGGTATGGTGGGGGAAACTCACTAAGCTTCGTTTTTACGGTTTTCAGTTTTGGTTTCAGGTACTTCCAGCTCGAAGTGGAAAGGATCGGCTTGATCGCATCGCATCACACCATGATTTTCCGCATTAGTGATTTAGGATTATGACTCTGATGATGATTTTATATGTATTGTTGGATTGCACAACTAAACTATTTTATGTTTACATGGTTTTGGGAAAAACAATATGGTTTATTTTATGATTGATCAACTTAAAAATGAAATTTCCGGGTTGTATTTTTAAGGGTGTTACATCATATGCCAGTGCCAACATACACATCCAAGTACTTATTAGTTACATAATAGGTATATGTGTAGTTTTACATAGGGGTGGAATTGGTACGGTACCAATTCGTTTTTCCTTAAACCGTGTACCGTACCAACTATACTTGGTATAAAAAAAATTGCTACCAGTACCGTACCAAATATATTTGGTACCAATATATTTGGCTACCAACAAGTTTGGTTCGTACAAATTGGTAATGGTATATACCGACTTATTTTATTTTTTATTGTAAGATTTTAAAATAAACAAATACATCGGGTAATTTTGATATTTAGTAAAGAAATTGGTTATGTAGTTCTTTTAATTTACAAAATAATTCTATTGAAGTAACGTTAAAGTAACATTTTAGTTTTGTGTTTTAACGTGTTAATAACTATCGACTAATGCAACCAAATAACTTATATAATGTTCTTAAAACTCTAAACACTAAACACAACTGACAATTGAAAATTTGAAATATACGATTTTGTTTATATATATATATATATATATATATATATATATATATATATATATATATATATATATATACGAATTGGTTGGTACCGTATTACCATGGTATTCAAAATTTTATAGTATTATCGTACCAAGATTGTTCAATTGTTACGGTACTACCAACCAAACATGTTGGCTACCAACTTTCTTGGTTTTGGTTGGTAGCATGTTGGTTGGTTTTCTGTGGTACAATTTTGACAGCCATAGTTTTACTTTTACATGAAGGGTAAAATGGTAAAATTACAAAGATGGAAACTGTAGCATAAAAATAGTTACAAAACATGTCCCTATGTAGTTGAAATTAAAATGCTATTATGGATTTATTTTAAAGTTGTAAAACTCTAACTTTCTATAAATATAGGTTTTTTGTCACTTGGCACACTCTCATTCAATTTGTCAAATGTCATTTTGTGGTTATTTTGAATTAATTTTTTTTTTCCACATGTCATTTTATGAGTTTTTTTATTTTATTAAATTCCGCATAATATTTTAATGTAATAATTGCAATAAATGTAGTAATAAATGGATATTAATTTCACTAATAAACTTACCATTTAATTTCAAAATTAGTTTCTTTTCTTTATTTAACTTATTTGTTTAAATTTAAAAGATAAAAATATTTCCATTATAATAACACATTATTTTTCTTTTTTTCTTATAAATTCAAAATTCTCAAATATTTTTACCTTTATATTTAACTTTTTTTTTTAAATTAACCCATGTAGTACATGAGTCTCACAACTAGTTAACAAATATACCATAATCATTTTTAAAATGTTGAATTCGAAAAAAAAAACAAAATGGTCAAATAAAATTGTTAAATTAAATAAGGGGGAACGAATATGTATTTATACATCAAGGGTAAAATGGGAATGACCAACAATAAACTCATAGCAATGTACTTTCAAAAGAGTATTATCAAAACCATGAAATCCCAAAAAAAAATCCATCCAAAGGCAAGATGTTATAATTGACATAAAACTGCATCCTTTTTTTCAAAAAAAAAAAAAACAATTTATACATAATAAATATTGTTTTAAAAGAGACGAGTAAGATGTTATAATTTACATAAAACTGGAAAAAAAAAAACTAACATAAATTGACATTGTCATAGAATAAAAGAATGAACAATGGTGAAACAGATTGCCTAAAAAGAAACTGACATCAATTTAGCATTTGTACGATAAAAGTACAATTCCTGAAAATACATTGTTGTATTTGGAACTTGAAGTAAGGCATAAATTCTATTTCCAATTAAAGATGATGGAATATTTTTGTAATTTTTAGCAAATAACAACAATAAATAAGATGCTATAAAATGGAGTTTTCATTTTATTTTCATAAAAAAAACAACAAACCTAAATAGGAACAGAAAAAGAACAACACAAAAAAAAACGGTAAAATGTGTGTTTTACTATAAAATATAAACAGGTGGAGTTTTCTTTCATATAAAATATTTATAGTTAGAATTTGTAGCAATAGAACATGTGTTGTAGTCGATTAGAATTTCTTATAGCACAATATGCGTTGTAAATCCGAAAAACATAGCTTAAAATGGTCCCTATAGCAAAATTTCCTACCAATAGGTTGCATACATATATACACTTACAGTAACATATGTAAACTTTTAAAAAGTTATTATAAACACACATAACTAACAGATGAACAGAAAAATTATGATAAAACACACAGACTAACTGATGGAGAACAGGTATGTGTTTAAAATTAGGGACAAAAACATTTGTGCTTTAAAAAAGGGACATAAAAAATATACCTTTCGTTTAAATATATTGTTATAATCTCACATCGGTTGAAAGTACTATAAGTTGGTGGCTTATAAGTCTAGATGTCCCTTCCTCCTACAAGCTGACTTTTGGAAGTGAGTTCTACATTTGGGCTTATGGCATGATACATGCCTAGTATGAGATGGGTTCGTATCAATTGGTATCATAGTCGTCCTCATATTTTGAGGTGCCAACACTTGGAGTGGTGGCCTACGGAGTGGTGGCTTGGACTCAAAAATAGGGGTGCCAACCGTGACCAACGTAGCCGTGTCCAACAATGACTCAGAATGGTGGCTTAGACTGAAAGGGGGTGCCAACCGTAACCAACGAGGATGTTGGCTCTTCAAAGGGTGGGGTATTATTATGATCTCACATCTGCTGAAAGTACTATAAGTTGGTGACTTATAAGTCTAGGTATCCCCTCCTCCAACAAGTTGGCTTTTGAGAGTGAGTTCTACATTTAGGTTTATGGCATGATACGGGCCTAGTATGGGATGGGTTCATATCAATTGGTATCAGAGTTGTCCCCATCTTTCGAGGTGCCAACATTTGGAGTGGTGGCCTACGGAGTGGTGGCTTGGACCCGAAAAGAGGGTGCCAACCGTGACCAACGTAGCCGTGTCCAACAATGACTCAGAGTGGTGGCTTAGACTGAAAGGGGGTGCCAACCGTAACCAACGAGGATGTTGGCTCTTCAAAGGGTGGGGTATTATTATGATCTCACATCTGCTGAAAGTACTATAAGTTGGTGACTTATAAGTCTAGGTATCCCCTCCTCCAACAAGTTGGCTTTTGAGAGTGAGTTCTACATTTAGGTTTATGGCATGATACGGCCCTAGTATGGGATGAGTTCATATCAATTGGTATCAGAGTTGTCCCTATCTTTCGAGGTGCCAACATTTGGAGTGGTGGCCTACGGAGTGGTGGCTTGGACCCGAAAAGAGGGTGCCAACCGTAACCAACATAGTCGTGACCAACAAAGACTCGGAGTGGTGGCTTGGACCGAAAGGGGGTACCAACCGTGACCAACGAGGACGTTGGCTCTTCAAAGCGTGGGGTATTGTTATGATCCCACATCGGCTGAAATTACTATAAGGTGGTAGCTTATAAGTCTAAGTGCCCCCTCCTCCTACAAGATGACTTTTGGGAGTGAGTTCTACATTTAGGCTTATGGCATGATACGGGCCTAGTATAGGATGAGTTTGTATCACATACATATTCAGTGGATTGTACATCAGAATCGAAACAGAAAGAGAAGAAGAAAGAAATAAAATACAAAACAAATTGTAGATTAAATAAATAGAAATCAACGAATAATTTTTTATACTAACCTGATGGATTCAAAAGTGTGAATGCAGATGGTAGTTTGCAGAGATGCAGAAGAATTATCGATTGATAGCTCTGAACACGTCAATATAGAAAACTAGTTTATGGGATCAATATTTATATTTATAAGTCTAATGAAAAGGTAAACATATATAATCCAAATCGAAATTTGAAAATTCAATATCTGTGTAATTTATTTATCCTCATTATTGCATTCCTATTATGTTGGAGTTATTTTTTTGATAAAGTTAATGTAATTAAAATATCAATAGCTAATTTTATGGGATATCATATCTTTATTTCTTTATTCTTTATTCAATGCAATAATGTTGGTGTATTAAAACTGATTTGTTGATTACTAGGAGCTAATGATACCGAGTATTGACCGCAAGGAATGGGCGGGAAAAGTAGGCTAAATAGAGGTGTAGTAATGACACGTGGAAAGAAGATGATGTAAAATGGTGACATATGACAGTTTAGGGAGACTTTTATTAAGAATAGAGATAGATATTCATAATAGTACTGAGGTGAAAGGAAACAAGAGTTTCCGGGTAACAACATTGCATCATGCCCACTCTTACATACTCTACCATGTTGCTTAATTTAATTAATTTGATTTGTATTTGATCATCCTCAATCATTATCAATTGAAATCTAATGTGTATATCAATCAAATTAAATTTTAACATGCTTCAAAATATCTATTTGTCATGCTAAAATCAAGTGAACATTCGATGCATACATAGAGAAAACATGTCCAATATTTTTATAAATTAATAAATTTAGTAAATTAAAATTGTTGATTCAAATAGAGAAAATGACACACTAGTCCAATAACGTATTTGAAATTCGTCAAATCAGTCCCTTAATTTTTTTTTTTTCATGCTTTATGGGGGCATAAAGTAGATGCTAACCTACTTTTTGGTCACTCATACCTGGTATAACCAGTTTTGTGAGGGGAGGCTCGAGGGAATCATCGGAAGATGGAAGTTGAGCATGAAGTTTATCCTCGATTAGCTTCACGAGACCATAAGTTTGGTGGAGAGTTTGTGGGCCGTGAAGGGCAAGTTCGGCCTGAATATCTGGGCGAAGACCGGAGATGAAACAATCACGTAATGAGTAGGGAGGTAAACCGATGACACAATTATTGATCTTCTCAAATTCAGATTGGTAGGCGGCAACCGTGGAGACTTGGTAGAGCTTAAAAAGTGTAGCTTGGTGGTTCTCGTAGGTGGAAGGGCCGAAGCGAGTTTCAAGAGCACGGGTAAATTTAGCCCATGTGCCAAGGAGGTTGTTGTTGGACATATGTTTGTACCAACTGAGGGCATCACCCGTGAAGTAAAAAACGGAAAGGGCAAGTCATTAGTTTAGTGGGATAGCATAATAGGTAAAGTAGTTTTCCGCTTGGAACACCCAATCCAGCGGGTTTGATCCGTTAAAGTTCGGGAGGTGGATTTTTGGTGGGCGAGGGGGTGAGCATTAGGTGGTGGTTGTGGTGGTGGTGGTGGCGGCGGCGGTGGTTGTGACCGCTTGTTGTTGTTGTTGGCGTGAGAAGTTTGACAATGTTGTTCATGGTGTCGGATTGTGCAACAAGATGAGTGGTGATGATGTCTAGGCGGTTGTTGGTGGCGATGGCAAGGTGGATTAAAACCTGCAATTGATCGTGAGGGTGACATTGGGGTTGTCGAGGATGATATTGGGGTTGTCGGGGGTGATATTGGTGGAGCCGGACTCGATTTTTGGAGGCATTGAAACGATGATGAAAGCACCAATTGATGTAAACCTATTAGAGTAGGTTAATCTCCCAAGAAATAAGAAGAAGACAGAGAATCGTTTGGATCAATTTTCTTAATATTCATTCCGTCCTCAAAAGTAAATTACATGGAATATAAATATACTACCTACGCTAACTAAGAAATGGAAACGTGCATACATAATGGAATCATGGCCTCCTAAATATAAGCAATTACTATTTGACTAATTGACTAATTAAAAGAAAACATGGCTAAAAAAAACGTGGCTAACAGGTTCGTATCAGTAAAGCTCATCAACACCTTCTTGTTTGATTTGAGGTGTTGTTTCAAGAAACATATTCATACCCATATGATAAATCCCGATGGGTTTAGCGTGTTCACGAGCAATGCATTTGTTGATTCTCACTCAAAATCAATGTTCTTCGAAAGAATCAAACAATAACTTGTTAACGAGCTACACAAAACGTATCGAGATTATGTTTGATTTGAAACAACCAAATCATGTGTGTTATTGTATTAATAAGTTGGATAGTAGAATTAAATCTTTGGGACCATGATGTTTGAAATAAATAAAAAATTGATAATATAGTGATTTTCAAAAAAAAAAAAAAATACATAATGTCAAAATAAAAAAATAATAATAATAAAAGATGATAATGTTCACTTCGACACCATTTCCAACTTAAATTGGAAAAATGATAATCGATTTAAAAGAAAAAAGAATACGACATCAAAAATCAAAATGAGGAAATAATTGTTTTTTTTGGGGGTAAAATTTGCTAAGGGTTTAAGATCTTAGGGCCAAATAAGAAAAAAGAATCAAAGTTTAGGAATAAACCCACGGTTGCCTTTCTCAATTGACATCAGATTGCCGTCGACGCTGCCTCCACCACCATACATCGCCGCCGCCTCTCTTTAATTCAATCTGCAATACACTACGATACAGGTATTTGTACACATTTATCAATATTTACATACACATGTATACATAATCTCATACATACTACAGTTTCCCCATTTTTGTATTCCACCTATAAACCGTATCTGTTTGCGTGTGATTATTACTGGATGTCAATTTTTGATCGGAAAAGTCACCTGTTACGAACCGATAACTCACCATTCTGGTCTGTTCACGCGCTTCACGATTTTGTTCTGAGTACGGATTGTGCACATAACCTGTTTGATGAATTGCCACTCTCTCGAATAATTCAATGAAAACAGAATCCTTATTCATCTATACAACTTCTTACTTTATCACTTTTCAATCAAAATCTTTGCTAGTTCATTCATGTTTAGAATCAACTCATTCCAGTAGCGCATACACACACACACACACATCTGAGAACTGCATTCTGTGTACCTTTTCAGAGCATTAGCTACAAAGGTTTGTAGATATGGAATTCTGCCCAACTTGTGGGATGTTGTTGAAGTATGAGTTGCCTCATTTCCATCTTCCTGCCCGATTTTTCTGCCCCACATGTCCATATGTTAGCCAAATAGAGCAGAAGGTAATAAAATTATCAATTTATCATACTCAATCATGCAACACATTGTTTTTCCTTTTCCTTGTAGTTAAATGCATATTTTTTCTTCCCTTTTACAGGTCAAGATCAAAAGAAAGCAACGTTTGGTTAAAAAGGAGATTGACCCCATCATCACCCAAGATGACATGAAGAATGCACCAAAAACAGATCAAGGTATTTATATGCTTCACAATTTGAGTAAATTGATGAACTTTTTTCTTTTTTCAACTTTAATTTATGATTTTCTTTGTCTCTTGCAGCTCATTGCCCAGATTGTGGTCACAACAAGGCTTCATACATCCAGTTTCAAACAAGGTCTGCTGATGAACCCATGACAATAAACTTCACCTGTGAGAAATGTGGTAAATGCTGGCGTGAGGACTAAAATTCAAGTTGTCTTATTATGAATAAGTATTGAGTTATATGGAGTTGTTTCTTTTTTACTTAATCTTGACACAATGACTTAATGGATTAAGTCAAAAAAAACTTGGCTTAATGTATTGAGACACCAATCAATTACTAATTTGCCTTTCTTATTTTCTCCCACCAACTCCTCCCATGTTGGAATTGATGAATGCTATGGAAGTTTTTTATTGGAATGTAAGGGTAAAATGGTCATTTAATCTCGTTCATTATGCAAGTAGACTCTATTATATTTGCATTTTTTTGAGAAAGGAACAAAGTTAAATTGCACAAGGATACATACTAACATACATACCCTTTCCCTACTCTCAAATCAACACAATATTCTCTAATCTCATGAAATCATTATACATCTCTTTCTAGTGGCTTCAACTCCCTTCTTCCTCACCCTTTTCATCTCTTTACACCATCTCTTATACCCTGATTCTGTTGCTTTTAATTCTACCATTTCCTTGATCTCATCACTTTCACATAATGAAAGAAATGAACGACTTCTTGTTATCGCTCTCCCTTTTGAAACATCATTAAGATCTTCAAACCCCAAAGTTTTTGAAGGTAAGATTCTTGTGATTGCTTCGTTGATAAAGTCGGTGATGAAAGACACATGATGTTTTTGTAACTCGAGTTGTTCAACCATCTCATGTGAGACTGATAGTGCGGTGTCGGTGTTGATGTAAAATAGGAAATGTATGTTCCTCACTTGGCCTACAACCAATGAAAGAGGGTGACTTTGTTTTATAAGTTTTATAAAAAAGAAATATGCGCCACTTGTGGGCACCCCCATCTACAGTCTTACAGATTCTCACCTCCTTACAACTATGACAACCATTTAAAAATAATTGCTACTCGAAGGATATGGAAACTTAAGACTAGTAACTACTCACCACTTGGGTCAGCGATTCGCATGGTTAAAGAAACTGAATTTTTGTCGTTCTTGGTGCCTTTGAGCTTAAACTCATTTCCTTCATACACTCTACAAAGTTCAACAACTGCATGATTTGCAGTGCTTACATGGCTTAACGATCTTGGCAATGGACTCTGCATTGGCTTTCGGAGATTCATGATCTCCAAAAACGGATCTTTCAAAAGCTCCTTAGCAGATAACCTTTGGTTCGCCGGAACCAAACATTTCTCTATGAATTCTTTCACTTTTGGATCACTCACTTTCTCAAGAGAAGCCGGTTTAATCCCCTGTTCGTCATACAAAAACTTTCATAATCTTGATTTCATTTCGTTAACAGGTAATGTTAATGTCTCACATTAGTCAGATACAGTCTCGTCTGACTCTATATGTGTCAGAGTATTTCTCTCTCCTCAATGGTTCTTTTATAGAGAAAATCGAGACTTTATATATCTAACATGGTATCAGAGTTAATCTTATTTTATTCAAAAACATTTATAATCTCGATTTTTTTTTCTATTAACAAATCTTGTCAATTTCCACATCAGTTAATAATTCCATATATCTAACATGGAGTCAGAGCAGCTAATCTCATCTTAAGAGATACAACAGAATTGAAATTAACTTACAGAGGTAACTTTCTTGTAAATCTGAGCTGGGTTTTTGCATTCGCTATATGGGTACTCAAAAGTTACTATTTCCAACATGCACATACCGAATGAATATATATCAGCAAGTTCATTATATTCCTCCTCATAAAGCTCGGGTGCCATAAATTCAGGGGTTCCTATGAAACTTTTAGCAGTTGGTTGTTGCAAAACAGTAGCCAATCCAAGATCACCGATTTTAATTTCACCATGGTTTCCATTAACAAAAATGTTGTCACATTTAATATCCCGATGAATCACCGGAGGGTTTTGACTATGAAGGTAATCAAGACCATGCAAAATCTGTCTTGCCCAATTCTTAATCGCTTTCATATCAACACTTTTATGCTTCTTACTATATCTACATCAAATCCATTTATATAAATATTTATATGCATAAACAACATTAAAAAAAAAAAAAAAAAAAAAAAAAAAAAAAAAAAATTTGGAAGACGGCTTACTGGCGTAGGTTTCCTGATGTGAAGAGCTCTGTGATCATGTTCAAAGTCTTGTTCTTGGTATCAATCCATGAATCGAAAAGCTTGATGGTGTTCTTGTGTTTTAGTGATTTAAGAATACGAACTTCGGAATACAACTTTCCAAAGTCGTCTGGAGACTGTAATACGTCATTGATCCTCACTTGGTTCCATGCAACTTCAATTCCGTCGATTTGGTCGAATGCTTTGTAACTAAATTTAACAAAAAAAGGAAAATGAAAACATTATTATTTAATTAAAAGGATTTGAAACAAAGAAGATGAAGTTATTGAAGCTTACACTGTCTTGAATGCACCTTTACCGAGAACTTCCCGATACTGTAAAAGTAACAAAGAAACAATTTTGGTTATTTTCGGTTGTAATTTAATACAAAAATAAAGTGGCCTAATGAGCTGTTACATTCCATTCCATTTCTTCTTTATCTGGATAAAGATTCGGATAGATAGTTAATACGATGGAATCAACAAAAGACGAAACGGAATGGAATGTAATGACTCATTCCACCACCTTATTTTTCTATCAAATTCCAATCGAAATTAATACCCTTATGTATCGGCCTTTCGGGTCCTTTTCAACATAATCAGGCTCCATATTAGCACCGGTTTCATTGAATTTACGGGAATCCATTTCTCACGGAATCAGAAACCGACTCCGGAATCCGTCAAACCACAAACAAAAGCCACAAGAACATTCAACACAAACAACCAAACAAAAAGATAGTAATGGGCCAGACTGGAAAGAAAAGGAAGAAGAGGAAGTGGAAGCTTGTTTGAAAAGAAAATATATAACAGCACAGCCTAATCAAAAGACTCAAATTTGAGTCTCAAAGAAGGCCACCTCCAAAGCAATGGAATAGGAATCGAATGCCGATGCCGACTGTGTCTGGAATCGAGATCGGCATTCGAAGTTCACATGAACATTGCCAAGATCTCTTGGTGATGAGAAAGAGATTAGAGAGCTTTTTTTACCTATCATCAAACCGATCCTAAATTCCTCCATCCTAACTTATTTTTTCCTTTTATAATCACCATCTCCTTGTTTGATTTTCTCTTTTTTTCTTTTAATTAATCAAAATCGACAACTTGGAAACAAGCAATTGGGTTTTGATTAACGATAAGAAAAAAGGAGATTAAGGATGGGGAATTGGTGTTGGAAGATTTCAATTAGGGAAGGTGAGAACTTGAGCAAAATGGGACTCAAGATCTAACCTTTTAGAAAGAGATGAGATTGAGATAAATAGGTGGGAATCAGAAAAGAACAACGGAATGCAAAATTTTGGATGTTTTGAGAGGACGGAAGGGGAACAAATGTATGGTACAACGTTAATGTCATCAAACCAGACGAATGCGACAACATTTGCCGTAAAAAAAACAAAGAATGATTTTGTGCGGTGAACGTGGATCGAACACGTGACCTTCAGATCTTCAGTCTGACGCTCTCCCAACTGAGCTATCCCCGCTATATTGATAGTTTATAATGTTAAACTGTGTTGAAGAATATGAGGAAAATACATTTGTGCATTTTGCATAAATGTTGTGTAATAAATCAAATACAATGCTTAAGAAAACAATTAGTTAACATTTTAAAAGACGATTTATGTCACTATTATGTGTTTTACAAAAACATTGACTATAAATGGGCTACAAAGAGATGATAAATTATTGATATGTATATTTTTTTTATTGACCTATCATATCTAATATGATAAATATATATGGTCCAAACCTATGTGACAATAACTTTCGTTTTCAATCATGCTCTATCTATTTTATTTGTTTCGTCTTTGTTTATTTATGATTAGGTGTATGTCGTGTGTTGCATAAAATTAAATTATATGATGAAAAAAATACTAACAAAACATATATAAACGTGAAACACGGATCTAAACATGTTAAATTAATAATAAATCAGTCATTACAATCAAAATTGTAAAAAACGTTCGACGTTAGCTACTCGATGTACTGAGGTTAAGAGATTAATCAACTAGACGGGGAATACCATTAATATCATAGCAAAATAGGTTAATATCCTTAACAGAACACTAATTATTTCTCAGATAGTTTCTATTTAGATAAAATTTCTTTAAAGTATTATAATTTCATCGTTTTTCACTGTTTCACTCATTACATAGGCATTAATTAATTGCTAATAGTCTTCTAATCGGTTCGGTAGCGCCTAGAAATTAATCATAATTTTTACAACACTGATTACAATTCATATTATGCATTATGCATCAATAATAAACCTTTCATCATAATACTCAAAGCAAATGATATAGTCACCTTTTTAAGAAGTCAATGATAAAATAATTGTAGTTTCAAAGTCATTATATGTTTTCGTCTAACCAACATCGATGGTGATTCCCTGATTTGTTATTTTATTGATCTATAAGTTTTACAATATAATTTATTGAGACAAACTTATATTGCTTACGATATATATATATATATATATATATATATATATATATATATATATATATATATATATATATAGAGAGAGAGAGAGAGAGAGAGAGGAGAGAGAGAGAGAGAGAGAGAGAGGGAAAGAGAGAAAGAGAGAGGCTCAAATGAGAACTAGAAAAGATTAAAAACCCTAATAACTGTGCTTTAGATATTTTCATTAAGGACCTTTTGGACAAATCAAACATTAATATTATATTAAGCAAAGTTTTTTCATTCCCTAATTCACAACTAGTTACGACTTGTAGTGGGACCGTTGCCGAACCACCACCTGACCGTTGTCGGACCACCACCGTCAGAGTAACAACAAATTTAGTAGCATTTTTTTGGACGTATTCACCATTTAATATAACAAACATTGTAATTTTCATTTCTTTGCTGATACTTTTTAACACATACCATTTCATTTTTGTAGCAAAATGTACAAAATTTTCATAAAAAAATAAAATTATGCCTTGAAAATTTTAATTTTCTTTTTTCTAATTTGTAGATTTCTTTAAAAATATATCATGTATAAGATATATTCATAGTTTAAAGTACCATATTTAAGTTTAATTAAAGTTTAAATTCACTAATACAAACTTTAATATTTTTGTGCATACTTTTTTCATATTTTAACACAAAAAGTATATAAAATATACAAATTAATACAGTCCGTGTTTAGTTTGATACATAAAATTCACATCATAACATAATACAATCCAATATACACTAATTCTTATTTTTTTAAAAGTCAAACACAAACACTACCACCAACTACCACACGTCACCATCAACCACATGTGTCATCATCGCAATCATTGTTCCTTCAAAATCAGATATGTATTTAAAATCATTAATTGATAGCTTAAATACTATATTCACAATTTAATAAACCAATTAATTTACTTATTATAAGTTTAATGCAAAATAATTATAAAAACTAATGTATTCTTACATATTTATACAAGCCAAAAAATTAATATATTCACGAAAAAACAAATAGAAAAACGTTCACACATAAATAATTTGTATTTTAACATAAAATTCATTAAGTCATTGCTTATACAATCAATTCGCTGTTTAAACAGAAAATTCACAGTTTAATGCCATTAATTAACATTTTTAAACACAAAAATCACATTTTAATAAAAAAAAATTCACAACTTAATATAGTCAATTCACAATTTAAAGTAAAAATTCATAGGTTAATGCAATTAATTTATAGTATAAGCATAAAAATCATAGCTTAAGATATAAATTCACAACTTATTACAATAAATTCACAGTTAAGTGTTCAATAAGTATAAATTCACAACCATGTTATCAACTTAAAACTCTTAATACAATCAATTTACGGTTTAATACACAAAATTAATAACTTAATGCAATAAATTCATAGTTTAATACACATAATTCACACTTAATATTGTTAAGTTACAGTTTAATAGGAAGATCACAACTTAATGTTGTCAATTCACAGTTTAATACACAAATTATTCATATTTTATGATAAAATTCATATAAGATTACAACTTAACATAGGCGATTCACAACTTAATATTGTCTATTCATAGCTTGATACAGTTCATTCAAAGTTTAATCACAAAATTCATATAGTTGAAGTTTAAGAACGAGAAGGTATACACATCAGATATGTAGCAAAATAATATATTCACAACTTAACTTTAAGAAGATCACAACTTAATGTTGTAAATTTCCAGTTTAAAACACAAAAATCACAGTTTAATACACAAATCATTCATATTTTAACATAAAATCCATAGGCGATTCATAACTTAATATTGTCTATTCATAACTTAATAAAGTTCATTCACAATTTAATCACAAAATTCATATAGTTGAAGTTTAAGAACGAGCAGACAAAATAATATATTCACAGCTTAAAACTTTAAGACCTCCACAAAAAACTAGACAAATTAAGAGTAAACAATCATATCTAATAGAGATCTAAAACACATTAACGAAGATATGAAGTAAGCCAACACATTAGAGCATGAACGGGGAAGAATTTGCTCAAAATAACAACAAAAAACTCATTTTGACAAGCTTTGGAAGAGCATAAATGAATGAAAATACTAAAAGCATGTACACAAAAGAAATAAAATGATTTTACCTGTAATATCCGCCAGATCTGGAATAAAAAACACTTGAAGCTTGTCAGTCCCGTAAGGAATCACCGTCGACAGATCAAAACCACAAAACTAACACGATTGACAAGAGATTATAGTTATTAAAACTCGGATTCACTTGGATCTAACCAGATCTGGACATATCTAAACTATGAACACCATGAGAAACAACAAAAACCATCGGACTCTCATATCTGACCAGATCTGAACAAGAATCGCCAAAAAAAGGCGTCAAAATCACGAATCTGTCAACATGCCACCACACACGACAAAAAGATGTGGTCGTTTGCCGAAGATCATATAGATCTAGATCTAGAGATGAAAACAACAAACAAATTTCGTAGATCTAGATCTAGAAAAGAAGAAGACGAAACCCAATCTGAAGAAATTAGATCCAGATCTAGACAAGAAAAAGAGAAAACCATATCTAAAGAACTCAGACCTAGAATGTAGGTGTTTTTGCAGGAGGTCGACGTTGCTGGTGGTTGTTAACGTCTTCAGCGGCGACGGAAAGGCGGTTCCAGATCTGAAGTTCTGTAAGAATGTAGGTGTTTTCGCAGGTGATCGGAGGTTGTGACAAAAGAAGATAAGTGACTGTGGTGAAGCCTTCGTCGGTGATGGTGGCGGTGGTTGTGGTGTTTGTAACGTCCCAAAATTCAAGACCAAAATTTTCTTTTTAATAAAACATTACTTTAAACAAAGACATCATTCCAAAACATAATCTGAGTATAAGTTTTCAAAACACTTGTTTATTATCAGAGTAAACATTCCCAGGCTGACTAATCTATGGTGTGTGCCATGCGATCACCCCGAGCTCCTCCCTCCGCTACCGGAAGTACCTGAAAACAAAACTGAAAACCGTAAGCACGAAGCTTAGTGAGTTCCCCACCTTACCACATACCATGCAAAACCAAATACTTCACATACTGGGCCACGTCCGCTATCCTGGGCCTCGCCCTCTACCCCGGGCCTCGCCCGATACAACGGCCCCGCCGCTCCAGGCCCCACCTGGCTTCGAGCCCCGCTCGGATACAGATCTGTTTCACTTAGGCCTCGCCTGTCACAGGGCCTCGCCTACTAACATATAATAGCACATAAACATATCACATAACATTACATAAACTAAACATATACCAACAACTCTTGCTCTAAGGCCTCGCCTATCTTTGGGCCCCGCCCGTGTCCTGCTACTGATGAGTCATGGAACCTCGTCCATACTCCTACTGATAGTGAGATACGGGCCCAACCCACCCTCACTCCTTTCCTAACTTGGGCCTCGCCCCTGCTCTGCTGCTACTGAGATGTGGAACACCATCCACACTCTGCTATTGGTGAGATACGGGACCTCGCCCACACTCACCTCCCTACCAGGCACATACAAGTATCACACAGACAACAAGTATAAACTATCACATACATTGCTCCTTGGGCACCCGCCCTCTATCATTGGACCTCGTCCGAATATCATACTAGCATACTGTGCCTAGGGCTAACCCCCGGGTCCTCTACTCATAACTACATGGGCCGGCATTGTGGCCGTAGACCCATTCATACAAAGGGAAACTCACCTGATACTGCTGAACTGCTGCTGCTAACCCCTTTGACCGCTACCTGACCACTGACTCCGAACTGCTGCTCCGCTTGCTCCCCGAGCTACCAATATCAACATAACACTTAGTCTAACTGACCTTCAAAGGTCAACCAAGCCAACTCTGGTCAAAGTCAACGTCCTGGTCAAAGTCAACCTTCCAGGTCAACCCTACTCGTCGAGTCACCCTACTGACTCGCCGAGTTCATAAGTCCAGAGTCCTTCCACTCGCGACTCTACTCGCTGAGTCAGCCCCTGACTCGCCGAGTCTACTGATTCCCGATTCCTGTCCTGTCCAACTCACTGAGTCCTGGCTCGACTCGCTGACTCGAGACTTAACTCGAAGGGTTTGGGACCACGCGACCTGACTCGCCGAGTCTAAGAGCAGACTTGCCGAGCACACGGCAATCTTCATCCAACTCACCGAGTTGTTTATCCAACTCGCCGAGTTCATGCCTATCTTCATCCGACTCGACGAGCTGTTCATCCCACTCGTCGAGTTCCTCCTCATCTTCAAGCTACTCGCCGAGTCCACTCGAAGGACTCGCCGAGTCCATTAAGATCCACTTACATGCAGAGGACTTCCGAGTCATGCATGGACTCCAAACTGTAGATCTACCCTTCCCAAGCCTATTCCCCACGTAAAGTTGCAAACTTTACGTGTAGAGAGGGAGATCTAGGCAAAATGCACCAATAACTAGGGTTTAAGACCAAGAGGCTCCAAAATCCACCCAATGGCTGATACTTTACGGGATTCTAAACCAACACAAGCATGGATCTGAGGTAGCAACCTCAGATCTGGACCTCAAGCTTGAAATTAATCTTAGGCATGGCTTAAAAGCCCCAAAACTCATAACCAAAGAAGATCTAAAGGAGGGAAACAAATTGATACCTTCCAATGCTCTGAAATGTTCCCCAAACTTCAGATCCAAAGCCACTCCTTGATGCCTCTAAGATTCCCACTTCTTCTTCTTCTAAATCACTCAAAAATGGCCAAAAGCATGAATCATCACAATGGGGGCTTAGGGTGCGGCGTTCTGGGTGTGAGAGACAGTAAAGGAGCCCTAGGAAGAAGATTGAGACGTTTAAATAGGCTCCAAGCCCCGGATTTAGGGTTTTCCTCGCACAGACCAGACTCGCCGAGTCCACTTGGCCGACTCGCCGAGTTGGTCACTTACTCCTCAACCCGGATCCCGCTCCGACTCGCCGAGTCCTTCCTTGGACTCGCCGAGTCCCTCTTAAATTTAGGGTTTCCTTTACTTTCTTGGCTTTCAAAATCTTGGGTGTTACAGTGTTCATCAGAGGTCACTGAAAGAGATGAGAGAATAACTTTTTTGTTTTGAACAACTATGAATAATGGATCTGATCTAAGTTTATGGAATAAGTTTTTCAAAAAGACCATTATAACCTTATTAGTTTTTGTTATTTATTAAAGATTAAAAAAATAAAAATATTAGAATAAACAAAATTAGCCTAGAAATATGTGGTTCTTAGGGTTCTTAACCTTTAGATGTTCTCATTTGAACATTTACCTATATATATATATATATATATATATATATATATATATATACACACACACACACTGGAATTTTCAAAAGCAAACAAAATTATTACTATACGAAATATTCAAATTTTAGTAAATATCCTCTGAATGCAAGAGGTAAATTCATGAATTGAAAAAGTGTTGCATACATTCTTACCTATTTTTTTACTTTATGAAACTCATTTATCCTCTAATTGCAACACCGAAATTCCGTCATTTTTATAACTAATGTATGCTTTATTTTTAACAAAACTTTTTAAATATTACACCGAAAATTCCCATATTTTTCAAAACATTTTAAAACCAATAGTGATTTCAAACATCATGAGATGTCAACTTACATATCAAACAAAAAAAGCGAGGGGTGTGGTCTATTTTGGTGAAGGTTTTTATTAGGCTTGCTGTTAGTCCAACCATATTCAACATAGAAGAAGAATGAGGTTCTATTTTCTAAAACCAATTGTTGATAGAATTGATTTTACATTGCCTTATATGCTAAAACCAAATGTTGATAATATTGATTACACATTGTCGTATATGCTAACATATAGTTTCTCTTTTTACCAATGTGGGACTGAGTTTGTATCCCAACAATCCTCCCCCCAAACCCAAGTTCTGCCCTTGGCCTCCCCTTCAACGAAGGTTCATTAGATCCAATCCTTTTTCATACTGTTGAATCGCTTGGGGCATGCTCACATAACATGGGGTCATTAGGAAGATTTTCAATATGAGACTTCAGGATCAACTTCGTTGGATTTCAATACGAGGCTTCAGGATTAACTTCGTTTGACTGAGAATTACTGGGGATTGCGCCACCAGCGTCGTCTACATCATCTGGTCTATGACCATAGCTCTGATACCATTTGTTAGGATCGTTACTAGCCTAACCATGCTCAACATAGAAGAACAATGGTGTTCCATTTTCTAAAAACAATTTGTGATAGAAGGGATAACTCATTGTCTTATATGCTAGCATATAGTTTCTCTTTTTTTTATATGGGATTGAGTTTATATCCCAACAATTTTAGATAAGTTGCATAAGTAATTTATCATTCCTCATCTCTTTTTGCGGATTTTTTTTGTGATGGCGGCGATACACTTTTCTAGGACATTTGAGTGGGTGATGTTTTCAGAAGGACATTTAGGTAGGTGATGTAAGGCTTATGGACCCATTTCCTAGGCTTTATGTGTTAGAAATTAATAAAGGTTATTGTGTTGCGAATAGGTGGCTTGATGCTTGGATATGGGACTGGAATAACAAAATTACGGATGGAGCCATTGTTGACATTGACAAACATGCTCAGTGAGGTAGAGCTTGGAGGTGATCCTAATAGATGGGTGTGGAAGCTCGATCTTGATGCAATTTTATGGTTACTAGTTTCATGTGTCATATCGATGATGTTGTGATTGATCCAGGTGTTATCGAAACTAGATGGGGTGCAAGTTGAATCTAATAAAGGTCAACAGAGAATGTTTTATTGTGGTGTGTTTTGTTTTATTGATGTACCTTCTGTTTTATGCCCTGTGTGTGATGAAGTTTACGAAGACATTAGTCACATTTTCCTAGTTTGTGAAATGGTTTCTTAGGTGTGGAAACATATTGAAAAGTGGTTGGATCTGCCTTTTTCTCTTTCCGGAATGGAAGCAATGAAGGCTCTTGAGGTCATTTTTCTAACTATTATCTAGATGCACTGGAGATATAGAAATAATGTTGTGTTATGGTCGACGAGTATCTTAAAATGCAACGTATATGAGAATATTGTCGTTTTTCATTTAATTGGTTCTCAAATAAGAACAAAATATTTAGCATATCTTCGACATCGTTGTAACAAAATGCAATGTTAAATATTTCTATGTAATTGTTCTTTTCCCCTAACTCCTTGTTAGGTCATTTTCTTATATACAAGTTTAGATGTTAACAAAAAAAATACTTGCATATCAATCCACAAGTCATAAACAAAATAACTGATATGCTATAATGACTACTCTATACGAAAATAAGACACACATTGGATATAATCATCATCAAGTACAATGTAAAGAAAATATCATAAAACGCATAAACATAATTTTATTTGTCCAATGTGACATCTCTTATTTTTCAGAACCAATTAAAACATTTTCCTTACGTTTTATAAATTGAGGTGTAGAAATTCCTAGTTAAATAAAACATTCTTAAGATAAAAAAAGTTATTTTATTAAAACATTGAGGATGTCATTCGTTCATATCCAAACATACATTACAACGTAAAATATAAAAGGCCCTGAAACTACTTACTACAGACACATCTCTTTATTCCACTCGACATCCTAACAAGACTACTGCAACCTTGGTTCCAGTATCTGTGATGCATAAAAATGAGTAGGTCGGGTTTGGGAAACCTGGTGAGATACGTAGGGTTTTCAAGCCCATGGCATTTTAATGTTAAAATAATTCCATTCCTACAAAGCATATAACATATAATATAGATACATATAGTGTGACCTAAAATCAACTGCCCAACCCGACCGATCCTCACAGATCCTTGTTCGACAATCATCTGGAAGAATCACCTTACCTACTGAATTGTCTAAGTATTTGTTTGACCACACAGCCAAATGAGTCCTTGTTCGGTGTAAGTCATATGTAAGGCAATTAATGTTCAGAGATTTAATAAATATGATCTCCAATTTTATCTATGTCCATGGGTTATAAGTCCATACTAGCAACGTAATTCACTAGACCGCTTAGAATAGTCAAGTGTTTTCATCTACTCTGGAGTCTGGTCGATGACCCAACATACCTACCGGTTGTCTGATTTGGACCCACCATTTCTGGTCATCCAAGAAAGAGGTAGGATACGACACTCTAATATACAATCTCACACCCTACCTCGGAATGAGACCTATCTAATGTCCATTTTATTGGGAACTAAACACCTTTTGCAAGTCTAATATAACTAATACAGACTTATACCAAAGTCTATGTTTGTTATAGTTCCTAATAGGCAATATTATCTTACTTATATTATTAGCTCAGAATACAGATAATACAGCTAACACACAATATAAATACTTTTATTAAAATTATGTACTTAATAGTAACTACGCACTCACCTGACCAAGTGTCTGGTGATTGGTGAATCGTGCAGAGCTTCGCCTTACACCTTTTTCCAAAAGACCTAGATGTATATAACGCTAAGTATTAATCTAATATCATACTTCATGGAACTATTATCCTAAGGGTTTAGATTCCACAACAATCCCGAAGTCTACTCCAAAATCTATCAGGTAAGGATTAGCCAGACAATACAGTCAGGAGGCAGGACCATTTCAGCATATAACCTTTCTAAAATCCAACAACCAAGCCAACGTAACCATTCTAGACACTTATCCCGTAAGTAGATTAATCAGTATAACGACATGAAATTACTGATAAACCTTATTTATAGATTCATAACAATGATTGTGACTATAAATATAAATTACACTAACATAAGGATGAGTGTAATTTAACTTACAGAGATTCTCCTGACTAGAAGTCGAAAAGTTTGCAGACAGGACTCTGACTCACACTCTACTAATTTTCAGACTCTCGGATCCTCCAGAGCCTAGCTAGATACCCAAAAAACTATAGAATTCTAAGGCTAAATACTGAAGGTTTCAAAGGGATTGCGTCTAAAATAGTGTGAGGAGGAATGAAAGAATGAGCTGTTATTTATAGGGCGAAATCCAGGGATGTGTGTCGTGCACCATAGAGACGCGTCGCCCACCATGGTGGCATGACTCCACTCGGCTGCTGACACATGTACAAAGAAAGGTGGAGTTGTGTGGTTGCTTCTAAAGCCCTATCCGCGTCGATGTTTATCACACTCCGACGAGAGAGGACTGTCGGCGATCTCGCTACCGTTGTCGTTGTTTATCGCCACTCCGACGATTGTTTCACTGACGTTTATTGTTGCGACAGTCACTTCCCTGATGTGAATTGTTGCGATCACCACCACGAGGCTGGTTAAAGGGGTGAGATGAATCCCTGGAGCCGATGTGTTAAACAGTAAGGGCAAAAGCATTGTTGGAGAATTGCCAAAAAAACATAATCATCGGAAAAATCATGTATCATTAGAGATGCCAAAATCGCCAAAAAATTCACCATTTCGCCGGAAACCTACAAGTCATAAGGAAATAATGTGGACAAATCAAAAAGTTAAATGATGTATTTTGCAAAAAGAAAAAAAACATTAATGACTAAACATAATATATACATATATATATATATATATATATATATATATATATATATATATAATTAAACTCAAATAAAAACAATTATTTTAAGTCTGTTTTTTCAAGATTTGTTTTGTTTTTCTTTTTAATTTTACCATGGACCTTAAACTACAATTATTTTAATAACTTTATTTTTAATAAAAACCTCTTTGTAAACATTTTAGAGTAAATTACAGTCTTGGTCCCTGTGGTTTACATGAAATAACATTCTTGGTCCTACTTTTAGAAAAATAACACTATTAGGGTTTTGATAACACCTATGGTCCTTAGGATCGTTACCATCTAAGAGCATCTGTTAAACACATGTGAAATGACATAAATACCCATGTTAAGAATATGTAAAATGACCAGATTACCCATCTTTTCTATTGTTTTTTTATTTTTAACTATATGGACCATATATGTAAATATTAAAAAAAATTCAAACAAAATCTCGGGGTATACCAATCTTGTCTGCCATTGCCAATTACCTAAATCTTAACTGTAAACACACCACCTCCCATCTCAAGTCTACAACTTTCCTTTCCAAAAACTACTGCAATATCAATCATAGGCACTCGCTGCTTCAAAACTCATTCATGAAGATTACTACAATATCATTCATACACTCACTGCTTTGTTTGACATATTAAAGTGTGACGGGGTTTCTGCCAATAAAGAGGTACTGTGAATTTCTTGACTGACCTGAAAGAAGGAAGGTCAACCCTTAGACCGACTTAAGTTTTGATTTTTGGATAGGTTGGAGGAAACACATATGTGTCGACCTTACCGGGGTATCCCCTCTCGTGGTCTTGAGGGCAGAGGGTTTTACGGTGGAACATGCTATTTTAAAAGTTGCTACAGGCAAAGTCACCAACCATGAGAAATCATGCATAGAAAATCAACACGTTTTCATACCATTTTTTTCTCGCGCGCAGATGCGGTGACGCTTCTTAATATAGTACAATGGATCATGCATAGCAATGTTATATCCCCAAGATCTATGAATGTAGTCTTCAGAAGAATTGGTTTTACCATACAAAAAGACTTAGCGACGCAACTTGCTGCCCGTTTTGTCATCTCACTCGTTATACAATGATAACTAATATTTTAGTTATCGTCAATCCAATCTCAATTTCAAGAAATAATTGAGCCCTACCCAATTATCATGCATGTACTCTTGGTGTGAGGGTACCCAATATGATACTTGAGTGTCCCATTCCAAGCAGTAGTCTTATCGTACACCTAGCAACATAAACAACAAAAGTAACAAGCTTCAAAGGATTATTCCCCATAATAATCGAGTAATGAACCAAACTCAACTCAGTCAAGAAAAACACCATATTCTCCATCTAAATCCACAAAAAAGAGAAACATCAAATTTTCATAATTCATAATTACGAACAAACTGAATTCTTTTCAAAAATATACCTCATTATCAGTAGGAACAAAAGCTTTCGTATACCCAACAAGAAACACATACGATGTATGAACAGTCAAATACCACCCTAAAAATTCCAAGAATCGCTTTCACCATTCCTAAAATCTGTTCCCTTGTATACGTGTTATCCGATATCACGATCACATCATTCACTTCAAGTGGCCAAATTCCTTCATACTTACAAGCAATCAACATTACACTGATGCCAACCAACTGAAGTTCTCTTCGGGAATTGTTCGCATTGAGAGGTATCAGTTAATCGTTGACTGTGAGGTAAAGATTTCGGGCATGAGTTCGAATTTTCGGTGGACTTCAATTTCCCAGTTGGCTAAAATGGCTCTCATTTTGGCGTTGAGGGTAAAATAGGAGTCTTATTCAGAAATAATCGAGCCCCACCTCAACTCAACAGCTTTCACCTTCCATAACGACATTTAAGATATGTTTTTTAAGTTTTGAGTTTTATACAAATGTGGTTAGTATGTTATATGTTTTTACTCGGTTGGTATGAGAGTAAAGTAGACATTTTAAAATATTTAACAGTGTAATGGTCCAAGGGACCAATGGTGATATCAAATAGTGAAATAAGGTCGAATGTTGTTAATTTTCCAAAGAAAAACCAAAAATATTATTTTGTGTAAACCACATGGACCAAGAATATAACTTAAGTCAACATTTTAAATAGACCTTCAACTACCGTCATTTTAATAACTGTAATTTTAATAAATAGCATTTGAAATATTAATTGCTATTAGATGCATTTTGACTTTTCATAGGCTAGTTTAGGTGTTAGCTTTGTCCTTGTTAATCGATCTCCACATTTTGCAAAAAATATCACGATCAGGATCAGCCCTCATCAGCCCCTGTTCCGTCACGAGAGAGAGTTTTTGGTTCGTAACGTCTCTTGGTGTTTTTCGAGGCACATCTTCCGTGGGATTTTTGATTTTAATCATTCATTTGATTTGGGAATAACTGCTTCTCATCTTCTCCATTTCATCAAGGAAATCTTGGTGAAGTTGATAAGAATCACAGAAGATGTACGTGAAGGCGACACCGACGACGGATCTGAACAGAAACACCGACTGGTTCACGTACCCAGGAGTATGGACAACCTACATCTTCATCTTGTTCTTTTCATGGCTTCTCATTCTCTCCGTTTCTGGTTGCACCCCTGGCATGGCTTGGACCATCGTTAATCTCTCCCACTTCCTCGTAATTATGCCTCTCTCTCTCTCTCTCTCTCAATCTCAAAATTTAAATACTGTTCCATCTCATTGAAAGACAGATGATTTGTCTTCTTTCTGCATCTCAATTCGATTTGGTTTTGAGGGTTACTGTTAGGTGTTCGATCTAAGGTTGATTATAGAAAATTGAATTCAATCTTCTTAGTAAATCAATGTCATCCAATACAATTATGGTACAATTTGGAAAAATTACTGAAATATGATGTGTTCGATTTCGTTTTTGGCATATGTAAGCCAATGAGATCCTGAAGCCCTACCGGTGTTGAATTTTCTCTATTTCGTATTTAGGGTTTTCTAATCATCAGTTAAGATTGAGGGATAGCTGAAAGATGAGATCTTTCAGTTTCTTTGTAGGCTATATCAAATTCTTATAGCTTTCTATTATATATTGATCCAATTAGTTGTCAGTGTTTTGTATCTGTGATGAATGTCTAAGTCCTGTTTCTTATTAGGTCACTTATCACTTTTTCCATTGGATGAAAGGGACTCCATTTGCAGAAGACCAAGGGATTTACAACAGGCTGACATGGTGGGAACAGATCGACAATGGAAAACAGCTCACTAGAAACAGAAAGTTTTTAACAGTCGTTCCTGTTGTTCTGTAAGTAAACATATTTAAACTACAATGGTGATTTCTGATTTCTGATTAAGTAAACTGTAAACATTTATCTTGGGTGTTGTTTTTCTTTGAGTTGCAGGTATTTGATAGCTTCACACACAACAGATTACCAACACCCAATGCTGTTTTTAAACACAGTTGCTGTGATTGTGCTTGTTATTGCCAAGTTTCCTAATATGCATAAAGTCAGAATCTTTGGGATTAATGGAGATATGTGAGTGGTATTAATAGGTTGTTGTTCAATGTTCATCATGTTTGGAAGTTGTTCACTCTCCTTTGTACTGAAACGGGTAATATAAAGTCAAGATTGGAAAGGTTATCATTTTTGTTTATGCTGCTGCATTCCTGTTCTACAAATGCACTGATTGATATTGAAAATAAAAATGAAAGATTCACCTCTGTATAGTGGAACTTTATTGTAGCTTGGAGATTCATTTCTGTGTTTTCTTCATCTTCAAAAAGTTGACTTCATATAATTATGTTTGGCTCTTTTTTTTTTTTTTACAATGATCAGTCACAGGCACCATTGCAAGAGGCTCTTCTCCTTGATCCCTTCTATTTGTCATGTTCGGAATCAAACCAACCTCATACAAACAATAAACCTTAAACCCAAATAAAGATTAAAGAAGCTATTATTGGAAGAAGACAAACTACAATTTCCAAGGATGAAATCTAGTTAAATTTCGGGTTTGAAATCTGGATCTTTCCAAAACCCTCAACCTTATTCTAAATTAAACTATAAAGAACAACACTTCTATTTAGTAATAAACCATAAACCATAAAAAACATGCATTTTACATCATCTGATTGTATAAGATACTCGCATAAATTCCAATCCGCTCAATGACATTAGAATCATCAAATACGATATTGCTAACAAAGAATTCATTTAAATTTGGGTTTAGTCACTTCGTTTACCATGATAACCTTTTCAAATTTTAGATTATGCTTCGCAACGTTTAAGTGGCTATAGACATTACTATTGTGGTAAAGTTGGGTTACACAAATATGGTCCAAAATTGACTAAAAAACTTTCATGTGCCAAATTGCTTATTTATTATTCTGTGGCATTTTCGATAAAAGTGAAATCCACCTGTGAAAGAAGAAAGAAGAGGAGAGTTTTGCTAAATTGGGAAGAAGAGAGGGAAAAAAAAACGAAAATAACGATAAAGAAAACTTTCTCCTCTATAAGGTTTGACCGAGTTGGGTTGTCTAGCAACGGTTTTTGTCGAGCTGACTCAACCAATACCAAGTTCAGAAACAGTTTGCTGAGCTGACTCGGCAAATACCGAAGTTTACCGAGTGGATCCCACCGCCTAACAAGACAATCCCAAACTTCAATTTGAAAATGACAATAAAGAAAGGCTTTCTCCTCTATAAGGTTTTACTGAGTTGGGCTATCTAGCAACTGTGTTTGTCAAGCTGACTCAGATAATACCAAAATCAAAAACAGATTGCTGAGTTGACTCAGCCAATACGAAACCTATTGGATCCAAGACAATCCCAAACTTCAATGACAGCGACTAGTAATTATAAAACATATTGCACTAAGCTCCTAACTAATTGTACTAGACTTGTAGTCCTCGTACTCCAAACCAGGTTAGTTGATTGAAAACACCATATAGATTTTGGTTAGGGTTCTTAATTCTTATTATGAAGTTTTGTAGACCCTTCAATTATTTAAAAATGTCATTTAGGAACCGAAAGTCGACGTAAAACCAGACGCTTCGGAGGAGCACTGATTAGAAATGGGCACAGTAACAGCGCCATGGAAACAGCTTCTTCTCAACGCACTGCAGTCCAATTCCCACCTCCGCCACTCTTCCTATCTTCAATTCGTACGTACATATATGTTATATCCCTAAGGCATCGTCTTTCTTTCTTTCTCTTTTTATCCAAACACCTTCTATCGGAATAACCTTGCTCTCAATTTCGGGGTTTACAGGCAACAATAGGATCCAATGGAAGACCTGCTAATCGCACCGTTGTTTTCAGGTATTACACACAGAGACACACACGATGTTTGGTGTTAATGTGTTACGAAATTTGGGCGTTTGTTGTTATGTAGGGGATTTGCAGATACTAGCAATAAAATTCAAATCAACACGGACTGCAGAAGTCACAAGGTTGATTGTTTCAGCTTAGAAATCTTAATCAGAGGTGAATTCGGTATATCCGAAACTAGGTTATTGATTTGTGAAAATTTTAACTGCAGATTGAAGATCTTAAACAATGCCCATTTGCTGAAGTATGTACACTTTGATTCCCTAAGTCTCCCTTCATTTCTCATATTCTAAATGGATTCGTTATGATTTAGATTTGTTGGTATTTTACTGATTCGTGGGAACAATTCCGGATCAATGGTAAAGTCGATGTCATTGATGGATCAAACCCTGACCCCATGAAACTTCAGGTAGCTCTGTTTTATGATCTCCTTGTTTCAAATTGACAAATTGTGTTAGTATTTGAAACAATTGAAACAATCGCTACAAATGTATCTGTTCTTGATCATCTTTGGAATCTATGATACAGCAAAGAGAGAAAGCTTGGTTTGCTAGTTCACCAAAATCAAGGCTCCAGTATCTGGGTCCAACTCCAGGGCTTCCATCTTTAGGTGATCAATCATCCGAGGTGCCAACTTCATTGGACCCTTCAGCTGGACCTGTTTCAGCTTATTGCTTGCTCCTTCTTGACCCTGATCAGGTCCAAATCATTTTCTGCTCATATATTTATTTGTATGTTATTTATTCTACTCATTATAATTGTAAGAATTTGTTTTGTACTCAGGTTGATTATGTGAATTTGAAGAGTAACGAGAGGTTAGCCTTCTCTAGGAAGAACATCAATGAAGAGAGTTGTTGGAGTTCAGACAGAGTCAACCCATGATCTTTATCAACTGTCACTATGATGTATAAGTTATAAGTTATAACACTTTCATCTTCATGTCTGAATAAAATAAAAAAGGTTTGATTTCTTTAGCTTTTATACATATACTATTATATAGTTTAGGCACACTAACTCTCCCCAACTACACTTCTTTAATCAAATTCTCCACCTGTAATTGTCACATAAATATCGTCAAAACTTTCAATTTTATTCACTGAAACATGAGCTTTTTTACACGATATATTCTAAAAAATTGAAAATCACACTTAAATACTTAATAATGCACACTTGTTTTCGAAAATCTTTTACTTGATAAAAGATCACAACCTAATTAACTAACAACGTGGCATATCTGCTGGAGGATGAGGAAGCGTCTCCATTGGCCCCACACCATTCTTCACCACCAATGCAACCGCTAATCCCCAAGTCAAATGTATCTCCAAGTGACAATGCATAAACCAAACCCCTAACAACATTACAAAACATAAACCTCAAAAATATTTTATATGTTGTTTTTTTTTTTTTTAATAAAGTTTGTGTTTTACCTGGATTATCAGCAACAAATCTGATCGCAGCCCATCCACCAACAGGCACCCCAATCGTGTTCATGTAAGGTGGGTCCATTAAATTAAAATTAGCAGTTTGCGGGTTATAATTCCCACTACCATATCCAATCACATAAAAACTATACCCATGAAGATGAATCGGGTGATTTTCAGTAGTAACTGTACCCGTATCCTGTAAAATAATCTGGACCCGACTTCCATATTCAATAACCTTTGTTCTCGTCCCATTAACAGATCCCGTGTCATTAGGAGCCGAATTAGGCGCTCCATTAACAAAATCATAAAATTTCAAAGGAGACCCAGGAAAATCCTCAGTAAACCCACCATTGATATGCTCATAATAAGCTCCAAGAATCGAAAAATTCGGCCTAATGAAACTATTATTGTTCATGGAAGCTCCCATGACACCACCATTCAAACCCTGGCAATTCTTCTTCGGTGTTTTTGATCCACATTTGTTGACGTTAAGCCCGATTGTGAAAAAAAGATTGGTGTCTATCTCTTTAGGGACATTGGAAACTTCTAGACTTTTTAACCCATCCATAACCGTTTTAACAGCTAAATTATCATTAAATTTAGGTAAAGGAGCGGGTAATGTGACGCTATTTGGTGTGGCGCCTATGTATTGGAAGTATGCGATTGATGTTATGTTTTGAAATGCGACATTTTGGGCTGACATGTAGGGGCCCATGGCCATGGAATATCTTCCTATTTTTTGATTGGCTGTGACTAGGACATTTAGGGTGTGACCTGGCCCTAACATGACTCGATCTGTGGGGAATGGTTTTGTGTATTCTCCATCTGCTTCAACTATGGTTAACTTATGGTTAGCAATTGTGAAGAAGCTTTCCATGTTTAGAAGAGCACCAATTATTCTTAACATGTAGGTTTTCCCGGGCACTACATCAATCTTGAACACATCTGTTTTTCAAAAAAAGAAATAAATAAATAATTCAACGTGTTTCTATGGGGAAAATGTAAGATATTTTGATGAATTGAACCTATATATGGACAATTACCATTTGTTGAGCAGTTGTAGTTGGGACCCGGATGACCATTGATGGTGTACGCATCCGCCACCGGAGCACCACCACCGCCAGCTGTCACATTCTTCTCAAGTTGCACAAGATCCCAATTCCAATACTCCCCTTAATAAGTAAAAACAATACTTTTTAAATTTTGAATTCTGTTTTGATTAATATTGTGTATAAAAATGAAAAATCACTGACCTAAGATAATGGTGTGCTCTTCGTAAGGAGATTTAAAAGGATAAGGGACTCCTTTTTTAGGGTAGATGATGATTGCACCATAAACAGTTGCTCTAAGCCATGAAAAATGAGCATGCCAGAAAAGGGTACCTTTTTGTTTGACCAAAGTAAACTCATACGTAAAAGTTTGACCCGATTGAACAGGACATTGAGTGATATAAGAAGGTCCATCTGACCAACAAGTTAGAATCTGTCTCACACCATGCCTGATATAAATATTTCAATCATTAACGTAAATTAGATTTTTTATATGTATATATATAAAAAAAGATAATCATATATTTTTTTAAAAAAAGTATACCAGTGAATTGTGGTATTGTATGGTGTCTCATTTGTGAGTTTTACGATAATTCTGTCATCTTCTTGTGCGTACACAACTGGTCCAGGGTACATCTGGTTGATGGTTACTATCTCTCTCGTTTGACAAAGTTTGTTGACTTTTAACATTTGTACCTAATAAACATAATTTTTAATTATCAAAATCAGTTAAATTCAAAAAAACAGAAAAGAGAATCATAAAGAAAAATAGAAATTGAAATAGGAATAGAAAGAGAGACCTTGAAGTCGTAGTATCTTGTTGATCCACCTTTAGGCCATTGGGACATGACATGAAGCATGTTATGAGCAAAAATACAAAGAAAAAGTAAGCTTATTAGGCCATGCTTTGAAGAATTGGCCATTTTTGCTTACACTTTGAGAGAAGAATGTGTAAAGAAGAAGTGAGAAAATGATAGAAGGGAGGGGAGGCTTTTTAATGCTTCACCAAAGGTTCTTTTTATTTTTTATTTTTATTTTTATGGAAAATATTTTTTATATTTTTAGTAAAAGTTGGAAGAAGAAGGAGAAAAAAAGGATTTATGAAGGTGTATTATGTTTGTCAGCTTTCATGATTCACTTTACTTTTGGATTTCTAATAATCAGTTGTTGGGCGATGTTTTCTCTTCAACTCTTGCTTCACTCACACCTGCTTCAAACATATTATATTACATTTTTGGTCACTTAGTATAGTTGATTTTTCCAATTTTGATCCCAAATAGTTTTTTTCTTGCAATTTTCATGCTTTTGAGGTTTTTGTAACATTTTTGGTTCCTTTCCCAAGTGAAATGATTATATTTCGGGACCAAATTTATAAAATCAGTTACTCATGCACCAAAAATAGTCATTTTAGTTGAATCAAAATTGCAAAAAATAAATTACGTTCTAGACCCAAACTCTAATTTACTCTAAAGTTTATAAAGATGGAGGGAGAGAATCTATCAAGACTGACCAAAGGAAGAAGCTGTTCTTTTTTTTTTTTTTTTTTTTTTTTTATTATAATTTCTTTTATCTTACTTTGCAGTGATGGTTAAAAGTTGAATTTGCTTTGCTTTAATTGGACATTCTACTTCTAGAAATGATGATAAGCCATTGGTGCATGCTAATGTAGGGACTCTTACAATAATTTTGTTTTGTTGTTCTCCAAACAATATTGGATTATGACTAAGAAATTTAGGGATTGTTAAGGGAACTATTGTTCCCAATTCCCTAACCGAATTTCGGTTGTCTAGTTTCAAGTCAACATAAATAACAGTTATTTGATTATGTAGTTATCTGATTATGTGGAAACTATATCATTTTTTACAGTTGTCATGATTGAAAATAAAACAAGTTTCGACTTTGAGTTATGAAAAATGACATTTTTCCATCACGAGGGTTGACTTTACTCATGAAACTCGTTTAAGTTGATATTAATGTATACCGTTGTATCTATCTAAGTACCTAGTAACGTGAAACATATATATAAATTTTTTCTAATAATTAATGAAATAAAAGAAAAGAAAAGTATCGACTTAAATGTTTATATAATGTTTAACTATACTAAGGGAAGGGAAGAAATTAGTTTATATTGTTTAAATACGAATATAAATGAAGATGAAAGCCATGGCCATGCATGCGTACACGATGATGATTATGTCAATATGTTTTTAATATTTTTATCATGTCAAAGAAAGCAGTTGGAGCCAATGTCTCTAAAAACAAACCCTATTTCTTATTAGATTTTTTTTTCTTCATAAGTTACAAGTGAAATTTGTGTAAAAATGCATAATATTAAATCAGATTTGGTGAACAGATATAAAGAAAATCAGTTTGCTGCCCTCATACATCATGTCTTTAACATATTTTAATTGATTTGGTATTTTGTTTTAAACAAAAAACAACCCCTTAAATTTGTCGGATACTTATATTATTATTTTTTTGCTTCTTTTCTTCAATTATACTCTAATTATTTACTTTGTAAATTCTCGTGTTTTATATTTAATCTTTACAATTTAATTGGGTTATTTATCGGTTACTATCTTTTGGCAGGTCAAATAACATATGATGTGTGTTACTTTTTTTTTCATCAATTTAATACCCGTTTATAAGGTGCGAAAAGATATAAATATGCATGTTACAAGAACTAAAAGTGTGACCATAACATGTAGAGAAAATAAAAAGAACGAAAAAAGCCAATGAAATGTGAAAAATGTGAAAAAAGCCAATGAACAATGGTATCCAATGGTTGAAGCTTCATAAATAGCTTAAAAAGTGTTAAAAAAGGGTAAACAAGAGCCGATCTTTAACATCCTGAGACTTTAGTGTTTCCCATCGGTAAATATTACAAACAAAATTAAAGTTCTCGTTTGGTCAAAGATTTAGCTAATCACAAAAAATAAATGAAACTATCATTTAATGACCTTTTTTTTTGCAAAATAAAGAGTTATTGCTAAATAATAATAATAATAATAATAATAATAATAATAATAATAATAATAATAATAATAATAATTTCGTGAAATCTCCTCGATTTTAACATATATTTTATTTTTTCATCCGGTATACTTATTTTACAATTCCTTCAATGAAGTGCATGAAATTAACCAATCGATCATAATATGCACCAAGAACTATGCAAAAAATGTACTCTTGTTCTTCTTCTTTTATTTCTTTTTCTTTGTTTGTTCCCCTCTAGTTCCTTGCTAGTTGCGGGTTCCTTTAATAGAATGTCCGTTTCCAAAAAAAAAAAAACTATGCAAAACGAGCTATCAAGGTTGAATTGCAAAATACTAAGGCTCAAGTAAAGTTTTCATAGCAATCAAAATTATAAGGCATCAAGTTGTTGAGCCCGGTGTTGTTGCTGTTAACGAGGCAGGCTTGTGGGCCGAAGATAGGCCCATTGCAATAACGACTAAGATGGGCTGGAATAGTATTGTCGCCTCGGTGTGGGGTAGTGGTTTAAGGGTGAACCGGTTTGAGACCAATTGATCATAATATGCACCAATAACGATCCGAACCGGTGTCCGAACCGAAAACCGGTTCACCTCTGAACCGGTCCAAGCTAGAACCGATCTGATGCCGAACCGAACCGGTGGTTTGAACCAATTCGTATTTCCGAACGACGGAACCGGTTTCGAACCGGTTTACAATGAACCGGACTTCCGAACCGGTTTTGGCCCGATTATGAACCGGTTTTTAAACCAATTATGAACCGTTTTTTGGACCGGTTATGAACCGGTTTTTCGAGATGCTTGAAGATGTTTTTTTATGTAACCTATAATATCCCAAAAAATAAAACAAACAATAAAAAAAAATATACAATTTCTGCCGGTTTTTTTTAACATGTTCGAAGAACCGGTTTAGGAACCGGTTTAAGATGATCCGGTTTGAAGTGAACCGGTTTGCACTAAACCGAACCGGTTTATATAGGATCGGATAAATTCGATGGTGAACCGGTTTGAAACCGAACCGGTTTAAGGGTGAACCGGTGTTGACTTTGTTGACTTGAACCGAACCGGTTCGGAAAAAAAACGGTTTGTACCCCTCTAGTGTGGGGAATGGGGATGGAAGCGGGTTGTCGATATTCCTCAAGAAGAAGCATTAAACGTGTTTGAAGAAACGATGGTAAGGGTGATATATTTAATCATATTTTTCTTTGTGACTGCTGATCAAATATGCGACCAAGTTTTTCTCATGGACGCGTTCATCAAAATTGGAAAAAGAAAATCGTAAACCCTTACTAATCGTTCCATAAATATGAGTTTCACCAACGAGTCGAGCTTTGTCTTTTTTTTTTTTTTTAATTATCTAGAGTGATAGGGCTGTTGTCGGTGAGATGGTCCAACACATCAAAACTCATACCGTGAGTTTTGAAGAGCTATCATAATGCATCCTAGTTGAGTTTGCCAAGATCTAGCGTGGGTTGTATGTAGGATTTGATGTTTGTTATTCCGAAGAGTTTTTTTTTTTCTGAGGTTTCTTTTGTCGACATGGTGCATATGACAGTTAAGGTGAGAGAGAGAGAGAGAGCGCTTTGATATCATGAAATATTTTCTAATAACTATATAGGTTATTATTTCTCATATTTTGTGGGTTGGACCTTGACTAAATAAACTATGGACTAATAGTAAAACATGTTTAATACAATACAATTATGCCTAAAACATGTATAATTAATAATATAACATATAGACTAATACTACGATGATGTTGCACTTTGGCACTAAAATAGTATGTATAAAGCTAATGAAAAATGGTGCTATTTAGAATTTCACATACAAGGTTCCAAAGTTTGAAAACTAGCAACACACAAAATATTGTTAGTGCTCCATGTGATGGAGCCTTGGGCAATTTCAGCTTAACCTGTTTAGATGGTGTGGTATTTTTCATATACATATTTACACCCACCCATATATATATATATATATATATATATATATATATATATATATATATATATATATATATATATATATATATATATATATATATATATATATATATATATATATATATATAACGTCCCAAAATTCAAGACTAAAAAATTATTTTAATAAAACATTACTTAAAGCAAAGTCATCAATCCAAAACATAATCAAAGTATTAATTTCCAAAACACATGTTCGTTATCAGAGTAAACATTTTCAGGCTATCTAATCTATGGTGTGTGTCATGCGATCACCCCGAGCTCTTCCCTCTGCTACCGGAAGTACCTGAAACCAAAACCGAAAACCGTAAGCACGAAGCTTAGTGAATTCCCCACCCTACCACATACCATGCATAACCACATACTGCACATACTGGGCCACGCCTACTATCCTAGGCCTCGCTCCCTACCTCGGGCCTCGCCCGCTACAACGTCCCCGCCGCTCCAGACCCTGCCTGGCTTCGAGCCTCGCTCGAATACAGATCTGTTTCACTTAGGCCTCGCCTGTCACAAGGCCTCGCCCGCTAACATATAATAGCACATAAACATATCACATTACATAAGCTAAACACATACTAACGGATCTTGTCCTAAGGCCTCACCTGTCTCTGGGCCTCGCCCTTGTCCTGCTACTGATGAGTCATGGAACCCCGTCCATACTCCTGCTGATAGTGAGGTACGGGCCCAACCCACCCTCACTCCTTCCCTAACTTGGGCCTCGCCCCTGATCTGCTGCTAATGAGATGTGGAACTCCATCCACACTCTGCTATTGGTGAGTTACGGGGACCTCGCCCACACTCACCTCCCTACCAGGCACATACAAGTATTACACAGACAACACGTATAAACTATCACATAAACCATTCCTTGGGCACCCGCCCGCTATCATTGGACCTCGTCCTAAATATCATACTAGCATACTGTGCCTAGGGCTAACCCCCGGGTCTTCTACTCATAACTACATGGGCCGGCATTGTGGCCGTAGACCCATTCACACAAAAGGGAAACTCACCTGCACTTGCTGAACTTGCTGATAGCCCCTCTAGCTGTTCCCGACAACTTCCTGAACTCTTGCTCCACTAGCTCCCCGAGCTACCAATATCAATGCAACACTTAGTCTAATTGACCCCCGAAAGTCAACCCAGTCAATGCTGGTCAAAGTTAAAGTCCTGGTCAAGGTCAACCTCCTAGGTGGACCTTACTCGCCGAGTCAACCTACTGACTCGCCGAGTTCATATGCTCAGAATCCTTCCATTCGCGACTCGACTCGCGCGAGTCAGTCCATGACTCGCCGAGTCTACCGATTTCCGAGTCCTGACCTGTCCGACTCACCGAGTCTCCACTCGACTCACTGATTCGAGTCTCAACTCGAAGGGTTTGGGGTTTCGCGACCTGACTCGCCGAGTCCAAGAATCTAACTCGACGAGCTGTTCATCCCGCTCGTCGAGTTGCTCCTAATCTTCATGCTACTCGCCGAGTCCACTCAAAGGACTCGCCAAGTCCATTCAGATCCTCAAACATGTAGAGGGCTTTTGAGTCATGCATTGAATCCAAACTGTAGATCTGCCCTTCCCAAGCCTATTCCTCACGTAAAGTTGCAAACTTTACGTGTAGAGAAGGAGATCTAGGCTAAACACACCATAAACTAGGGTTTAAGGCAAGGAGGCTCTATAATCAACTCAAGGACAGTTACTTTATGCTTCACAAGGCCAAAATATGCTTAGATCTGAAGTAGAAACTTCAGATCTGGCTTCCAACTCAAATGGATAACTAATCATGGCTAAAAAAACCCAAAACTCCCAACTGGAATAGATCTACATGAAGGAGACAACCTAGTACCTTCAATAACTCAGAAAGGTTCCACAAACTCCAGATCTAAGGCCAATCCTTGAAGCTTCAATGATTCCCCTCTTCCTTCTTCCTTCAAAACACCCAAAAATGGCTTGGAAGCTTGAATGAGCAACAATGGGGCTTAGGGTTCGGTGTTCTGGGTGAAAGAGGCAGTAAAGGAACCCTAAGGGAGAGAATGAGACGTTTAAATAGGCTCCAAGTCCCGGATTTAGGGTTTTCCTCGTTCAGACCAGACTCGCCGAGTCTCCTTGGCCGACTCGCCGAGTCGGTCACTTACTCCTTGACCCGGATCCCGCTCGGACTCGCCGAGCTCCTCCTTGGACTCGACGAGTCGTCCCTTAAACTTAGGGTTTCCTTTCCTTTCTTGGCCTTCCTGACTTTGGGTGTTACAATATATATATATATATATATATATATATATATATATATATATATATATATATATATATAGAGAGAGAGAGAGAGAGAGAGTTAGGTTCAAATGTTTTCACTATCTATTGTGTGCATGTATGATTGATTCTGGACCAATCATTTTAGTTATTTTAAGAAAGTAATTAATGCATATTAAATGTTGAAGATATAATTAATATGTATTATATCTTTAATATGTAATATGCATTAATTACTTTCTTAAAATAACTAAAATGATTGGTCCAGAATCAATCATACATGCACACAATAGATAATGAAAACAAAATAACTTAACCCTATATATATATATATATATATATATATATATATATATATATATATATATATATATATATATATATGGGTGGGTGGGTGTAAATATGTATATGAAAAATACCCCACCATCTAAGATCTTTTTGCCACATGTCATATTCTCATTTATTTTTACCAAATGTAATTTTGTGGTTATTTTAAATTTATTTTTATTCCACATGTCATTTTATGGTTTTTTCATTTTATTAAATTCCATATAGTATTTAAATACAAGAATAAATGGATATTAATTTTATTAATGAACTTTTCTTTGAATTTAAAATTAAAGATTCATTAATTTTATTTATTTATTCATCTAAATTATTTGTTTAAATTTAAAATAAAAAAATATTTTGATTTTTATAATTCAATATTTTCTTATTTTTCTTATAAATTCAACTTTTCAAATGTTTAGAATTTTGTATTTAGTTTTTTCTTTTAAATAAATTCATGTAATACATGGGTCTCACACCTAGTGTGTGTGTGTATATATATATATATATATATATATATATATATATATATATATATAGGGTTAGGTTATTTTGTTTTTACTAACTATTATGTGCCAAAATGCACAGATTTGGACCACCGGATGGAATAGAATCAAAGGTCATGATCTGAGGGTCTATGATATTAAAATAGGATAACATGTACCATATAAGCATACAAATTTCAGCATAAGGGCATTTTAGTTAATTAACCTATATTAAAAAAAAGGAAATTTTCGGATTTTTAGGGATAATTAATTCCTTTATTTTTAAAAATCTGAATATTTTAAATTAATTCAAATTTAAAAATCTGATTTTATTCTGTCAGAATGATAGAATGCTGACCATAAACTAGTAAATATATTTTTCGATTTTATTCTGTCAGAATGATAGAATGCCAAGCATAAACTAGTAAATACATTATGAAAGAATACACAAAATCGATTCTTGAACTAATAATATACCTAATAATTACATTTTATGAATGTGATTCATTGAATAATAATAACATTCTGAAAGAATAACAAGTGTAATTCTTAAAAAAATAACAACATTCTTAAACAGTGAGTGTGATCATTGTTTAATTCATTCTTCAAGCCTTTCCCATCCGGTATTCAAGCCATTTCTATCACAAATTCGTTGCCAAATATTTTGTAGTGATACATTTGTAACAACTGCACATTAAATATATAAATAATTAACTACAATTCTATCAGAATACAACAATAATATTCTTACAGAATAAACTATTCTTGCAGAATGGTTTTGAATATTATTAAAGAATTTGTATTATCAAGAATATACCCAATGAACAAAAACATTTGAAATATAAATGCAAGAAAAGATCATGTTAACACAAAAGGTGACTAAGAAAAAAAACAATTAAAATATGTAAATGGAGAAGAGACCTCTATATATGATGCAGCAGCCTCAGAATGTTTCTCATTTGTCCTTGCGATAAATATATCCCAAAAGATAGACCACCATTCCAAAAGAAAACCACCAGGAGCATCAATAGCTGAAAACACAAATAGACTCAACTTCACATTGCATGCATCGTGTGTATAACATGTATATATGTGTTGGTGTGCTGTCATGCATAAGAATGATTTTTTAAAATCATTCTATGTTTTCATTACCCTTTGAAGCTCGAAACATCAATATAAGAAACAGAAATAAACCAATTAGTGAATTATCAAAATCCTTATCAAAATGTAAATCTATAAAAGATGCCCAGATTGTACACATGGGGACAACTCAACAACAAGCCTACAAGATATGTAGCCACCTTTCCTTCTGCAATTACATTACATTATGCTTATTATACCAAAAAATGAAAAATAACTTTGTTTATATTTCTTTTTTTTTGTGTATCACATATACAAAATCCAAAAATATAAACAGATATAATATGTTTTGCTTCTATCCGGCAGCAATAGGAAAGCCACATCAAAACACAAAAACATTGTTTTAAGCTAATTGGTGTAAAAATCAAATCAAAAAATTGAAAAAATATATATTCGTCAAACAACATATTCAAAGTCTAATTTTTTTTAGACTTATGTGTAGGATCAAAAATCAAATCAAAGAAATTAAAAGAAAAGTCAAATCAATAAAAGTGGAGATGCAATTCTTGATTTAACTCACCCTTGTTCTACGAGATGCAATTCTTGATTTAACTTCATCTTAGCATTCTGTTGTGGTAATTACTCTACCACTAATGAGTAAAGCTCTCTCCTGGCAAGGAAATCGTAGATCTAAAGAGAGAAAACCGGTGTTCTTAGAGTTAGGAGGGAGGCTATTGTTGGAGGAGTTGAAAGGGACTTCAAGGAGGCGAACGTTAGAGGTGGTGAAGGATACGATGGATTTTGATAAAGGGGTCGGTGGGTGGTTTTATAGGGTTTATAAATTGATTTTCCTTTTCATGATTTAAAGGTTATTAAAGATTCCAATCAATTACCATAATTAATCATAGCAAGATTACAAATATACCCTTATTTGTAACGCCCCGTTCTAAAGAGCTTTTATTTACGGATTCCCGAGACCAAGGGTAAGGGCATTTCGGACTTTTATGGGCATTGGGTTCATTCTAGAAGGTTTCAGACCGGGGGTGTTGCTGGAAGCGTAGGGCTTCTCGTCACCTTGTCGTGGATATAAAGTTCGTCGGAAATGGACTTAGGATGAAGGAGTTAGGTCACTTTGAAGATAGTGACAATAATGGTCCCTAAAGGAAATATTTGGAAAAAATGGTCCTAGGCATGCATGGAATGCATGCGTGTGCATAGCTGGGTACGCCCAGCATAAGCTGGGTTATGCCCAACGTAGATGGGTTAAATTAACGCGGGTGTTAGAGGTGTACGCCCAACGTACATCCAGTGTCTAGAAAACCCTATTTTTAAGGCCAACCACTATATAAGAAACATAATGGTTCCCACCCTAGGCTCCATATCCACCCTCTTACCCTCAAAAACCCTAAGTAGCCGTTCTTCCTCCATTGTTGTGGGTATTTGACCTTGGAGAGCTTGGTTTGGTATATGAGGGCTTGGAAGAAGAAAGAAGAAGTTGGCAAAGAAGGAGTTGGGTGGCTGGAGCTCGTAGATTTGAGATAGAATCACCTTTTGGAACCTTTTTAAGGTAAAAACCTCACAACTTTATCTATGGATGATTAGATCTTGTGTGTTGGGTTATGAAATAGTTTTTGGTCCAAGGTGGAAGCTTTATAGCCTAAATCCGATTTCCAGGCCAAGGGTTGCCACCCTTGGTGCTAAATGACCTCCTAGAACAGAAAGTTGATACCTTGACGGTCTTAATGGAGCCATGCAAGAGTTAGGACCATTTTCATGAAAGTAGATGATCATTTTAGAGTTTGAGTTGTTTGGGGCCAAGTAAAGTCACCAAGTCAGTGACTTTATGGAATAAGGCTTGAAAAAGGACCTGGATCTGAGTTTGGAGCCCCTGAAATGGAGTAATAAGCACTTAATGAAGGACTTAACAGGGGCATTACACTGAGCATACGTGCAGGTACGCCCAGCGTACTCATCATTTTTTCCGTACGCTTAGCGTACATGGGGGAACGCCCCGCGTACTCTGTCTGTATGGATCATGAGTTTTTGGGCCGTGGTTTGGGGCATGTTTGGGTACTTGGGCCATCAGAAATCATATTATATGGACCAAGGAATATATTTTGGGCTTAGGGTGAGGCCCATTAGGGGATTGGGCCCAATGTAGCAAATTGGGCCATTAGTGGGTCACTAGTGGGATTGAGAAGCTTACCTAGTGTTAGGCCTTTCATATTTTGGTTTTGGGCCTTAGTCATGGACCAGATTGGGTTAAGGTTAAATTGGTAAATTTACCCTTAGAAGGATATTGTATTTTGGACTAAGTATTATTGTGGCATTGATAGTTCGGGGAGCTAGAGGAGCAGCAGTGCGGGGATTTTCAGATAGCAGCCAGAAGGGTACCAACAGGGTTTCAACAGTTCAAGGTGAGTTATCCTCACTATACTAAGGGTCTAAGGCACCAAGGCCGACCCTTTGAATTTTTATTTGAGTAATTGCTGTTGTGATATGTTAGTATGATATTCTGCTAGAATGGATGATTATATGCTAGTATGGTTGGTTAGATTGGCATCCTGGTAGACTGGATGTGGTTATGCTTAGTGCCCTGTAGCTGGTCGGACTGTCTGCGTGCTGGTAAGAGATTACATGTGATATGAGTGCATGTTTGAATAGTTTTAGAGGGTATTCCATCCCGGTAGGATGATAGGGCCCTAGTATATTGTTTCAGTAGACTGTTATGTAATTATTTGATAAATGCACATGTTTGCTAGTATGTGGGCATTCCAACCCGATGGTTGTGGGCCAGGAGTATTCCATCCCGGTAGGATGATTGGACTTGTAGTATGATGGCATTCCAACCCGATGGTTGATGGCCTGGGGTATTCCATCCCGAGGGATGATTGGACCCATAGCAGTTATTGTATGTATAGGTGTGTGGGCATTCCAACCCGATGGTTGTGGGCCGAGAGTATTCCATCCCGAGGATGATTGGAGTCATAGTATGTTGGCATTCCAACCCGATGGTTGAGGGCCTGGGGTATTCCAACCCGGTGGTTGATTGAACCCATAGTATGTTGTTTATTGATGTTTGTATATGGTTATGTGTGTATGGGTGTTTTGCGGGAACTCACTAAGCTTTCGAGCTTACGGTTTCAGTTTATTGTTTCAGGTACTTCAGGTGATCGTGGCAAGGCAAAGGCGTGATCGTACCGCTCCTCATATTTCATGATTTTGTGATGTGGTTCTGGGGATGCTCTGATGTTTCAAACTGTTTTGAAACAAGTCGTATTAACTTAATGATTTTTGGAAAGTATTAAAATGTTTTAAATTGGTTGAAAATTTTTGGTCGTTACAAGTTGGTATCAGATCCTTGGTTTGAGTGAATTGGAGGAACATTCGTGTGAATCCAGTCCCAAATCAAGGAAGAATTTTAAAATGATTTTTTTTTTCTAAATGGTTTTCAAAATGAGTAAAGGAGGATGCAGAAGGTATGATCAGCCGGAGCCAGTAAGGAGACCCCAAAATACCGTACAAGTTATTTGATTATGTAATATGATTAGAACAGCATGCTAGTACTAGGCTAGGGATCTTCAGGAATTGCATGATAGAATTGCCTGATTACATGATGTCTGCTAGCCTAGGGTTTCCTTTGTATGAAATTGACATCATTGTTTTAGATATTTAGTGTATGCATTGCGGTTGTACATAATTAAGATGTTATAGCCTGAGAATGTTTGGTTCAACCTTTTTGTTATGTTCTTGTTTGATTGGGGGCTTAGGGTAGAGTCAGATATTCAAAAGTCTATAGGGTCCAACATTATGTATGGCCAGCATACACTAGTGCTGCAGGAGTTGGTAGAAGTTTCATGGATGGGTGGGTTGTGAGAGGCCGAGAGGCCAATTATGTGACCTTTAGCATTCCTCTAGGAGTGAGGATTGAGCACTTGTTATGTGTGTATATGTTTAGGGCGTTGTGGTGATACTTGAGACAAATATGGGTAGGTGTACAAGGTAGTATGGGCCCGTACTACTGAAAGCACAGGACCCATACGCGTATCAAGGAAGTCACAACCCCTGGGCTGTTGGTTAGAAGTTGGTTCCTAGGCTGTTATGAGGAGTATCTGACGATCTTTTGGTATATTGCAGTATGGTGATTACGAGACGCTTAGGGGCAAGATCCGGTTCAGGATCGGGATTAGGAGAGGGTGATCGGGATGGATCTGTACCAACCAAGGTCATTGTTCAGATGAGGACTGATGAGTTGGATGCTAGGATTCATGATATCTTGCATGATGAGGTTGCTACTATGTTCCAAGCTGAGTTGCCAGAGTTGTTTGGGTCGATCAAGACCTCCATGGTTGAGTACTTCGATGAGCGCTATGCAGCTCTTGCAGAGACGGTTTCCGCAACAGCCCTAGCGGCTGTAGCAGCGGCAGGAAGAGGAGCCGGTCGGGGATTTCAGTATCGGGACTTCGATAATATGAAGCCCCCTACCTTCGATGGGATTCAGGATCCGATTGTTGCTATGAGATGGTTGTCGGATGTGGAAGGATGTTTCTTCACGTGTTCATGCCCTGCTGATCAAAGGGTGAGGTGTGCTCTGAACTTGCTGAGGCTCAGGGAAAAGGATTGGTGGAGGTTGACTACGGGATCATATTCTAATGCGCAATGAGCTGCGGTTACTTGCGATCAGTTCTGAGAGATGTCCAGTACTCGTTATGTTCCGCGAGTGGAGCCAGAGAGATTGGCTCAGGAGTTTTTGGAATTGAAGCAGGATTCTGAGTCGGTGACGGAGATCACCAGGATGTTTACGGAGAGGGCGATGTTTTGCCCTGAGTTTGCTTCAAAGAAGGCTCAGATAACTCGGTATCTGAGCATGCTTAAGACAGATATTTGACAGTTTGTGTCTACGCAGAGATGTGATACCTTGTTGGAGTTGCAGGAGGCCACTAGGCGGTGCGAGTTAGAGATCGAGCTTTAGATGAGAGAGCAGAGGCAGGCCCCAGTGCAGTCGCAGCCTGCGCCGAAACGGATGATGGCCGCTGATTATCGACAGGTAGGTCAGAGGAGTCGCACTTGTGGAAAGTGCGGCAAGGTACATGAAGGAAGTTGTCATTCTTCTTCTGGGTGCCACAAGTGTGGCAAGGAGGGCCACATAGCCAGGGATTGCAGGCTGCAAGATCCACCTGCCGGAGTTTGACTTTGTTATCATTGCGATTAGGTTGGCCATATGAAGGCCCAGTGTCCTCTACTGGCTGACAGGCCAGTGCAGGACCCAACACCAGCCACTTTGAGACTTACCGACGGGGGTCAGGGTAGAGCAAAGCCTCCAAAGGCTCCAGGGCGTGCCTATCAGCTTGTGGCAGAAGAGATCGGGACAGCGCCAGAGGTGACAGCCAGTATGTCTTTTTCCTATCTTTTGTTGGCATTATGAGTTCTATTTATTTTCTTTCATGAGTTGTTAAGGCATAGGAGATGCTAGTGAGAATCGATTGTTAAGGGATCTTAGATGGATATAATCCGATGGTGCATTTGAGAGAAAGACCAGGATGAGTAGTCGTGATTCAAGGTTTTGGAGATCATCGGCAGGAACCTAGATTCTTTTGAGGTCTGCTACCTTGTATTGGGACGTTTGAGCCGCGTATCAGTTTTTCCACCGGTAGATAGTAGTTAGTGCTCTAAGTGGGGGAGAATTAGGAATTCTCAAATGAGGCGTTTGCTTTGGAAAAGCTTCCTCATGCAGTTGGATGATGATTTCTCGAGTGGAGCAATGAGACGGCCCAGTTAAGTTAAAGACTCTGTATGAGTGGTAGATCTATGAGCGAGTATGAAGTATGCTGCTATGCCAATAACAATCGGGGGGTCTGTCTCCAAGAGATGAACATGTCAAGGAAGTGTGATGAGGATCCTGTATAGGTTTATCAGGTGGGTGTTCAGATTCCGAGTATATGAGTTATGAAATGTCATTGTGATCTATCAGTGGATAGTGTAAGGAGGAGTGTTGATGCTGTGGCAATGGTTGATGCTGCAAGGTTGTGGGAGTAGAGATCGTGATAATTATGTTCCCTGCGGTAGCAAGTTTTAGATAGACGTATTGAGGAGATGTTGATGAGTGGTACTCGGTTGTGTCGAATCAGAGGAATTTAAAGGGGATGCGAGGGGAGATCCTTGGATTTTCTAGCAGGGGGTGTGACCCTGGGGTATGTGTGTAGTGGTATTCCAATCTAGGGTATTCCATCATGAGGATGACCGGACCCTATGATTGATTGGACCTATTGTGTTTGGTATTCCAACCCGAGGGTTGATTGGGCCAAACATGTGTAGGGATGCGAGGGTATTCCATCCTAGGGATGAGCGGACCCATCGTAGGCATGCCTGGTATTCCAACCCGAGGCTGATTGGGCCAGGTGTGAGTGATGGTTCTGTGAGGGGGGTTGTTGTATGTACATTTGGTTATGAGTTAAAAGAGAGCAAGTGCTGTCAGCAGCAGATTATGACCCGTGGTTATATTTTCGGGCTGGAACCTCGGGTTCCCAGGGTTGAGTAGTCCATTCGATAGTGATGGAAGAGAACAGGTAATGGTTAGTTTGGGCGGCCTGTCAGGGAGACAGATCCAATCTAACTTCCTAAGTAGAGGGTACTTCGGGGAAGTAGGCATTTGATGACGCATGAGAATGTGCGCGTATTTTCTTCGAGTTGGAGTTTAAAGTTAACTTAGCTCCTTGGAGATCGTCACACTTTAGGGTGGTGAATGTGCCTTTCGGGATTTTGGGTAATTGGTAGTTAGCGATTTCGAGGACGAAATCAGATTTAAGTGGGGGAGAATTGTAACACCCCATTCTAAAAAGCGTTTATTTACGGATTCCTGAGACCAAGGGTAAAGGAATTTCGGTCTTTTATGGGTATTGGGTTCATTGGAGAATGTTTCAGACTGGGGGTGTTGCTGGAAGCGTTGGACTTCTCGCCACCTTGTCGTGGATATAAAGTTCGTCGGAAATGGACTTAGGATGAAGGAGTTAGGTCACTTTAAAGATAGTGACAATAATGGTCCCTAAAGGAAATATTTGGAAAAAAGGGTCCTAGGCATGCATGGAATGCATGCGTGTGCATAGATGGGTACGCCCAACGTAAGCTAGTTTACGCCCAACATAGATGGGTTAAATGAACGCGGGTGTTAGAGGCGTACGCCCAACGTACAGGATGTACGCCCAGCATACATCCAGTGTCTAGAAAACCCTATTTTTAGGGCCAACCACTATATAAGGAACATAATGGTTCCCACCCTAGCCTCCATATCTGCCCTCTTACCCTCAGAAACCCTAAGTAGCCATTCTTCCTCCATTGTTGTGGGTATTTGACCTTGGAGAGCTTGGTTTGGTATAGGAGGGCTTGGAAGAAGAAAGAAGAAGTTGGCAAAGAAGGAGTTGGGTGGCTGGAGCTCGTAGATCTGAGATAGCATCACCTTTTGGAACCTTTTTGAGGTAAAAAGCTCACAACTTTATCTATAGATGATTAGATCTTGTGTGTTAGGTTATGAAATAGTTTTTGGTCCAAGGTGGAAGCTTTATAGCCTAAATCCGATTTCCAGGCCAAGGGTTGCCACCCTTGGTGCTAAATGACCACATAGAACAGAATGTTGATACCTTGACGGTCTTAATGGAGCCTGATGGGTTTTGAGCATTCTAACACCCTATGGTGTACATGCAACCCTAGAAACCTTGGATCTATGTTTTCTCTAATACACATGCAAATTTGATTTTTCCAAGGTTTAGTTCCTAACTAGCATGGCATGGGGAACATGTAATATAAAACTAGTAGAAGTACATAACTTTGTTGTTGCTTGGATTCCTTGAAGACTTTGTGAGCCTAGCACCCCAAATGTTGTGCCTCAAATGCTTTACACAACACCACAAGACTTGGAATAACTTGAGAGAATACACTTTCACTCAAAATTGGTTATGCCCTCTTAGAACTCACTAGTGGTCTGATTTTGCTAGCTATAGGGCTCCTTTTATAGTGTTGTCATAATTAGGGTTTACACATGAATGCCCTTAATTGTCATGACTCTTCATTTCTAATGATCCATGGGTTTGTAACTCCTATGAACTATCCATGGAGCTCCAAATGGTTATAACCCAAATCCATAAACCATGGATCATAAATCCACCATAAAAGATTAGATGATTGTCATAATCAACCCTATATATTTAATTAGTCTCATTTTGATCACCAAATTAATTCTAAATTAATATTTGATCGACACTAATTAAATAATACTATTATTAATATATTAGAACTTATAATATGTTAATAATCACAAGTGTCCTTTCTCTTATTTAGTTTATCCAAGTATTGCAATGCTATGCAACCCAAATGGACCATGCTGGGTCGGGTCAAGTACATACCAAATAAAGTTATGGACTTAGACACTATATCCAACAGTCTCCCACTTGGATAAGTCTAATAACTATATTTACAGATATGAATTCAGGATCTGACTAGCAATCGCAGCTCTTTCAAAGTCTCTTGAAACTGAGATGATAATGATACGCCATTTATGATAAGTGATCATATAATTCTCTGCTCTTAAGATATCAGTCGGACAAACACATGAAACATGGTCTTACTTATTGTCCAGCATTTGTTTCTTGATCTCTGAATTGTTTTGACATAAAACTAAATTGAACACATCAATTAGGTTTTGACCGGGCCCGGTACATAGGTCAAAACCAAATCATCGAGGGGCCCAAATATCGCTTCTATTTCTAGAAGGAACAGATAAACTTTGACTCATATGCTTGTACTGACTACTTGTTGAATTATGCACAAAAGCATGTTTTATAACATCGAGTTACCAATGCGTTTTCGTACAATCAATGGATAACTAACTCATAGTCAATAACTCATATCTCTAGGTTTGAAGATTTATATGATATTACCGTCTCACGATCACTCGAGATAAATTTCATGAAGTGATGCAAGTGAGCGTGGGTTGAATCCAATACTCAGGACTTATGAGCACTCATGAATGTTGTAGCAACCATTGCTATGTCTAATGCACCTTAGACAAATCTTACAAGCCAAATTCATGACAGTCTTGATTCATATCTACTTTCGACATATGACCGACTGTGGAGAGTTTGAATAAAATAATTATTCTGGAAGTCAAAACATGCAAAATTGAAACCATAGTAAATGATTAACATAACATAGTAACACTTTACTTATAAATAAATAACAACTTTTATTTAATCATCAAAATGTCATTTACATTTTACAAGTTTCAGAAATCTAATTATTGAAACTAATATCATCCTTCAGCCCGATGCGCCTCGCATGCTGTAAATGCTTAACCCTACTCAATCCCTCCGTGAGGAGATCTACTGGGTTCTCATCCGATGATACCCTCTTTGCCACGAGGAGTCCTTCTTCTATTCGATGTCTGATGAAATGGTATTTTCTGTCAACGTGCCTAGATCTCCCGTGATCTTTTGGTTCCTTAGCCAAAGCAACCGCACTTTCGCTGTCACAGAAAATTTCCATTGGCTCCTTTATAGCTGGTACAACTCCAAGGTCTCCGATGAAGTTCTTTAGCCATATCGCCTCTTTTGCTGATTCACTCATTGCTATGTACTCTGATTCACAAGTAGAATCAGCTACTGTCTCCTGCTTGGAACTTTTCCAAGTAATTACTCCTCCATTTAGGATAAAAACCCATCCTGACTGAGAGCGGAAATTATCCCTATCAGTCTGAAAGCTAGCATCACTATATCCTTCCACTATCAAGTCATCACTGCCACCGAGGGTAAGGACCCAGTCCTTAGTCCTCCGCAGATACTTGAGAATGTTCTTTACCACAGTCCAGTGAGCCTTGCCAGGGTTCCCTTGATATCTACTGACCATGCTCAAAGCAAAGGCCACATCAGGGCGAGTACAAGTCATATCATACATGATAGAGCCCACAACGAAGCATATGGTATATGACTCATCTCTGCTAGACTCTGAGTCTTACTCAGCTTGGCATTACTTTGGATAGGTAATTCCCCTTTCTTGGATTCTTCCATGCAGAAACTCTTCAACACCTTATCCAAGTAGGTACTATGACTAAGTCCAATTAGTCTCTTACTCTTGTCTCTCATTATCCTTATCCCTAGGATATAGGCAACTTCTCCAAGATCCTTCATAGAGAAACACTTCCCAAGCCAGGACTTAACCTACTGCAGGGTTGGGATTTCATTTCCTATGAGCAGTATGTCATCCACATACAACACCAGAAAGCTGACTATGCTCCCACTATCCCTAACATATACACAGGACTCATCTTCGCTCCTCGAAAAGCCAAACTCTTTGACTTTCTCATCGAAGCAAAGATTCCATCTACGAGATGCTTGTTTCAATCCATAAATGGATTTCTCAAGCTTACACACCCTATTAGGGTACTTTTCATCGACAAAACCCTCTGGATGAGCCATGTAAACATCCTCAGCCAACTTTCCATTAAGGAAAGCGGTTTTGACATCCATTTGCCATATTTCATAATCATGAAATGTAGCTATGGCCAGCAAAACTCTAATAGACTTAATCTTTGCTACAGGTGAGAATGTCTCATCATAGTCAACTCCTGGAGTTTGAGTAAAGCCCTTTGCCACCAGTCTTGCTTTGTAGGTGTGTACCTTCCCATCCATGTCGGTGTTCTTTTTGAATATCCATTTGCACCCAACTGTCTTACGACCTGGTACATTGTCAACCAAGTTCCACACTTGATTTTCATACATGGACTGAATCTCTCTGTCCATAGCCTCCTTCCATTTAGCAGACTTGAGGCCTGCCATGGCTTCCCTGTAATTATTAGGTTCATCTAAATCTATTAGTGTACCATCACTAATAAATGTATCACCTTCAGTGGTGATGTGATTACCATAATAAAATTCAAGTGTGTTCCTAACTCTAGTGGAACGCCTCAGAGGTACGGACTCATCTATCAGCTCAACAGGAGTTTCCTCCTCAGGTTTGTTGATAGTGTTTGAGGTTCCTTCACTACTTGAATCTTGAAGCTCTTGAAGGTCAATTTTCCTCCCACTGTCCCCTTGGCTTATAAATTCTCTCTCACGAAAGACTCTTATTCTTGCTACAAAGACCACATTATCATTGGGTCTGTAGAAGAGGTAACCAAAGGATCTTTGTGGATAGCCAATGAAAATACACCTCTCACTTCGAGGTTCAAGCTTGTCATGAGACTCGCGCCTCATAAAAGCTTCGCAACCCCAAATCTTGATGTGGTCTAGATTGGGAACTTTCCCAGTCCACATCTCGTGAGGTGTTTTGGCAACCTTTTTTAGTAGAGACTAGATTAAGGATATGAGCGACAGTCTCTAAGGCATACCCCTAGAATGAGACTGGTAACGAAGCTCGACTCATCATGGAACGAACCATGTCCAACAAGGTTCGATTACGCCTCTCAGACACACCATTCAACTGTGGTGTCCTGGGAGGTGTCAATTGTGAGATGATCCCACATTCCTTGAGATAGTCGAGGAACTCTGCACTAAGATACTCACCACCACGATCGGATCGAAGCATCTTAATGTTCCTGCCCAATTGATTCCCGACTTCCTGTTTAAAATCTTTAAACTTTTCAAAGATTTCTGACTTATGCTTGATTAAGTAGATATATTCATATCTGCTGTAATCATTAGTGAAAGTCACATAGTACCGATTAGCATCCCTTTTGGCTGATTTGAAGGGTCCACAAACATCTGTGTGTATGAGGTCCAACAAACCCTCACCCCTCTCACAAGAACCAATGAAGGGTGACTTTGTCATTTTTCCAAGTAAACAAGACTCGCAACTATCATCCGACTTTAGGTCAAATGATTCCAAAACTCCAGCCTTCTGGAGTTGGCCTATGCGTATCTTGTTAACATGTCCAAGCCGACAATGCCACAAGGATGCTTTATCTAAGCTCATCGAAGAATCAATATGATATACATTATTTCCTAAGTTGTCTACAATCGACACAGTTTCTTATACACCATCACAAGGTAATGCTTTAAAATAAAACACATCATTACAAAAAGCATCAATAGCACCAATTTTATTATCAAACAAAAAGGTGAAACCTTGTTTGTACAAACTATGAAGAGAAACAATATTTCTCGCCATTTCAGGCGAGTAACAACATTTATTCAAATCTAACATTAACCCATTATTAAGCAATAAAGAATAAACTCCTATCTTGGTGATAGGTGATGCTTTCCTGTTGCCCATGACTAAGTTTATTTTCCCGTGCTCCACTTGCTCACTTCTTCTTAGGCCCTGCAAATCAGTACAAATGTGAATACCACAACCTGTATCAAGCACCCAAGAATTAGCATTAGACGAGTTATTAGACAATATTGTATAAATACCTGCATGGGTGGGTTTAACTTTCCCATCCTTCACATCTTGCAGGTACTTGGGGCAGCTTCGCTTCTAGTGCCCCTTTTCGTGGCAGTAGAAGCATTAGGCTTCCTTTGGGTTTGAGGAAGGAGGAATGAGACCTTTCTTGGTCCTATTTGAAGAGGATCCATCAAGGGACTTTCCCTTGGTACCCTTCGAAGGGGTCTTCCTCTTCTTCCCCTTTCCCTGCCCAATTGCCAGAACAGGGGCTGCTGTAGGAGTAGGAGTAGAAGTAACAACCGACTTACCTTTAAAGCTACTTTCAGCAGTCCTTAAAAGTCCTTGAAGTTTGCTAAGTGTGACTTCCTCCTTGTTCATATGATAAGTCATACGAAACTGATCATAACTTGGAGGTAAGGAATGGAGAAGGATATCAATCGCCAAGTCCTCAGGGAAGTTCACATTCAGCTTCAGCAACCGGTCCACGAACCTTTGCATTTTCTGCAAGTGACCGGTGATGGGTTCACCATCCTTCATCCTGGCCGTTATCATGGAGGAGATGATTTCATACCTCTCTTGACGCGCACTCTGATGGTACCTATCCATCAGATCGAGGTGCATCTCATAGGGGTAGAAATCTTCATAGGATTTCTAGAGTTTGGGAGTCATGGTAGCCAACATGATGCAGGACACTTTGGTAGCATCCCTCTCATGTGCAGTGTACTTCGCAACCTCCTCAGGAGTAGCAATGGACTCATTGATGACCCTAAGCTCCTTATCAAGGACAAATTCCTTGTTCTCATAGCGGGTAGTCATCCTGATGTTTCTAATCCATTCATTGAAGTTAGACCCATCAAAAGTGACTTTCCCACACAAGTTCATGAGGGAAAAGGAGCCTGTAGGGTTTGAGCCAGTAGTAGTGTTGGAAGACATCTGAAAGAAAGAAGGATGAGTGTAATTAGATGAAGAGTCCTTAATAAGTCACCCAAATGAAATATTAAGGCTAGGACCCCACAAACTATTTCATAACTTGGAAGAGGGATGCCGTAATCTAAGCTATGAAACATTTGAAGGTAGGTAAATGACGATTTACCAATTTCCACCATTATAAATGAAATAAATTATTAAGTTTTAATTGGATTTGAAACTCCTAGATCTTTTGGGATACATTGAACTTTCAATGGCATGTTTGAATCTCAATTGTGCCCTCTCAAGTTTGTGACTGGGATGCCGAGGATCACAAACAAGGTGTGAATAACCATGCAAATTGACTTGGTACCCTTAATTTTAACATCTAATCGATGTGCCGGTTAACCACACGCGCTCCACCGATCTATGATAAAACTTAAGTCACCCTTTGCCACTCTTACTAGTCATCGTTAGTGTGTCGTTTAACCACACACGCTCCACTAACGACTTGGCAAGGTGCAAAGTGTAATTTCATGGGTTAGCACTTATTTCACATTTTCTTAAAGTAACTAAGATTGGGAATTAATAAAGGTTTAGTTACTTTATAATTTCATTATACTTTTAATGAGGATTAAGGTCCTATCCTACCCGTTCGGCTAACGACCCTCCACCAGTCAAGGAAGCAGTGGGTGAGAGTGGACACCCATTAAGCTGCCATTTTATAGGCAACAACCTTATCCCCCCTTATAGACCAGCTTCGTGAATGAGGCCTACTTGCGGTAAGACTGACTTATTCTTATACATATATATAATGATTAAACTTTTAATATTAAGAAGTATAAGGGTTGAATTTTAAACTATTATTATTCCAAGGATCTATTTTGGAATTAAATTATTAATGTGTGAGACTTTACAAATTCCAAACTTGAGGGCAAGATTTGAAACTATTTCAAGACTCTTCAACTTGTAACTTATTAGTTTAATGGTCCATAAAAATGAAGACTCTTCATTTTATGTAACCTCTTATTCATTAATGACACTTTTAAAGAAGTGACTTTTGGCTATCCATAACTTGAGGACAAGTTATAGATTCCATCATTAGCCATTAAGATCAAGAATTACACTACAAGAAAATAACACATAATTCCTATGATCTTCTAAAACTCATAAGAACATGAACATTCACATCAAAATTACAAGAATCATATTAACACATATAAATCATGGAATTTTGATATTAGACATTGTAAATGGATTAGCATAAACATTACACCATCTAAAATAAGTTTTAAAACACCAAAACAGTTTAGGGTAATGTTTCTAGTCCATTTCCAGCAGCAAAAGTCGAAAAGTTTCATTTTCGGGCTCCTACTCGTCGAGTGTAAGAACCTAATCGACGAGTAGGATGAGTTTGGTCATGGACTCGTCGATTCCTCCATGGACTCGACGAGTTAATGTGTCAGAGTGCATTCTAACACTCTTATGGTACCACTGATCGATTTTCTTTGATACCATTGATGGGTTTTGAGCATTCTAACACTCCTATGGTGTACATGCAACCCTAGAAACCTTGAATCTATGTTTTCTCTAATACACATGAAAATTTGATTTTTCCAAGGTTTACTTCCTAACTAGCATGACATGGGGAACATGTAATATAAAACTAGTAGAAGTACATACCTTTGTTATTGCTTGGATTCCTTGAAGACTTTGAATAACTTGAGAGAATACACTTGCAATCAAAATCGGTTATGCCCTCTTAGAAATCACTAGTGGTCTGATTTTGCTAGCTATAGGGCTCCTTTTATAGTGTTGTCACAATTAGGGTTTACACATGAATGCCCTTAATTGTCATGACTCTTCATTTGTAATGATCCATGGGTTTGTAACTCCCATGAACTATACATGGAGCTCCAAATGGTTATAACCCAACTCCATAAACCATGGATCATAAATCCACCATAAAAGATTAGATGATTGTCATAATCAACCCTATATATTTAATTAGTCTCATTTTGATCACCAAATTAATTCTAAATTAATACTTGATCGACACTAATTAAATAATACTATTATTAATATATTAGAACTTATAATATATTAATAATCACAAGTGTCCTTTCTCTCATTTAGTTTATCAAAGTATTGCAATGCCATGCAACTAAAATGGACCTTGTCGGGTCGGGTCAAGTACATACCAAATAAAGTTATGGACTTAGACACTATATCCAACAGAGCCATGCAAGTGATAGGAACATTTTCATGAAAGTAGATGATCATTTTTGGAGTTTGAGTTGTTTGGGGCCAAGTAAAGTCACCAAGTCAGTGACTTTATGGAATAAGGCATGAAAGAGGACCTGGATCTGAGTTTGGAGCCCCTGAAATGGAGTAATAAGCACTTAATGGAAAAAGGACTTAACAGGGGCATTATGCTGAGCGTACGTGCAGGTACGCCCAGCATACTCATCATTTTGCCCATACGCTTAGCGTACATCGGGGAACGCCTCGCGTACTCTGTCTGTATGGATCATGAGTTTTTGGGCCGTGGTTTGGGGCATGTTTGGGTACTTGGGCCTTAGTGGGCCATCAGAAATCATATCATATGGACCAAGGAATATATTTTGGGCTTAGGGTGAGGCCCATTAGGGGATTGGGCCCAATGTAGCAAATTGGGCCATTAGTGGGTCACTAGTGGGATTGAGAAGCTTACCTAGTGTTGGGCCTTTCATATTTTGGTTTTGGGCCTTAGTCATGGACCAGATTGGGTTAAGGGTAAATTGGTAAATTTACCCTTAGAAGGATATTGTATTTTGGGCTAAGTATTATTGTGGCATTGATAGTTCGGGGAGCTAGAGGAGCAGTAGTACGGGGATTTTTAGATACCACCAAGGGTCTAAGGCACCAAGGCCGGCCCTTTGAATTTTTATTTGAGTAATTGCGTTGTGATATGTTAGTATGGTATTCTGCTAAAATGGATGACTATATGCTAGTATGGTTGGTTAGATTGGCATCCTGGTAGACTGGATGTGGTTATGCTTAGTGCCCTGTAGCTGGTCGGACTGTCTGTGTGCTGGTAAGAGATTACATGTGATATGAGTGCATGTTTGAATAGTTGTAGAGGGTATTCCATCCCGGTAGGATGATAGGGCCCTAGTATATTGTTTCAGTAGACTGTTATGTAATTATTTGATAAATGCACATGTTTGCTAGTATGTGGGCATTCCAACCCGATGGTTATGGGCCTGGGGTATTCCATCCCGAGGGATGATTGGAACCATAGTAGTTATTGTATGTATAGGTGTGTGGGCATTCCAACCCGATGGTTGATGGCCTGGGGTATTCCAACCCGGTGGTTGATTGGACCCATAGTATGCTGTTTATTGATGTATGTGTATGGTTATGTGTGTATGGGTATTTTAGGGGAACTCACTAAGCTTTCAAGCTTACGGTTTTGGTTTATTGTTTTAGGTACTCTAGGTGATCGTGGCAAGGCAAAGGTGTGATCGTACCGCTCCTCATATTTCATGATTTTGTGATGTGGTTCTGGGGATACTCTGACGTTTAAAACTGTTTTGAAAACAAGTTGTATTAACTTAATGATTTTTGGAATGGATTAAAATGTTTTAAATTGGTTGGAAATTTTTGGTCGTTACGTTATTAATTTAATTATTCCCTAAATTCCTATCGGTGCATTCATGCACACAATAGTTGCTAGAAACATTTGAACATATATATATGGGAAAAGTGAATATACCCTTAAGGGTATATAAGCTTAGGTACCCAAACTCACTATACTACATCGTTTTGTATCATATATAGACATTGTAATTGTCTAATGTTCCTATAATTCAACTTCTAACTTGAATTACTTCAAAGATTTTTATAAATTTCATATTTATCTTCCTCTTACATAATTGTCATTTTCAACAATAATATATATAGCCTATTAAGTGTTCGACAAAAAGATGTGGTGTAAGAGGAAGATAGTAGTGAAAATTTAAAAATATTGAATATAAATCAAGTTAAGGATTGAAGTTTAACAATATTATAATGAATATATCAAACAAAACGACGTATTATTATGAGTTTGGGTACCTAAGCTTATATACCCTTAAGGGTATATTCACTTTTCCCTATATATATATATATATATATATATATATATATATATATATATATATATATATATATATATATATATATATATATAGTAACCCAATCAAATTCTAAAACATCTGATAAAATTTATCATCATCAATTTTGTAGATCTTTATCTTTACCCCAATCAAATTCTAAAACATCTGATAAAATGTGGTGGCAGGAATCCAATCAAAATCGATCATGTAGATCTTTATCTTTACCCCAATCAAATTCTCTCTCTCTCTCTCTCTCTATATATATATATATATATATATATATATATATATATATATATATATATAGAGTAACCCAATCAAATTCTAAAACATCTGATAAAATGTGGTGGCAGGAATCCAATCAAAATCGATCATGTAGATCTTTATCTTTACCCCAATCAAATTCTAAAACATCTGATAAAATTTATCATCATCAATTTTGTTATCAATCATCACATAGAGTAACCCATAAGTGATTTTGGATGAGTATTGGCAATGAAAGAAATGGACGGAGGCAATGTTTTGTTGTTGAATCATTTTATGGATCGATAGAGTTTGTGAACAGAGAGGTTAGGATTTTTGGGTTCAAGTCGACGAGGAGTATTATGGTTTTTGTGACATCTCATTTTTACGGCCAGGAAATACTGATTTGTTTATGTTTATTAAATCAGAGTATTCCTTTAGAAAAGATTGATTATGCGGAATTGGTCCCAAAATCATGATAATAATTTATTAAAACATTTTCGAAGAAATGTGTTTTATTTATAAAAACTTGGGATGTTATCGTCAATATAGAAACATAAGCATAAACGAGCCTTGAATTATCTTAGACTAACAGACTACATCTCCTTGAATCTCTCATCATGCATGCAACTTTATACTGCTACCTGTGATACAAAGAAGTTGAGTGGGTCGGGTTGAGTAACCTGGTGAGTCATTGGATTTTCAAACCACAATAATATAGTTAATGTGTTTAATCATCAAAAAAACAATTAACCCAATTACCCATCTTTGTTTTCTTATTTATTATTCTTTAACGGATTATCCTAAGGGTCATCACCTACATCATTTTACCTATCATTTCCTACATTACATTTCCTTATATGCTTATTGCTAAGGATTTTTCCTAAGGATCATCGCCTACATCGCATCGACAATACTATTTCGGAAAAACTCCCCCAATACGTGTCCAATAAGGGTTAGAGTATCATCACATGAATACGTATTTGCTACATCGCCTGAACTCGTAATTCATCACCTACAGAGCATGCCAGTGTTTCCACATTACTTGTTTAATTAGATTAGTCAACGGCCGTCATCTATACTCTGGTAGATGACTACATCGCAACATCGCAATTCAAGGTCGGTGCATCTCCAAGTCATCTCCTATTTATCATCACCTACTTATATTTACCTATCTACCATCACTTATCTATCATCTCCTATCTACCATCCCTTATCACTACCCAACACATATTTATAAGTATATAATACTTATATGATTAAATCAATTTAAATGTCATCTTATATTATTTTATCTAACACATAACATTTTCAGCACAAATAATAAGCACATAAAGCATGAAATTATCTTGATACTTCATATCTATGTGTAAGATGAAAGTAACTATGCACTCAGTAGATAACAATGATGCCTGGAGATTAGGGAAGCTCTTCGACTCAACACCTTTTCAAAAGACCTGGATGTACATAATGCTAAATCTTAGTCTATTTTCATGATCCTGGAGACTATAATAATTATACTCTAGATTTTGCAATAATCCCAATGTCTGCTGATCTATAGTTGATAAGGGATAACCAGGTAGGATCATATCGGAGGTAGGGTTTGTTTTGTATATAGACTATATTGTTTGGAAATCTCACTTTAAACACCTCATTAAATCTAGCCTAGAAATCATCCCTGTAAGTAGATCAATCAGTATAACAACATGGAATTACTGATAAATCTTATTTATAGGTTCATACTAACGAATTATGAATTTAAATATAAGTTGCATGTAAAGAGATAGAGTGTAGCTTAACTTACAAAGATTTTCCTAACAAAAGTTAGGAATGCATTGGCAGAGCTTCTACTTGTTAGCTACTACTATTTCACGAATCGCAGGGTTTTTCCAAAGGCTAAAACTAAGGGAAAATGGGTCAAAATCGAGAGAAACTCAAGAAGAATGAATGGAAGAGGTGTGAGGAATGAAATGGGTCATTACAACATATTTATAGACATTTTTGGGGTGCACGGCGTGCAAAAGGGGTGCACGTCGCACATTTTAAGGCTACGTCTCACAGCCACTTTGTGCTACGTGTCGGACTCTTTATGGTCTGCGTTTTTACCTTCTAGAAGTGCGAGTCGCGCACCCGGTGCGCACCTGGCGTGTTACGCGGGGCACAAATCGTAGATTTTGTAAATTCCATAACTTCTTCATACGGACTTCATTTTTTACGTTCTTTTTTTCCACATGTAGCTATCGATGAGATCTAGAACATTCCTTTAGACTCCATCAACTAATTCTGAATTTATTTTTCGTCCCTATTTTTATAAGTTTTAACGATTTTGCAAAAATCATAATTTTCTCGTACATACTCCGATTTTAGTGTTCATTTGACCAAAATTCATAACTTAAAGAGTACTACGACTTTCATTTTGGTGACTTTATCCAAAATTCAACCATTATCTTCGTACCTTTTAACATCATACATTCTTTGTATTTTTCCTTAATACGAAACTTGTATTATATAGTCTGCAGTGCACACGACTATAGATTATCCGAATCAAGGATTTAATTTTAATAATTATTACTTATTATATGTAGCCTAAATTTACGACATTATAGTTTTGGTCATTGGTGGTGTGAGCATCAGTGAGGAAATTAATGGAGGGAGGTAGTGGTTTAAGTGTGGTGTTGGTGGTAGAAGCGAATGAGGTCGATGGTGAATGAGAGAAAACATTACACGTAATGGAGGAGGTGGAGGTTACAGGTTGTGGGTGATGTCGACGAGATATGAAAGATATAATAGGGTTGATGTGAGTGGTGTGGGGTAGAGGTAAGGGATAAGGGTGGTTGGATCCACATTCTTTATTCTTTTTTGTTGTTAATAAACAAAAAAGTTTAAAAAAATGTATAAGAAAGGGCAAAGTAGTCTTTTTATATGGATAGTCTTTTTATAAGAAAGGGCAAAGTAGTCTTTTTATATGGATAAAAGGACATAAACTGTAATTTTTTAAAACAACATGGGTGCTGTAACACCCTGTTTCGAATCGTTTCATAATCTGGGGTCGTGATGCGAAGACCAGTTATCATAAGGCTTTGTGCCTTGGGGAAAAGAGATATTTAGACCACTTTGGATGTGGGTATGGTAGATTAGGTGACCCGAGAGTTCGTTTGGTGCTTTGGAGCCCAAGGGTATAATTGTTAAGTGATAGTTCGAGCCTTTTATGAATTTTGGATTTAAGTTCGGTAAGTTTTAAGGAAAATGAGAGTTGATAGGGTTGTAGAGCTTCTCAACACCTTTCCATGGATATAAAGATAATTGAAATCGTAGTTGAAACGAAGAAGTTATGACTGTTTGATGTTAGGGCGGTTTTGGGTTGAGCTGCGTACGTTGGGCGTACTAGCACATCCCTAGTATGTTGGGCGTAAATTGATTATGTTGGGCATATACGATCAGTACCCAAACCCTATTTTCTTGATTTGAGCCTTATTTAAACTCCTTAACTCCCTTATACCCATTTCATTCTTAGCCTCCACCTCTCCAACACCCTCTCTTGAAACCCTAACCTTAGTTTGAGCCTTGTGATTAAAAAGAAGGTGTTTTTAAGTGCTTTGGAGTGTTCTTGGTGCACCTTGGAATAGAAGGAACTCATTGTAGAAGTGTTGGTTGTATTGGAGCTTGTAGATCCAGACTTTGTCACCATGATTTTTCTTCTAGAGATTGAGAGAATTTGCGAGTCAGCAGCTCGAGTGTGATTTGATACCTTCAGTCTCAGGTGAGTTTCCTTCATTGTATCTATGGGTCGAAGACACCAATGTCGACCCACTAGTTTATGATGTACTATGATGATTATATTCGTGAGAATTGTCAGTTATGTTTGTATTTGTTTGATGACTCTGTGATTCTTTTATTATGATATTATGTGGTAGTGGTAGGGGTGAAATAGACCGGATATTGGTTGAAATAGACTGAAGGGGATTGCAAGTAGGGGTGTTCGTTTGGATGGATCGGTTTGATCTGATCCAATCAAGTGAATCCAAATTGATTTCGGTTTTCAAAACATGGATCCGAATAGTCCAAACTATATTCAAATCCGATCCGATCCGATCCGATTACAATTCGGTTGGATCAGTTTTTATGATTCGGTTTTCAAAACCAAAATATTTTAAAACGACATATAATTATAATATTATCCAACTTTACACAATAAACGAAAATAAATTATTTAGTTGTGATTTGAAATTTATAAACAACTACTAAAAAGATATATTATAGTTAAATATTTTATAGATAGAAAACTTTTGAAAGAAAATGCATATTAATGTTTTTTTTATCAGGTGAAACATTTTGAACCTATTTGAAAAAATAAATTACAAAATTAATAAATAACTATATATATATATATATATATATTATAAATAAATAAATAATAAATATTTATTCGGTTTTTTTGGACTATTCGGTTCTTATTTTATAAAGCAAAACCAATCCGAAATCCAAAATAATAATTTGATTTTGTTGAGAACCAATCCAAAAATCCGAATATCCGAACCAAATAGTCCAATCCAAATTGTCCAATTGGACAATTCAGTTTTATCCAATTAGTGAACAGCCCTAATTGCATGCACCTAGATATGACTGATTGTATACGGTTAAAATAGACCAAAGGGGATTGCAAGCACTCATATATGCTTGTTTGTTATGTATGTATGGTATGTGGTATTTTAGGGGAGCTCACTAAGTTTTGTGCTTACGGTTTTCAGTTTATGTTTCAGGTACTTCCAGTCCAAAAGGAGAGGCCCGACTTGATCGAACCGCATCTGCCCATGTTTTCCGCATTATGTGATTTTGGGATTTGTACTCTGATATTATTTCACTATGATACACTTTTGGTTGTTTTGATATGGTTACTGGATGCTTTAAAATGAATTAAAATTGAAATTTTTACCTTCTAGTTTTTGGGATGTTACATGTGCAACTTATCAACTTTTGAACTTAGAGACTAAAACTACAAATCTAACAAAATCATAAGGACTAATACTATAATAATAATAATAATAATAATAATAATAATAATAATAATAATAATATGAAGAAAAATAAAATAATTTGAAAACTAATTCCAACAAATTATCAAGAAAAATGTAATTTCTTTTTAAATTAATAGGTCAGTAATCTGTTGGTAAATTCTCTACGAATACTATTGGTGATTTGTCGATAACAATTTAGGGTTTTTTTATCAGAATTCTATTGATTAGTCATACATATTTTTTTACATAGGAAAATGTTACTGTAACACAATAAACTTTTGTTATTTGTCTGATTTGGTCACTAATTTTTGTTTTTGCACAATAGACCATTTAACTCATATAAAACATATCAAACGTATCAATAATTACACCACTTTGCTCGATTTCAATCGGTCAACATGTGAACTTGGTGACTTGGCACTATGATGAGTAGGGGAAGTTGGCCACGTCATCACCATGTCTACCCTTCCTAATAAATGAAACCCTACATGTCAGCCAAATCTAACTCCTATCACCACTAACATCGTCAGCCTCCCACCACTGTCATCCACCCATCTAGGGATGGTGTTCTTGGTACTTTTTCCCAATTCTCAATCTCAAGATAGCTCTAATTCATCAGATTTTTGTGATAGCAACCATAGCCACAAAATATGAAAAAGATTACAAATCACCTCATATTACCTTTACATACCACAATTTTGATGGAAAACAAGGTCAATCTCCTTATTCATTTCTTCCTCAGTTAATCATAATTCTCATGAAGTCAATTCAATTTCTCACCTGAATAAGGGTTTCCTAGAGATCTTAAACTAATCCTATTTACTCGTCGGAAAGTCAAACTTCGAGTAAAAATGGAAGCAAAATCCTTAAACAAAGCAATGCCAATGAATTTGGCCCAAAACACGAACTTGAATTTTGGAGACCACTACATTGACGATGCCTTCTCACAAAAAATAAAAATTTTGATATCTCATATCATGCCGACATTCAATGAACTCATCCCATTGAAAAAATTGTCTCCGTCAAAGGTACGCCCTACTATTTCCTCAAACCCTACACGACAAAAAGAAAAATCGGAGGACTTATGACATCAATTACGTGTTGGATGGAGAAAAGGGGAAGAAGATGAAATCCTCACCATCGTGTGGGATGAGAAGTCTAGTAGGTCGATGAAATTGATGACATATAAGTCGAGGGTGTAGTTTTATATTGGGAATTATATAGAAGATGTGAAGGGGAAAAAAGGGGGGTGTATATAAAGCACATGTCGGATTGTGTTTGGACAGATAGACTAAGTATAACCGATGAAACGTTTCAATATTTAAGAGAAAAGAGAAAAACCATGTTTTAATTTTTTATAAAAAAAAATAGAAAAGGCCACATAGACTAAGTATAACCGATGAAACTAGAATCAAATTGGATAATTCCCCTATTTACCAGATAAAATTATACTTTAGAGACCTTTTGTGCAAAAAAAAAACATTAGTAACCAAATCGTGCAAATAATAAAAGTTTACTGTGCTACAATGACATTTGCTCTGTTTTTGTTGGTAATATTTCATAGGTAATAACTAATAAGGCGTATTTCTTTCATAATTTTTAAAAACAACTCAACCATAAAAAAATAAGTTTTGTGCGAAACTCTTATGTGGAAGAAAATCGAGAAACAAAAAGAAATATATTCAAACGATTAAATAAGATGAAAAGAATCACAAAAGAAACACATGATACATTTTGTGTTATTTTTATTCTTAGAGCATTGACCGGTGGTGTACCGGATCGTAGATGATTTCCTTGACAACATCAAGGATTGCGTTTCCAGTGTACCCGTCATCTTTTGCATAAAAAAGATTCACCACATTGCACATGCTCCAAAATGCATCTTTGCAAGCTTTCGGAACAATACTTCCCTTTGTTTCCAACACTAATTTCATCATTTCTCTCCTATGATTCTCCATCAGCATCTTAATCTCCTCTACAGCTTCTTGTTCCTCAATCCCAGTATTCTTTCTATGACTCATGTACAATGGTACAGCATTCAGTTGCCCCGCCTTCGATTCTCTCTACATGCATTCCATTCATGCAACTTGTTAGTTCTAGTAGTAGTATTTTTCACATCTTTAGAGTTCTCATAGAGGAGACTAGCTAGATGGATAAAGCCTTCATGAGCTATATATTGTTAATAACGAAGATATCATAGACATAAAAGATTATAACAAGTCCATGACCCACCTTTATGTGTGGTACAAAAAGTTGCAACTTTTGTGCCACTATGAGTGCAATCAAATTTACAAGATGATGAAGTGGAAAACATCTACCTTAAAGGTATGTATATCATTTAGAAGACGACCATAAGTGCTCATTAGCTCAAATAACTTGTGATACTCAGAGCTTTGAACGATCTCCTCTGACAATTTTGGCCCCACAAAGTATATAGCCAGAGGCACAATTGGACCTAAAGCAAATGATAATAAACCATTTTCTATATACTCGGTCATTGTGGGCACTGAACCATCTCTAGCCCATATAGCTTCTCTCAACATACTCTTCACCACATCCACCCACTGTTTTATAAAACAAATAACTAAATTAATACCATCGTTTTGTAAATTTCAGTGGGAAAAACTGAGAAATTAAGTATATATACGAAATTCATGAGATGCCCATAAATGATTTCGTCGTACAATTTCAACAACATGACTTGTTATGTCTCTTTCTTGCCACTTAAAAGCTTTGTCTATATTCGAACTGGCCGTATCTTTAATTGCTAAAAATAGAATGCGAACTTCCTCTGAACAACAATCATTTTGGACATCTACATTCCATCTGTGGTTGAGCATTATATGTAAGTTATAACTATGGATCAAGATTATTTAAAAAACATATATTTAGGATGCTATATATACTTACTTCTCAACTGTCTGAACCAAGTTCACCAGTTCATCTATAGACCCCCCACCATCAAAGAAGTCATCCATCACTGTAGTGAGCATACAACTTTTGGCCCATGAAATTCTGGCGTCTGATAATTCAGGAGAGGGAAAAGTTGAAGCAGCAGAGAAGTAACAGTAGGCTGTCTTTTGCCTAGCAAACTTGAGCTTGTCCAGTCTAAACTCCACCACCCACCTACCCACACAAAATAACATCAAGATTTACAAACATATTGAAACATAAGAAAAGGATCAATGATAAGGCTTTAGATACCCACCTTTCAAGATCTTTTATTTCTTCACGATAAATAAATTGGCATGCATTAAAATCTTCCACTGCCAACCTTAGGTAATCTTCATTGCTAACGTTTAATGAACTGTCATTAGAGTACAATATTCAGGATTATGAAGTCAGATAAATATAAAATATGAATTTTTTTTAGGATTCCAAATAAGACCTCACCTATATGTGGTTTTCAATATTATTTTGTTGTCTACATTGTAATGCTCTATATTTCTTCTAGTGGACATGCGTTCTAGACTACCATTGAAGGGAAGCTTAAGTGCATCATCCACCTGATTTAATTATAAAGATTTCAGATATGTGAATATTATAATTAAAGGGAGATAAGTTGTCAAATGGAATATTAGAACACCTCTCTATGAATACAGTTAGAATCAATGGATATTTCCCTTTTAAGGAAACCAGTCGAATTTTGTTCTCCCAAACCAGCCAATTCCTCTTGATATATAATCTGTGATGCCTTAAACACTTCAAGAGCTGCGTATACATCTTTAAAACCATCTTTACATGAACTCATGTAATCCCCCTCTTTAGTAATTTTAGCTAATGAATCTACAACACAAGCCAAGTGATGATGAAACAAAAAAAAAAGACAAGTAGATTTAGTGTAAATTACTTGCCATAAGTTCCATTTTTTAAGAAATATACCTGATGAGACTTCATACCCATTTATCCTTAGTAACCGAAAGGCTAGAGCACAAGTGACAACATCCATGAATATTTGTATGTCCCCCTGCACCCAACATCTATTTTTGTGGCTAATATTATATTTCCAATTAAGAAATTTAGAGAACATTTCTAGTTAATGTATTAAAATGATGTATTGGTTTACCAAATGAGTTTTACATTACATATATAAGAAAGTTTCAGATTGTTTTAATTTAAAAAAGATGAACTCAGTTGGTTCAACAAGTATCTATGAACATTACCTGTAAGTTTCGTCTAAAACATTTTGGATTTCCATCTTAAAATGGCGTGTGATTCCCAGTCTACCAAGTGTGTCAACCATGTAAAGTCGAATGTATAAATCAAGAGGGTAAACTGTTGGAACTGAGATCACTTAAACATATTAGCAATATGTAAGCTTCATGCATAGGAAATGGATGACTATGAAAGGAATATATACCTGCATTCCCAAATTTGTTCAAGAGTGAACTTAAATAATCAAGACAACCAACATCGTTTTGATTATGAATAAGAGCAGCAGCTGTTGCTGAGGGTGAATTGAAGATAGAACCATTCTTCATCTGATACTTCATCACCATATTCCAGTCATGGAAATTTCCGAGTCCTTCTGACACGTATGCCAAGTACGCTTTCTTCTCATTTGAGTGACATCTAATAAATGACAACAAATGATGAAGAATTGTTAGTAAGGACTTTTATGCATTCTATTTTTCAAATAGTTTTCTTGAGATTTGTTATGATCATTATTTTCTTTTTAGTGAGAACTCAAATTACTTAAAAATAAGAAACTACATACAAATTCATGTACCCATAACACCTTAACACAAAATGTTTTATCACCTTAACATCACATCAACACCACTTCCCAACCATTTACCCTAGAAATACTATGGTTCTAAATAACATAAGGTGTGACATGGCGGTAATGTCAAGCCTCAAGCTTTTTTGAGTCGTGGTGAGCCACGTCGTTTGTAAAATGTAACTTAAGGCAACAATTTTGTATATAATGAATAAATTTATATATCTTTTCTACTAATATATATATATATATATATATATATATATATATATATATATATATATATGACTTAAAACAACATTTTGTTAAAGCAAGGTATATATTATCAAGATGGAAAACGCCGGCGATTCTCACCTTCGGATTGTGCCGAAGTGACCGGCGATTGGAGCGGCAAGACTGTATGACTGTGTCCAACGATTAGGGTTACTTAGGTTTTGATTTTTGGGATTTGTTTTCCTTGTTTCTAGTTTGTTTGATAAAAATTATTAAATAGATAATAGAGTTTGTGTTTTTCTTAGATTCAAATACTTTGCGGTTTTCTTTAATTTAGTAGATAAAACCCAACTGGATTAGGACTTGTGAAATTATTTTTTTCCCTTGGTTTTTTTATTAATGAAAATAATTCCATTCCCTCAGATATAGTTGCCATTTTCCTCGACGAATTCTCGTTTTATTAGGATTGGATTTAATTTGGGTATGCATGTAATTTTACAAGGATATGCAATCCATATATATATATATATATATATATATATATATATATATATATATATATATATATATATATATATATATATATATATATATATATTACAGCCCCACCTAAGCTTAGTTACTAAACCTCTAAAATATGTTGTTTTAACTTAGTAAATATACCCGGTTTGGTTTTCACTTGGTAAATATACCATTCTCGATAGCATTTTTTTCCTCTATTATTGTTTTACCATCTCTGTTTTCTTTCCTCCATTATCATTTATTACTTCACCCTAGGGAACATTACTTTTTTTCACTATCACGAAGGTCGAAGATAATCAATATTTTCGCTTCCTTATCAAAACTATTGTGTCGATCTTGAATCTATATCTTAAAGTGTTAATCGTGAATCCTAACCGCAATCTTTATATAGTAAAACGATGTATTTTCATGGGGTTTAGTACATAAGCTTAGGTGAGGTTGTAATGTATATTCATTATATATATATATATATATATATATATATATATATATATATATATATATTAGTTATTATGTTCTAATTATCTATTGTGTACATGAATGATTGATTCTGAACCAATCATTTTAGTTATTTTAAGAAAATAATTAATGAATATTACATGTTAAAGATATAATGAGAATTAATTAAAACTTCAGGATTTAATAGGTATTAATTACTTTCTTAAAATAACTAAAATAATTGGTCCAGAATTAATCCTACAAGCACACAATAGATAGTAGAAACATTTGAATATATATATATATATATATATATATATATATATATATATATATATATATATATAGGGAAATCTTCAGAAAAGTCTCAATATTTACGGAAAAGTTACACTTTAGTCCCAAGATTATTTTTTTTTGAACGAAAAGTCCTGAAAACCGGCAAAAATTTGCAGTTTTACCCTTTTTGACTGGTTGAAACCGGTACCAAATTAATTTGGGACTATTTCGTAAACTAATCCAAAATATTGGGACTTTTCTGTAAACAAAAAATATTATGACTTTTCTGTGAACAAAAATATTAGGACTTTTCTACAAACAGAACCTTTATTATTATTATTATTATTATTATTATTATTATTATTCTTAAAAATATAAATAAGAATACTTTTTTTGAACTTGTTATTAATAATATTGTTACTAATACATATAAATGCATTTAAATGAAAAAAATAATATTAATGACATTGTTTAAGGGTGGAGGTGGAGGAGATGTTGATGCTTTTAGCATTGAAATCATGAATGTTTGCCTGTATATTTTTACAACTTTTTTGGTTAATAAAATTTGAGTCTAATATTCTCCGAATAGAATATCAAAGTAAAAATATACAGACAAACATTCATGATTTCAATGCTAAAGACATCAACATCTCCTCCACCTCCACCCTTAAACAATGTCATTAATATTATTTTTTTTCATTTAAATATATTTATGTGTATTAGTTACAATATTATTAATAACAAGTTCAAAAAAAGTATTATTATTTATATTTTTAATAATAATAATAATAATAATAATAATAATAATAATAATAATAATAATAATAATAAGAGTTTTGTTTGTAGAAAAGTCATAATATTTTTGTTTACAGAAAAGTCATAATATTTTTTGTTTACAGAAAAGTCCCAATATTTTGGATTAGTTTACGAAATAGTCCCAAATTTATTTGGTACCGGTTTCAACCGGTCAAAAAGGGTCAAACTGCAAATTTTTGCCGGTTTTCGGGACTTTTTCATTCAAAAAAAATCTTGGGACTAAGGTGTAACTTTTCTGTAAATATTGGGACTTTTCTGAAGATTTCCATATATATATATATATATATATATATATATATATATATATATATATATATATATATATATATATATATATATAATATTTTTTTAGAATAAAATCGGTAGTTCTAGTAACTAATCAAGGCTATCCATTTGCATACCCTTCCAAAGTTGTACAGCACCACCGATGAACAATAATTTTAATATTTATTTTTTACTACAACAAAGTGAAATATGCTGCACAGTTGGAGAAAAAATGAAAAATGCTTTGGTTTGACCTAATATTTGAATATATGCATTGGGTTGACCCAATATCTGTTTTGGACCTTTGGTCACTCTTTTAGATTCTTATATTGGTTCTCAATGTTACATATTTAATATTTCAAAAAGGAAATGAATCTTTTTTGGTAATTGTATAATGTTCAATGTTTAGCAAATTAAATAGCATGAAGTGAAATCCAAGTGGAGACTTTTCACTTTCACTTAGATATAAGAAGTTAAATTTAATAAATACGAATTTGGCATTTAAAGTTAAAAGATAATAAGTAAAGAGAGCAATAATGATGAAGACAACAGATTATGTGCGTATTATAAGTAGATTATGTGCGTATTACAAGGATTGATTAAAAAACTTATATATCAAAATGTAAATATTTTGAAAGTTAAATAAAATTTCAGTAATTTATAGATTTAAAAAAAGAACTTTATTGTAAATTTGTCCAAAGATTTTGGTAATTTATACAAAGAAAATCGCGAATAACCATTATTTTTTGCAATAAACCAAGTCAATCTCCATGCCGGCGGCTGTTAGAAAAAATCTTCAAGTCGGCAGGAAGTCTCCAGGTCTTAGAACCCTCTCAACACAAAAGTATGGCCCACAATATTCTTTTTAATTTACACTTTATTGTTACTTGGTTCATTTAAGTTTATTATAAATATATGTAATAAAGAATCAATATTATTTTTCAATAGATGAAACTCTTACAGGGAGTAATTTGTACATTTAAAATAATTTTCATGCTGAATATATTTTGATAATTTTTTATTATAAATTATTCAAACTAAAAATCATTACTGAATATGTTTTCTTGAAAGCAATAGCGAAAAAAAAATGATAAAAATATTATATTTGCTTTTTTTTTTTAATACATGCTATTTTTGCCTCTTCAACCTCATTGCCAAATATTTTTTAATTAATAATTTTATCAAATTAATATCTTTTATTTTTCACATTCAATAAAGAAGATAAATTAGTAAAACAATATTAAATTTTTTGAATATAAAATATAATCAAGAGGACAATATATAAATATTTATAGAAATGAATATAAAAATATAATGTTATAATAGATACATAAATAGTTAAATAATAGTAGTTGATTATACAATGAGAAAATAGTTCACATAAACCAACCATTTAAGTAGTGAAAGATTCATAAAGGCTTAAAGGAGTGGTAACACTTCTAGCACACTACCACATCAATTTTTTTGCTGTCATGTCATCTTTTTTGCTGTCACCTCATTAGCAACTTTTCTTTAGCATTTCATAAGGAGTGATAGCATTCTTAACACCCATTGATTTTTTTTCTTTTTCAAACTTTAATAAAATATATTTTTTAAAATACATATTTCATATTAAATAAATTATATATTTTTTTTAAAACTCAAACTTAAATAAATTATGTTTGTTATTATTTAAGTGCTTCTAAAAGGTAATTAACAAACTAATGTATTGATAGTTCTTATTTAAATAAATATAATTTATTGGAACTCTTTATTCAAAACAAAATAAATATAATAATGTTTTTCACAAAGTGATGGCCATGCATTTCGTAAAGCAGGAGATTATTCCCCAAAAAAAAATCAGCCAATCACATTTAATCAAAAGCTCTCTTTCCTTACTCAATCTCTTTTCTTTTTCTCTCTATGCCCGCAGCGACTGTTTCTTGGAGTGCATCCTAACGAGAGGTAAGAGATGGTCTATAGCGAGGCAAACGAGTACTTGGCGAGAGGAGTGGCGAGGCCACTCCCTCCAACCTAATAAGTCACAAATTACATATGTACCACCAAAACAGATTGTATCGGTATAACAATGAAGATGTTACTAAGAAAGTACGGAACATTTTTCTCTACATACAAAAATTTATATTTTAAAATATTATATTATATAACTTTATAAAACATAAAATTTTATTTATGGGGGAAAAACTATTATATACAAATCATTTCTACCCACTATATAAAAAATCTATCATTTTAATTTGCTTATAAACCCCCTCTCGTCTTCAAGTATATACATTAAAATTTGTAACTCATAATTTATTTACTATGCTCATATTTCTGTATCAACTTAAAAAGTTATAAATTATACATATGTAATACATTAACATATCTAATAGTATATTCACTATCGGTATTAGTTTAAAGATATTAATAACCAAATAATTATGATATAATATTTTAAAATGAATTTAGTTATATAGTTCTAATAAAAACTAAGATGTTTGTATACATTAACTTATCTAATAGTATATTCATCTCGCAGCTGTTTGTTTTTCAGAAGTATTCGGATTAAAAAACTTTTGCGCGTGTTTTTCTTGGCGCAACACTCGTTTTGTCTTTTTCTACCTTTTTCAACATCTTTTTTTTCTTGTTAAAATATTGATTATATATTGTTGAAATCTTATTTCACATTTTTTTCGTTTTTTTGTTTATTCTTGTTGAATTTTTTTTTCTTTTTCTTTTATATTGAATAATAATAATTTGTTGATTAAATATCATTATTTTATGTTAAAATATCTTTATTTTTTTGTTAAAATATCATTATTTTTTGTGAAGTATCACAAATTATTGCCGAAATGTCATACATTATTAAATTTTTGGTATTAAAAAACTATTTTCGGATTATAAAATCATTTTATTTTAATTTTTTAATATATGTTGTATGCAGATGTTAAAAAAACAAACACGTTTCTTATTACAGTCTGCAACTGTTTGATCCACCACTTCTACTGCAGAGGGTTGCAGAGGTGGTCCGCAGACTTTATGGATTTTTGTTTTAAAAAAATAAACAACACCTAAGAACAGGATATATAAACAAAAAAAAAATTATATAAGTAAAAGGTTATGCATGAAAAATATTCAAAAGTTCAATTTGTGCATTATCAACTTGTTGTCTAATTAGGGTTATGTTTGGCGGACTAGCTGAAAAACTAGCTGTTAGCTGAAAAGCTAGCTGATTGCTGAAAAGCTAGCTGTTAAATAAAAAGTTAGCTGATAGCTGAAAAGCTAGCTGATAAAAAATAACGATTGGTAAAACTAGCTGAAAAGCTAGCTGAAATATATAAATTTACATAAAAGGACATGTAAGAATATGTATTTGTATAATTAATTAAGGGGTGTATTTGGAAATTTTTTAAAAAGCTCCTAAAAAGCTAGTCTAAGTAGCTTTTCAAAACGCTAGCTTATAAGCTACTTTTTGGCTTACCAAACACGACAACATAAAAAAGCTCGAAAAATAAGCTAGCTTATCAGCTAGCTGTGGCGCGCCAAACACAGCCTAGGAGGGTTTATATATTCCAATTAAAATCCTTTATGTTATAATGGACAAGTATATGTTATCATCATAATGGACAAGTATATGTTATCATCATAATAATCGGCATACGTACCTTCTAAGCTCCAGTTCTCTCTCATGTAACATCACACTCAAATCTGTTCGGTTTAAAGGGAGCTTTATGTTCAAGTCTTTCGCATACTCAAGCATACCAGGAAATATAATGTCAAATCCAAATGGAGATACTTGACTCTTGTCATTAGCTGAAGCAAAATTTGACTCGATATAATGTAGACCTGCAACAAGATTCGATTGTTTCATTATCTGGATTCTTGGAGTACATAAGAGAACATACACATGCAGCCACATACCTTTGTTAATTTGATCTTTCCCGACATTCCATCGTTTTAATGCAAGTACACATGCTAATGTTGAAGAGAGAGTATCTTTAATGAATGGGGAACGATGAGGAAGAAGACCCCATGAACCATCATCAAGCTGATTATCCATTAACCAGTTCAGACAATCAGGGAAACAAGGGGATTTGGGAGAGTTTGGAGAAGGAACCATGGCTACCCACGCTGTGTCGTATGAAGAAACAGAAACTTCCACATTGCTGAACAGCTTTCGGATTCGTTCTTTGGTCATATCGAGGTTCTGCATATATATAATTAATTTGTAGATATATAATACTCCAGTTTTTTATATTTCAAACAAATCAAAGAACATGCATGCATGGGAACTGAACGCAGTGAGTGATCATAATTCATACCATAACAGAAGGATTAGCTTGTTGAGAATGTGAAGTAACTGCAAATAATTAATAGATTATCAGATTCATTCAGCATGTCAAGAATCTCTATCTATTAAATTCAAAAAGATTTTTAGTTTAAGGATAAGGAAGTACAAGATTTCAAGATGTCGTCGGATTAGGAAACAAAATGTTTAAATTTTTACTCTCTACTCTATAGTCAATAAGTAATTGCTCAACTTACGTACCTTTACGAAGAGGCGATGAACTGTATTGCTGCATGCAACAACCAACCACCCATGGCCTACGTGATACGGGTGATGAAGAGACTACCATGACTGATGTCATCTGTGTGATATTCATTGATGTTTCCTTGAGAAACGATTCCCTAATTTTAATTAAGAAAGTCGATCATTTGCATGTTCCAGTTATAAGTATTTTATTTGTTCAAGTCGTAGAGAAGTTACCTGAAGATTATTGAGAGACGTTGAAAGATCAGAGAGGCATAGAAGAAGGTGATTATATTACAAACAAGTTGCAATTCCCATGCATGGTTTTTCATACATAATGAAGACTGATCAATATATAATAGGGTGAAAGAATACCTCCGATACGATCTAATTTAAATTAATTGGCCACATGGTCAGCTATATGCATATGCCACTCCATCTCATTATATTTACCAATTTGCCAACGGCATACTGGTGTCGTAATATACCTATCAACCGAATCCTTGGGAGCTAGGCCGGTTGAAACCAAGTGAGGCCGGGGCAAACACAAAAAAACGGGCCCTTCAAATTTCAAGATTTGATTTTTTTTTTCTTTTTTTGTCCCCTAGACATAATAATACAAATGTTATTATAATATTAGACAACATATTCTCCAAAATAACATTAACTGATAAATCGATATTAAGATCAATGTCAATGAATTGGTTAATTATAAACATAACAATTGAAGTGTATGATAATGAATTGAAAACCATGTTAGGTAACGAAATTACAATTAAGCTTCAAAATTGGGGGACAATGCACAATTGCACATAGAGCTAAGACTGAGTTTGTGCATTATGATTAATTATTATCAGGTTATTAGATTCTCTAACTAACATCGAAGAAAATAGGTTCCAATCCTATGATCCACATTACGAGTAGAATGTATTGTTTTTTTTTTCCCGTATTAATGCAGACGAGCAAAAGGTTATATGTGATATTCTATTCGGAGAATATTAGACTCTAATTTTATTAACCAAAAAAGTTGTAATTAAATTAGGACGGTCGGTATATTAGTTATATATTTTTTTAAGATTGGTTACCGTTCGGTTGAGTATTTAAATAATAAAAAAAAGAGTAAATTACACGAATGGTCCCTATGGTTTAGGGTAATTTGCGCGCTTGGTCCCTAACTTATTTTTTTAACTCGGAAGGTCCCTACTGTTTCTTTTTGTTACGTGTTTGGTCCCTATTTTACCTAAAAATACTATTTTTCCCTTGATTTTTTATTTTTTTTTAAATAAGCACACCCCCAACTCCACCCCCATCACTTTACCTTACCTATCCCACCATTTTTCTCTATTTAAATAATAGTCTTTTTAGGTAAGACAGGGACCAAGCATGTAACAAAAACAAACAATAGGGACCAAGCGCGTAACAAAAACAAACATTAGAGACCTTCCGAGTTAAAAAAATAAGTTAGGGACCAAACGCGCAAATTACCCCAAACCATAGGGATCATTCGTGTAATTTACTCTAAAAAAAATCAATGAGAGTGGGCCTAAATAAATTGTAGTATATGTTTGATTTAGGAGTTAGGATCTCACATTCGGTTTCAGCTGCGTATTAAAAAAAATCCAAAATTAGGTCTACAACCTACTATATAAAATAAGTTCCAAATGTTTGATTTTGTCATTTGGAGGCCATATTAAAGGCTAAAGTAAAATAATAGCTAACAAACTATATTTCAAAAAAAAGAATATGAGTAAAACAATAGCTAAATTCCAAATGTTTGATTTGGTCATTTGGGGGCATATTAAAGGCTAAAGTAAAACAAAAGCTAACAAACTATATTATAAAAAATAAATAAATAAACATGAGTAGATCTAGAATACTAGTATGCTTGTTTCATTTTTGAGAATGCTAATAATATAATACGAATTGGTATAACAATGATTATATCAACTCATGGGACACAGGTTCATATATAATTTCCTTGACAACATCAAGAATGGCATTTCCAGTGAACCCATCATCTGTCGCATAAAAAAGATTCAACACATTGCACATGTTCCAAAATACATCTTTGCATACTCTTGGAACAACACTTCCTTTTGTTTCCAAAACTAATTTCATCATCTCTTTCCTTTGACTTTTTGTCAAAATCTTCATCTCCTCTACAACCTCTTCTTCCACACTCCCACTCTTTCCATCACTCATGTACAATGCCACAGCATTCAATTTCCCCGCCTTCTTTTCCCTCTGCATTCACACAACTCATTACCAGTGTCAGTATCAGTATCAGTATCAATAACAGTAACAGTGTCAGTAACAGTACCTTGAAGCTATGGATGTCATTCATGAGACGACCCCGAGTGCTCATAACCTCATAAAGCTTGTGATACTCGGAGCTCTGAACAACTTCCTCTGACAATTTTACCCCTAAAAAGTAAAGAGTAGGGAGGACAATCGGGCCTAAAGCAAATGACACGTAACCATTTTCCATATATTCATTTATTGTTGGAATTGAACCATCTTTCGCCCATATAGCTTCTCTCAACATACTCTTCACCAAATCCAACCACTGTTCAAAGTTCAAACAAATAAATAAATACATTTTTTTTTTGTGAATTTTAAAGTTGGAAAGGATTTCATCTTACAATTTCAATAACATGGCTTGTTATATTGCGTTCTTGAATCTTAAAAGCTTTGTCTCCAATCCAACAGACTGCATCCTTAAGTGCTAAAAATAAAACGCCAACTTCCTCTGAACAGCAATCATTTTCAACGTTTACATTCCATCTGTGGTTTATAAAAAGTATATGATAAAAGATTATCTGGATATATAAAATATATATATAATTGGATGTGTTATGTATATACTTTTCAATGATGTGAACAAAGTTCACCAGTTCATCCATAGATCCTCCAACATCAAAAAAGTCATCAATTACTGTAGTGAGGATGCTACTTTTGGCCCATGAAATTCGGGCATCTGATAATTCAGGGGAAGAAAGAAATGAAGCAGCAGAAAAGTAACAGTAGGCTGTCTTCTGTCTAGCAAATTTGAGCTTGTCTAATCTGTTCTCCACCACCCACCTTTTAAATTCACATCAAGATTTATAAACTCGTTAAAAAGTTATGAGCTTTAACCATAAATTCCAAAAAAGAAAAAAGGGATCACTGATAAAGCTTTAGAATTTAGATACAGACCTTTCAAGATCTTTTAGTTCTTCACGATAGATAGATTGGCATTCATTGAAATCTTGCACAGCTAACTTTAGGTAATCTTTGTTGCTAATGTTTGATGAGCTGGAATTTGAGTACAAGATTTTAAGGATTATGCAGTTGTGAAATATAAAATCTGAATTGTTTAAGACTTGAAAATAAGAGTTAAGACATCACCTATATGTAGTTTTCAAGATTCTTGTATGGTTTAAATTGTAATGCTCTATGTTTCTTCTAGTGGACATGCGTTCTAGGCTGCCATTGAAGGGGAACTTAAGAGCATCATCCACCTGATTTAGTAAGAAATTCAGATATGTGGATTCTTTCCTTAAAAGGGAGATAATTTGTCAAAGTGGATAGTAGAACAACCTCTTTGAGAATATAATTAGAGAGCTTGTTACTTGAAGGGAGATAACTTGTGAAGTTTTGTTCTCCAAAATGTAACTCCTCTTGATATATGATCTGTGATGCCTTATAAACTTCAAGAGATGTGTATACGTCTTTGAAAGGCTTTTCAGGTGAATTCATGTAATCCCCCTCTTTGGTGATTTTTGCCAATGGATCTACACATAAGTAATGAAACAAAAAAGATGAGAAGATTTAGGGGAAATGAATTGTCATTTGTTTGTTTTTTTAAGAAATATACCCGAAGAGACTTCATACCCATTGCTTCTTAATACCCGAAAGGCTAAAGCACAAGTGACAACATCCATGAATATTTGCACATCCCCCTGCACCCAACATCTTTTTTTTTTGTGTGGATTTTATCATATTTCCATCTCATGAAATTCAAGAATTTTGTTTTTAGTTAACACATTATGAATATGAACATTACCTATATGTTTCATCTAAAACATTTTGGATTTCCACCATGAAATGTCGTTTGATTCCCAATCTTTCAAGTGTGTCAACCATGGAAAGCCTCACATATAAATCAATAGGGTAAACTGTTGGGACTGATATTTACCACACAAAACCACTTACACTTGTTAGCAAAATGTAAGATTTGAATGACTATATATGAAGTATGAAATGAATACCTGCATTTCCAAATTTGTCCAAGAGTGAAGTTAGATAATGAAGACAACCAGCATTTTGATGATGAATAAGAACAGAAGCTGTTGCTGAGGGTGAGTTGAAAAGAGAACCATTCTTCATTTGATATTTCATCACCATGTTCCAGTCATTCAATTTTCCAAGTCCTTCTGAGATATATGCCAAGTATGCTTCCCTCCCATTTGAATGACATCTAAGTGATGAATGATGATAACAAATTAAGAATTTTGAGAAGTATATGTTATATAGTGATAATAACCAGCATACCTTCTTAGCTCCAATTCTCTCTCATGTAACATCACACTCAAATGTGTTTGGTTTAAAGGGAGTTTTATATCCAGATCTTTTGCATACTCGAGCATACCAGGAAATATGATGTCAAAACCAAATGGAGATGCTTGATTTTTGTCAGTGACTGAAGCAAAATTTGACTCAATGTAATGTAAACCTGCAACAAGAATCGATTGTTTAATTATCAGGAGAATATCAACAGGTGATGACAAGGAAGAGAGAGAATTGGTCATATTACTCACATACCTTTGTTAATTTGTTCTTTCCCAACATTCCATCGTTTTAATGCAAGTACACATGCTAATGTTGAAGAGAGAGTATCTTTAATTAATGGGGACTGATGAGGAAGAAGACCCCATGAACCATCATCAAGCTGATTATCCAGTAACCAGTTCAGACAATCAGGGAAACAAGGGGATTTGGGAGAGTTTGGAGAAGGGACCATGGCTACCCAAGCTGTGTCATATGAAGAAACAGAAACTTCCACATTGTTGAACAGCTTTAGGATTCGTTCTTTGGTCACATCAAGGGTCTGCATACAGTTTGTAGATAATATCAGTTTATTATTTGAAGAAAACTAAGTAACTTGGGCAACTGAATGCAATCAGTAATACCATGACAGTAGGATTAACTTGTCCAGCTTGTGAAGAAGCTGCAAACAAAAAACCTGAATTAAGCCGGGAAATGAAGAGGCACAAAATGTGAATCCAGAGATGATCAACCCAACTATGGTATAATCGACTAATTAAACGCATAAGAAAAAAAATCGATAAGTTAACAGATTAAGAACGATTTTGCGGATTTTAAACAGAGGAACAGATTTTAAAATGTCGGATTAGAGTAGAATTTTCAAAATTTTCAAGTTCATATTTGCTTAACTTACCTGTACGAAGACCCGATGGGTTGTATTGCACCATACAGCAATTAACCACCCATGAGCGATGTGGTATGTGTGACGAAGGAACCAGCATGGCGGATGATGTGATCTGTGCGATATTCATTGATGTTTCGTCGAGAAATTGATCCCCTAAAACCAGAAGCATCAAAAACCCTTTTAAGAAGGTCATTCACATGATCCAATTCAAAGCATTCAATCGTGAATTTATTGTCCCCTTGAGTTCAAGTCGTGGAGAAGTTACCTGAGACTAAGAATGACAGATGTTGATGAAAGCGAACCCTTGAAAACAGGCGTTAATCCGCCATATCATCATTCAAAAGGATCTTTGTAGAAATAGAGGGGATCTTTGATATATGTCTCAACACTCAAACTAAATATATAAATTTCAAAATAAAATGTTCGATTGCCAATTAGAACGTGGCATTCATTCTCGTTTCCCACCGTTTAATACTTTATAATAACATTTTCAATGTGCTTTTTATTTAATTTAAGATACGCTTAAAGATAACGACAAAGCATAGGTATTAATTATTCCTTTTGTTTTTATTACACAAAAATCGTTGCATTAATTATTCCCTTACTCTATTTTTTGGCGTAAATGATCATATATTATTGTTTGACTTTTATCATGGTTATGATGATTCATTGATTTGGTATAGTTAGTTAGTAGTGATAAAGGGAGGGATCCGGCTTCCCAACACAGATGGTGTGTCCATTGAGAGGTTTCAACTATAGAAGCACCTACACCAATTACCTTTGATTTGTGAAGATTAAATCGTAAGCCAGACGATACTTGAAATGTGAATGGATTTTTCAGATTAGAGCAGGACCATTCATTAATGAATAATGCATCATCAGCATAGAACAAATTGAATAAAACATAGCCGTTTCCTGGGATTTTGATTCATTTGTCCACTACGGTCTTCATTGCAGAATTCAACCCTTACATCACTATTATGAACAAGGAGGAGAGTGAGTCTCCTTGTCTGACACATTTCGTGATGTTGTATTCCTCAGTAGGAGAACCATTGTGTAACATCTCAAAAATATTAGGTAAAACCGTAAAAGTTTTTGTTTTAAATCAACAAAACCATCAATCATACGTTGTATTCCTCAGTAGGAGAACCATTGTGTAACATCTCAAAAATATTATGTAAAAGTTTTTGTTTTAAATCAACAAAAACATCAATCATACATTTCAAAATTTGTCACACCTCCTACCCGCGACGTAAATCAATAATCACAGTTATTGAACATACATTGAACAGTACAATATAATCTTCTGTTATTACCGAAATAGAAATTACATTGAAAATGACTATTGTTAAACCGAGACACATGTCTAACAGTCCGACGTTTTCAAAGGTATAATAACCTGAGAATACATGCATTAAAATACGCCAACAAAATTGTTAGTGAGTTCGACAGGTTTTGACACAAAGTATTTTTATGCTAAAAAATATTTTATAAAATTTATCTGGTTGACCAGCTTTTATAAATACGTACTTTTCTATCAAAAGTATAAAAGAAATATCGTTTGCTCAAATCCAAAAATACACTATTTGTAAAATATATAAGTAAATCAACTTATAACAAATTTTCACGGTTCCCATGACCAAAATGTTTTTTATATAAAGGTTTGGAATACCAATTTATATAACATAAAGTCATATCACACTTTGTGAAAACATAGAATAGCCAAATCTACTCTTGAAACCTTGTACAAGCATTTGTATAGTTTATATATAAAATTCATAAGTTTCGAATTTATAAACTTTGTAAATTCGTGTCGTAGTATTAATTAAATATTATCTTACTTATTTTGAAACCGACACTTAACCAGTGGGCAAACTCCTCCCACATACATATTGTGTTTTCATATAAAAACAATGGGTTTATATAAATAACTTATTAATTGTAAGTTAATAAACTTTAACCAATCGTGTCATGTTATTAATTAAGTGCTATATAACTTAATTTATGGTATTGACACTTATCATTTTGAGTCACAAACTACCCCACTAGATACAGTCTTTTCCGACTAGTATAAGTGAACAAAGGCCTCGTATAAGCCTAATGCAAATTTTATACGGTAACAAAACAAATCTAGGATCTAAGATGATCTTTTAACAGAACCTATAAACGTTCATGCCCCGTCATAGCACAATACATTGGAGGTATCTGGATCATTACTAACGTTTTGAATAGTCATGTAGTAACAAAGAAAGAAACACTTGACGCGTGTTTAGTGTCGTCAGACGAAGTTGTAGCTAGCAACCACAGACGGGGAATATCGACCCGCATAAATCTTTACCATATATAATAGATCTACACCAAAGTTCTTTATTGTAAATCTATGTCGTATGCGCAGATTTACAGTATGAGACCCCTTTTGGATTAACGGTTATAACTCATAGGATTTTGATCCTAAGTAACGAAAAACACCCCAACACAAAACTCCCTTTTTCGCCCTTTTCAGGAATTTTCACACACACACACACACACGAGATCTAACCCCCAAACTCCATGAAATTTTTTTCACATGAAATCTAGCCCCTAAACTCCATAGCCTATAGCTTAGGAAATGATCCTAGCTCATATAGCTTTTAGAAACAAACATAGCTCACAAAGAGCGTCCCGTGGATGTGATGGAACCTAACAATATGTCTAGGAATTTTAATCCTAAACTCTCCAATATAAGACTTTAGAATACTTATAATTCTTTGGTGTTTAGGAATGATTTTGATTTAAGTCTTTTAGTATTTGAGATTCGTAAGACTTAATATGTTTTCAAATCTTATTGTTTGTCATGACAAAATTCGGGCAGCCTAACGGCTATTTTTATAACACTTTCCGGTTTTCAACTAAGGTGAAAACCAACGATTTTCATAATATTCAATAAGTTGCATAATTGATGTAACGTCCCGTTCCTAGTACGCATCAGTTTAATTAATATTAATTTTGTAAAAGTTACTCGATGAGTTGGTAGCCCTAACGCGTCGAGTAGATGCCAAATTGGACACGAGGATTTAAATGGTCTACCCAGCGAGTCGAAGTCTGGACTCGACGAGTAGGTCTGTCAGGAGGAAACCTTATTTTTGGGGTTTTGCACCCTATTTAAGTCACTTAACCCCTTTTGGGCCTCCCTTAATGTAACAAACCGTTATTTCAAACCTATGTAATAATGTAGGTCAATTTGTACTTCTTTTTAAATTAATAAAGAGAAATTTTGGTATACTGTGTATATTTACATAATTGACCCTCAAAAATAAATTATTAAATAATCTCAATTGGGATGAACCAAGTGATAGAGATTGTAACAAGGTTTCCAAAAATATAAAGAACACTAAAATCCGAGTTATAACGAAGAAGTTATGACCAATCGAAAATCCGCGACAAAACCGGCAAAACGTTGTTCAGTGTAAAAACTGAATTTTTAATAAAATGCTTTTTAGCCTTAACAATTTGAATGAAAGTTGTACTTTATGTTAAACCGAGAACTTTCATAAAAAGAACGCCAAAATCTGACTTCGTATGAGGAAGTTATGATTTTTCTAAGTTTCAGTATAACAGTGTACAACTAAAAACTCGAAATAAAGATCGAGTGGTTTTTAGCCGACACAAACTAAACGAGAATTGAAGGTCTCGTCATTAGTAGTACAACGGTAAAAAGACAGACAAAAACGGACGTCGGATGAAGAAGTTATGAATTTTTAACGGATTTCCTGTCCCGGTCTGTTTAAAATAATAATATTAAAAATAAAGTCAAAATTAGCCGACAAAGTCTAAATGAAAGTCGTAGAGTATAATTTTACCTACGCGTGCATATAAAGAACGTCAAAAATGGAGTTTGTATGCAAAAGTTATGAATTTTACAAGTTTTTGGCACAAAAATAAAGAAAAATAGAAAAACCGGGAAATTTCGCATGAACAGTAACTGCCACGTCACCCTCTCATGCGAGCCTCCACCTGGCATCTTCTGATTGGACCGCAGCCTCGCGTGTTACCTCCTGATTGGACCGCAGCCGAGGTCCACTTAGAACCGGACAACCTCGCATGAGACACACTGGAGACACCCCTCGCACGCTCCTTGGACACCCCCTTCGCATGTGTCTTCTTCCCATTGGACCGAGGTCTGGTCCAATCCGAGCCTACCACCTCCGAACCGAAGTTGCCTCCCTTCGCAAGCTGTCAGCCTCGCCTAGCCTCGCATAAGCCTCGGATCCAAGGCTTCGGCCTATATAAGGCATGCGAGGGTTCCGACTATTTTACACTTTTTCACCCTAAATTTCACCCTCTTTCATATTTTCCACTTCCATAAGCTCATATACAACCCTTAAAGCCCCGGTATCAAGACCCGAGCCCGAAGTAAGCCGCGAAGCCCCAAATTTCCCGAGAAGTAACCTCTCTCCTGTCAAAACTCTGCCCGATTTGAGCCAGTTTCTCGACAAATAAACTCCTTTTCTTGAAACGAAACTCTATCCGATTCACCATCTATCAAGTGAGTTCATACCCCCGTATTTTTATAATTTCTACTGTTTTATGGGGGGGGGGGGGGGGGGGGGAATACAAGTATAACACAATAACTTTGTGTTATAAATAAATGATTTCAAATCACGATAAAACGATTTTTAAAGCATCAAAAATACTCCAAATATTGAACTCTTTTATAAACTTATATTTTTCCCAAATATTCATATTTGCATATATATATATATATATATATATATATATATATATATATATATATATATATATATATATATATATATTATATAAATAAGATTTAAAAGGCTTAGGACTAATAACTCATTCTAGGTCCTTTTCCTTGTTTGGATGTGGACTTATAGTAGCGGTTATTTGTCCGAAAGTCGTTTAACTTTTACTTATATATAAAATTGTATATGTGTATAAATATAAAAGTTATTTCATTAATTTTAATTACCCTTTGTAACATGTTGAGCAAAGGATTACATCCAAAAATAGTTATTTACCAATTCATAAAGTACATATAAATTATAATAGGTATAATTTATGATACATAGAACAATAATTCATGATTTAAGTATACAAGAATACACTGTTTTACATAAAATAAGGGTTTTAATTCAAAACAAATCAAAGGTTTACACTTATCAAATACATGTTCGGAATACTAATTCAAGAACATACTGTCAATCATTTATTTCAGAATGATTGGGTTTTCATAACTGATATACATGTAATGTTTATATGTTTTTTATGAGACATTCAATTCAGGTTGTTCACAATTTTTATCAACACTTTAAACGCTCACAAGGCGTTTGTTTCAGGCGTTCATGTCTTAGTATGGTTATAATAACTCATTAAAAAGATATTAACAACACGTTAGTGTATAAACAACTAAACGTAAGTACATCTTCAAAGTACCAGTTTACAAAATACAAAGTACAATGGTATACTACAGTTTTCAATAACAACTGGTGAAGCCAGGCACACTCTCAGTTACAAGTTTTACAAATACATTGGTTTACAAATAGGACGGTTTTATGGGAATAAAACTACTTTTCACATACCACAAAAAATATGGGATTTTCTAGAACATTTTTCATATTCAAAATACAAAGACACCCATTCAAACATAAAGACTTATGTACTCACTTAACTTATTGTTGATACTCTCTTTTCAAATTATTTGTATTCTCAAGGAAATAATAAAAGGTACTCCCCAAGCTTTTTAGAAGATGGAGCCATTATGAGTCATATCTTCTTCTTTTGTATAACTATTTTGGTTTCAATATACATTGATTGAACACATGTAAATATTATACTTTTAAATACAACGGTTGTTTGTACTTTGATTACTATGATGCATGTGTTGTGATACTACAAATGAAGTCCTCCATCCCCAGACATTTCCGCCATCTGGTTTGGGGGTGTGACACTTACCAGCCTCCATGTCCTCCAAAACCCTAATTCGTTGTGAGCTTCATCTTTGAGAGATTATTAAGGTTTTGAGTTTGTTTTTGTGATATAGAAGAGAGTTGGAAGAGCTTGGAGCCATCAAGCTTGTGGAGAAGATCTAGATCGGGGATTTCATTCATATTTGGCAACCTTCTGAGGTAAAAAGCTCTTAGCTTGATAACCTATAGCTTATATCTCTTTTAGTGTTGATTTATGGGTCCTTGTGATCCCTTTGAGTAGGATAAGTTACTCTCCATGGGTTGTATGCCAAGAAATCCATTCTTCCTATGATATTTAGCTTCTAGAACCATAAAAGAGGTCTTTAACCCGTTTTTATCCAAGCAATGGTCATGTTCAGGGAAGTAGGTTGCTATAACTTGAGTTTGGGTCCATTTGAGGTGTGTAAAGCCATCAAGTCTCCAACTTTATAGAAATGGACCATGGAAACGATTTGGATCTGTATTTTTGAGCCTTAGAAGTGTGAAATCAGTTGTTTAGGATAGATCTGCAAGGGACTCGACAAGTTCATATGGGAACTCGGTGAGTCTGATCAAGCATCCTCGATGATGTTTACGAAACTCGCCGAGTTGTCAAGGAACTCGACGAGTTGGATCACCTTGTCCCTTTTCTGACTATGCTAGGACTCGTCGAGTCTGAAGATGACTCGACGAGTTAGTTCGTCCAATCGCGATGATGGGTAGCCTGGGAACTCGACGAGCCATAGGGTGACTCGGCGAGCCAAGTCGCGATTTTAGGGCTTCTGAGTTCTAGAAATCAACGATTCAATAGGCTGACTCGGCGAGTTAGGTCAACCTGGAAGGTTGACTTTGACCAGGATGGTGACTTTGACCAGGGGTAAAATGGTCATTTTACCCTAAGAAGGATTATCAGATTTTGATTAAGTGTTGTTATGGAATTGATAGTCAAAGAGTCACCTGAGCAGCATACATGGATTCCTCACTCAAGTGTTCAGCAATCAGTCTTGCAAGGTGAGTTTCCTTCGGTTGGAACGGGTCTAAGGCACCAAGTTCGGCCCGTAGCATGATATGTTAATAGCGGAGTGTGGGCGAGGCCTGTATCTCATAGTAGGCGAGTGTGGGCGGGTCCCGTATCTCACAACTTAGTTTTATTATGATATATGTCTGATTGATAGATTTAGTTATACTTGTTGTCTGTGTGATACTTGTATGTTTGTTTAGTAGCTAAGTGTGGGCGAGGCTCGTATCTCATAGCAGCTGAGTGTGGGCGGGGACCATATCTCCCAGCTAGCGGAGTGTGGGTGGGGCCCGTATCTCCATGAGTGTGGGCGGGCACGTATCTCTTAGTTGCATGTTATATGTGTATGGTATGTGGTAGTTTAGGGAGACTCACTAAGCTTCGTGCTTACAATTGTCAGTTTGGTTTCAGGTACTTCCACTAGCAAGGGGAAGGGCTCGGGATGATCGCATGGCACACACCATAGTTTCACCCTGAGATTTTTGTAGACTCTGATATTTTTATCATATGGTTTAGTTACAATATTTGATATGATGTTTTGAGATACATGATACATTGTTTTCTTTATGATTATGGATGATTTATGGTTTTACATTAAGTTTCAAAATGAAATTTTTGGATCGTATTTTAGGATGTTTTAAGTTGGTATCAGAGCCTTGGTTTGAGGAATTCGGGCACAGTTTTGGGTGTGTCTGAACTCAGACTAAGGGATTGGTATAGAAATTTTCAAAAGAAAAATCATTTTTATAAAAGAATTTTTGAGAAAGGAAAAGAATTTTAGAAAAGTAAAAGGAAAGAATTTTGTAAGAGAAAAAGGGTGTGATGCATGCAATCAGCCAAGCTCAAGTAAGTACTTCCAAATTACCCATACAAGTTTATGTTATGATATGTTATCAGCTTATGAGAACAACATGCTAGATTAAGACTAAGGATCTAGGGAGGATGCCTTATGTGCCTGTTATATGTGTATCAGCTTTATGAGAAATGCATACTAGTACAAACCAGTTAGTATGATAACCAGAGTAGTATATGCTTGATTATGTGTACTCAATGCTCGAATAATGCTTGCTTTGTGCTTTTAGGAGTTCTAGCTATCTTTTACTAACTAGTAAATGAATATGTTAAGTTACATATTGCAAGGACTAAATAATTTCAGAAGGTTAGGTTTAGCCTTATTTCGCAACTCTTGTTTGAGTCTAACCGTTGTAGGGTAGAAACTCTCATTCGAAGAATTATCTAGTCTTAATGATATTTAATAGTATTCGCGAGCTAGTTAGGGGAATATATCATGGACTTCTTATGCATCTGATAGCGGAGAGTGGGATGATGATTACCCTAGGGTAAGCCTAGGATGAGAGTAGCGCGTGGAGGAGTAGTAGTAGAAGGGACTTGGTGGAGTCAAGACAGTTCTTGAGGAAAGTAAGGATAGATGTGGAAGGTAGTATGGGACAGTACTACTGAAAGCATAGGATCCATACTCGAATCAAGGAATGCCGAGATGAATCCAGGTGTAGTGGTGTTGATTATGATGGCATGTGCGGAATTAGAAAGATCTAGTGATTCATCATACAAATTCAAGAACACAAGGAGTAAATAATTCTTTGTAAGCTCTTATTAGATCTAGAAAGATTATACAAATGGGTTTGTATACAATTTCTCTCTCTAGTCTAACACTCCAAATGATTCCTTACATAATGGGAGTCACTCACTTCCTATTTATAGGAAGAGACTCAACCCATTTACACATACAAAGAGGAAAGCCTAAAACATTACATCCAAACATGACTTTGCACCCTAAAATTCTCCCCCTCAAAGTTAGGATTGGATGTTCGGCTTTAATCTCCAAAGAGCTAGCGCGATCAAGACCAAACTCCCCCTCGAAGTAACACCGGTCTTCAAATCCGCAAATGAATATTCGACAAACCCGAGAAGCTTCGAATACCCATCATTCTCCCCCTTTTTATAATCAAAAAATGATTATAAAACCCACTAAGGATGAGAAGCGCCCGAGGAATAGTCTTCACGATACTCCCCCTTGATGTGTACCAAAAATGAATCACCAAAAATCTTGCACGGAAAAACAATCACGAAAAAGCCACAAAAAATTTTCAATTTATGAAAAATTTTGACTTTTTGGGTGAAAGTTGCAAGATTTTTCAAAATCTGGGTAGAAATTGTCATTTTCTGAAACTTGCAGGGACCCGTTGCGCCCAAAACAGCAAAATATGCAAAACTCTCCCCCTTTTTCAAAGCTGGGTAGAAAGCGTCAATTTGCACAAACTGTAGAGACCAGAAATGAACATTCTTCAATTTCTCAGAAAATTTTCCCAATTTCGAAGTTGGGTATTTTCTGCCAATATTTTGAAACTGCAGGGGCTAATAGAGAAATTCTGTCATTCTTCACAACTTTTGTCACCATTTCGAAATTGGACCATTTGTGCCATGTCTTCGAAACTTCAGGGGTGATATTCGAAACTTTTGATTTTCTTCTTCAATTTGTTACCCAGTAACCAGGTAACAAACATACGAAGACTTGAACACGTACGAAGACTTTTTCTTTCTCCCCTTCGAAAATAAAAACCCAGTAACCATTCGTTCAAATGCCAAACACCTTTGTACCCTTCGAATCTGGACTCCAAACTCTTCGTTTTTCAATTCATCCATATACCCTTCGAATTTTAATCCAAAACTTCCCAGTCTTCGTAAATCAACATCACTAAAAATCGATTCCCAAATCTTCGTTTTTCAGTCAACAACACAAATCAAAAGATCGTTTCCTCAAAATCAATCCATAACCCAAACTTTCGAAATAGACAAACACCAAATCATCAATTTCTCAAAATCGGCACCAAATACGATTGATTTTCATCCAAAACAGTCGACGACTCCAAAAGCGAATTCCAATATATAAACAAACATCGATTTCTAGCTACTCGTTAGCGAATTCAAGCAAATCATCCCGTTATCAAGCATCGAATAACAACTGAAGTCATCCCATTCTTCATCCTATCTTCATCTGTTCTTCAGTTCACTTTTTCACGAATCGAGATCCATTTTCAACGAACGAATCAAATTTGGAAGATCTTGGTTCTTTTGTCGGAATGAGAAAATCTCCAAATCGAACATTGTACCACCCACCATGCGAGATGTACAACTCGTTCTTCGTGTTCTTCAACGATCCAAGACCATCTTCAAAAGAACCACCAACACATTTGGGTCTTGACTTCAAATTCAATGCAACATTTGGAGATTGTTGCTTTGGAACCCAAATTTGTTTCACGGATTTCGACTTCACATCATATGACGATTTTTGTGAGTAAACCCGCTTGTTCTTCCGATTCATCTTCTTCTTTTTCTTTCTCATCTTTTTGCATCTTGAAGACTTGACTCCATGAACAAACCCACTTTCAACAACATGAACATTTTGAGTTTGAATCAAATCTTTTGGAGTTTGATATTTATGATTTTCTTGAACCACCGGCTTCCGATAAGGAATCATTCCTTCAAACGAATCACAAGAACACAAAATATCATCGGTTTGAACTCCAATCGAGCAAAAAACTTTTTCATCTTGAAAATCAACTTGAACTCCTTTTTCTTGAACATCAAGAACATCAAGAACATCTTCAACAAACTTAAGAGCAAGAAGATCATTCGGGTTTTCAATAAGAGAAATGAAATACTTATCAAACACTTCCTTTTCATTTCCTTTCTTCATATCTCTCTCAATCATCAAGTTATTGTAAGCTTTAGTCAAGCATTCAATCTTTGAAAGCGGTTGAAAAATTAATCCTCCATGATCATTCTTCAAACCTCCATAAGAAATCAAAGTATCCCATGAAATCATCCCGCTTTTGAATATTAATCCAATAAATTGTTGTAAGTTGACCTTGTATTTGACATCTTTAATGATCACAATCCAAGAATCATACTCCAAGTACACCATTTCCATCATGATTACAAGAACTTGAAAATTTCTAGAGAGAGAAAGTGATTATGAATGGGTTTTCTAGAGAGATAAAGTGATACAAACAAGTATTCTAGAGAGAGAAAGTCGAATTATGGATCAAATCAAAGAAAAATTCGACTTCTAGAACACAAAAACACTCTCTAAACACGGAATTATGAACAATAAGAATCACCAAATCAAAATAGCCATCAAGGATCAATTCTTGATGAGAATCAAGAACACCCGCTCTGATACCAATTGTAGTGGTGTTGATTATGATGGCATGTGCGAAATTAGAAAGATCTAGTGATTCATCATACAAATTCAAGAACACAAGGAGTAAATAATTCTTTGTAAGCTCTTATTAGATCTAGAAAGATTATACAAATGGGTTTGTATACAATTTCTCTCTCTAGTCTAACACTCCAAATGATTCCTTACATAATGGGAGTCACTCACTTCCTATTTATAGGAAAAGACTCAACCCATTTACACATACAAAGAGGAAAGCCTAAAACATTACATCCAAACATGACTTTGCACCCTAACACCAGGAAACTTGTAGCGTATGAGATCCCTCGAGTTATGTTTAGCATTCTAATGTTTTTTATAATGTGTTTTTCAGAATGGTAATGTTAGATGCTATGACCTGGAGCGATTTCTCGGCCAGGTTCAGGGACGTGTTTGCACCCGTGATTGAGGTGCAACAGCTAACGAGGAGCTCCAGGATCTTGAGCAGACTCTTGAGATTGTGGCGGAGATCACCGCCAAGTTCAGGAAGAGGGCCCTTCTTGTTCCGCAGTACGTGGCGGACGAGGAGATGAAGAAGGTCTGATATCATGAGATGTTGCGGAGTGATATCCGCTAGTTTGTGAGCCGCTCCAGCTGCAAGACGCTGGAGGACATGATTGCTAGGGCTCGTGAGAGGGAGATTGATTTAGAGATGGAGAGGAAGAGGAAGCCAGAGTCGGTATCTAGCGTGGAGGGATCAGGAAAGAAGCCCAAGATAGATTCCCGAGGGAAGGGCCAGTAGGGCTGAGGCCGTTGCGACAAGTGTGGTAGGTCGCACGAGGGGACGTGCAGGGCGAGGAGTTCGGGTTGTTTCAAATGTGGCCGAACTGGACATGTGAGCAGGGATTGTACTGTTGCTTCTACCACTATTACCACCGCATTATCTGATCTGATTTGCTTTCAGTGCAATCAGAGGGGCCACAAGAGGTCCTAGTGTCCGAGTTTAGCAGCATCAGGGAAGGTGATGGCACCCGCCCCTGCTACGTTGAGGATTATAGACGGTCGTCAGGGTCAGACAAAGGCGCCAGTGGCGAAGAGCAAAGCCTTCCAATTGACAGCAAGGGAGGGGCGAGCAACTCCTGATGTCGTTACGGTTATGTATCTTCTTCTTATCTCTTCATTTACCTTGATTATTGCTTATGTTTATGTGTTTTTTTATAGGATCGTTCTTAATGAACGACATATCAGCTTTGGTACTGTTTGATTCGGGTGCCACTCGATCTTTTGTGTCGCTCGCACTTAGCAAGCGATTTAGTAGAGCTCCAGGGGAGCTAGATTGCCCACTTGATGTTGAGATAGCAGATGGCAGGACCGTAAGGGTCACGAGGGTTCATAGAGGATGTACGCTACGGTTATTCGATGAGTAGTTTTTAGTGGATTTGGTTCCTATTCCCCTATAAGTGAAACACCCATAAAATTCGAGCCAAATTAAAACATTTTATCTCATTCAAAAACCATTAAGTTCATACATCTTGTTTTCAAAATAGTTTAAACATTAGAGTATCTCCCAGAACCATATCACATAAATCATAAAACATGAGGAGCGGTACGATCTCGCCTTCGCCTTGCCACGATCTCCAGAAGCACCTGAAACAATACACTGAACTGTAAGCCCGAAAGCTTAGTGAGTTACCCCCAAAATACCAACCACACATAAACATACTCATAACATATCACAAATAGAACAATCATGCATATCGGGTCTACTGTGTGACTGGTCCGCCCACACCGGGCCTTCAGTCCACCTGGTCCACCCTCCAAGTCTAGCCATGTACATCGAGTCTACAATGTGATTGGTCCTCCCGCACGGGGTCTTGAATCCACCTGGTCCACTCTTTGAGTCTACAATATGACTGGTCTGCCCACATCGGGCCTTCAGTCGGCCTGGTCCACTCTCCGAGCCTCGGCACGTCTGGTCTGCCCTCTTGGGGCCTTCATCCTATCCGGACCGCTCGTTGGGCCTTCGAAATATCCGGTCCGTCCTGGGTATGTTGGCCTACAGCACAAAGCAGGACCCGTCTCAACCCAACCCCCGTCAAACAACCATGTGCACATAAAACAATTAATCACATAACAAATCCTTAACCAGACAAACAGTCTAACAGATCACATAGCATATCAACATCCTAACCAGGATTCTGACCTAACCGATCATTAGCATAACATCACCCTATATACCGGGTACCGACCTTAACCAGGTCAATAACATAACATTACCCTAAATACCGGGTACCGACCTTAACCAGGTCACTAACATAACACCATTCTAAATATCAGGATGCAGATCTAGCAAAGCAATAACATAACAAACAATACCCGGATTTCCATCCGATAAAGGGTCGGCCTTGGTACCATAGACCCTGTCGATATAGTGAGGATAACTCACCTGCAATTGCCGACTGAAGAGATAAGACCAAGCTGCTCCGACCACCGACACGAACTTCACCACAGAACACTACCAAATAACCAATTCCATAAATACCAAAATAACCAAAATACCAATGGAAGTCAAACTGGTCAACTCTTGGTCAAAGTCAAAGTCCTTAGTCAAAGTCAACCTTCCTGATTGATTCTACTCACCTAGTCAACCCGTCGACTCGCCGAGTTCCCATTCCCAGAAAACTCTCATAGCACAACTTAACTCGCCGAGTCCAACGATCTCTGAGTCCCATCCTGCCCGACTCACTGAGTCGCCGACCGACTCACTTAATCCAAGGCTTTAACCAAAAGAGGTTGGGTTCTGCGACCAAACTCGCCGAGTCCAAGGCAATCTTCAACAGACTCGCTGAGTTGTTCTTCCAACTCGCCGAGTCCATGCACATGTTCATACAACTCGTCGAGTACACCCATGTGACTCGCCGAGTCTCTCCAGTTCTCAATCCATTCAGAGGCTTTTTGAGCCATGCAGGGGCTCCAATCCATAGATCCACCCTTCTACAATCTAACCCTCACATAAAGTTGCAAACTTTACGTGAAACCAAGGAGATATAGGCCCAAAACACACTAGGGCTTGGGTTTATGACAAAGGGGATTCACCAACAACTCTTAGACAGAAGCTTTATGACATTTTTGACCATCACAAGTCTAGATCTGAAGTAGCAACCTCAGATCTAAGCCTCTAACTCAAAATAACTCTCAATCATACCAAAAATGCCCCAAATCTCAAATGATAATAGATCTAGATGCAAAAGAGGGAAGGTGACAACTTATTACCTTCAAGATGTGCCCAAACTGAAATAGATCCCAGATCTACATGAGCCCCTTGATGCTAGCCTCTAAGTTCTCAAGCTCCTTCCACCAAATTCCTCTTCCAAGCTCCAATCTCCTCAACAATGGAGTCTCACACAAAAATTAGGGTTTCTGGAACTGTCAGCGGGATTAGGAGGCTGGGAGAAGGACATAAAGTCCTTTAAAGAGGGTGCAACCCTTGGGATTAGGGTTTTTTCTCTTCAGCACCAACTCGGCGAGTTGACCACTTAAACCGCGATAGAATCCCGCTCCGACTTAGCGAGTAAGCAGACCTACTCGTCGAGTCCCTTTCCTAAATTTACACTTTAAGTCCTTTAACTTCTTGCCTCCGAACTTGGGATGTTACAATAAGGTTATAGTGGGTATGGATTGGTTAAGTCCCAATGGGGTAGTAATTGACTGCGAGCAGCAGCTAGTGAGAGTTCGTACTCCTAGTGGGGGAGAGCTACTTATTAAGGGGGAGAGGCCACAGCGAGGACCGATTCTCTATTCAACAGCAAGGGCGAGGCGCCACTTTCAGTAGGGTTGCGCAAGATACGTCGCATATGTCATGGATACCCGGGATAAGGGTAAGGCGACAGTTGATGATATACTGGTAGTGCGAGAGACACAGACATATTCCCTGAGGATTTACCTGGGGTACCTCTGGAGAGGCTGGTTGAGTTTAGGATTGACCTAGTTCCTGGTGCGACTCTGATAGCCAAGGCACCATATCGGCTGACTCTTCCCGAGATGTAGGAGTTGTCTACATGGCTAGACAAGGGTTTTATCAGGCTGAGCAGTTTGCCATAGGGAGCGACGATCCTGTTTGTGAAGAAGAAGGACGGGTCACATCGCATGTGCATAGACTACCAGGAGCTGAACAAGGTAATGGTGAAGAACCGTTACCACTTCCGAGGATAGAAGATTTGTTTGATCATCCAAGATCACAAAGCCACTCGCTACCTTGACCCAGAAAGGAGTGACCTTTAAATTGGAGGATACATAAGAAACTGCCTTCCAAACGCTAAAACAAGCCCTATGTAGTGCTCTGATCTTGTCTCTTCCATAAGGGACGGAAGACTTTGTGGTCTACTGCGATGCGTCTAAGTAAGGTCTAGGTTGTGTGCTCATGCAACGAGGAAAGGTTATTGCTTATGCCTCGAGAAAACTTAAGACTCACGAAGTCAACTACACCACACATGACCTCAAATTGGGAGCAGTAGTGTTTCCCCTAAAGATCTGGTGTAACATCCCAAAATTCAAGGCCAAAAATTTCATTTTAATTAATTTAATATAAAAACCGATAGTATAAAAACATCCATAGTGTCATCCCATATCAAAACCAATATTTCAATAATCAAAACATGTCATAATGAAACATCATGATAGTATAATCCCATAGATCTCATGTGCGGAAAACATAATGTGATGCGTTGCGATCATGCCGACTCCTTTCCTTTTGAAGAAGAAGTACCTGAAACCAAAACTGAAAACCGTAAGCACGAAGTTTAGTGAGTTCCCCCCATCATACCACATACCATACAATAAACATACTGCCAGACATATCTGGGTGCCCGACCTACCCTGCTGAGCATATATGGGTGCTCAACCTACCCATGTTAAGCATACTGGGATGCCCGACCTACCCCTGTTAGAAATATCTGGGTGCCCGACCTACCCTGTCAAGCATATCTGGGTGCTCGACCTATCCTGCTAGGCATATCTGGGTGCCCGACCTACCCTCCGGATTATTTGAACCGGTTACGGGGACTATTTCACTCATACCACTATCACAGAATAACATAACATAACTTACTATCAAACATATCTGGGTGCCCGACCTACCCTTTGGTTTTGCTCAACCAGTTACGGGGTCTAATCCACCCCTCCTACCACCATCACATAATATCATAGCATACTAACACATAAAGCATAACAGATAGTGGCATACCAGGCAATTATCACAAAGACAATCATCTCTACTATAATCAGCTACTAGTGGTCCGTCATTGGTGCCTTCGACTCACTTCTATGGGAAGGTAACTCACCTCGCACTACTGAAGTCTCGCGGATAAAACCCAAGTTGTTAGATGACAGATTCCCGAACTATCAACATCAAAACGACACCCAATTAATAATTGGGTTCCAATAAATAGTCGTAAGTCCATGCTTGGGGTAAAAAGTCTACTTTACCCCCAACCTTGCTTGATCCAAGCCTAAGGCCCAAACACACTCTGAAGGCCCAAAAACCAATCAATGAATCAAGGCCCAACATATGGCCCAATTTTCCAAATTGGGCCCAAACCCCTCGCATGGTCTTACCTTAAGGCCCAACCATTTATTCTAGTCGAAACACTTCACATTCCAACGATCCAATATCTCATAATCATCAAGGCCCAATTATGGCCCACCTATGGCCCAATTTTCCAAATTGGGCCCAAACCCCTCACATGGGCCTTACTGTAAAGCCCATCCAAATATTCTAGTCCATATACTTGTTCTTGGAAGGCCCGTCAATAGCCCAATCACCAAAACCCAACAGAAAGACCCAACTCAAGGCCCAAAAAAAATTAGGGTTTCACATAAAATGACGATTAGGGTTAAGTGTTCTTACTTAACCCTTTAAGGACCTAATCCATTAAGTCCATCACTCTACTAGGTCAAACATACAATGTGGTCGGGACTAATTCATAATTCCAATCCAATGGTCCAAACATGCGGGTCCCGACAATTCCAAATTAACATATTCAAAATTAGGGTTTTCTAAACCCTAATTAGGGTTTCCAACCCAATTGCATTCCAATTAGTCAAACGATTAGGCTTTTAGGTTAATTAGGGATTCATTAGGTCAATTAGGGTTTCATTAGGTTGAGTACTACCCACTGTCACCTCGGGTAATGGTGGTCAACGGCGGCAACCATCACCTCATGGTGGTGGTTATGATTCTAGTACAATCATGTCTAAGCATCCTAGAAGCAATCCAATCACACACAAACACACACCGCAACCCAACATGGCGGCAGCCACCACCTCACGGTGGTGGTGGGTTTTTCCTTGATTAATCCAGCCAAAGCAATACATACAACATTACACTCATAAAATACACTCACACACACACACATAACAAGACACGCACACAGCCACCACCACAAGGCGGATGGTGGTGGCAGAACAGAAAAAGGTGGCGGCAGCCACTATGGTTAGCAACCATGGTGGTTTTCCATGGTTTCCGGCCAATGAGCACAACCACACTCGTACAACAACACCAAAACACGCACATACACACACACGAGTGAGAACACACACCGAGCTGTTGCATTTAATTCATGGAGGTGGGCGACGGTAGAGTGATGACAAATGGGCGGCAGAACTTCACCACGACAATGTTGGTGCCAACGGACGACACCAACGACTTCAGGGTTATCGATCGGCGATGTCGGTGGTGTGGCAGACGGTGAGTTGGAAGGAGAAGGCATTGCACGACCGAGAAAAACAGCAGCGGCAGTCGGGACGTTTCCTCGGTGTCTATCTTCCTCGGCAGCTTGGAGAAACAACGACGCTGGATGTTCCGGTGTTTTTTCGGTGGTTTGCGACCTCAACAGCGGTGGTGGCGGCATTGTAGAAGTGAGGGTGGCGGCTGGAAAAGATTCTTAGGGTTAGGGTTTCTCGATGACACATCTTCAAACAGGAAGGGAAGGCACGGGTTTAAGTCTCGTGTTTTCCTATCAAACTTTAAATCATATTTTACACTTCTGGTCCCTCCTGCACAAATATTTTTCAACTTAAGTCCAGAATTCACCCTTTAGCCCCTGCCTCCAAAAAATCTGTGACGCCCGGGTTTTAGGGCTAAGCATTTTTGTCAATGTAATAGTCTAGGTCAACTCTTTTAACTCTTTTTGAAGTATTAAAGATGAAATATTTGAGTATTATGTGAATTATGTGTGTTTATGTGTTTATTATTTAATTATAAATGTATAATTAATAAAGAATAAAAATAAGCGTCAAAATTAAAGTGTGAGATAAGCCCAATATCTCTACATAAAGTTGTAGGATATGTCTCAAGGTTTTCGTGCATACAAGGAACGCCGAAATCCGAGTTATAACGAGGAAGTTATGACCCGTCGAAGTTTCGCAACAGAACCGGTACGATACCGGAAAGCGTAAATAGTGAATTTACGATAGAGCAAGATTTAGCCTTAGCAATCTAAAAGAAAGTCGTAGAATATGTTAAACTAAGAACATCGATAAAAAGAACGCCCAAATCTGACTTTGTATGAAGAAGTTATGATTTTTCGAAGTTTCGAGTTAGCAGTGTACAACCTGAAATTCGAATATTAGATCAAGCGGTTTTTAGCCGACACGACCTAAACGAGAACCGAAGATCTCGTTGAGAGTAGCGCAACGAGAAAAAGATGGGCGAAAACGGATGTCGGATGAAGAAGTTATGAGGATTTAACGGACCAATCGTGTCCCGGCCCGTTAATAATATAAAATTTAAAATCGAGCCAAAATTAGCCGACGGAGCCTAAACGAAAGTTGTAGAGTACGTACCCACCTTCGCGTGGATATAAAGAACGTCGAAAACGGAGGTCGTACGCGAAAGTTACGAATTTTTAAAGTTGAAGTATGAAAATGCAAAACCTGGTGCGAGACTGATGACGTGGCGCGTTGTGGGCCGTCCGATGATGGTCTCAGATCTCGCTTTGGATCATGCCACAAAGCCTCGCCCTACGCCCCGCGTACGAGATCTGGAACGCCCCGCGTAATCTCGGTCTTATCCCTTCCGAATGCGAGACAGCTGGATTCGATCTGGCAGCCTTATCCGAGCCCTTACGCCCATCGTAGGTCCGAGGTACGCCCAGCGTACCGAGGCCTTGCAGGCTAGAAAAGGCAGCGAAGGCAGCCCTCATTTTCACACCTTTTTCACTTCTCTCTCTAACTTCTTTCTCTCTCTACAACCCCAAACCACCCCTAAGCCCTAGATAAAACCCCTAGCACCTTAGGGAAGCCCCGAGGCTCCCGGAGTCCCGAGAAAAAGGAGTTTTTCGGTTTCGAAACGCTGCTCCAATTAAGTCCCGATTTTCGATAAAATTCGTTGTAAGTGTGCTACGCTTACGCAATTTTTAATATAGCTTTCAAATAATTATAGGAATGTTATTAGGTCCTTAAAATAATTATTTGGGCTATTATTATGAGTTATATTGAGTGTTATTAACGCTTATATAATAATAATAATAGTCAGACAATTAATTTGTCGCGGTTATCGTTAGACTAAACCCTAGTGGTATCGATACTAGGTTTTATCGAAGGAATATCGTTTTAAGAGTATCGAAGCGTTGTCCGAGTGCTGAGTCACCACCTAATCAGGTGAGTGCATAGTTACTTTCAGCTTACACATAGATACAAAGTAATTTATATAAATTACGTGCTATGTGTGCATATTATCTGAATACTTGCTATCTATGCTGGATGAACGTTTTTATACATGTTTTCAATGATTTAAACTGTATATGTATTTTATATCTACGAAAATGTTGGGGTAAAACATGGGTAGATGTAATAGGTGATGTGTGATAAAATGATGAGAGGCCTCGATGTTGATGTTGTTGATTCTGTCATCTAGCGGAGTATGGATGACGACCACGGACTCTTCTAGACAGTCTAGTGGAACACTAGCAGGCTTGCAACCTGTAAGTGTTTGTGAACGATGTGTTCACCGGTGTACTCCCTCCCCCACATGGTTGCCTTTAGGACATTTATTGCTGAGGAATCCCCTTAGCAGTAGTGTCCGTCCCGATGATGATCCTTAGGCTAGGTCCCTTATGATAGGTGTTTAGGGACGTAAAGTGAGGATAACGGGAACGGGTAATCGGGTTATTGTTGATCGATGAAAGTAATAAACTTATTTATTGTGGGTTGAAAACCCTATGTGCTCACCAGGCTCCCAAGCCTGACCCACTCAGTTTCTTGTATTACAGGTAGTGGTGCATGAGCATAGATGTGATGTTTTGGACGAGGGATTACGGATATAGGCCTGTAGATATGAAATAATGTAGTAAGGCTTATATTTTACTATTTATGCTTTTGATCTATACGAACATGACATCCCGAGTCTTTTAATGAAATACATTTCTATGGAAATGCTTGTGATAAATCTTTATCATATTTTGTTTTGGGAAAAATTCCGCAAGACTTTCATTTAAAATGTAACTCTGATTTTTAAACAAAGCATAAACAAACCGGTCTTTTATGGCCGTGATTTTGGGGATGTCACAAAATCCTTTCATAATAAGTCCAAGAAAATTACCAATCATACCCTGACTTCTGAAATCCTTTTCAAATTAAATCTGTACTTTACCAAACAGCCCTCAACCTTCAAAATTCTTTAAAAACTAGTCCGGAAATTACGCTCTTAACCCCTATAGTCCAAATTATATCATTTAACCCCCAAAACCAACGCCTTGCTAAATTATTCCAAATTTAGGGCTACTATTAATTTATTAATTTTATCCATTTATTTATTTAATAAACGGGATGTACATCTGGAGGCACTACCTCTATGGTACGAAGTGTACAATCTACACTGACCATAAGAGCCTCCAACACATTCTTAAACAAAAGGAGCTCAACATGAGACAACGACGATGGGTAGCCGAGTAAAATCCTTAATCATGACCATCCATTCACACCTGTACACGCAAATCAAGGAGGTGCAACTTGAGGCTTTGAAACCTGAGAATGTTGCAAGTGAAGCCTTGCGAGGAATGGATAAAAACCTCGAGGTCAAGGGTGACGGGGCTTATTATCTCATGAATCGAATATGGACACCGAAATTTGGTGGGTACAGAGATGTTATCATAAACGAGGCTCACAAGACCAATTACTCCATTCACCCCGGGTCTGATAAGATCTATCTAGACCTCAAGAAACTCTATTGGTGGCCAAATATGAAAGCAGAAATTGCTACTTATGAGGGCAAGTGCTTGACTTGCGCCAAGGTCAAAGTAGAATACCAAAATCCCTCGGGTTGACTACAAAAACCACATATACTCGACTGGAAGTGGGAGCGGGTAACCATGGACTTCATAACTAAATTGCCCAAGACATCTGGTTGACTCGACACCATATGGGTGATTGTCGATAGGTTAACCAAATCCACGCACTTCCTACCAATAAAAGAGACAAACAAGATGGAAAAACTAACGAGGACGTACATCAAGGAGATTGTACGACTGTATGGTGTGTCGATATCCATTATCTATGACAGGGATAGCAGGTTTACCTCATGGTTTTGGCAAACACTACAAAAGTCTTTGGGAACTAGGCTTGACACGAGCACAACCTATCACCCTCAAACCGATTGGCAAAGCGAGAGAACCATTCAAACACTGGAAGACATGTTGAGAGCGTGTGTGATAGATTTCGGCAAAGCCTGGGATACCCATTTACCGCTCATTGAATTTTTCATATAATAATAGTTATCACACTAGCATTAAGGTCGCTCCATTTGAAGCCCTCTACGGGCGCAAGTGCAGCTCAGCTATGTGTTTGGCTAAGGTGGGTGACACTCAGCTAGCGAGAAGGCAAGTACCTAACAACATTATCACCGGTCCAGAGATCATACGAGAGACAATAGAGAAGATCATTCAAATTCATGAACGACAAAAAGCATCTCGGGACCGACAAAAGAGTTATCCGGATAAACGACGAAAGCCCTTGGAATTCCAGGTTAGTGACCGCGTACTGTTGAAGGTCTCACCCTAGAAGGGAATGATACATTTTGGAAAATGTAGGAAACTGAATCCAAGTTATATCGGGCCATTCGAGATCCTTGCCAGGATTGGCCCAGTGGCTTATAGGCTTCAACTACCGTAGGAACTCAGTAACGTACACCTTCCATGTGTCCAACTTGAAGAAGTGCCTGTCCGACGAGACTCTCGTCATTCCACCTGACAAAATTGAAGTAAACGAGAATCTCCATTTCGTCGAGGAACCTGTGGAAATCATGGACAAGGAGGTCAAAAGAACGAAACAAAGCTGTATACCAATAGTAAAGGTTCGTTGGAATGCCAAGCGAGGACCCGAATTCACTTGGGTACGCGGGGACCAAATGAAACAAAAATACCTACATCTTTTCCCCAACCCTTAAGGACCTAATCAAAATGCTAATTTCGGGACGAAATTCCTTCTAACGGGGGGATGATGTGATAACTACCAATTTTGGGTCAAACAAAGTCAACAAGTCAACCAAGCCAACTTGACAAGTATTAGGATTTTAGGATAAGCACTAAGTTTCCTAATGTTCCTAATGTACAATTAACAATTATAATACAAAGTACCTATCTTTTTACCAATTATCAAATATACACCCTAATTAGGGTTAGTAACATAACAACTCGATAATTCAACTATATATTATTTGGGAATAAATAATATCTGTAACACAATGTAGTAGAGTTCATAAACCTTGCAATATGTGGCAAATTCATAACAATGGCTACAAACACAACTTTTTGGTGTATTCATCACCAAATACGACAAAGTCCATACCCGGCTAAACACCAATATTTAACGAAACAAACTTAACAATTCAACCTAACTTCTTGCAACATATTATTATTTTGATAATAATGTTGTTATAATAATTTGAATTTTTATAATTCAAATTAAATATTTTATACATCCTTTATACCCTATTTTCTTTATAAAAACCCCACCATTTTTATAAAAATGTTAACATTTATAAAGGTTTGACTTTTTATTTTTATAAAAAGTCACTAGTGACATGAAGTACATCTCCCATAAAGAAGCTATTACACTAACCCTAAGTAGCACCACCTTTAGTCTAATCCTTGTCCCCCCACACCACCCCCCATAAACCATCCTACCCACCCTACCCCTTCTCTCCCTCTCTCTTAATTGCGACCGAGAGGCCTCATCTCTCCATCATCTTCATCATTTTTTCATCTTCTCTCCAAAGAAAGCTCTCATCCTCCATAAAAATTTCTTCCAAGTTGTTTCTTGAGCTTTTAGTAAGTACTCCCTTCATCTTCTAGTGATTCTACACACATTCATACTAGTTTCAATCCATTTACACACATTATCATGTGTTACTATTTATAGGATCTTCAAATCTTCAAAGGGTTCTTCAAGTGTTTTTTACTTGAAACTTTCCATCTACAACCTTTCATTCATCAAGAAAACACACCAAAGGTGCATTCATACCCCTTCATTTTTGAGATTTCTAAGTTTTTGGGGGAGAATACAAGTAAACTTGTATAAATATACATGTTGTTATGCATGCTTGCTTACATGTTGTGTAAAAGTGATAAATACATGGAATAATGTTATTACCAAGCTTTGTGAACATTTGGATGTAAATGTATGTTTAAAATACAAACTATGAAAAACAAGTATAAACATGCTTTATGTTCTTGTGAAAAAGTTATAAACACAGAACTATAAAAACTAGGGTTTTTATGAGCATAATATGATTATTCTAGCAAAAATGGTTATAACCAAGTTATTACACCATTTTTGTGGAACACAAACCAAAAATATGTTGTTTAAAACATATAAAGTTAACTTGATACAAAAATCACAAAAAGGTAAAAATAAGTTTTACATAACTATATTTCACTATTTGCCATTTGTGACGTTAAAAGTCAAAAAATAGAAAAATTGACATTTTCATACTAAGGACTTACTTATTCGTGCTAGATGTAAAATACTTGTTATTTATTAATATCTAAGCATGCTAGCCTCTCTCTATCTATCTATCTATATATATATATATATATATATATATATATATATATATATATATATAGGTACAAAAATCAAATATTATAATAAACTATATAAGTATATAGTTTATGGATCATTAACACTATTGTAACATGTTGAGCAAAGTGGATAATTGTATAAAGTTATATATATATATATATATATTATACTATTTATTATCATGAAAAGTGATAATTACACACACAAAGGTTTTCATTACAACAAAACATAAACTCGTTGAATCAAATTTTGTGAGTCAAAGTCTTCATCGTACCTATCAGTATACCTACTAAAGTCTTGTATTATAACCAAAATCTCCCATAAGAGAGCGTGATAGTTGTGTATAGATCTATACGGGACTGACAATCCCGCACGTAAGCTCTTTAAAACAGCTAGACCGGCAGGTCTGGGTGACAAATGTTTAACATTCTGACACCTGAAGAACGTCGTAACAGGAACATCTATGTCTTTAGCACTGTTATAATAACTCACATGGGGAAACAACAAAACATTTAGTTTACCAGGAAACATACATTCAAATGGTTTATGTGAATTAGAACTGCATATTACTATTTTAAGTATGCAAATACTTGTACATTTCGATCTTATGGTTTCTAAGACAACAACTCATTTTAAGGAAAATATTGAATTTTTCTAGAAACGAACACTATCATTTTACAAGGAAAGGCTTACAATTCTTCATACAAACTCTTATGAACTCACCAACTTAATTGTTGACACTTTTCAAAATTATTTGTATTCTCATGAAATCACTAAAACAGGTAACTACAAGCTTTTGAGGATGGGACGCTAAGGCGTCAATCAAATCTTTTTATCATCATATTGTAATTGATGTTGAAACATGCAACTCTTACAAAAATGTAACTTTTTCAATTATATTTATGATGGTTGTGTTTTCTTTGATCACTATTATTCATTATTTTATGATACAATACATGAAATTCATCCACCCCCGGACATTTCTCCCATCCTGGTTTGGGGGTGTGACATAACATACCCTATACAACTCATCCTAACAGATAACTAATCTGATATTAGCATGCAAATTTAAAAGCTCATACATGTAGGAACATAAAAGACATCTCTCCTAGCATTCTATCATGTAATACTGAGAAGATCCTTAGCCCCTAATCTAGCATGTAGTTATTGTTGGATTAGTGTCTAAGCCCGTAACTATATTTGGTATGTACTTGACCCGGTTGTGTATGGTCCTTTTGGGTTGCCTTCACCAAAACAACTTGACAGGATGATTTATGGAGAGAGAGAGAGAGAGGTTATTATGAGCTATTAATATATTATATGAATAGTATATTAAAAGAGAAATCATATAGTTTAATTAATATTGTTCAAGAATTAGTTAAGAATTAATTCTGTGGCTAAAAGAGATTAATTAAATAAGGGGGACTGGAACCGTCAATTATAAGATAGTTGATTTTGGGTTGTGGATCCTCATGGACATAAGGGGGGTGAAATTAGGAGTGGAAGGCCACTCTAATTTCGTCCAAGGATGCCTTATTCCAGAAGGTTCTTAAGTTGCTTAGGGCCTAAGTCATCCAATTTGGGTTTTGACTGAAACCCTAGCAGCTCAGCTATATAAGGAACCCCAGGGCTTCAGTTTCGGCTACACCAAGAAACCCTAGAGTTACTATAGCCAAAAGTGTGTTTCTCATTCTCTCTTCTAGATCATATTCTTGCTTGAGGTGTTTGTGAGCCATTAGAGGTGTTACACTTGTGACACTAAGCTTCTTGAAGATCAAAGATTCTTGCAACTATTGAAAGGTATCATCTGAACTAGTTTTATTGTAGATATCGTTTTTAATAGTATGCTAGATTAGGGTTTCAAGCTTTGGATAAATTTGCATGTACAATAGAGAAACCTAGATCCAAAGTTTTAGGGTTTTTCATGTGCACGTACGATGTTCTTTTAATCAAAACTCATCAGTGGTATCAGAGCCTTGCTTGGTTTCTATTGTATTTGATGCATGATGTATTTATTCATTGATAAAAATCGCTTTTTGTGCGATCTGCTTGACAGACTCGTTGAGCCCTATGAGGGACTCGACGAGTAGGATGAACTCGACGAGTCCTGCAAGGGACTCGGCGAGTCGGGCTGTCAGACAGATGGATTTTCGAGATTTTTGTTGTTTTTGACTTAGGATAGTTACCATATCTATTTCAAATTGATAAAATACGAATTTTATTAATTCCTTATGATTATCCTTGTCAAAACAAAAGCTTTTATCATTTAATTAGATAATTATTACCTTATTTGATAAATGTTAATTATTTGAATTATTTGATCATTATCTTGCATGAAAATGGATTAGGTCAAAATTAGATAATCACCAAAATTAATTGTTTAATTGTTTATTTGAATTTTGATCTAGATAGTTTTGAAATGTTTCAAAACTTGCCCTCAAGTTTTGGAATTTAAATTTTGAATTAAAAGTTTAATTTTGAAATTGTTAAATTCCAAACCCTAAAATTTTACAAGTTTAAAATTCACCCTATACTATTATAATATTATAAGAATAATTATTATATATGTATAGCATAAATGCTAGTCTTACCGTTAGTAGGTCTCATTCACAAAGCTGATCTATAAGGGGTATAAGGTTATGGCTTATAAAATGGTCGTTTAATGGGTGTCCACTCTCACCCACCGCTTCCTTAATTGGTGGAGAGTCATTAGCCGAGCGGGTAGGATAGGGAAACTATTTCCTCATTAAAATTATAATGATTATAAAGTAACTAAATGTTTTATAAAATTCTCAATCTTAGTTACTTTAGGCAAAATGTGAATTTGATGCTACTCCATGAAATTACACTTTGTACCCTTGCTAAGACGTTAGTGGAGCGTGCGGGGTTAACCGACACACTAATTAGGCTCTAAGAAAAGGTGGAAAAAGGTGACTCGATGTTTGTCATTGATCAACGTAGCGTGTGTGGTTAACCGGCACGTTGATTATGTGACTATAACATTGGGGGCACCATGTACATTTGCATGGTTATTCACACCTTGTTTGTGATCCTCGGTATCCCAGTCACAAACTTGAGGGGCATATCGAGATTTATACATGCCATTGAAAAGTTCAATGAATCTCGAAAGATCTAGGAGTTTTCAATACATTTAAAACTTAATTCTCTTTTGATTTTCATGGTGGAAATTAGTGAATCGTCATTCACTTACCTTCAAATTATTTCCTGTTTATATTATGACATCCCTCTTCTAAATTGTAAATAATGTTGTTGGATCCTAGCCCTAATTTCTCATTTGGGTGTTTACTTGGGGATTCTTATCTAATCAAACTTTGTCTCTTTTCCTTTTCAGATGTCGAACTTGAACAACAACGCTTCCGGCTTAAACTCTTCCAGCTCATTCTCACTCATGAACTTGTGTGGGAGAGTGATCTTCGACGGAAACAATTTTGACGATTGGATCCATAACATAAGGATGGTCACCCGTTACGAGGATAAGGAGTATGTCCTCGACAAAGAGCTGAAAGAGGTGGATGTAAACACTGCCACTCCCGAGGAGATCACTGCCTTTGAAGCCCATGAGCATGATGCCACGAAAGACCATTGCATCATGCTAGCGACCATGACTGCTGAACTCCAAAAGTCCTACAAGGACTTCTATCCCTACGAAATGCATCAGGACTTGCTTGAAAGGTACCACCAAAGTGCAAGGCAAGAGAGGTACGAGATCATCACTTCGATGATCACGACCAAGATGAGAGACAGAGAGTTTGTCACTGCTCATCTGCAGAAAATGCAAAGGTATGCTGACCGCTTGCTGAAGTTAAATGTTAACTTCGATGAAGAGCTGGCGATTGACATCATTCTGTTGGATTAGTGTCTAAGTCCATAACTATTTTGGTATGTACTTGACCCGATGGTGCATGGTCCTTTTGGGTTGCCTTCACCAAAGCAACTTGATTGGAGAAATAACTAGAGAGAGAGCTTATTATGATTTATTAATATGTTATAAGAATAATATAGAAATCATATTTGTTTAATTAATATTGGTCAATAATTAATTAAGAATTAATTTTGTGATCAAATGTAATTAATCAAACTAGAGGGGCTGAATTGTAATTATGTGATAGTTACAAATTATCTTATTAATAGGTTGGACGAAGTTAAGGTGATAAGGCCTTAGAATTCGACTATGATAAGGATTCAAGGATTATCTTATGGGTTTCTTGGTGGATAAGCAACTAGATAAGGATAATGACTGAAACCCTATCTCTACACCTATATAAACACCCCTTGACTCATGAATTCGGCCAGAACTTCCATAAGGCTTCTTAGGAACGAATTGAATACCTCCCCTCTCTCCTTATACCTTCTCCATTTGCTCTTGGTGTTTGTAAGCCATTAAAGGAGTGACACTTGTGACTCTAAGCCTTCCAAAGTCAATTCAAGGAGGAATTCGATTGTTATTACTACATAACAATCAAGGTAACATCTTAAACCTAATTATATGCTAATATCGTTTTCCATATGCTAGAATTAGGGTTTATAGCCTTGGATTCAAAGCATGTACAATAGAGAAACCTAGATCCAAGCATTAGGGTTTGTATGAGCACATAGGATGTCTTATGACCAAAACCCATCAGTGGTATCAGAGCCTAGACTGGTTTCAATTGTATTGATGCATTACATGTTCAAAAAATTTGATTTTTGATGTTCTGGAGGCTGGACTCGCCGAGTCCATAGCTGAACTCGCCGAGTCCATGTAGACTCGACGAGTCCAAGCTTGACTCGACGAGTCAACTCGTCAGATGGGGATATCTTCGCGATTTCTTGCTGTTTTTGCTTATGGATAGTTACCTTATCATATTAGATCAATATAAATCCGATTTTATGATATATTTGACTATATTCTTGATCTAATTGAAGATATTTATCAATTAATAAGATAACTGTTTCCTTATGTGATAATTAATTAATTATTTTGACTAAATTGATAAATTGTTTTGCAAAAAATCATTAATTAAATCAAATATGGATAATTATGTAATTAATTGTTAATTTAGATTATTTGTTATTTGATCCTTATGTTATGAAATGTTTCATATTTTCCCCTTAGGTTTTATAGTTTAAATTTGAACCCAAAAGTTTTGTTTTTTTGAAATTTAAATAGTTAAAACCCTAATGTTTTGAAAAAAGGTTTCAAAACTTGCCCTCAAGTTTTGGAATTTAAAAGTTGATTAAAAGTTTAATTAGGAATGCTAAATTCTAAAACTCTAGTATTGTTTTGAAAAATTCAAATCACACCCTTATGGTTTTATTAATTAATTAAGGTGTATAACTAAAAGAGGTTTAATAAATCCATAAAAGTTTAGGTTTACAATTTAATTGAATTAAAAGTATAATTGTTAAATTAGACCACCTAGTATTTTGAAAGTATAAAATACACCCTATACTATATATAACATTAAAAGTCTAACATTATATATATGGATGAGTAAAAGTCAGTCTTACCGTTAGTAGGCCTCATTCACGAAGCTAGTCTATAAGGGGTGTTTAAGGAAATTGCCTATAAAATGGCGATTGAATGGGTATCCACTCTTACCCACCGCACTCTTGACTAGTGGAGGGTCGTTAGCCGAACGGGTAGGATAGGACGAAACCTTCCATTATAAGTATAATGAAGTATAAAAGTAACTAAATGTCTTCATAAAATTCCCAATCTTAGTTACTTAGGCAAAAGTGAATTGATGCAATTCCATGAAATTACACTTTGTGCCCTTGCGAAGACGTTAGTGGAGCGTGTGTGGTTTATCGTCACACTAAATGGTTCTAAGCAAAGGTAGCAAAGGGTGACTCAATGTTTGTCATAGTTCGGTGGAGCGTGTGGGTTTACCGGCACATCGAATAGATGACTGTAACATGTGAGGGAACCGTGTAAGTTTGCATGGTTATTCACACCCGCTTTGTGATCCTCGGCATCCCAGTCACAAACAAGAGGGGCATATCGAGATTTAAACATGCCATTGAAAGTTCAATGAATCTCAAAGAATCTAGGAATTTTCATAGATTTAAAACTTAAATTCTTTTTCGTTTTTTGTGGTGGAAATTAGTGAATCGTCATTCACTTACCTTCAAATATTCTGCAATTAGGGTTACGACATCCCTCTCCCGAGTTGTAGAATATTGTGTTGGGTCCTAGCCTTAGTATCTCATTTGGGTGATTTGCTAAGGACTCATTCAATCGAATAACTTGAATTCATTTTCTCCCGTTTTGTAGATGTCAAAGTTCGACAACTATGGTCTTCCCGAATCCCATGGAACAAGCTTTCCACATGAAGATGATATTCCACGATTCGATCAAGGAACAAGAAATCATGCTTCACTTCCTCCACCTCCTCCAATTATTCTCCCTAACCCACAAGTTCAAAGGCTTGAAAAGTTCAAGATCACTCAAGCCCTTTTGGCAAGTAAACATAAAGAATGAAAGTCGGCGTGTGCACACGTCCTAGGGATGAAGTCACACATTGATAGGTTAAGAATGTTGGGATCTGTTGTCTGTGAGGAGATGGTTGTTGATTGGGTTCTTAAGTCACTTCCTAACTCATATAGTGAGTTCGTAAGAGAGTACTATATGATGAACTGCGACGTGACCCTTATAGATCTCACCTATATGCTTATTGCTGCTGAATCAGCAATGGTTTGGCGCAATAGAAAAGCAAAGTTGATTGGTGAATCTTCCTTCAAGACCTCTATGGATATAGGCAATGTCTGAAGTAGTTCCATGTCCTGTTCCAAAAGAGTCAATTTGCTTTTATTGCCAAGAGAAGAGGCATTGGAAACGAAGCTGCCCTATTTACCTAAGAGATCTAAGAGATGGGAGAGTCAAAACGTATGGCTCTGCTTTAGGTAAAATCCATTGACTAACTCTTTTAAGCTCCTATTCTAGATTCTTAATACATAATGTGATAAGATTACAATTGATGTTTGTAGAATCAAAGAAAAGAGAGGAAGCTTAAGGGAAGAAGTGAGCATAATCTAACCGTGAAGAAATGGATTTCGATCGCATTACTTGAAGATTAGTTTTTGAGCTACTACTTAGAGTTAGAATTAGAAATATGTATTAACATAGTTTTTCAATGAATTGCATTGCAAGGACAAAATTTTTCCGCAATAAAATAAATTTTGATTTTTATATTATTTATTTATCCTTGCAATGGCATATATGAAAAATTGATGTTTGGATGTTTCTATTATTAGCAATAATGGATTTGATTCTTAGTTACGGAAATGTCGAAAATTTACCAAATAAGGAGAGTTTCTCATCACTCAAGTTTCAATTGGACAGAAACTTGGAATCATGCAACTTGGTTGCGCGATGAATGAGAAATTTCATATTTGGAAATTAGACTAATTCATTGACAAAGTGTCAAGTGAAGGACTAGGAGATCAAGTACACAAAGTTGCGTATTGATCAAGTCCACCATAAGAGTATCCAAGATATTCGTCATGATTTACTAAATGTTTAGTGAATATGATTATACTTACAAGATTAAGTGTAATTCTGAATTGATTGAAAATGTTTAAATCAATAGCAGAACGAATAAGAAGAATCAAGTAGGCAGAAAGATAAAAGTTTCTCCATTCTAAGAAGAAGGGAGAGTACCTTTTACGCTTTATGATAGGTCTTAATGATTAAGAACCATATCTCAATTGATCCTCTAAGTGAGTCTTAGTACAATTGTATGTATAAGAAGAGGAATCAAGAATTGAAGAAATGGTTAAATCAAGAAGTCAATCATAATTCGTTCCAAAACAAGTCTTAGAGTTAAGATCGTGACATTGAGTGATAAGTATTAAGAAGGTTTATAACATTCATCAAATGAGGAAAGTTGTGATGTCTTGGATAAGACAAAGACCAACTAGGACCAATTTATGAAGTGTTTTGATAAAAAAAACTACACTAACTCTTGAATATTTTTTTGTCAAGAAATGTTTATTGACAAGAGAATCTTATATGTCGAGGAGTCAGTGGGAGTCTTAATGGTATTGAAAGGTTTCAAGAACAAATCAAAATAGACCTTATCGATCATCACTAGCACACGAGTTGAGGTTTATAACCTATCGTGTTGACACTATATTGTTTCTGTGCCATTCCAATTGAGTTAATTATGCATGTGAGCCCTATAAGTTCTCATTTAAATGCATAAAAGGCAAGGACCTTGATCAATGAAAAGTGCATTGATAGGAAAAGGTGAGCTGCTCAACTAATTGGAAGACATGGTGGGCAGCTGTGCTACCATAAGGCAAGAAATCAAGATTAAGAAAGTTCGATCCATATGAGTTTGAATTTGTCGTAAACTTTGGTTTTAACAAATTCACATGGATAGGAACACATACACCGTTTAAATCTAAGTGTCATAAGAGTTCCTCCTTCATGAAAATGACTGTGAGGAAATGCTTTCACTAAGAGAGATTTTAAGAAGATAGTAATTGTAAAATTGCATTCTCAAATTCGATTATGGTTACGGTATCCCTTTCCATGATTTGAATTGTGAGGTTTGGAAATTAGTCTTAATTGTTTAGACACACATATGAACTATCGAAGGCAAAGGTGTATAAGTTAAAGAAGCCTTGATAAAAGATTATCAAAGCACTAAGTATTAGAAACATGAACTTAAGAAATTCAATACGTATTGTTTTTTCTGAAAGTTAAGATGTTTATGAATACACGTCGAAGCTAGTGGGAGCATAAATGTTATAATTATATGATTATTAAGGCACGTATTGCAAGTTGGCAATATTAATTATAGAAAACAAGAGTTATACCTTGCAAAGTAGTAAGGGTTATAAAGTTGTTTTGCTATAATTAAGGGAGAGAATATTATGCTTCATTTCAAATCTAAAGGCTTATGTTGAGAAATTTTAATAAATTTAGTCAAAGGTACATAGTGTGTTCTTAAAATTTCGATTATGATTACGACATTCCTCTTCATAATTCGAATTTTGAGAACATAGCAAATACAACATTATGCGTCGTGTCCCATACGCTTCGGGTATAGGATCGATTGCAAATGCTTTAATGTTGGACCATTCTAAAATTTTCCAAATGTCAAGTGCATTTAGAGGGAAAAGGGACTAGAATTGGTTTTGACTAAAATAATTAAACAAGTATCAAAGGACAATCCAAAGTTCGACAAGGATTGGTTGCTTGTGAGTAGTTGGAAGTATAGTATTAGAAAATATGGAAATGTTTCCATATTGGATGGACCATATCGACTCTATTATGAATAGAAAAGATTCTATTAAGAATGATTTGTCATATGGAACATATGGAAGTGTGTCCATATTGGGAATTGAATATTGAGAAATCTATGACTAGATTAGAGACTTCTATGCAAAATGATGTTCAAAGAATTTACTTTGAGTGAGAGACATCACGTCTATGGAATTGTCTTGTAACAATATCCGATAGAGGACTTTGTAATATCATTGGCAATAGTCTTTGTGACTTTGGTGCAGTGACATTATGAAAGGATAGTTGCATAGAATGTTAGAATCTAGCATATTCTATAAGTAGCAAGAATTTGATATTCTTTCACTTATGAAAAAGGATTTGGAGTTGTGAAATGAGAATGATTGGAAGTGTGTTCAATTTGATCTATTTCACAAAGTAAGAACCATAGGTAAACATTGTGTGCATGCTAGGAGCATGGGACAAGTGTAATAATTCAAGTAAGAAGTTGATTACCCGAAACGACAAATAATGAGTACTCGGTATGGTGATAAATAAAAGGAGTTTTATTTATACTCAAAGGTTTGAGGCCATATGGGATTAGTATTATTCTTTTGTTTCACTTTGCATGTTTTGACTTCCAGAATAATTGAGTTTATTAAGAATGATCGAATTATTCGAACGGGCCACAGTCGTTCATATGTTGGAAATAAGTATGAATGAAGACTGTCGTGAATTGGTGTGTGGATTGTCTAAATAGCATTAGACATAAGCAAATGTCTGCTGCGACGTTCATGAGTGCTTATGAATATGATTTGAGCATTGGATTAAACCCACGCTCACTTGGATCACTCCATGAATTGTATCACGAGTGATTGGTGATACGATAACATCTTATATTCTTGAAACAGAGATGTGTGAGTTGTATCTTGCGAATCGGTTGCACATTGATAATATGTAAACGCACTAGTAACTTGGTGTTATAAAACATATTGTTGTGTGTGATTCGGTGAGTGAGTGCAAGCAAGCATTGTATCAAAGTTTATCCATTCCTTTTATCTAAAGTAGGATAAAAGCGATATCTTTGGGTCCCTCGATGATTTAGTGATGACAAACGTAAATGCTCGGTCGGGCTAAGGCTAATTTGATTTGTTCAATTAGTCAGTCGTCATAAATCGGGAATCGAGATATAGTACAAAGAGAATGTTTTGAAATCATATCTCATATGATATCTAGAATGGAGGAATATATGATCCCTTATCTAAGGACACGCGTATCTGATAGGATCAGAGTTGACAACGGCTCTGGAAAGCTACGATTGCAGATCAGGATCTGAAGTCATACGTGGAATAGTTATTAGACTTATCCAAGTGGGAGACTGTTGGATTAGTGTCTAAGTTCATAACTATTTTGGTATGTACTTGACCCGATGGTGCATGGTCCTTTTGGGTTGCCTTCACCAAAGCAACTTGATTGGAGAAATAACTAGAGAGAGAGGTTACTATGATTTATTAATATGTTATAAGAATAATATAGAAATCATATTTGTTTAATTAATATTGGTCAATAATTAATTAAGAATTAATTTTGTGATCAAATGTAATTAATCAAACTAGAGGGGCTGAATTGTAATTATGTGATAGTTACAAAATAAGGTAAGGATTATCTTATTAATAGGTTGGACGAATTTAAGGTGATAAGGCCTTAGAATTCGACTATGATAAGGATTCAAGGATTATCTTATGGGTTGCTTGGTGGATAAGCAACTAGATAAGGATAATGACTGAAACCCTATCTCTACACCTATATAAACACCTCTTGACTCATGAATTCGGCCAGACCTTCCCTAAGGCTTCTTAGGAACGAATTCAATACCTACCCTCTCTCCTTATACCTTCTTCATTTGCTCTTGGTGTTTGTAAGCCATTAGAGGAGTGACACTTGTGACTCTAAGCCTTCCAAAGTCAATTCAAGGAGGAATTCGATTGTTATTAGTACATAACAATCAAGGTAACATCTTAAACCTAATTATATGCTAATATCGTTTTCCATATGCTAGAATTAGGGTTTATAGCCTTGGATTCAAAGCATGTACAATAGAGAAACCTAGATCCAAGCATTAGGGTTTGTATGAGCACATAGGATGTCTTATGACCAAAACCCATCACATTCTTCATTCACCGCCACCCTGCTTCAACCAGTTTCGCATGACCTACCACATGAACAAAGAAGAGGTCACATTGAGCAAGCTTCAAGTCCTGTTAAGGAATGCTGAGAGCAACCTCAAGGACAAGTCCATTGCACAAAATCCTACTCCTACCGCTGCCCCAATTTTGGAAATTGGGCAAGGAAAGGGTAAGAAGAGGAAGGCTCCCTCAAAGAGCCATCATAAGGGAAAGTCCTGTGATGACAGTTCTTCTAGTGGAACTAAGGTCGGTCCCACTACAACCACCTCAAGCCCAAAGGATGCAGAGTGCTATCACTGCCACGACATAGGGCATTGGAAACAAAGCTGCCCGAAATATCTGCAAGATATCAAGGATGGAAAGATCAAGCCGTCCTACGCAGGTATTTACACTATTCAATCTAATGTTTCATCACATGCTATTTCTTGGGTTCTTAATACAGGATGTGGTTTTCACATTTCTGATTTGTAGGGCCTAAGAAGAAATAGGGATGTGGAGCATGGAAAGATAAACTTGATCATGGGGAACAGAAGATCGCCGCCTATCACCAAGATTGGAGTTTATTCTTTAGTGCTTAGTAATGGATTTGGACTAGATTTGAATAATTGTTGCTATTCGCCAGAAATGGAAAGAAACATCATTTCTTTTCATGGTTTGTATAGACAAGGATTTAGATATTCATTTGATAATGAAAAGGGTTCTATTAATGCTTATCTTAATGGTGTTTTCTATTTTGAAGCATGGCCTTGTAATGGAATATATGAAACTGTGATGGTTATAGACAACTTAGGAAATGATGTGTTGCATATCGAATCTTCCAATAGTTTAGACAAAGCATGCTTGTGGCATTGTCGTCTTGGACATGTCAACAAGAAGCGCATAGCCCAACTCCAAAAGGATGGAGTGTTGGAGTCATTCGACCTTAGGGACGATGACGTGTGTCATTCTTGTTTACTTGGAAAGATGACCAAGTCACCCTTCATTGGTACTTGTGAAAGGGGTGAGGGTTTATTGGATCTCATACACACTGATGTGTATGGGCCCTTTAGATCCACCACAAGGGATGCAAGCCGCTTCTATGTGACTTTCACCGATGATTATAGCAGATATGGGTATATCTACTTAATTAAGCACAAGTCAGAAACCTTTGAAAAGTTCAAAGAGTTTAAACAAGAAGTGGAGAATCAGTTGGGAAGGAAAATCAAGATGTTTCGATCCGATCGAGGAGGAGAGTACCTTAGTCTTGAATTCCACCATGACCTCAATGAATGCGGAATAGTTTCACAACTGACACCACCTAGGACACCATAGTTGAATGGTGTGGCTGAGAGGCATAATCGAACCTTGCTAGACATGGTTCGTTCCATGATGAGTCGTGTTTCGCTGCCTATCACATTTTGGGGGTATGCCTTAGAGACTGCCGCCCATATACTTAATCTAGTCCCTACAAAGAAGGTTGCCAAAACACCTCACGAGATGTGGATAGGGAAAGCTCCCTCGTTGGCACATATCAAGGTTTGGGGTTGTGAGGCTTTCGTAAGACGAGAGACTCACGACAAGCTCGAACCTCGTAATGAGCGGTGTATTTTCATCGGCTATCTGCAAAAATCCTTTGGATATCTCTTCTATAGACCAAGTGACAATGTTGTTTTCGTTGCGAGGATAGGGGTTTTCCGAGAGAGAGAACTCATAAGCCAAGGGGATAATTGGAGGCAAATCGATTTTGAAGAGCTTCAAGAATCGAGCGATGAAGGAACCTTTAATGCTGGCATTCAACATGAGGAGGAAACTCTTGTTGAACCGATTGGCAAGTCCCTACCTCTTAGACGTTCTAGTAGAGTTAGTGTTCCGCCTATGTTGTATGGTTTTCATATAACAAGTGAGGGTGATACATTATTCGTGATAGTACATTAATAAATTTGGATGAACCTAATAGCTACAAGGAATCCATGGCAGGCCCGGAGTCTATGAAATGGAAAGAGGCTATGGTCAGCGGGATTCAGTCCATGTATGACAACCAAGTTTGGAATTTGGTTGACAATGTGCCAGGTCGTAAGACGGTCGGGTGCAAGTGGATCTTCAAGAAGAAGACCGACATGGATGGGAAGGTACACACTTACAAGGCGCGATTGGTTGCAAAGGGCTTTACTTAAACTCCCAGAGTTGACTATGATGAGACATTCTCACATGTTGTGAAGATAAAGTCTATTAGGGTGATTCTAGCCATTGTTGCATTTCATGACTATGAGACATGGCAGATGGACGTTAAAAACGCTTTCCTTAACGGGAAGTTGGATGATGTTGTTCACATGAGTCAACCATAGGGATTTGTCTATGCGAAGCACCCCAGTAGAGTGTGTAAGCTTGAGAAGTCCATTTATGGATTGAAACAAGCATCTCGTAGATGGAATCTTTGTTTTGATGAGAATGTCAAAGAGTTTGGTTTTCTACGAAGCGAGGATGAATCATGTGTATATGTCAAAGCCAATGGGAGTATAGTTAGCTTCCTCATGTTGTATGTCGATGACATACTATTTATAGGAAACGACATCCCAACCCTGCAGGAAGTCAAGTCCTGGCTTGGGAAGTGTTTCGCTATGAAGGACCTCGGAGAGGCTGCCTATATTTTGGGAATAAGGATAGTGAGAAACAGGAGTAAAAGACTAATAAGACTTAGTCAGAATACTTACTTGGACAAGGTACCAAAGTGTTCTAGTATGGAGAATTCCAAGAAAGGGGAGTTACCAATCCAAATTAATGCCAAGTTGAGTAAGACTCAAAGCCCGAGTACCGAAGTCGAGATAGCAGAGATGAGTTAAGTACCTTACGCTTCCACAGTTGGCTCGATCATGTATGCTATGAGTTGTGCTCGCCCTCATGTGGCCTTCACGTTGAGCATGGTCAGCAAATATCAAGGGAACCTTGGCAAAGCACATTGGACCGCAGTCAAGAATATTCTTAAGTACCTTCGGACCGACCGGGACAACTACCGTTCTCAGTTGTGATGAGTCTTTACCCTAAACGGAGGAGTAGTGACTTGGAAAAGTTCCAAGCAAGAGATCATAGCTTATTCAACGTGCGAATCAAAGTACATAGCAGCGAGCAAAGTGTCAAAGGAGGCGATATGGTTGAAGAACTTCATTGGAGACCTTGGAGTTGTGCCAGCCATAAAGGAGCCCATGGAAATTTTATGTGATAATGAAGGAACAGTTGCCTTGACCAAGGAACCGAAGGATCATGGTAGATCTCAACATATCGACAGGAAATATCATTTTATTCGACATCGGGTGGAAGAGGGAATCCTCGTGGTAAAGAGGGTATCATCATAGGATAAACCAACAGATCCCCTTACGAAGGGATTGAGTAGGGTTAAGCACTTGCAGCATGCTAGGAGCATCGGGCTGAAGGACGATATTAGTTTAGATTAGATAGTTTCGAAATGTGTAATAGATAAATGTAATTGACATTTGATGATTAAATAAAGGAGTATTATTTATAAGTAAAGTTACTGTCTTATGTTGATTGTTTACCTATTGTTTCACTTTGCATGTTTTGACTTCCTGAATAATAAGATTATTCGAACGTTCCATAGTCGCTCATACTTTGGAAGTAGGTATAAAAGAAGATTGTCGTGAATTGGTTTGTAGATCGTCTAAAGTGTAATAGACATAGCAAAGGTTTGTTGCAACGTTCATGAGTACTTATGAATAAAATTTGAGCATTGGATTAAACCCACGCTTGTTGGTATCACTTCATGGAATTTATCACGGGTAATCGTAAGACGATAATATCATATAGTCTTTAAACCTATATATGGTCTATTGTTTGCAAGTTGGTTGTGTATTGATAATGCATAAACGCATCAGTAACTTGATGTTATAAAACGCATTGTTATGCTCGATTTGATGAGTGAATGGTAAATGCATATAAGTCAAAGTTTATCTGTTCCTTTTTGTCCTAAGAGTGTAAAAGCGATATATGAGCCTCTCGATGATTTGGTTTGAATTATGTTTTGGGCCCAATCAGGAATGAGTTCATGTGTTCAATTAAGTTCTATATCAGACGAATCAGAGATCGAGAAACAAACTGCTAGACAATAAGTATGACTATGCTCCATGTAATTATCTGCATGATATCTAGAACGGAGGACTATACGATCCCTTATCTAAAGGACAGGTTACTGATAAGGTCAGAGTTCGACAACATCTTTGAGAGCTACGATTGCTAATCGGATCCTAAAGGCGTACTTATAGTTACTAGACTTAAGTGGGAGACTGTTGGATTAGTGTCTAAGCCCGTAACTGATGGGTTTTGGCCATATGAACATTCCTATGTGCACATACAAACCCTAATGCTTGGATCTAGGTTTCTCTAATTAAACATGCATTGAATCCAAGACCTCTAATGGCTAATAGAGTATAAGAACAATACAAAATCAGAGTTAGAAGCTTACCTTGAAACACTTGTTTGATCTTCTTGTTCTTGGAGCTTTAGAGTCACAAATGTCACTCCTCTAATGGCTTACAAACACCAACTAGCAAGAGGATGATTTGAGAGAGAGGAGAGGGAAGAAATCGGTCAGGGTTTCTTTGCTTTAGCAGAGGTATCGATTTCCCTTTCCCCAAGGGTCTATTTATACTTGTAAGGCTCCTAGGGTTTCACCCTTAAACCCTAATTGGATAACTTTTACTCAAAGCAATCCAAATCCTTTCCAAGATAAGCCCTTGGACGATTTGTGGCTTATGCCAAGCCCTAGAAATCGTCCAACCCTATCCATAAAGGATTTACAGCCCAAAGTGTAACTATCAAACAATTGACAGTTTATACCCTCTTATTTAATTAATCTCTTTAAGTCACCAAATTAATTATAATTAATTTATGACTTGTATTAATCAAATAACAATATTATTATTCCTTATATTATTCTCATAATATATTAATAATATTTGTTCTCTCATAATAAATCATCCTGTCAAGTTGCTATGGTGAAGGTAACCCAAAAGGACCATGCACAATCGGGTCAAATACTTGCCTAATATAGTTGCAGCCTTAGACACTATTCCAACAGTCTCCCACTTGGATAAGTCTAGTAACTATATGCACAAGTACAATTCGATTTGCAATCGTAGCTCTCAAAGATGCTGTCAAACTCTGATCTAATCAATCTTGTCCTTTAGATAAGGGATCGTACAGTCCTCTGTTAGATATCATACTGACAATTCTATGGAATAATTAGTCTAGCATTTGGTTTCTCAATCTCCGATTCATTTGACATAGAACTTAATCGAACACATCAATTCAGTTTTGACCGGGCCCGACACATAAGTCAAATCAAATCATCGAGCGGCCGAGATATCGCTTTTACGCTCTTGGGATAAAAGTAACAGATAAACTTCGACTTATATGCATTTACTTATTCATTAATCAACTATACACAACAATGCGTTTTATAACACCGAGTTACTGATGCGTTTTCGCATTATCAATGTACAACCAATTAACAAATAACAAACCATATATATAGGTTTTAAGACTATATGATATTGTCGTCTTGCGATCACCCTTTTATATCATATTCCATATGGTGATTCCAGCAAGCGCGGGTTTGTTCCAATGCTCAAAACCAGTTCGTAAGCACTCATGAACGTTGCAGCAACCCTTTGCTATGTCTAATACCATTTAGACAATCTACACACCGATTCATGACAATCTTCATTCATATCTACTTCCAACATATGAACGATTGTGGACAATTTGAATAATTCGATTATTCTTAATAAACTCAATTATTCTGGAAGTCAAAACATGCAAAATGAAACAATAGTTAAACAATTAACACAAGACAGTAACATTACTCATAAATAATACTCCTTTATTTAATCATCAAATGTTAATTACATTTATCTATTACACGTTTCTAATACTATCTAATCTATGCTAATATCATCCTTCAGCCTAATGCTCCTAGCATGCTGCAAGTGCTTAACCCTACTTAGTCCCTTCGTAAGCGGATCTGCTGGGTTATCTTCTGATGATATCCTCTTCACTACGAGTTGTCCTTCTTCTACACGATGTCTAATAAAGTGATATTTTCTGTCGATATGTCGAGATCTACCATGATCCCTTGGTTCCTTGGTCAAGGCAACCGCTCCTTCATTATCACAGAAAATTTCCATGGGCTCATTTATGGCAGGTACAACTCCAAGATCACCGATGAAGTTCTTCAACCATATTGCCTCCTTCGACACTTCGCTCGCTGCAATGTACTCTGATTCGCACGTTGAATCATCTACGGTTTCCTGCTTGGAACTTTTCCAAGTTACTGCTCCTCCATTCAGGGTAAAGACCCAGCCCGATTGCGAACGGTAGTTGTCCCTGTCGATCTGAAAGCTGGCGTCACTATACCCTCTCACCTTCAAGTCATCACTCCCTCCGAGGACTAAGAACCATTCCTTTGTCCTCCGAAGGTACTTAAGGATATTCTTCACCGCAATCCAATGGGCTCTGCCAGGGTTCCGTTGATATCTACTAACCATGCTCAAAGAAAAGGCTACATCAGGGCGAGTACAAGTCATAGCATACATGATTGAGCCAACTGCGGAAGCGTGTGGTACTCGGCTCATTTCTGCTATTTCAGCTTCGGTACTCGGACTTTGAGTCTTACTCAACTTGGCATTACTTTGTATCAGTAATTCTCCCTTCTTCGAGTTTTCCATACTAAAACGTTTTAGTACCTTCTCTAAGTAAGTGTTCTGACTAAGTCCTATTAGTCTCTTACTTCTTTCTCTTACTATCCTTATTCCCAAAATATAAGAAGCCTCTCTGAGGTCCTTCATAGCGAAGCACTTCCCGAGCCAGGACTTAACCTCCTGCAGAGTCGGGACGTCGTTTCCTATGAGTAATATGTCATCGACATATAGAACGAGGAAGCTTACTATACTCCCACTGGCTTTGATATATACACACGATTCATCTTCGCTTCGTACAAATCCAAACTCTTTGACTTTCTCATCGAAGCAAAGATTCCATCTACGAGATGCTTTCTTAAGTCTATAAATGGACTTCTCAATCTTACACACTCTATTCGGATGCTTCGGATCCACAAACCCCTCTGGCTGACCCATGTAAACATCCTCAACCAACTTTCCGTTAAGGAAAGCGGTCTTGACATCCATTTGCCAAATCTCATAATCATGAAATGCGGCAATAGCTAGCATCACTCTAATAGACTTTATCTTCGCAATTGGTGAGAAGGTCTCATCATAGTCAAATCCTGGAGTTTGAGTAAAGCCCTTTGCAACCAATCGTGCCTTATACGTGTGTACTTTTCCATCCACGTCGGTCTTCTTCTTGAAGATCCATTTGCACCCAACGGTCTTACGTCCGGGCACATTATCAACCAAATTCCAAACTTGGTTATCATACATGGATTGGATCTCGCTATCCATTTCCTCTTTCCATTTTGCAGACTCCGGGCCTGCCATGGCTTCCTTATAGCTATTAGGTTCATCAAGGTTTATTAGTGTACCATCACTAATATACGTGTCCCCTTCGGTAGTAATATGAAAACCATAAAACTGGGGTTGAACTCTAACTCTTTTGGAACATCTAAGAGGTAAGGATTCGTCAATCGGTTCAACCAGAGTTTCCTCCTCGGGTTGAGTGCCAACGGTAGAGGTTCCTTCATCTATCGATTCTTGAATCTCTTCAAGCTCGATTTGCCTCCCACTGTCTCCTTGGCTTATGAGTTCTCGCTCTCAGAAAACTCCTCTCCTCGCAACAAAGACAACATTATCCTTCGGTCTATAGAAGAGATATCCAAAGGATTTCTACGGGTAGCCGATGAAAATACATCGCTCACTACGAGGTTCGAGCTTGTCGTGAGTATCTCGTCTTACGAAAGCCTCGCAACCCAAAACCTTGATATGTGCCAACGAGGGAGCTTTCCCTATCCACATCTCGTGAGGTGTTTTGGCAACCTTTTTAGTAGGGACTCGGTTAAGGATATGGGCGGCAGTCTCTAAGGCATACCCCCAAAAAGATATTGATAGTGAAACACAACTCATCATAGAGCAAACCATGTCCAACAAGGTTCGATTACACCTTTCTGCCACACCATTCAATTGTGGTCTCCTAGGTGGCGTTAATTGTGAAACTATTCCACACTCCTTGAGATAATCGTGGAATTCAAGACTTAGGTACTCTCCTCCTCGATCGGATAGAAGCATCTTGATTTTCCTGCCCAATTGATTCTCCACTTCATTCTTGAACTCTTTGAACTTTTCAAAAGTTTCTGACTTTTGCTTGATTAAGTAGATATACCCATATCTACTATAGTCATCGGTAAAAGTCACATAGAAGCGGTTCCCATCCTTCGTGGTTGATCTAAACGGTCCACATACATCGGTATGTATTAGGTCCAATAGACCCTCACCCCTTTCACACGTACTTGTGAAGGGTGACTTAGTCATCTTTCCAAGCAAACAAGACTCGCATGTGTCATCTTCCCTAAGGTCAAATGACTCCAACACTCCATCCTTTTGGAGTTGGGCTATGCGCTTCTTGTTGACATGTCCTAGACGACAATGCCACAAGGATGCTCTATCCATACTATTGGAAGAATCCATGCATAAAACATCATTTCCTAAGTTATCTACAATCATAACGGTTTCATAAATTCCATTACATGGTATAGCTTCAAAATAAAAGACACCATTTAGATAAGACAAAATAGAACCATTCTCATTATTAAAAGAAAATCTAAAACCTTGTCTAAACAAACCATGAAATGAAATGATGTTTCTAGCCATTTCTGGCGAATAGCAACAGTTGTTCAAATATAAAGATAAACCATTCCTAAGAACTAAAGAATACACTCCAATCTTGGTCACAGGCAACGATTTTCTGTTCCCCATGATTAGATTTATCCTTCCATGCTCCACATCCCTATTTTTTCTTAGTCCCTGCACATTAGAACAAATGTGGTAACCACAACCGGTATCAAGAACCCAAGAAATAGCATGAGATGAATCGTTAGATTTAATTATGTATATACCTGCGAAAGACGGCTTGATCTTTCCTTCCTTGATGGCTTGCAGGTACTCTGGGCAGCTTCTCTTCTAATGTCCTATCTTGTGGCAGAGGTGGCACTCTGCCTCCTTTGGGTTAGGGTAGGGTTTAGCAGGATCAACTTTGGTCCCACTAGAAGAGGCACCATATCGGGGCTTAACCTTGCAATGGTTCTTAGACGAAGCCTTCCTCTTCTTTCGCCTTCCTTGTCCAATAGCCAACACAGGAGCAACGGGTGGATTGGGAGTTGGTGCAACAGACTTGTCCTTGAAGTTTCTCTCAGCGACCCTCAAGAGACCTTGGAGCTTGCTTAGGGTGACCTCTTCTTTGTTCATGTGGTAGGTCATCCTAAATTGATTGTAACTTGGAGGCAAAGAGTGAGGCACCATGTCGATCGCCAAGTCTTCCCCAAAGTCAACATTCAACTTGCGAAGACGGTTGACATACCTTTGCATCTTTTGCAGGTGCACAGTAAGAGACTCTCAATGACCCATTTTAGCGGAAATCATGTTAGTGAAAATCTCATAACGCTCTTGTCTCGCGTTTTGGTGGTATCTCTCCAACAAGTCTTGGTGCATCTCGTACGGGTACATGTCCTCATAGGACTTTTGGAATTCGGAGTTCATAGTGGCTATCATGATGCAATGTACCTTCGTTGCATCACACTCGTGAGTTTCAAAAGTGGTCATTTCAGCCGGAGTAGCGATTTCAGGGTTGATTTTCTCGAGCTTCTCATCGAGGACATACTCATTGTCCTCATAGCGAGCAATCGTACGAATGTATCATATCCATTCGCTAAAGTTTGTCCCATCGAAAGTCACCTTTTGAAAAAGGCTCATCAATGTGAATGAACTAGCAGCAGCGTTGTTTGCGTTCGACATCTACAAATAGAAAGGACAAATATAGATTAGAATATGAATCCCTAATTATCACCCAATAAGAAAATTAGGGCTAGGATCCAACAACAATATTTAGAAAAGGGATGCCGTAATCTAACATGCAAACAATTTGAAGGTAAGTGAATGACAATTCACTAATTCTCCACCACAAAACATAACTTTAAGTTCTAAATGTATTGAGAATTCCTAGGTTTGGATGAGATTCATTGAAACTTTTCAATGGCATGTTTAAATCTCGATTTGCCCCTCTTGTTTGTGACTGGGATACCGAGGATCACAAAGTGGGTGTGAATTACCATGCAAATTTACATGGTGCCTTCATTGTAACGATCACCTATTCGATGTGCCGGTAAACCACACACGCTCCATCGAACTATGATAAACAATGAATCACCCTTTGCCACCTTTGCTTAGAACCAATTAGTGTGCCGGTAAACCACACACGCTCCACTAACTTCTTAGCAAGGGTGCAAAGTGTAATTTCATGGGATTGCATCAATTCACTTTTCCTAAAGTAACTAAGATTGAGAAATTTTTGAAAAACATGTAGTTACTTTGTATTTCATATTATACTTTTAATGAGAGATAAGGTTGCCCTATCCTACCCGTTCGGCTAACGACCCTCCACCGATCAAGCAAGCGGTGGGTGTGAGTGTACACCCATTAAGCGCCATTTTATAGGCAGCAACCTTATACCCACCTTATAGACCGGCTTCGTGAATGAGGCCTACTAACGGTAAGACTAGCATTTTAATTATACATATATATATATATATATATATATATATATATATATATATATATTAATCTTATAATATTATATTAGTATAGGGTTGGATTTTAAACTTGTAAAATTCTAGGGTTTGAAATTTAAATTGTCTAAGTTAAACTTTTAATCACAAAACATAAATTTCAAAACTTGAGGGCAAGTTTTAAACATTTAAAACATGGAGGATCAAATAACAAATAATTTTAATTAACAATTAATTCCATAATTATCCATATTTGATTTATTTAATGATTTCTTGCAAAATAATTTACCAATTTAATCAAAATAATCAGTTAATTATCACATAAGAAAATTAAATATTTTATTAATTGATAAATATCTTTAATTAGATCAAGATTATAGTCATATATATCAAAAAATCGGATTAGGGTTGATATAATATGATAAAGTCAAGTTTCCATAAGATAAATATCAAAAAATCCCGATTTTGGCTCTTCCTGACGCTCGGACTCGCCGAGTGCCCAACTGGACTCGCCGAGTCAGGCCAACTCGTCGAGTCGACCATGGGACTCGCCAAGTTCATGACTCAGAACCACAAAATTCGAATTTTGCAAGCAAGAAACAAACAATCAAGCATCAATTTAATAGAAACCAATCTAGGCTCTGATACCACTGATGGGTTTTGGTCATATGAACATTCCTATGTGCACATACAAACCCTAATGCTTGGATCTAGGTTTCTCTAATTAAACATGCATTGAATCCAAGACTTCTAATGGCTAATAGAGTATAAGAACAATATAAAATCAGAGTTAGAAGCTTACCTTGAAACACTTGTTTGATCTTCTTGTTCTTAGAGCTTTAGAGTCACAAATGTCACTCCTCTAATGGCTTACAAACACCAACTAGCAAGAGGATGATTTGAGAGAGAGGAGTGGGAAGAAATCGTCCAGGGTTTCTTTGCTTTAGCAGAGGTGTCGATTTCCCTTGCCCCAAGGGTCTATTTATACTTGTAAGGCTCCTAGGGTTTCACCATTAAACCCTAATTGGATAACTTTTACTCAAAGCAATCCAAATCCTTTCCAAGATAAGCCCTTGGACGATTTGTGGCTTATCCCAAGCCCTAGAAATCGTCCAACCCTATCCATAAAGGATTTACAGCCCAAAGTGTAACTATCAAACAATTGACAGTTTATACCCTCTTATTTAATTAATCTCTTTAAGTCACCAAATTAATTATAATTAATTTATGACTTATATTAATCAAATAACAATATTATTATTCCTTATATTATTCTCATAATATATTAATAATATTTATTCTCTCATAATAAATCATCCTGTCAAGTTGCTATGGTGAAGGCGACCCAAAAGGACCATGAACAATCGGGTCAAATACTTGCCTAATATAGTTGCAGCCTTAGACACTATTCCAACAGTAACTATATTTGGTATGTACTTGACCCAGTTATGCATTGTCCTTTTGGGTTGCCTTCACCAAAGAAACTTGAAAGGATGATTTATGGAGAGAGAGAGGCTATTATGATTTATTAATATATTATCTGAATAATATATAAAAAGAGAAATCATATAGTTTAATTAATATTAGTCAAGAATTAGTTAAGAATTAATTATGTGGCTAAAAGAGATTAATTAAATAAGGGGGACTGGAATTGTCAATTATAAGATAGTTGATTTTAGGCTGTGGATCCTCATGGACATAAGGGGGACGAAATTAGGAGTGGAAGCCCACTCTAATTTCATCCAAGGAGGCCTTATTCCAGAAGGTTCTTAAGCTGCTTAGGGACTAAGTCATCTAATTAGGGTTTTGACTGAAACCCTAGCAGCTCAGCTATATAAGGAACCCCACGGCTTCAGTTTCGGCTTCACCAAGAAACCCTAGAGTTACTATAGCCAAAATTGTGCTTCTCCTTCTCTCTTCTAGATCATCTTCTTGCTTATGGTGTTTGTGAGCCATTAGAGGTGTTACACATGTGACACTAAGCTTCTTGAAGATCAAAGATTCTTGCAACTATTGAAAGGTATCATCTGAACTAGTTTTATTGAAGATCTCATTTTTAATAGGATGTTAGATTAGGGTTTCAAGCTTTGGATAAATTTTCATGTACAATAGAGAAACCTATATCCAAAGCTTTAGGGTCTTGTATGTTCACATAGGATGTTCTTTTGCTCAAAACCCATCAGTTATCATATGTTAGCATAAAACATATAACTTATATAAGTATTTTGGGAAGACTTACTTGAGATCGCTGATTGCACGCATCACACCCCTGCCTTTTATTAAAATCCTTAGATTAAAAAGTTTCTTTTAAGAAAAACTTAACAAACCCTCGATTTGAGTCTAGATACACCCGAGAGAATGACACCCCTCAAACCAAGGCTATGATACCAACTTGTAGCATCCCAAAAATACAGATAAAATTTTGTTTTTAAATTCATTCAATTCATAAGAAACTGATATCAAAATAGTCGAAAGAGTATAATTGTAACATGTTATTGTTGGGTTTTGAGCATTCTAACACTCCTAAGTGTACATGCAACCCTAAATACCTTGGATCCATGTTTTCTCTATTATACATGCAAATAAGAACTTCCAAGGTATTATCCTAATCTAGCATACAAAACAATGAATGTAACAAGATAGAATACATACCTCTTTGATGTAGAAAGCCTTCATGAAGCTTGAGTGCCATGTGCCCCAAGTATGACACCTCAAATGGTTCACACAACACCAAATACACTTGGAATAACTTGAGAGAATTCTACACTTCATGAAAATCAGCTAGCCCTCTCTAGAATGATACTAGTCGCCGATTTTGTCAAGAATAAGATCTTTATATAGTGTTACAATTAGGGTAAACCCTAATTGTCATGACTTTCCATTTCCTTCGATCCATGGGTTCAAATACACCATGGAGCATCCATGGACCATCCTATGGGTTTAGCCCAACTTGATTATCCATGGAGTATTAGCCCACTATACAAGTATGGATGATTTACACAATCAACCCATATATTTAATTAGTCTTCTTTTGATCACTTAATTAATCCTAGATTAATTCTTGATCAATACTAATTAAATAATCTTATTATTCTTATTATTAATATACTAGAACTTATAATATATTAATAACCATAAGTGTCTTATTTCTCTCATTATAGTCTATCCAAGTGCATGATGCCATGCAACCCAAATGGACCATGCCGGGTCGGGTCAAGTCTTACCAATTATAGTTATGGACTTAGACATTAATCCAACAGTCTCCCACTTGGATAAGTCTAAAACTATTATTGCGTATGACTTCAGGAACCAACTGGCAATCGTAGCTCTCAAAAGCTTCTGTCGAACTCTGACCTTGTAGATGAACTCTGACCTTTGTCAATGACTTGTCCATTAGATAAGGGATCATATATTCCTCCATTCTAGATATCATATGGACTGAGACATGGATTATAATCATTCTCTCTGTCCATTTGTTGTTTCCCGATTTCCGATTTATGATGACTGACTACTTGAACAAATCAAATCAGTCCTGGCCCGGCCGAGCACTTCCATTTGTCATCATCAAATCATCGAGGGGCCCACAGATATCGCTTTTATCCTGAAGGTAAAAGGAATGGATAAACTTCGACTCGTATGGCTTGTTCTACTACTTGTTGAATCATACACAAAGACTCGTTTTATAGCACCGAGTTACCACATGCGTTTTCGTGCAATCAATGTACTATCAACTCATAGTAACAACTCATATCTCTAGGTTTGAAGAATATAAGATATTATTGTCTCATGATCATTCGTGATAAAATCCATGAAGTGATTCCAATGAGCGCGGGTTGAATCCAATACCCAGAACTTATGAGCACTCATGAGTGTTGTAGCCCTTTGTCCAACACCTTAGACCTCTACAAGCCAACCCATGACAGTCTTAATTCATATCTACTTCCAACATATGACTGATTGTGGAAGGTTTGAATAACTTAGTCATTCCGGAAGAATAACCTAGTTTATTCGGGAAGTCAAAACATGCAAAGTGAAACACAATAATAATTGAATCCAATATGGTATCAAAACCTATGCACATAAATAAAACACCTTTTATTTATCACCATATGATTACACATTATTCATTGTATACTGTTTCAGCTATCAACTTTATTCTTGAATTTAAAACAATAATTGTCCCATGCTCCAAGCATGTACACTATGTTTTCTAAACACTAGTCATGCCATACACCAAGTATGAATACTATGTTTGTCTATGATCTTTACTTTGTGAACTAGATCAATTGAACATAACTCCAATGATCCTCTTTTCATAGTCCCAAATCCTTACTGCAAATGCAAGAATTCCAAATTCATGCCATTTACTGAAATCTGTTAGATTCTAAACTTATATGCATTGATCTTCTTGTAATGATTATGCACAAAGTCAGAAAGACTTGAAAACAATCATTACAGAGCATTCCAAAGGAGATAAACTCCTTGGAAACATCCTTCTTGCATTAAGTTTCCTAATCTTAAACAGATTGAAAAATCTAACTTTGAAACATTTCCAGATTCCATTTTGACTATCACTTCTGAACAAGAGTTGTCTCCTTCCAGATTATGCCAATATGGTCCTTCCAGAATTATCACTATACCTCCAACTGTCCTTGAGCAATCAATCTTTGGTAAACCTTAGATTGTCCTCGACAATTGTTTAATCCTTTTAGTCATATCCAGTTCTAAACCTTTTCCCTTCTTAATGCCCCAGGCATTTGGAAAATTTTAGAAAGGATGAATATAGCACATGTAATCGATCCTATATCCGAAGCATATGGGAATCGATTCATGATGTCTCACATAAAGACTAAACCAGTCTTTTGTTATAACATTTCCATTTCAATTTGCCAAGTTCTCATAATTCAGATTATGAAAAGGGATGCCGTAATCATAATCGAATTTTAGAACGCAAATAATGGACTCATATACAAAATTTCCTTATGTTGAGCCATTCCAACATGAAATTCATATATATCCTTGACTAAATGATTAAAACCTCACGATCTAAGCTTATAGATTTGAGATGAAGTGTAATTTCCTCTCCCTTAATTATAGCAAAACAACTCTTTCCCAATTGAAACTTTTGTTTTCTATAATTAACATTGCTCCCACTAACATGATGATTATTAGCATAACACTTATGCTCCCACTAGCTTTGACATGTACTCAGAAATCAGCTGACTTTCTTACCAAAGTTCAGATTTCTGATACTAGATTGTTTTGATAAGACTTTATCAAAATCATACACCTTCCCTTAGATAGCACACTTGTGTGTCTAAACAATTATGAAGAGGGATGTTGTAATCATAATGGTTAGACCTTTTTGCCACTTCTCACAAGTCCAGGTTAGTGTGCCGGTAAACCACACACGCTCCACTAACGACTTTGAGAATGCAAATATCACAATTTCTATCTAGCTAAAATCTACTTAGTGAAAGTGTTTCCTCACCATCATTTTCATGAATCGGAGAGAAACCTTATGACACTTAGATTTAATGGTGTATGTGTTCTTATCCATGTGAATTGTCAAAACCATAGTCACAAGACAAGGATAATGACAAATCCAAACTCATATGGACTGAACTCAATCTTAATTTCTTGCCACCTGGCAGCTCAAGGGCTTACCATTGCTTCCAAGTTGTTGTGCAACAAATTGAGAACTCTAAGAACTCATATGCAAAGCCAACTTTAACTGGAATGGGCACATAATATGTCAACACGATAGGTTATAAACCTCAAGTCGTGTGCTAGTGAAGAACTTCAGGTTTTATTCTTGATTAGTTCTTGAGACTTTCAAGACCTTTAAGACTCCCACTGTCCTCTTGACCTATAAGACTCCCTTTTCAAACATCCAAGAGATAGTGTGGATTCTAACCAAGACAAACACTTCACACAATTGGCCTAAGTTGGTCTTTGTTTTATCCAAAACATCACAACTTACCAATTTCAAATGTACAAGAGTAGAAAACTTTTACTCTTACATTTGACAAGTGTTTTAAACCTTCTTTAAGACATGTCACTCAAGTTACAATCTTGGAGTATGACTCTAAGACTTGTATTGGAACGAAGTTTTACTCATCTTCTTGATTTAACCACTTCAACAATTCAAGTTCCTCTTCTTAGTCATAAGAATTCACTAAGATTTCCTTAGAGAACTAATTGTGCTATGGTTTCTTAATCATTAAGATGATCACAAAACTGATACTAAAGTACTCTCCCATCTTTTCAGATTTGAGAAACTTTTATCCTTCTGCCTAATTTGATTCTTCTTATTCGCTCTGTCATACATTGGAACCTTTTTCCAATGTCTTAGAGTTACACTTAAGCTTGTAAGTATAATCATATTTACTAAGCTTTTGTAAACTATGAAGAATAGTTTTATCAATCTTTTGTGGTGGACTTGACCAGTGCACAAGAATGTGTATTTGATCCCTTAGTCCTTTACTTGAATCACACATCCATGTGACCGAGTAATTAGTCTTAATTTTTCCAATACTTGAAAGTTCTCATTCATCATGCTATACAACTTGCATGATTCCAAGTTCCGGTCCAATTGAAACTTGGGTAATGAGAATCTTTCCTTATTTGGTAAATTTAGACATTACCACAAATGAAAGAATCAATTTCATATTTCCACTCTTGCTATTAATGGAATCATATAAGCAACAACTTTTCCTCAAATGCCATTGTAAGGATATTTTAAAATAAATAAAATCTAAAATTTTCTTTTATTTTAAAACTTTGCGGAAAAACTTATCCTTACAATCCATATGAAAAATTGTTGTTATCTATTCCTAAGCAATATCTCATAACTCCTAAGAAGTAGCTCAAGAATCCGATCTTCAAGCTACGCGATAGAAATCCATCTACGCGATCAGATTCAACATATTCTTTCTTTAAGTTTCTTTACTTTTCTTTGATTCTTAAAACATCACCATGTGACCCAGTCACATCATGTATCAAGAATCTCATAATAGAAACTTAACAGAGTTAGATAGTGGACTTTACCTGAAGTAGAGTCAAACTTATTGACTTTAACATCCTTAGGTAAATTTGGCAGCTTCGCAACCAATGCCCCATTCTTTGGCAATATAAACATATGGACCCTTTGATAATGGTACACGGGACTATCACAGACTTAGCTTTTCTCTTTACCATTTGGTCAACCGAGTTGACAATGGCCGATCCCTTTCCATTGGGAAGAGAATGCTTTTCTGGATTTCCTATGTCACTATTGTCAATGTCCATCAAGTTTTAAGGAAGTTGATCTTAACAAATAGATAAGATCATTAAGGGTCTTGTCATAGTTTGTTTCATAGGTGTCCCAAAGGAACTCACTATGTGACTTAGAAAGTGATTGAACCACCAACTTTCTCAAGACTTTGACACCCAACTCTCCCGGCTTGTCAATATGTGACTACAACTTCAAGATGTGATCACACCTAGACCTTGCCTTGCCAATAGGGCTTGAGTGACCTTGAATTTGTGGGTTAGGGAGAATAATTGGAGGAGTTGAAAGAAGTATGATTTCCATGGGACACCATCTTCATTTAGGAAAGCTTGTTTCAAGAGATTTGGGAAGATCATAAATGTCTAAACCAGACATCTTTTGGGAGATATTCAAGATAGTTGATCTTAAGTCCTTAATATGACACCCAATATGAAATATTAAGGCTAGGACCCTACAAACTATTTTATAACTTAGAAGAGGGATGCCGTAATCCAAGCTATATAATATTTTAAGGTAGGTGAATGACGATTCACCAATTTCCACCAAGATAAACGAAATGTATTATTAGGTTTTAATTGGTTTTTGAAACTCCTAGATCTTTGAGATTCATTGAACTATTCAATGGCATGTTTCAATCTCGAGTGTGCCCTTCAGGTTTTGTGACTGGGATGCCGAGGATCACAAAACAAGGTGTGAAGTAACCATGAAAATTACTTGGTACCCTTAAGTGTTTACCCCTCAATCGATGTGCCGGTTAACCACACACGCTCCATCGATATTATGATAAACATTAAGTTACCCTTTGCCTACCTTGTTAAATACGAGTTAGTGTGCCGGTTAACCACACACGCTCCACTAACCGACTTAAACAAAGTGCAAAGTGTAATTTCATGGATTAGCACCTTATTCACATTTTCCTAGGTAACGAAGATTGGGTATTATTAAGAGTTTAGTTACTTAGTATTTATCATTAATACTTTTAATGAAGGGAGAATTATAGTCCTGTCAAACCCGTTCGGCTAACGACCCTCCACCAGTCAAGCAAGCGGTGGGTGAGAGTGGACACCCATTAAGTTGCCATTTTATAGGCAACAACCTTATACCCACCTTATAGACCGGCTTCGTGAATGAGGCGTACTAGTGGTAAGACTGACTTTACTCTTATACATATATATATATATATATATATATATATATATATATATATATATATATATATATATATATATTATTAACTTATAATATTATAAAGTATAAGGGTTGAATTTTAACTCTTTAAAATTCTAAGGGCTAACTTGGAATTAAAGTATTCATAAGTGAAAACTTTTCAGATTCCAAAACTTGAGGGCAAGTTTTGAAACTGTTCAAAACTAATTAATTTCATAACTTATGTGTTTAAAGTAGTTTTAATCCAAAAACTCTTCAAGTTCCATAACTTGAGGACAAGTTATGGAAGACTTTAAACTAATAAAAGAATTAACTTTTCTTTATTTTATAACTTATGGAATTAATTAAGGTTACACTTTTTATTTATTTATTTATTATTTAATGAAGAGACTCTTGGTCCTCCATAACTTGAGGACAAGTTATGGAGTCATAAAACCATTTAATTAGAACTAGACTCTTCATTTTTGTAACCTTTGCCAACCTTTATGAGTTTTATGAAACTTAAATGTGACTTTTCATATAACTTGAGGACAAGTTACAAAAACACATTTTAGAATCAACTCTTAGATTAATTTGGATTGAAAACAACTATTTCACTCAACTTTCTATTAATCTAAGAAACTCATAAGAACAAGATAATTCAAATCAAACTTTTTTATGTAATTAGTCTAAACCTTAAAGTAATACAAAACATGAATCTATTGACAATTATCTTTGGAATTGGATTAGCATGAACATTACCACATCAAAAACAAGTTTGTAAGTCCAAAAACATCTTAGGGTAATGTTCCTAGTCCAATTCCAGCCAAAAAAGTCGAATTTATGCTGTCTGGGGGTCCAACTCGTCGAGTGCACGAACCAACTCGGCGAGTTGGATGCATTTTGCCTTGGACTTGGCGAGTTTGCTAGGCAGACAGCATCAAAACTCGATTTTCAACTACTTTTGCAAGTATAACAAGAAAACAAACCTAGGCTCTAATACCACTGTTGGGTTTTGAGCATTCTAACACTCCTAAGTGTACATGTAACCCTAAATACCTTGTATCTATGTTTTCTCTATTATACATGCAAATAAGAACTTCCAAGGTATTATCCTAATCTAGCATACAAAACAATGAATGTAACAAGATAGAATACATACCTCTTTGATGTAGAAAGCCTTCATGAAGCTTGAGTGCCATGTGCCCCAAGTGTGACACCTCAAATGGTTCACACAACACCAAATACACTTGGAATAACTTGAGAGAATTCTACACTTCATGAAAATCGGCTAGCCCTCTCTAGAATGATACTAGTCGCCGATTTTGTCAAGAATAAGATCTTTATATAGTGTTACAATTAGGGTAAACCCTAATTGTCATGACTTTCCATTTCCTTCGATCCATGGGTTCAAATACACCATGGAGCATCCATGGACCATCCTATGGGTTTTAGCCCAACTTGATTATCCATGGAGCATTAGCCCACTATACAAGTATGGATGATTTACACAATCAACCCATATATTTAATTAGTCTTCTTTTGATCACTTAATTAATCCTAGATTAATTCTTGATCAATACTAATTAAATAATCTTATTATTCTTATTATTAATATACTAGAACTTATAATATATTAATAACCATAAGTGTCTTATTTCTCTCATTATAGTCTATCCAAGTGCATGATGCCATGCAACCCAAATGGACCATGCCGGGTCGGGTCAAGTCTTACCAATTATAGTTATGGACTTAGACATTAATCCAACAGTTATCAAAGTACAAATTGCAAAAACCAGTAAGTGCAGAAAAACATAGAGTGATGCGGTGAAATCAGGTCGGGCCCTTCCCTTTTGAAATGGAAGTACCTGAAACATAAACTGAAAATTGTAAGCATAAAGCTTAGTGAGTTCCTCCAAAATACCACATACTAAACGAGCATACTGCCAAGCATATATGGGTGCTTGCTACCCTTTCGGTCTATTTCAATCGGATATTGTTAAACATATATGGGTGCTTGCCTACCCATTCGGTCTATTTCAACCGGATACTATCAAGAATATATGGGTGCTTACAATCCCCTTCGGTCTATTTCAACCAGATATCGGGTCTATTTTAGCCTTATTACTACCATATAATATCATAATATAAATCACAGAGTCATCAAGCAAATATAGGCATAACTGGCAATTGTCACAAAGACAATCATCACACTACGTCATAAACTAGTGGGTCAGCCTTGGTGCCTTTGACCCATGGATACTGCGAAGTATGACCCACCTCAGACTGTGGGTATCAAATCGCACTCAGCGGATGACTCGCGAACTCCTCTCCCTATCACACAAGCATAAAACCCTAATTAGAAATTTGGTCACATTCTAACCCGAAAGTTAAAACCCTAATTCTTGACTTAAGGAAAAAATGGCTTCTTTACTTTTGCCTCATTAGGCCTCCCTCCTCCTAAGTCCCAAATCCAATCAAACTCCAAAAGGGCATCTAAGCCCAACTATAAGGCCTCTAAGGCCCAAGATGGCCCAAGAACCCCAAACATGACCTTAGGCCCAAAAATGACCTGCTACAATCAGGTGGGCCCGAGGCCCAACTTACACAAGTCCAAAGCCTAACACCGAATGAGCCCATAAATCTTCTAGGCCCAACGTATGTTGGTGTTAACCCAGAGTCGGGATGCTGACCCAATACACGCAACATACACTGGAGTACGCATGACATACTGTTTTGCCATCCCAAACACACTACCACGACTTAATCCATTAAGTCCTAACGTCCAAAACTTAGATCCAGGTCCCTAATAATGTCTTAAGCCATAAAGTTGCAAATTTATGATTTTGAATGCAATGATGGGGCTCAAATCATGAATTAAGTCCATTAACTCACTTGGATGGTTACCAACACTTGCATGGTTGAGGCTTAACCATCAGGATCTGATTTTTATGACTCAAAAAACTTCCAAGAGTCTAGAAGGACAACTCATATGGCCTGAAGTTGCTCATACTCCAATAATCCAACTATAGGACCAAAAGATACCATTTTCTAACCTAAACCTAGATCTAACCTTGAAATGATCAAGGTTCAAACTTTATACCTTAAATGGGCTAGAAATGGTGCCAAACTTCTAGATCTACAAGCTCATTCTTCTCCTTTGCTTCTTCCCAACCTTCCTTCTTCTTCAAAAACAACAAAGATCACAAAAATAACCAAGGTAAGCTCAAAGATGCACTCAAGCAAGCTAGGGTTCGAGATTTGCACTAGAAGGAAAATGGAGGATGATAGGGTAAAGATCATGAGAGACTTAAGGACTTTAAATAAGGTGAAAACCCTAAAATTTGAGGTTTGCCCCTGACTTGATTACGCCTAGCGTATGCATGGATGCGCCCAACGTACACTAAGGATCCCCTGATGGCGTGCATGCAGCGAACACGCCATGCGTACATAATTTACGCCCAGCGTACTCACCATCCTTCCACCACCTTAACTTGAATTGAAAATATACTAAGTCATAAACTTCATACCTGGCGACTCGGATGCTACAGGCGGGCTCACAATGATCGTTTATTCCAAGCAATATTCATGAATCCAACTAAAGTAGTAGAAACCATCAAGTCAATGGTGTTTATATAGCTTAAATATAGAAGTAATGGTGATATTTGTTCTTGGGAAATTTTTTGTTCTTCCCCGTTTTCCCTTTAAAACAATTGTAATTGTTCTTGCTGCCCTTTTAGCTATTAGCTTTCTGGGTTAATAATTTTTTTTTTATAATATTGGCCATTAAAAAAAAGTTAGTAGTGATATTACTTTTTTAAACTATATATGTTATTGGTTTATCATTTATTTTTGCTTGACTTTTATTATGTGGTGGGTCGCTTGGGATGTAATCCTCGGTTCTAAAGGTAATGACGGTCTAGGTGTTGGTTCTCTGTTTGTGTTGAATTGGGCCCTCCTTCTTAAATGGATGTGACGTTACAAGAATTTTCCGAACGCATTGTGGTGTAAGGTGGTTTGTGGTACTCATAATATTGTCAGTAAACCAACTAGTTCTCTTGGTAAGAAAACTTTAGATGGGATTTGGTATAATATTGTGTAGTTGCGTAACAATTTGGAGGCTCTTGACATCTCGATTTCTTCTATTTTCGATAATTGTATTGGCTCGAATGATAATATGTTGTTTTGATATGAGAATTAGTCTGGTTTTGGCACATTCGTGGTTAAGTTCCCTTCTTTGTTCGAATCTGAATCAGATTCGAACTCAAAAGGCTTTGAAAAAAGCGAATCTTAATCAGATGGAGTCGGACGAACTCAGAAGGCTTACTAGTCTTATCTCTTATGGTCACCTCTCCATGAATCCCAATACTTGGAAATCTAAGCTTTGTATCGATGGAGTTTTTCGGGTGAATGATTTGAGGACCCTTATTAACTCAAAGGTCACATGCGTCGCCATCAATCCCATGGTGTGGGTTCGTTTGGTTCTTTATAAAGTGCGATGTTTTGTGTGGTGGACCTGTTTAGATCATATTCTAACCTCGGTGGCTCTTGCTAGAAGGAGAGTGAGTGTGTCAAGCATCTCTTTCCTTATATGCAACAACGGTGAGGACGGAATTAACCACGGTTTAATAAAATTCCCCTTCGCGAAGTGCACTTTAGACTGGATTCTAAACAGGTGCAATTTCCAGCCGCATCGATTCAATTCGGTCACAGAGTTGGTGAGTTTTGTTGCTCAGTGGAGTTGTTGCCCAAAAAAAACGTAATATTCTTCTAGCTACCATTTACGGGTTCCTTTGGTGCGGATGGAAGGCTAGGAATGACAATTTTTCAACAATGTGAAGATTTATTCAATGGTTTTGGCAAATAATATTATTACCTTGCTTTTTAAGTGGGTGAAATTTAGGGGTAATTTCGTTAATTGTAAATGAAGAGTTTGGTGTTGTAACCCCTTTGACATTTTGTAATTGCTTGTTTCGTTTTTTCATTATTCCTTGTTTCTTTTAGGTATGTAGTGGTTTATATATTTTTCCCGTTTCCAAGAAATATATGTTATATTCTATTTTACCTTTTATCATTTTTATGGCGCATTAGTGTCATGTTTTTCATGTTTTATTTTATTTTTGAAACTGTGCTGTACTTATTTTTCAGCAATATACAATTCCTAATGTATAGTATACAAAGGAAAATGAAACATGTATTTGAAAAAAGGAGAAGGGAGAGGAGAGAGACAATAAATCTCAACAACTGAGGGGAAAGAATCGCAGGGGTTGTCTAGGGTGTCATGGTGTTTTAATCGGGACAGGTTACCCATGGAAACATCACGTCCTCCTTCAGAATAGGTATAATATATAGCTTTTTATAAATATGAATGATAATATAAACTATGAAAGGAGTTGAGACTCAAACTAACGTCCTCTATTTTGTGAAAGTTAAGATAAGGTAATGTTTGGTATACAGTAATTGAAAAGATAATGAAAAGTATCATTAAAATAAAAAATATAATACTTGATTGTCACAAATGAATGAAAGGGCGCATTTTCTACGAAATATTTGTGGACTAATTTTCATTGTATGTGGTAGTTGTTTTTTTAAAGAATAGCATAAACAAAAGTAATTTATAACTTATAACATATTTTTATTTATGTTATTTTTTATAAATTCTGATTTTCTAAAAAACTTCAAAACTTCATTTATATATTTTTTTATTTTTAAAAATTAAATAAAACAATTTTTTATTATAATTATATTTTTTAAGCTTTTATGATACCTAGTTTTTTTTTTTCTTTTTTATATTTTTTATATCATGGATAATTTCTTTTAACTATGCAATTTTTTTTTTAATTTTCCCCACATATTGGTCTTCCTGGCTTTTCTTTTATAATTGATAAATTTTTTTACCAATGAGCCTATGATTTTGTTGAAGTAATTTCGTAGATCTAACTAGCGTTAAACGTCGATGTTTATCCCCTTAATTTATCATCCCTCATATATATATATAGCTTCAAACAGAGAAAAATCAGAACCCAAATCTTCAAACATGTGAAGAAGATGATCATGATTATGGTGATGTTTGGCCACTCAAAAATGGAAATAAGAGCAAGTACCTATTACAAAATTTTAACATCCTGTTTGATACAGAGAGGAAGGAGCATGATTCTTCAAGATTGAGAATTCTTATGATATTTGAAATCATGAACATTTACAACCAATTCTCTCTCATGTTTTTGCAATAATCCCAAAAAACCGAAACTTCAAAGAGCAAATAAATGCTCATCTATGATCTTAGGGATAGAATTCATGGACAAAATAGAGTTTTTGACCATAATAGGGTGGATGGAAAAAATATTTACCATTTTAGTGTTCTTTCAAAACTATTTACCATTTTAGTGTTTTTCTTCTTTTTCTTTATCTTTTAGTTTTCTTTTCAGTTTTTTTTTTTAATTTAAATATCTTATTTTTCTTTTTTTCTTTTTTATTCCACCTTTTTATTGTTTTTCACATTTTTCTTTACTTTTTAGTTTCTTTTCATTTTTTTTTAAATGTAAATATCTTTTTTTTTCTTTTTTATTCCACATTTTTATTGTTATATATATATATATATATATATATATATATATATATGACAACTTTCATTTTAGTTTTTTTTTATCATTTTTTACTGTTTTTTAAATATATGTTTTATTTATTTATTTTTTTCTGTTTTATTTACATATCCGATTTTTTTTATACAACGTTTTTACCATCAAATTTTAGCTTCAACATTAAAAAATCATCAAAAACCACCACTATAATCAAATTTTAAGGTGCAAAAATTCCAACATTCACATACAATGTTTTTAAAGTGAAAAAAAATCTCAACATTGTTTCTTACAAAGAAAACACCACAAAAAAATTCCAACATTGTTTATTACAAAAAGAAAAACATCACAATTAGCTTCATATTGAACCGGTAAAAAATCATTACCTGTAAAAAAAAATATTATTTTTTAAATTACCTTGGCATAGACGGACATCTATTAAGTGGATGACTCTCCAACCATTCTCGAGCACGTGGATTTAACCGGGACATAATCGAAAACGATGTCCGTTTATGCCAAGGTAATTTAAAAAAAAATATATTTTTATGGTATTTGTTATAGTTATTCTCTTGTTATTATTATTTTTTTTACAGGTAATGATTTTTTACCGGTTCAAGATGAAGCTAATTGTGATGTTTTTCTTTTTGTAATAAACAATGTTGGAGTTTTTTTTGTGGTGTTTTTTTGTAAGAAACAATGTTGAGATTTTTTTTCACTTTAAAAACATTGTATGTGAATGTTGAAATTTTTGCACCTTAAAATTTGATTATAGTAGTGGTTTTTGATGATTTTTTAATGTTGAGGCTAAAATTTGATGGTAAAAAGGTTGTATAAGAAAATCAGATATTTAAATAAAACAAAAAAAATAAATAAAACAAACATATATTTAAAAAACAGTAAAAAAAGGATAAAAAAAATTAAAATGAAAGTTGTTATATATATATATATATATATATATATATATATATATATATATATATATATATATATATATATATATATATATATATAACAATAAAAAGGTGGAATAAAAAAGAAAAAAAATAAGATATTTAAATTAAAAAAAGGATAAAAAAAATTAAAATGAAAGTTGTTATATATATATATATATATATATATATATATATATATATATAACAATAAAAAGGTGGAATAAAAAAGAAAAAAATAAGATATTTAAATTAAAAAAAAACTGAAAAGAAACTAAAAAGTAAAGAAAAATGAGAAAAACAATAAAAATGTGGAATAAAAAAGAAAAAAAGAAAAATAAGATATTTAAATTAAAAAAAAAACTAAAAAGGAAACTAAAAAATAAAGAAAAATGAGAAAAACACTAAAATGGTAAATAGTTTTGAAAGAACACTAAAATGGTAAATATTTTTTCTATCCACCCTATTATTGTCAAAAACTCGACAAAATACAAATGCAGATATTTGGGGCAAGTTTTTACTTTTTTGAAAATGTCCTTTTTAAGAATCCCAATACAAAAACCTCATAACCAAGAATCTTGAAAATTATAAGTTTCTTTGACCCAAAACAAGATCACCATAACCAAATTCAGCATGATAAAAGAATCTGGGATCACCCAGATTTTAGAACCCTTAACAACACCCAGATTAGATCATAAAAAAACAACAGAAGAAAAATGAGCCACCAATAATCCAAACTCAAAGCTAGCAAATTCATAGCATTGATCACAATCAGCCCACACTATTTACAATTCTGTACGAGAAGAACATGAGATTTTGTAAAGTAATTCAAACAAGAGCGTTTGAATTCATATGTGCGCTTACAGAAACAATATTTGAGGTGAAGCTACAGAGGGTTGAGCTTGTGAGGGGAATCATCGGCGAACATTACAGGTTTGGTGAGCATGAGGGGACGATCTTTGGCTTCTTCATCATCGTCAAAATCGTCGTGAGAGGTGGCGAGATTGATGCAAGAACAGCGTTCCAGGGAGGCGAAGAACGCTGATGCGACGCTGCTTCCCAACCAAGTTGCCATCCGATCAATCTTGTCGCAAGATTTCACCCCGCAGTTGTTGTGTTCTATCACCGCCTGATGATTGGTTGCCATTTTTGATATCTCAGGAATCAAACAATTTCTTGACGTAATTTCAGAATGATTTGATTTGGAATTGGGAGGGGAAATGGAAATTCCGAAGCTTCATTTTGTTTCTTGTTGTTGTATTTCCGTTCTGTTACGTAGATCCTTTGCTTCTGTAACGGACGTAATGACGTATTGCCTTAAATCTCCGTTCATTTTTGGGTTATTTGCAAAAACGACAATATTTGGTATTTTTGGAAATAAACATATGATAATCCGCATTAAATTCAAGGACCACATAAAAAAAACATATAAATAAAAAAACATATAAATGTTTACATATATTGCATAATAATAGCTATTAAAAAAAGTTATGATTATTGATATTATTAAAATGTGTAAAAAATACATTGAAATCAACAAATATCTATAATCGTTAAAGGAGCTATTTTGAGACAACATTTTTTTTAATTAGTTGAACGACATTACTCGTCAGATAATTACATTAGTGTAATTTGACGAAAGATTGATGGATAAAACATTAAGGACATCTTTTAACTTTTTTTTTTCTTGAGGAAGATGAATTAATCACTTTGTTTTAGTATTAATGTTGTTTAAAAAGTTAAATATAAATATATAGGCATATTGGTAAGTTTTTATTATTTTATATGAGTAAAGTAATAATTATAATGGGCAACATTATCTAATAAATAAACGGTTGAAATATTTTTGGAGGGGAAAATTCAGGATTATTAAAAAGATTTATATAAGGAAATACAAATTTAGATTTAGTGAAATTATGGATGAAATTACTGAGGACTATTATTTTGGAGATAATTGTATTTTGTAATGTATAAATACTATGACAAAATTCGAAAGAGAAAATCAAAAGTATAGCCTAATTACTTAATTACTTTGTGGAAAATAATTAAAAAAACCCAAATCACAAATATAGTCATGAAAATCGAAGATGGGTTAGTGTTTTTTTTAGTTTTTTTTTTTTATTTTTTTTCGTATAAATACTCCCATTTCTGACTAAAATCACAGTTGAACTAAGTTCATCTGCGATTTCTTTTCATCTCACTTGCGATTTTGCGTTTTTTTTTTATTTTTAAATTTTTTTATTCTTGCTACTAAATTGATAGGGTTTGACTACGAAACAACCTTATTATATATAAAATTTTGCAAACAATTATCACTTTAGTTGTTATTTCTTTATAAATTTGTTTAAAACCTCTCTAATAAAATGAATCCTCGAACAAAAATGTTTGAAAAATGAAATTGTTCATAGTGCCTCCAGTGCGAGAGAGTTCTCTAACAAAAAGTTTGAAAAATGAAAGAAAAAAATTACGTTTTTATACCCCTGAAAAAGAGGAAATCACAGATGGACGCAAAATCACAGATGGACAAGTAAAATCGCAAATGGACTGAGTACGTGGTTTTGGTAGCTATTTTTGTAATTTGAGTTTTTTTTGGCTATTTTTCACAAAGTAATTAAGGGATTAGGCTATTTTTGTAATTTTCTCAATTCGAATATGTATATTTGTTGTGTAAATTTATAAATTTTATTGTAACTATATAAAGATAATACAAAGTTAGTTGTTATGTTATACAAAAAAAAATAATAATAATCACTTTGTTTAGTGTTAATGTTGCTTATAAAGTTAATATATATATATATATATATATATATATATATATATATATATATATATATATAGAGAGAGAGAGAGAGAGAGAGAGAAAGAGAGAGGTTCAAGTGTTCAAAGTAATTATTGTGTTATTGTATGCATAAATGTGGACCAATCAAAATTAAATAATTAAATAAATAAATAAGAGTAATTTAGTAATTTGATTAATAACTTCCAAAAATAATTCTTATAATCGTGGTATTCTTCAGGTTTATATCTAGAGTCGTTCCCCTTTTTATCTAAAAAAACAAATCTTGTCCGACATCATAAACTCACAATTCACAAACATAATCTGTCTCGCTTTCGCACTCCTCTCGCACAAAGAAATTTGTCTCGCTCTCGTCTCTCGCACACAACACACAACACTCGTCTCTCTATCAATAGCCGATAATCACGTTCGCACCAGCAATCGGCAACACCTTCAATCGCTGATAAGCGGTTCGATAACATATAAATATACAAGCGCATGTATTTTTCTACTCAATCTGTTGTCGTTCGCTCATTTGTTACTCACATGCATATACATATATATATATATATATGCGTTAAACGAACACTGTTTTCTGAATTGGTTTTGAAGGTAGCTTGGCGCTTTGGTGTCTGTTGTTTCTTAGTTTCTGTAAATATGTTTCCTTTCTTTGTTAGTTTGCGCCGACATCATGCACCAGTGTTCTTTGTGTTCACAATTATGCCTCTGTTTGTTAGGTTTTGGTTGGAATCGTTTGTATACTTTCTTATCTACAATCGAGATTCTATGAAGTGTGTGGAAATTATTTTTTAATATTAGATTTTGAGTTTCTGTTTGTTGTTATAACTTCTGCGTATTTCTAAAGTTTATACCTGGAGACTTTGTTCATGCCTAATCTTAATTGCGGATTCGAAGCTTACTTGACAGTGTTTTTGCTGTTGAAAATTGGATAATGGTTGTGGTGAAAGTGGAGTTAGATTAGGGCTCGTAAGAAATGTTGATACATGGGATGTTGCCTTTTGATAGTGATTGCTATAGAGTTGAAGAATCAAATTAAATAATCACTTAATAAAGGTTAATATAGGATCCGTATCTGATTATTTTGACCCAAAATAATTACTTTTTTCCAAACTATCAAAATTTCAAACACCCCTACCCTTCTGCGTTTTTTTCATAAGAACAAACAAGTTGTAAACTTGTAATGCTTAGGTGATTAGTATTTTGCTTATTTATTTTACTTACACTTAAACTATGCATATGAATCTTTGAAAAGAGTTAATGCTGCTTTCTATTGTGATTCATTAATTATATGTTAAGCAGTATGCATACCTGCTCTGGAGCTATCAAACAACCTGTATGGATTAAGGAATCAACATTCCTCCCAAAAAGACATGGTTTCACTAAGTTTCCACATCAGCTGAATATTGGATCACTCAAGCCATGTAAATCATCTAAAATTGAAGCTAGCTTGGTTACTGGAAAGCCATCCACTACTTCTCCTTTCTGTGTATGATTCATATATTTGTCCATCAACTTATGAAACTACTTTCTAGTAATTCCTTAGTGGTTTGTGTATTTGATACAATTCCAATTCTATCGGAATGGAATCATGAATTCAAATTCTATCCGAATGGAAACACGAATTCTAATTCTGTTGGAATAAAATATGGATATTTTCTCATTGATTATACATGTTCTACAATTTTTGGTTATTGGTTTTGGTGCAGTTAACAAGGCCGCATATTTTTCCAAAGGAATATAGTTTTTTATTTATCATTTGCTAATGCGTCATTGGATTCTAAACTACAATTGGATTTGTTTTCACAAAAGTTGATGCTCGAAGAAGTTGATGCTTGAAGAACGGACAACAAAATTGAAAGTGTTTCTTAGCAACATTATTCTTTTAGAATGAATTAATGTATTTGTTAGATTTTGATGTTTTTATCCTGATTTTAAAGTTTTTTAGTTTTATTCTTTTACAATAAGTTTTATTCTTTTACAATAAATGTAGTTCTTAGCAATTGTTACATGTATTCTATAAAAATTAATGTAATTTTTTGTTTTAATTCTTTAATTGATGGTTCGAGAATTTTGTTATTCTATAATAAATTTTTAAAGTCATGATCAAGAAATATGTTCAAGAATATTTTTATTATTTTATGGTTCATGAATATTTTTATTTTTGAACATACTCAAACATATTTTGTCAGAATGTCCGAATTAAAAACCTTATAATTCGTAATATTGGAATTTTAAAATTAATAGAATCTATGATCTCTTAGAATATGCAAATTTCCTTTATTAAATCTATATTAATTGACTAAAATACGCTTCTAGTTAAATTAGATGGTATTTTTCAATTATATTTAATTCAATAAGACGTATTAATCACTTTCTTAAAATAAATAAAATGATTGGCCTACATTTATGCATACAATAACACAATAATTACTTTGAATATGATAACCTAACCCTATATATAGAGAGAGAGAGATTAATATATATATATATATATATATATATATATATATATATATATATATATATATATATAAAGAGAGAGAGACATATTGGTAAGTTTTATTATTTTATATGAGGAAAGTAATAATTATAATGGGGCAACGGTATCTAAATATAAATGCTTGAAATATTTTTAGAGGGAAAAAATTGGGATCATTAAAAGAATTTATATGTGGAAACTACAAATTTAAATTAGGTGAAATGATGGATGAAATTAACGATTGTTAAATTGGTAGGTTACGAATGAACAAGGCCGACCCCGAGATTTTAGAGACCCTGTGCGATTTAACAAAAAATAGACTCTAAAATTTGAAATACCTCAAAATTTAAGAAAAAAAAATATGTTTTTATATTCTATTGCAAACACATAAAATTAAATTTTCATTCAAAATAATACACAAAAGAGAAATTGGCTTCTACTTGAAAACAACCATCCTCCTAATATTCATTGAAATAAACTTCTCAATAACATCTTCATAAGTAACTTTATCCAACATGTTACGTTCAATCGTCATCAAAGCCAATCTATTAAGTCGTTCTTGAGTCATTGTAGATCGTAAATAGGACATCAAAATCTTCAATTTTGAAAAACTTCGTTCTGCAGATGCAATAGTAACAAGAATAGTCAACATAATTATAAATGCAATATATATAAGTGGAAAACAATCAATACATTTTAAAAAGTTTAGAATATCAATTGCTGCCATTTTTTCATTAGGCAAGAGATCTATAAGTAATTTTAACTTCAACATGCAAGTCATTTCCATCAATATCCGATTGTTCATATTTCTTGAGTGAAGTTTCAAGAAACTTACAACAAGACTTTAAGGTTATATCATCTAATGAATTTAATTTTTCTGAATTAAACAAAATACAAAATATTTTATCATATTGTTGATATTGTTCAAACCTTGTAGTTATTTGCTTGATCAACAATATAAATAAAATATTTAACCCTAAATTTCTCTTGCGCGGATTGTGAAACACTACAAGAAGTATCGGTTGAAATCTCATCAAAATGTTTTATTATTTTAGGTTCACGGTTTTTAGGAAATATTGGATCGATGTCCATTTCCAAGGCAATATCTTTTGTAGTTTCTAAAGCATTTAAAAAATCATTTTTTCTATATTCTTTAAAAAAACGAAATCAACCCCTTTATTTTTTCCATAGCAACATCAATAAGCATATCTTTTAATTGCAATTGTTTGCTAACTAAATTAACAGTATTTAACATTTCATACCAAATTAATAAAGCCAATATAAACTCAAAGTTAGCAAGTTCATTTTTTGTTAAGTATTTAGCTTCACTTGTTATTTTTGGATCATTATCATTTTTGGCTACTTGAAGTAAAGCCTTTTGTATATAATTTTTGTTTTGAAATCTTATAGTTTTAACACTATCAACACGACTCTCCCACCGAAGTGGATGACAAAGATTTAAGAGTTAACCCTTTCACATTATCTTTTAAAATTTGCCATCTCTTAGTGGTATTTGCAAAAATTGTATAGATACATTGTACTGTTCCAAAAAAAAAATTAGTTTTACCACAAGTATTAACCATATCACACAAAGTTAAGTTCAAACTATGAGAACTACAAGGAGTATAAAAAGATTTAGAATTTATATCTAAAAGTTCTTTTTGCACTCCTTGATGTTTTCCTTTTATATTTGATCAATTATCATAACCTTGTCCATGCACATTATTAATGTCAAGATCAATCAAATTCAATTTATTTTGTAAAACATCAAAGAGTCCTTGGCTGGTTGTATCATCTACATCTAAAAACCCTAAAAAGGATTCTTCAATGCAAACAAAATTTGACGAAACATCCATTTATCTTAAGAGTATAGTCATTTTCTCTTGGTGACTTATATCGGGAGTACAATCAAACATTATAGAAAAATATTTTGCATTTTTTAATCTTTTTAATAATCTTTGATTTTATTTCCGAAGAAAACAGAAGTATTAATTCATTTTGTATTGTTAGAAATATGAGTTTAATCACACTGGGAAATTTGAGAATCGTGATTATTACTTTCAAATCGAAGTATTTGGATGGTACTCCCAAATCCCCAATCGGATAAGACTCAGAGAAAATCAGAGAGATAGAAAGAGAATGAGAGGGTATAATTTCATGAGTACCAGAAAAAGAGACCAAAACTGACATTTAGATCCTTGTCTGAAAACTGTCATATGACAGCTTAAACCTATCACAAACCACCAAAACGGTCACAACCCCATCCAGGGGCTCTGTGCCTTGGACCCCACCAGGGGCTGCCGTCCTTGGACCCCGCTCCCAGGGGCGCTGCCCCCGGACCCCATTTGTTTAGGGGTTTCGCCCCTAAATGACAGTGTACTTTGATACTTGATCAAACTTAAACAAATGTGTACTCCATACCTTCCTTACTTGTTTAATATTTATTAAAATCACTTTTGGTCAGCAAAGCAATCCCATTACACTTAAATAACATTTGATGATAAAAAATCACTAACATGTATCCTATGCCCAAGATAATGTTTATGGATACCAATTTCATTTGAAATAAGTTTGTATATGCTCATAAAGAAACATGTCAAATTCAACCAACATTTCAAATAAGCCTAAGAAATTTTCATTGTTATCTTCATACACTTTCTCATTGGTACCACGAAAAGCAAGATTATGTTTAGCATGAAATTTCACAATAGAGATAATTCTCAACAAAACTTGTCTCCAATGAACCTTTTCTTTTTCTAATTGTTTTTGAGTCGCACTATCAATAGTTTTTTATTTATTTATTTATTTATTTTTTTTGTAATCTTAAACGCAAATTATACCAAGTATTTATATTTTTAACATGTTCCATACTAGTTTCATGTTCTTTAATTATAATGTTAAGATGTATCTAATCCCTAAAACCCGCATTTGTTAATTGACCATTTCCACACCCTTTTCGATATATTTTACAACAATAACAAAAAAATTTATCAATTTCTTTAGAATAAACAAGCCAATCTCTATCATATTTTTTCCTATTTGGTAAAGTTTTAGTATAATATGTTGCATAAAATCTTCTTAAATGCTTATCTCTAGGACCTTTTATAATGGATAAATCTCTTTTAGGACCTTTCAATGCTAAAATGTTTATCATGTTAGAATCAAGAACATCCCAATTTTTTGGATCAAATATATCAAAAGTGTGAAAATCAACATTATCATCAACATCAACATTAGGATTATCATTAAAATCAACATTATCATTAGCATTATCATTAACATCAACATCAACATAATCATTATCATCAAGATTATCTTCATTAACAGACTGTGTTTCATTTTCCGGAAATTTTTGTGTTTTTTTGGTTATAAACTTATCCATAGATCCTGCTTGAGTTTTATTATCTTCTTCAATTTTTTGTTTCTTCTTACGATTTTCATATCCAGATGCATATTTTTTTAATCTAGGAGGCTTTGTAAATTATAGAAAAGAAAGAAACAACCTTATTTGTGAATTGGGATTTGTAGATTTCCTCTTTGTTCTAGATTTTCCACACTTCAAATCACCAAGAGAAGGTATCAAAACTATACAAAAATCATAATCCAAATAAGAAATCAAATAGCATATCAGAAATGAAAAATTAAAGAAATCAAATTAGATCATAAAAGAACAAATGTATCATTATCAAGAAAAAAGCACAATCATATCATATCACAAATCCGAAAATTACCTAATGATTTTTTTGACACTTCAAATCAAAAAAACAATGTTATGCTCCTAAAAAAACCAGAAAACCTGCAATCCGAGATCAAAATCTAGTTCTTGGTTCTTACAAATCAGAAGTTATTAGAAACGAAAAATCAGAATTTATGACTTTTCATAAACGAAAAAGTATAAAAAAATCAGAAATCCGAAATCAAAATTTACCTCAATTCCTTGTTCCTTCTGATTTACGAAAACTGGAATATGATGGTTCTGAATTTTAAAATTTGATTAGAAAAAGAAAATTTGATCAGAAATTACTCAATTAGAAATAGCAAACCGTGAAAAACAAAACTAAAGTTTAAAGTTACCTTTGGTTTCGAAACCTCAAGGCTTAAGCACATAAGATTTTGAAGCTTCTGATTTCGAAATTTGATGATTCTGAATTCAAAATTTGAAGGTTGATGGTTTTGATTTCTAATTCTTATTTGTAAAAAATAGAAATCGTTGGTATTTGGTAAGAATCGACTGCTATCATTGAAGAAGAAACAAAATTAAGAACTGCAATCATTGATTGTGTCTTTAATATTGGAATAGAATGGACTGAATGGATATTAGCGTTCCTCCTTTAATGATGTTTCCTATTACCCATGCCTTCGTTATTACTAAAGAAGAAACCGAAGAGACCTAAGGTCCAACAATGGCCCAAACCTAAGGCCCAACGAGGACCCAAAAACCTAACGCCCAAAAGACCTAAAGCCCAAAAAGGTCCCTAGTGAGTACGCTAAGTGTACCACCTAAGTACGTTCGACGTACAACTTACACCACCAAGGAAAAATGGGGGCTTAGACGCGTACGCTTAACGTACAATTATGTATGCCTCGTGTACGCTCCAGATTACCAAAACCCCATTAAGCATTTAATGCTTTAAGTACAAACGTCAAATGTGCATATCTAGCTCTAGGGGAATGTCTTAAACGATAAAGTCATCAACTTGATGCCTTTGCATGGATCAAAGAGACCTAACATGCATTTCTAACATTCTAACTTCATATTAAGACTATCAACTCATGCATGGTTGAGCTTAACCCATTAAGATACCATTTTTATGATTCTACAACTCCAGAAATACCAAGAAATGACCAAGACAAGTCATGGAGTAACGCCTACTCACAAGAACCAAACCAAAGGACCAAAGCATACCAAATATGATCCCAATCTAGATCTAAGCTAAGGAGTCATAAAGTTTGAAGCTTTATACCTCCAGAAGCTTGCAAAGGTAGAGAGTGTTGGATCTTCAAGCTCTAAGCAAACTAATCCTCTTCAATAGAGCTCTTCTTCTTCGAGACACTGCTTTTGGGGACAATGGGGGATGGTAATGAGAGAAACTTAGGGAATAAGGTGCTTAAATAGGGTCCAAACCTTAAAATTTAGTGTTTATCCTCGGCTTAAGTACGCCCAACGTACCATATGTACGCCCAACGTACTAGGGGTAAAGTCTCCTGTCCAAGTTTTGCCATGGTACGCCCAATGTACCATGATTACACCCAGCGTACTCGGCCCATGTACAAAGTCAATATCCATTTAGAATTTAAGGAAATTTACCTGAAGACCGGGTGTTACATTTGGTTAGTGGAAGTAATTTTTATTGAAATGATTATTGAAAACGGGTGGTTGTTGAATAGGTGAGGATTATTTTATGTTCATGAATCCTCCGCTTGGTGATTTGAAATGTGGGTAGCAGCGAGGTGTTAAGGCGTTTGGATCGGTAGGTGAATTGAAAATGGGTATGGAATGGTGGGTGAATCAAAAGTGGGTGTGTTTGGTGTGCATGAAATGTTTAGGTGTTGATCTTTTTTTTTTTGATGTAAAATTAATAGAAATACTTTGTAGATTTTTGAAAGAAAGAATTGGTGGTTGTACTATGAAAAATGTGCATAAAGTAGGTTAGTATATATAGGTAAAAATTGGTTATTTCTTTTTCTTTTAAAAAATTGGTTAAATACTTCAAACGGCCAAAAGATCGTTGCCTCTCCACTCTTTCTCATCCTTTAACAAGTGTAAGGCATTCCACTCAACATCATTATTATGGATGTCTGGGGATGTTTCTGTGTGTCGTCATATATGCCATCTCAGTATTACGGATGGTTACTCTCACCTATACCATACAACCTTATGGCTACTACTGTTCGAAAATTAGGGTTAAGTACTTGTGAAATAAGCAATATACATTTATGATTTTTTTTTCTGTTTCTTTAAATGCTTTATGATTTAAAAAACAAACCACCTCTCTCTTTTTAATATGTGTGTTGTTTATAAATTCATTCATCATGGTGAACATTGGAATCGAGTATCCCAAATATCAACATCAAAATTGTCGTCACATCCCCATTGAAAAACTCCCTAAAACCAGTCGATTAAGGTTTTTAACAACATCACCGCCATCACCACCGTTTCTTTGGCTATAAGGTTTTTAACAACCTCCCAAATGTCACTCATCTTCTAGTCACCGCCATTTAGTTCATTCAACACTCTTGTCTTCAAATCTTGACTGTCAAACCAAAGTATCAGCCACTAGACACCATTTCCTACCCCAATCACCTTCATTTGAAAATCATTTTCTGAGAAACTATTCACCTAGATTATCCACAAAACAAACATCCTCTACCAAAATGAGTTCAATCAAATAGATCAAAGACCATCTAATATGGAAAAAACACAACATTTTAACGTTTAACGCAAGCACCAAAAGAAGGGATGCAATGGTGAAGTAACATGAAAGAGACGAAATCAATTCAACCCATGAGTTTGACCGTTGGGTTGTGCTCTGGTTCAAAACATACTTTTCCCTGTTGGCATGATCGGGAATAGAGAGACCAGATCGGAGACCAAATTGGCGACATCTGGATGGACGAGACTAAATTGGAGACCAAATCATAAATTATTTATCCTGAGCATGCACATATGTTAACCCCTGCTCTCTCATCGATTTCGTCCCTCTATAGCTTTTTTTTTTAAATTATGGTCACTTAAAATATACTTGAGTTTGTATAAGTTATATATGTTATCTCCCTTCTCGCAAAAAGACAACCCTAATAATAAAAATAAAATAAAATAAGGTAAAAAAGATAAAAACAAGGATAAAAGTGTCTTTTTAATATATAATCAATAAGATTCATAAAACCTTTAGGATAGATAAATTAATTAATTATAGCAATATTAAAATGCAATTATATACCAATTATGTATAAACTTAATGCCTTAATTAATGCTTCGTATAAAAGACCTTTATAATAAAATTCCATCTTAGTTTGGATGTAGAAAGCTTCATTTTCTAAGAACCTTTTAACATGTTGTCTCAAGTCATGAACATATAAACAACCTTTATAATAAAATAAAAATATAAGCATGTTTGATAAAAATAATATTATATGAAACTCTATTTCTTTTTATTATACATGTGCTTATAAAAAAAGGTTATAACTGTATATGTTTAATATGATTTTTTAATTATTGTTATGTTTAATAAAAGTGTCTTTCTAATAAATATATAATCAGTAAGATTCATAAAACCTTTAACCATATATGTATAGACTTAAAGCCAATACATATATCTAACTACTTCACTAGTTCCACCTTAATTATCATAGTTTGGCTTCCTTTTTTCTAAGAACCTCTTGATATTTATCTAAGTCAATGACATATAAACAAGCTTTCTAATAAAATAAAAATATGAATATGTTTTAGAAAAACAATACTATGTGAAAAGTGAAAACTCTATTTTTAGTATAGTTGTGTTTCATAAAAAAAAGTTGTAATTATGTATGTTTAATATGCTTTTTTATTTTAATAATAAAAAGAAAAAAAGTAGGCCAATATTTTACTATAAATTGACATCTCTTAAACTTTAACGATGTATTAGTTGAATACGACTACGATCAAATCATAATAATATAACTATATTTATATTTACAATTTTTGAAGTTGTATATAATTTATGTAATAATCTTTTTCATACCCTACATTTTACTATTAAATGGAGGTCTTCTAAACTTTATATTTTTTTTATTGAGTGCCCGATGTATACATTAAATCCTATTACGATGAAATTATTTTTGATATAACTATATTTATATTTATAGTCTTTTAATTTGTATATAATCTGTGTAATAATCATTTTCATACCCAATGTTTAGTATAAATGGTGTCTCCTAAACTTCATTTTCATTGTATGATATTTTGGAAAATAATCTATTTAAGTAAAAAAAATAAGTTAGCCATAATATTTGCCATCATATGATTTGTTAAATGACAATTTATTTTCGTTTATTACTATTAATATATTTATGTTTTCATAAATCATATATTTATATTTGTACATCAATGACAATTATCGATTTAAAATAATCTCTCAAAATAATAAAATGTTTCATCAAAATAAAAAAGTATATGTAAAAATAGATAGTTATTGGTAAATAAAAAACAGTTTGGCTGGTTAATAATAGGCAATTAATTAATGCGTAAGATTCTAATTAAATTCATGATCTTCACGCGGTTAGGGGCACAAACGGTTCGTTTGACTACAAAATGAGTGCCAGTCGTGCCTGAACTCTGTATATTTCTTTTTCATCTTCGCATCTACTTCTCCAATTTTGTTCCTCAGAGCACTTGTTTTGTTGACATTAAGAGGATCTTAACCATTTTCCTCTGGTGCTCCAAGAGTAAAAATAAATTGATTTCAAGAAATTGGTGACAACGGGAAGAAGACGATGATGTCGGAGGGCAAGCGTTCTCTTTCTCATGCTCTCCATTATTTCTTCAGTTAATCCATTCTATAAACCCACATTACCCTTTCTCATAATTTCCATCCGACGATCAATAACTGTACATGTCACGCCACCTAGCCTGCTGCTTCCCTCTTCTTTTCCCTTCTTGATCCAACGCTTCACTTAACTTCTCCTCTACCGCCTCTGTTTCTTGAAATCGAAGCCTCTCACCCCAAACATCAACTTATACGCTCCAACCCTACTGAAGAGAAAACTTGAAATATTCTTTGGTCAGATCTCAGCTAATCAAACGTCCAAAATCATGAAGCAAAGCAGAGAATGATTTTCATCCCCTTTTTTCTTCGACATGTCTGCTTTCACCCAAATCGACGCCTCTCACACGCGATTGTCATATTGGAGGTAGGGTTTGTTTTTGCCAGTCTGATTCCACTATTTGTTTCCCAATTTCACAATGTTGAGGCATTTTTGAACCATGTTGGTTTTAATTTGTTATTTGGGAATGCAACAGGCTCATACAGACAAGTTGTGAAGAGCATTTATTGCTGAAGAATCTGTAATTTTGTTTGTTTTCATCATCTTGACTAGGTGCGATATATGATAAGTTTACTTATTAACTTGTGTAGGCTTATGAAAGGGTTTAATGATCGGGATAATTCCAGTTACCTCCAAGGTGTGTGACTCCATTGATTTATGTTTATTCTCAAAATCACTGTGGTTATTGGTATTCTTCTTTTTCACTTCAATTCCCTTGCTATAGGTTTTGGAACCATGCGTATAAACCACCTAATTCTTGGATTAGTTGCTGAAATACATGCAATGCCAAATCTCAATTCTCAAGTTTTCAATTGAAGTAAGTTTGAATCTATGTATGTGTAGCACATGTACAATTATGATTTTGTACATATTCTCATGTTGGTTTTCCCTTTTAGATATTGTTCAAGAATCTTGATTTGTACATGAAGACAGGGTTAGGAAAATTGAAGGAAACCCTGATTTCTGTTGCTTCATCTCAACAAAATACTGTAAATCAAGGTGAATTACCGCATATATTAAGATTGTTTTTGTTGTTTATTACAGATCAATTGTTTTGTGTATATCAATCAACAGGAGTATGACAACAATTCTGATAAGAAGTATATTCAGTTAGTTGCACAAAGTATAGGTTCATTAACTAGTACTAATGCTGCATTGGATGAATACCAGATTCTTGCAAATAAGGTTAAGGCTGGATATTGTATTTGATTTGCTTGAGTTATTATGTATCTGGAATTTCTATAATAATGTGTTGTAGAGCTTAGAGAAACTTATTTTCCTTATCATTAAATCAACAGAAGTATGACAACAATCCAATAAAACCATGTGTTCAAGTTGATGAGTTTCAATTCCAATAAAACCAGGTGTCTATGCTATTTAATGACTGGTTTTCCATTTTCACTGGCTATGAGGTATTTTTGAATCCTTTTGGTTTTAATCTATTAACTTAATTACTAGAGGTGTGAAGTTCCTTTGTTGCATTAAACTTACACTTTTATTGGGTTTGACCTATTTTTTTTATTAGATTAGGGTTTCTGTTATGGAATACTATAATTGTAGGTTGTTTCTGCCTTTTTAATTTTCATGAACACAAACTAATGTTTTACTCTTTTTATAGGAATTTGCCAACTGAAACCATGGTGGGCTCCTTCAAACCCAACCTCATCTGGAAACCAACATCTCCAAAGGTTAATTTCTTGAAACCAATTACATAAATATTTATCCAAATATATAGAAAGCAATTTTGATAAGACTTGTTAGTTTTATATTCAAGAAAAAAGATTGCACTATGGCATTGTGTTTTCAGTTTTTCCCTTATTAAGGTTGTAACGACCGAAAAATACAATCAATTTTAAAATTTTCAAAACAATCCGATTCCATTAAAATCATTACAAAAAGGTTTTTAATACAAATTATTTAGAGTATTCCCAGAATCACATCGCGACCAAAAACATGAGGAGCGGTACGATCACGCCTTCGCCTTGCCACGGTCTCCTGCAGAACCTGAAAAACATAAAACCACAACTGTAAGCCCGAAAGCTTAGTGAGATATCCCCAAAATACCAACCACATACACTATACGCATAACATGCCACAACATATCTGGTCACAGAACAGCCATGCACTTCGGGTCTACTGTGTGACTGGTCCGCCGCACCGGCCTATAGTCCACCTGGTCCACCCTTTGAGTCTATCCACATATATCGAGTCTGCAGTATGATTGGTCCGCCCGCACCGGGCCTTCAATCTGCCTGGTCCACTCTCCGAGCCTCGGCATGTCTGGTCCGCCCTCTTGGGACCTACAGCCTATCCGGACCGCTCGCTGGGCCTTCGGAATAACCGGTCCGCCCTGGGTATCTTGGCCTACAGCACAAAGCAGGACCCGCCTCAACCCAACTCCAGTCCAAACAATCATGTGCACATATACATACAATCATATAACAATTCACAGTTAACAAGCAGATCAAACAGATCACATAACAGATCATCATCCTAACCAGGATACTGACCTAACTGGTCACTAGCATAACACCTCCCTATCTCTCAAGATACCGATCTCAATCAGGTCTCTAACATATACCATCCTAGCTCTCAGGATGCAAACATATCAAAGCAGAAACATAACAACAACTACCCGGATCTCAATCCGATAAAGGCCGGCCTTGGTGCCTTAGACCCTGTTGATATAGTGAGGATAACTCACCTCGTGAATGCCGATACTCTGAACTGAAGAAGCAGACTCTCGAATCACCAACTCACCGCAAATCCCGAACTAACCATCATAACAAATAAACATAAGGTCAAACATATTTCCACATATCGGACCAAGACCAAAGTCCAAAACTCACACAAAGTCCAACATTGGCCCAATTTACCAAATTGGGCCCACCTCACCAAATGGACCTAGATCCAATATCCATAATATTAATTGGGCCCAAAATACTCTATTCATAATTTCCAGACTTGGCCCAAACATCAACAACCGACAAATGGCCCAACACAAAAACCCAAAAGAAAGTCCACAGGAGGAGTACGCTGGGCGTACTTTCCTTGGTACGCTAGGCGTACTGAAATGATCGCCAAAAGAAAACGGAACAATTGCCCGCTACACGGGGCGTACTCGAAGGTTACGCGGGGCGTAGCTGCGAGATCATTAAGTCCTTTTAACATCTTAATGGCTTAAGCTCTTAAGCCCAAACTTCAGATCCATAGGCCAAATATGATTAGAAATCATAAAGTCTCAGACTTTATCACTTGGGACGACCTTAAGCTCTTAATCCAAGGTCTTAATCCATTAAGACCTATATAACTCACACATGGAACAACTACAGCCCTTGGGACCTCATTTTTCTCACTCAAGACCTCCCCAAAGGTCTGAAAGGACAGACAATCTTGACCAAAACGAAATATGCAACAAGGTGAGGACTTTTGGGACAAGAATGGGGACAAAGCTTCAAAATACATAGATCTATACAATATGAAGGTCAAGCAAGAAGCTTTATACCTCCAACAAGCTCCAAAGGATGGTATCTCTCCATATCTACAAGCTCCAATCGTCCCTCTTCTTTCTTGACAACTTCTCTTTTCTCCTTCAAGCCTTTCTTTTGCCAAAATAAGCTTTCCAAGGTCAAGCACACCCAAATAATGGAGGGAATACGAGATCTAGGGTTTTTCTGATGTTAAGGATGAGCATAAGGAGGCTAAGGGCGAACCAACATGTTCCTTATATAGTGGCTGACCCAAAATTAGGGTTTGAAGTTTCTGAGAGTACGCTGGGCGTACTCACCCGGCCACCCCGCCAACTTTCTCTCTATTACGCTGGGCGTACGTCCAGCTTACGCTGGGCGTACCCAGCCAAACTTCAAATACATACATGCATGCCATGCATGCATGGGACCTTTTTCCCACTTACTCCACAAGAACCATAAACAATAATCATCTTCGAAACACCGCAACTCCTCTAATCTAAACCTGCTCCCAAATAACTTTACATTCATACGGGGTGACGAGAAGCCCAATGCTTCTAACACATATGCCAGCCCGAAACCTTCTCGGATGAAACTCATTTCTCGCAAAAGGACCAGAATTAACCTTCCTCTTAATTTTCAGGGACTCATAGTTACACACTTAAAGAATGGGGTGTTACAAAAGTTATGCTTCCAGAACTCTTATTTATTACAACATTTAATTTAATTTAGAATAGTTTACCCATTACATTGATTATGTGTGACTTATGTTTTGTTGTATGTGTTTGAAGGACTTATCACATGTTATGGGAAAAGACAAAGAAGAAAATTTCTTTTACCAAATTATATTCATATTAAGTCCAAGGTATGTGATTTCCTGATGCTGTTATTCTTTTTCAGTTTCAATTTTCTTTTACTAATTCTGTGATACTAAACATGTGTATATTTCCACTTTTATTGTGGGGATCCAGAAATAGCAGAATACTTTCATTTCTTACTCCAGGTATGTTCCACCACTAAACCACTCTATATTTTGTTGTGTGTCATAAATTCAGTGTTGGGTATGTCATGTCCATGTTCATGTCCTGCTCCTCTTATTCTTTTACAATTAGCATGGTGCTTTAATTCTGCTTTGAAAAAACCTCCCATTAAATCAATGTACATTCAAAAACATCAATTTTTCATTGAATTCTCATAAATCATCCCATTTTTAGCATCCTACTTTCACTTTTCTTTATCTAACATCAATGAACATCAAACTTCTGTTTTTCTCATCTATGAATTTTACTTTGAAACGACTTCCCATTAAAGCATTCTACTTTCAAAAAATCATCCATTTTACATTGAATTTTCAAAAATCATCCAATTTTTAACGTTCTACTTTCACTTTTCTTTCTGTAACACCACTGAAACATCAAACGTAACTTTTCTTATCTATGCATTTTATTTTGAAAAAAAATCCAATTATAGTATTCTACTTTCAAAATCATCCAATTTTTAGCATTGTACTTTAACTTTTCTTTTTGTAACATCATTAAAATGTCAAACTTCTCTTTTCTTATATAAGCATTCTACTTTCAAAAACTTCCATTTTACATTGAATTTTCAAAAACCATCATACTTTTAGCATTGTACTTTAACTTTTCTATCTGTAACATAATTAAAACATCATTCTTATTTTTTCTCATCTATGCATTTTACTTTGAAAAAACTTGCAATTCAAGCATTTTACTTTCAAAAACTTCCATTTTACATTGAATTTTCAGAAACCATCCTATTTTCTGTACTTGAACTTTTCTTTCTATAACATCATTGAAACATCACAGTTTTTATTAATCTATGCATTTTGCTTTGAAAAAAACTTCCAATTAAAGAATCCTACTCTAAAAACATGCATTTTACATTGAATTCAAAAATAATCCCATTTTTAGCAATGTGCTTTAACTTTTTCTTCCTGTAACTTCATTGAAACATCAAACTTCTATTTTTCTCATCTATGCAATTTACTTAAAAAAATTCCAATTAAAGCTTTCTAATTTCTAGAAGTTTCATTTTACATTGGTTTTTCAAAAAAAAAATTCAATTAAAGCATTCTATTCCCAAACTACCATTTTACATTGATTTCTTAAAAAATCATCCCATTTTTAGCATTGTATTTCCACATTTTTGTTTCTATAGCATGATTGAAGAATCAAAATTCTTTTTTTCTTATCTATGAATTTTACTTTGAAAAAACTTCCATTTAAAGCATTTGACTTTAAAAAACATCCATTTTTCATTGAAATTTCAAAAATCCCCCCTTTTTTAGCATTGTACTTTAATTTTTCTTTCTCTTTAATTTTTCTTTCTGTAACGTTATTGAAAAATCAAAATTTTGTTTTCTCATCTATGCATTTTACTTTGAAAAAACTTTCAATTAAAGCATTCCACTTTAAAAAAACATCCATTTTACATTGAGTTTCCATTTAAAGCATTCTACTTCAAAAAACTTGAATTTTTCATTGAATATTAGAAAATCCTCCCATTTTTAGTATTGTACTTTAACTTTTCTTTTTGTAACATCATTGAAACATCTTTGTCTCATCTATGCATTTTACTTCGAAAAAATTTCCAATTAAAGCATTCTACATTCCAAATCGTCCATTTATATTGAATTTTTAAAAATCATCCCATTTTTAGCATTGTACTTTAACTTTTCTTTCTATAACATCATTGAAACATCAAACTTTTTTTCATCTATGCATTCCATTTTCACTTTTTTTTTCTATAAACATCACTGAAACGTCAAACTTCACTTTTCTCATCTATCCATTTTAGTCAAACATTTTATTTTCAAAAACTTCCATTTAACATTCGATTTTCAAAAATCATTATGTTTTTAGTATTTTACTTTAACATTTTTTTGTTTTTTTCTATGTAACATCATTGAAACATCAAACTTTTCTTTTCTCATCTACGCATTTTACTTTTAAAAAGCTTCCAATTAAAGCATTCTATTTTCAAAATTGTCCCATATACATTCAATTTTACAAAATCATCCCATTTTTAACATTATACTTTACATTTTTCATTCATTAGCTTTATTAAAACATCGGGCTTTTTTTTATCATTTATGCGTTTTACTTTGAAAAAACTTCCAATTAAAGTATTATATTTTAAAAAACTTCCATTTTACATTCGATTTTCAAAAATCATCCTATTTTTACCATTGTTCTTTTGCTTTTCTTTCTATAACATCATTGAAACATCTTCTCATATCTCATCTATGTATTTTACTTTGAAAAAACTTCCAAATAAAGCATTCTACTTTCAAAAATATCCTATTTTTAGCAATCTACTTTCAACCTTCTCTTTTTCTCATTTATGCATTTTACTTTGAAAAAATTTCTAGTTAAAGCATTCTAAGTTCCCTTTTTGTAACATCATTGATGTATCAACTTATTTTTTTTTATATATGCATTTTACTTTGAAAAAACTTGAAATCAAACATTCTACTTTCAATTACTTCTATTTTACATTAAATTTTCAAAAATCATCATATTTTTAGCATTGTACTTTCACTTTTCCTTTTGTAACAACAATGGAACATCAAACCTTTGTTTTTCTCGTCTATGCATTTTATTTTGAAAAAACTTCCAATTAAATCATTTTTCTTTCAAAATCTTCCATTATGCATTTTATTTTGAAAAAACTTCCAATTAAATCATTTTTCTTTCAAAATCTTCAATTTTACATTGAATTTTCAAAAATCATCTGATTTTTAACAATCTACTCTTGATTTTCTTTTGTAACATCATTGAAACGTGAAGCCTCTCTTTGTCTTATCTTTGCATTTTATTTTTCAAAAACTTCCAATTAAAACCTTTTTCGTTGAATATCGTCAATTTTACACATTGATTTTTCAAAAATGATCTGATTTTTAACATTGTCTTTCTATTTTCTTTATATAACTTCATTGAAACATCAAACTGCTCATTTCTCATCTATGCATTTTACTTTGAAAAAACTTCCAATTAAAGCATTCTACTTTCAAAATTATCATGTTTTTAGCAGTGTACTTTAACTTTTTCTTTCTGTAAAATCAATGAAATATCAAACTTCTGTTTTTCTTATCTATGCATTTTACTTTGAAAGAACTTCCCATTAAAGCATTCTACTATCAAAACACCACTTTGCATTGAATTTTAAAAAATCAACCCATTTTTTGCATTGTACTTTAACTTTTCTTTCTGTAACATTATTGAAACATCAAACTTCTCTTTTTTTATCTATGCATTCTACTTTCAAAAACATCCTGTATACATTAAATTTTGAAAAATCATCCCATTTTAACATTCTACTTTCAGTTTCTTATTACTCTTAACACATTGCATTTTTAAAAATCATCCTATTGTTAGCATTGCACACATCTATGCATTTTACTTTCGAAATACTTACAGTTAAAGCATTATACTCTCAAAAACTTCCATTTTACATTAAATTTCTAAAAATCATCACAGTACCTTTTTCTTTTTATAACATCATTGAAACATCAAACTTCTTTTTTTCTTATCTATGCATTTTACTTTGAAAAAACTTATAATTAAAACATTCCTCTTTCAAAAACTTCCATTTTACATTCAATTTTAAAAAATCATCCCATTTTTATCATTGTACTTTAACTCTTCATTTTACATTTGATTTCAAAAATCATCTCATTTTTAGCATTGCACTTCTTTATATATGCATTTTACTTTAAAATAATTTTATTTTACTTTCAATTTTCATTAATCATCCCAATTTTAGCATTGCACTTTAACTTTTTCTTTTTGTAACGTCTTTGAAACATCAATTTCTCATCTATGCATTTTAATTTGAAAAAACTTCCAATCAAAGCATTTTATTTTCAAAACATCCATTTTACTTATAATTTTCAAAAATCATCCCATTTTTAGCATTGTACTTTAAATTTTTCTTTACGTAACATCATTGAAACAACAAACTTTTTTTTCATCTATCATTTTGCTTTGAAAAAATTTCCAATTCAAGCATTCTACTTTCAAAAACTTTCATTTTACGATGTATTTTCAAAAATAATTCCATTTTTAGCATTGTACTTTCTATAAATTCATTGAAACATTAAACATCTTTACGTAACTTTCATTTTACATTTAATTTTAAAAAATTATCACTTTTTAACATTGGACTTTACCTTTTTCTTTCTGTAACGTCATTGTAACATCAAACTTATTTTTTCTCATCTATGCATTTTACTTTGAAAAAAACTCCAGTTAAAGCTTTCTACTTTCAAAAAATTCCACTTAACATTGAATTTTCAAAAATCATCCAATTTTTAACACCGTACTTTAACTTTTCTTTCTGTAACATCATTGAAGCATCAAACCTCTCTTTTTCTCATTAATGCATTTTAAAAATTTCCAATTAAAGCTTTCTACTTTCAAAATTGTCCATTTTACATTGAATTTTCAAATATCATCCCACTTTTAGCATTGTACTTTCTGTAACATCTTTGAAACATCAAACATCTTTTTTTCTCATCTATGCATTTTACTTTGAAAAAACTTCCAATTGAAGCATTCTACTTTCAAAAACATCCATTTTTACAATGGATTTTTAAAAATCATCCCATTTTTAGCATTGTACTTTACCTTTTTCTTTCTGTAACATCGTTGAAACATCAAACTTTATTTTTTCTTATCTATGCAATAACTTTGAAAAAACTTCCAATCAAAGGATTTTGTTTTAAAAAACTTTCGTTTTACATCCATGCATTTTACTTTGAAAAAATATCCGATTATAGCATTCTACTTTAAGTTTTTGTATTATTAGTACATTGTATTTTAAAAAAATCTTCCCATTTTTAGGATTTCATTTTTAGTTTTCTTTTCATTACTGTATTGAAACTTAAAAAAAATACTCATCTATGCATTTTACTTTGAAATGTCTTTCATATATAGCATTCTACTTTTAGTTGTCTTTTTGTTTTTGAGAACTTTGCCTTTTTAAAATGCATCCTTATATTAACTTTGTACTTTTACTTTTCTTTCTTTTACAACAATGTAACATCAAACTTTGAAAAATATTCCTATTATTGACACATTGCATTTTTTTTTTAAAATCACTTAATATTTAGCATTGTACTTTCACTTTTCTTTCTGTTACAACATTGAAACATCAGACTTTTTTTTCTCTCATCTATGTAGTTTACCTTGAAAGAAACATGAACCAATCTAAAGATATATTTAGAAATTTTGATATGAGTGAACTTTTAGTGTAAGGATAAGGAGCATAACCTTAATGTAGTAATACATTAGGATTGAAATGATGACTCGAAAAGATGAAATATGATCATGTTCTATGTTTCAAGGATCCCATGATTTTGTTCTATCATTATTACATGTGATATGATCAATGTTTTAAGGATCACATGGTTATGTTTTATCATTACGACAACATAGAAAATAGAAACTCTCTACATGGTTTGATTAATGCAAGTGAATCCCTTGAACATGCCATGCAATGTGTTATTAATGACAACCTTGAGTTGGGATGTGCATCATCTGAGAAGCTTCTGTTTTCTTTTACTCTTTGCTTATAATTGTCTAGTAAGTGCTAATGACTTATAAAAATAAAAGTTGTGAATATATTTATTTAAAAGTTTTTGCATTTAGAATGTCATTCATCACAACTATGGTTTTTCTATTGTATGATATCATGCACAAGGGCAACAACATAATCTTTTATCTCCCTTGCTGAAACACTTCCAATTAAAGCATTCCACTTTCAATTTTCTTATTATTAACACAATGACTTTATAAAATCATCTCATTATTAGCATTTTATTTTCACTTTTCTTTTTGTTGCAACATTCTCATCTAAGCATTTGACTTTGAAAAATCGTGCATTTATAGCTTTCTACTTTTCATTTTCTTATTATTAGCGCAGTGCATTTTTTATAAATCATCTCGTTTTTAGACTTGTACTCACTTTCCTCTCTGTTAAACATTGAAACATCAAACCTTTTTTTTTAAACATTTATGTAGTTTACTTTAAAAAATCACCACTTATAGCATTATTAAGTTTTTTTTTTTTTTTTTTTTTTTTTTTTTTTTTTTTTTTTTTTTTAAATTGTGAACATATTGTATTTTCAAAAATCATCCTATTTTTAGCATTGCACTTTCACTTTTCTTTCTATTACAACATTGAAACATGAAACTTCTTTTTCTCATCTATGCATTTTAGTTTGAAACCAACATAAACTAAGAATGTAGGGATAATAAAAAAAAATGTATTTAAAAATTTTATTTTGAGTGGGCACTTAGTGTAAGGATATGGAGCATAGTCTTAATATAGGGATACATTAGGATTAGAATGATGACAAGAAAGATAAAATATATATTATATGTGAAATGAACAATGTTTTAAGGATCCAATGATTATGTTCTATCATAATAATAACATAGCAAAAAGATTAATGACAACAAGATTGGATCTTTGTAGAAATAAGTATCATTTGAATATTTAAGCATCATATATGTGTATGTGCTCTCGGTTCATGATAATAGGTGTTAATTTAAGACTTTATCTGATGATGATATATAGATTAAGGAAGGGAAGAATTTAGAATGTTAAGAGTATGAATAAATCATAAATTGATCTTAGTAGGAAGTCAAGGATTGAGGATTTGAAGGGTACAATGACCAGATCCCTACACTATTTCCATTTACCCTTTTATGTCATAACCAACTATATTATGTGAATACCAAAAATGACCCTCTACTAAATACAAGCTCTTTATTTGCTGATTTTCTCATATTACCCTTATCTAAAATATATCACTTAAGTGGATCCTTAAAAATTTTCTCTACTACAACTTTGCAACTTCCATTCTTTTTCTTATTAAAGCATTTTATTTTGAATAATCTACCAATTATAGCCTTGTACATTCCTTTATGTTACAATATTGAAACATCAAACTTTTTTGCTCTCATGCATGCGTTTTACTTTAAAAAAATCTTTCGATTAAAGCATTATACTTCTCATTTTCTTATTATTAGCACAATGCAATGTCAAAAATATCCCACTTTTAGCATTGTAGTTTTAGATTTTGTTTTTGTTAAAACCTTAAAATAGCAAACTTTTTATTTTTTTATGTTCATTTTACTTTGAAAAATCTTCCAGTTATAGCATTATACTTTTTTTTTGTTTTAATAATCACATTAAATTTTCAAAATTTTTACTATTTTAGCATTATTCTATCACTTTTCTTTTTGTTACAACATTGAAACATCAAGCTTAGTTTTTCTCATCTATGCATTTTGCATTGAAAACTCTTTAAATTATAACATTCTACTTTTAGTTTACAAATTATTAGCACATTGAATTTTTTTTTTAAAAACCATCATAATAAACATAGCAAATAAATTAATGACACTAACATTGGATATTCATACTAATAAGTACCATTTAAATATTTAAGCATCATATGTATATTATTTTGAAACATCAAACTTTTTTTCCTCAACTATGTATATTATTTTGAAAGAAATAAGAACCAGTCAAGGGGATGCTAAGAATGAACAAATGACAAAAGATTTATTTACCTGAAGCATAGCTTTATTGTAGGAATATGTTAGGATTAGAATGATGACAAAAAAGATGAAATATGTATTACATGTGAAATGGCCAATGTTTTAAGGATACCATGATTATGTTAAATCATGGTAATACCATACTAAATAGATAAATGACAACAAGATTGGATCTTTGTACTAATAAGTTCCATTTGAATATTTAAGCATCATATATGTATACATCCATTGAGGATATGAATAGTAAGATGAGGTTAAGTATGGATAATAGGTGTTAGTTTTAGACTTATTTTAGTAATAATCTAGGAATATGATGAATTATGAACATATGGTTATATGTGGACTAAGGAGAAAAAGGACTTTAGAATGTTAAGCATATTAATAAATCATTAAGTGGTCTTAGCAGGAAGTCAAGGATTGATGATTTGAAGGTTATGAATGGATCATATAGTTATGATTTTTGGTAAGTGAGGATCATGTAAGCCTTGGGTGTCATGATTAGACGAGAAGTATGATTCTTCTACTTTGATGTTAAAAACTTCATTAAGATAGTATAAAGCCAGATTTAGTCGAATTATTAGCATATTGATGTTAAAAAATACATAGAAAAGTATGATTCTCTTACTTTGATCACTTAAGGTGTGAATAATAATAAATGATACATATAGGTACACTATTAAAATTTTGTTTTCTTATTTTTAGCATATTACATTTTAAAAAATTATCCATTTTAAGCATTTTACTTTCACATGTCTATCTATAACAACAATGAAACATGAAACTTCTTTTTTCGTATATATGCATTATACTTTGAAAAATCTTCGAGTTATAGCATTCTACTTCCACTTATTATTAGCACATTGCATTTTAAAAATATACCATTTTTAGCATTGTACTTTCACTTTTCTTTTTGCTACAATATTGAAACATCAAATTTCTTTTTTCTCATCTATGCATTTTACTTTGAAAATCTTCCAATTATAGCATTCTACTTTAAGTTCCGTATTATTAGCATGTCACAAACTATTAAAAATCATCTCATTTTTAGAATTGTACTCTAATTTTCCTTTCTGTTACAACATCGAAACAACAAACTTTTTTTTAATCACATTATTATTGGTTTTATTTTTTAACTTTATTTGGTAATGATCTACAAGTATGATTGATTATGGACATATGGTGATATATAGATTAAGGAAAAGAAGGAATTTAGAATGTTAAGTGTATGAAAGAATCATAAAGTGGTTTTAGCAGGAATATCCAAAACATCCTCGTTAGAGGCCTGATTCTATTCCTTGGAATAGCTAATGAGTTAGTTTAACAACCTTCGGTAACTCCTAATTAGCTACATAACAAGAGAAAGATTCTGAACCAATCTTTGAATCAGGTTATCGCCTGCCTAAAAGAAAGGTCTCACTGGAGAAGATGAAGTATGTATTACATATGAGATGCCTAATGTTTTATGAGTCTGATTATTTTCTATCATAATAATAACACAGTAAAGATTAAGGACGACAAGATTGGATCTTTATACCAATAAGTATTGTTTGTATAATTAAGCATCATATAAGTATATGTGCTTTATGGATATAATTAGTATAATGAGTTTAAGTATGGATAATAGGTGTTAGTTTTAGACTTTATTTAGTAATGATCTAGGAATATGATTAATCATGGATATATGGTGATATATGGATTAAGGAAAAGATGAAATATGTATTACATGTGAAATGACCAATGTTTTAAGGATCCCATGCTTATGTTTTATCATAATAATAACATATCAGATAGATTAATGACAATGAGATTGGATCTTTGTACTAATAAGTATTATTTTAATATTTAAGCATCATATATGTATATATGTGCTTTGAGGATATGATTAGTATGATGAGGTTAAGTATGGATAATAGATGTTAATTTAAGACTTTATCTGGTAATGATATAGGAATATGATGAATTATGCACATATGATGATATATAGATTAACGAAAAGAAGGAATTTAAAATGAAGTATATGAATAAATCATAAAGTGGTCTGAGCATGATGTCAATGATTGAGGATTTGAAGGGTATGGATGTATCATATTCTTAAGATTATTTGTAAGTCGAGGATTATGTAAGCCTTAAGTGTCATAATTAGAATAATGAGACAAGATAAGTATGATTCTTCTACTTTCATGTTAAATACTTCATAGATACAGTAAGAGCTAGATTTAGTCATACATGATGCATATAGGGACATTGTTAAATTTGGTTTTCTTATTATTAGCATTATGCATTTTAAAAAATCATCTCATCTTTTTTAACAACATTGAAACATAGAAACTTCTTTTTTCTCATCTTTGCATTTTACTTTAAAAAACTTCCAATCATTGCATTCTACTTTCTGTTTTATATCGTTAGCACTTTGCATTTTAAAAAAATCAACCCATTTTTAGAAATGTACTCTTACTTTTCAATCTGTTACACTATTGAAACATCAAAGTTTTTTTTTTCATCTATGCAGTTTACTTTGAAAAATCATTACATTATAACATTCTACTTTCTGTTTTCAAAATAACCTTGAATTCAGCTATGGGCACTTCCACCTCGACTAAAGCAACTGGATTCTTCATAAACTAAGATCAACTTTAATTTAATCAATTCCATATGAAGTTTATAAAATATGTTGGTGATATTTTAAAGTCCTATCACATGCTTGCTTTTTTTTGTTTATCTTTGCTTGTAATAAATGGAAATAGACTTTTGTAAGGAAATAAACTATCATTGTTTTTATACATGGTTTACCATTAAACCCACCATAGCTGTTCAAAACTTTACCATTTTTTGTTTATCTTCATAAAAGTCGGTATCTATTTACTCAATATTTTTTTATTCAGTTTCATCTTTTTGCGTGTTTGTCTGACATTCTTCCTTCCTGTAGGCAAACATGATTAAAGTGTTTTGGACTATGATATGAATTAATCGTTGTTTTTTGTTGTATATTTCTTCAAAGATTATAACACATCAATAAACTAGATTACTCTAATTTATGTGTAGAATACTCTTGGAAATTTATTATGTAATTTCTATTGGTCTTTAATTCTCCAGAGTAAAAAAGTTCTCAAAAAAACTCGGAGTTCCTTTTGAAGTTTGCAGTTTAACTTCTTGTGTTGTGTTTTTGTATCTTGCAATCTTCTATTTGAAACCATAGTTTCTACTTCTTCCATTTATGTTATTAAGATTTTATATCTTCTAATTTCTCACTTTATTTGTCAATATCGCATTATTGTTATTCATCATTGGCTTTATTGATTTATGATGTTTGCAACAGTCGATTATGATGAGAAATTTTAAGAACATACAATTGCCATCAAGTTGACCTTTTTTGACTTTTCTTATTGAACTCGGTACACATATTTGTGGAATCTGTGTTTTTTGTTGACTTCCACTCACTTCTATTTTCCAGTTTAATTGTTTTAATTTGATTTAATTATGTTTGTCAAGCAACAATATATGATAGAGGTGCTAACACGAGTATACATTCAACCCCACAATAAGCAAAATGATCGATTTGTAAGATTCCATGTCTTTTGTTGACTACATCTTTGTTCAACTTCCATAATCCATATTGAAAATTAAGACATGATTTATCTTATTTTTGCTATTGTTATTGAGTTTTTGATGAAATACTGAGTTTTATAATTTTGCACCAACTTTTGTCATTTTAATTGTGATTTTGAACATTGAGGCTCTGTAAATGAAACTAAAATGTATGCAATCAAGGATTTCATCAAAACCACCTTAAAATGACCTGGTTGTAATAATTGATTTCCATTGGAAATGTTTTGGCACTTTATAAAGACGGTACTTATTTGGACTGGCAGCTATAGGTAAAATAAAAAAGTATTATGGGTAAAAATGGTTACAAACTTCTTTACATTGTTAAATATGTAAGTTGTTTGCTATTATAGGTTAAACACAAAGTATGTTGCTTTTAGGGGCTGAAATTCTTGAACAAAGAAATCTAAAATTTATGTTCTACCTAGAATCAAGGGATGATGTAGCTAAAAGCTTGGAACTAGGATTTATGATGATAAAAAAGAACGGTTTATTAGAGGGCTGCTTCTTTAGGTAGAGCTTATTTTTTGTTCCTAAAAAGCTCATGTACTTTTTATTGTTTTACGGGCATACTACATATTTTTTTGTGGTTGGAATTGATTTGAAAATATTAAAGAGTGTTTGCCTCTTCTTTTCCCTTTGAATCAAACTTTTTTTTGCTATACCCATTAAGTTCCTGTTGGTATCCATGATACAAGTTGGATCCTAGATGTAGAAATACAATATAAGAAGGTGAATCTCTTCTTCATCGAAAGAAATGAGATTATCGCAAATAAAAAACATTCAATTAACAAATTTAACCAAATTTCCCTAATGTATAGGCAATCAAGAAAGTCGCATAAGTAAATATATAACCTAGACAAAGTTACATAAATGGTCCTCGTGGTTGACAAAATCGACCAATTATGTTCCTTATGATACATTATTTACATAGATGGTCCCTGTGGTTTCAAAATCTGGTAAAGATGGTCTTTTTAACTAACGGTGTTAAAATTTTCAGTTAAGTCCTATGTGAAATGACATATTTGCCCTTCCTATATAGGGACCATTTATGTAATTTTCTCTATTATTCACTATTGTTTTTATTTAATTTAATTTATATTTAAGGATTTAGATTTTTTTAAAGATTTGTTTAAATATATTGTGTGTGGATGTAGTGATTAATATGGGCCAAATATTATTTAATTTTAACAATTATTTAATTAAATCATCTAGGCAAATTACTCTATTTAAAACCCTATCAAACCTTCGGTCATATCCCTCCCACTTCGATCGACCGACCCCGTCGGACTATCACAACCGGCAACTCCATTTTGTCATCGTCTCTGTCACATCCTTCATAACACTAGTCGGGTCATTCACCGCTTCTCCTCCACTTGCCAACGATCGACTATCATCTTCTTCACCCCAACATCTACGACACCAAGTCGGTTAGAGCGGTGCCAAAAAAGAACACAAAAAACATGACAATCGAATGGTCCATCAAACTAGGTTTTCTTTCAGTAGGGTAAAGTATCAATTCAACTATCCTCGTTGTCGGCTATACATTTAAATTTGAATCAATACACTATATGGTATTAATTCTATTGGAAAAGTTTGAATCACTTAAATGTTAAATAAAACTGCTAGGGTTTAATTCATGGATTCTGCAGTTTATTGATCAATAAAGGAATTTGATTTTGTATGTTTGGAAGTTTTACATAAACATTTGGAAATTAGAATATTGGAATATGTGACATTATGAGTTTTGAATTTTAATGTCTGTAACTTTTTGTTTTTTAAATTCAATTTGCAACACGGTAAGACTTTTATTCTTTTCAATTCTTAACTGTGTAAGACATTTAAACCAATTCAATTGTCATCATGTTTTTACGTTCCTGTGAATGTCTTATTTTGTTGAATTTATATTATTTATTCAGCGTAATCCTTGTGTTTATGATTTGGTCTCTTTGTGCATTAATTTTGGTTGTAGAAAGTGTATCGGCATGGGTAGATTGATTGCATGTATTTGCTTGAAACAATTCATGGATGAGAATGGCCTTTTTTTGAAGGGTGTATCATCATGGGTTATTTTTCCCAGTAAAACATAATTTAGGTCCAAATTAAATCCAAAATAACACACAGGAAATTCAAAGTGTTTTAGTTGTTCCACCTTTATAAATTTGTTTTTTTTTTTGCAACAGAATAGGTAATTGATATTGAATTCCAATTCTATTGGAATAGAATCACGAATTCCAATTCTGTTGGAATGGAATATGAATATTTTCTCACTGATTTATGCATGTTCTACAATTCTTGGTTATTGGTTTTGGTACAATTCACAAATCTGTATATTTTTCAAAAGGAATTTAGTTTTTTATTTTTCATTTGCTAATGCATTATTGGATTCTAAACTACAATTTGGTTTTGTTTTCATAGAAGTTGATGCTTGAAGAACGGACCACAAAATTGAAAGTGATTCTAAGCAACATTATTTTTTTAGAATGTAAGTGTTTTTGTTTGATTTTGATGTTTTCTTTCCCGATTTGAAAGTTTTGTTTAGTTTTATTCTTTAACAATAAATGTAATTCTTAGTAATTGTTACTCGTATTCTATAAGTATTAATGTAATTTTTTTTATTATTCTTCAACTCATGGTTCAAAATTTTGTAATTTTTCAAAATGTTCATTCAATCAGAATATGTATTCTGTCTGAATATCACTCTAATAGAATCAGATCGTTTATGATTAAAAAAATATGTTCGATTTGAATTAACTAAAAAACAATCATAATTTTAAAAATTAAAAAATCAATTATCCCTTGAAATCCGATGATTTCCATTTTTAAATATAATTTAATATAGGAAAAATGTTTGGACCACAAACAATCCTTACATCCACACAATAGTTACAATCCATATTATAACCTAACCATATATATATATATATATATATATATATATATATATATATATATATATATACACACATACACACTAGGTTATAGCTCATGGAAACCACGGTTACAAAAATAATTAAAATTTTATAGTAAAGACTCATATTTATTAATCAATTATTTTCAATAAATTCTTAAGTAACATAGTTATGTGATTTTTATGTAACTTTATAATGTTTGATTCAAATAAAATGAAGTCATTTTTTAAGATATATAGGAGAAACAATAGAAAAAATTTCATGTAATAGCAAAATGTTGAATACCATTCTTCTTAGAAATAGAGATAGAAAGAGGTAAAGGATAATTTGAGTGAGAATTGAAATTATAAGATGGCTAAGGGTATGACACTTTGAAAGTACATTGATATAAACTTGATTTCTTTATTTTATATACAAATAGCCACCGAAACATAGACAAACATACAAACATATAAACAAACATATATCACCAATGAAAGAAATTATTTTGTCAAAAGGAGTTGAAGACATTCGTTGAAAAAAGGTTTCCAATAGTACTTTAAAATATGATAGTTGCTCCAATAACCCTATATATATATATATATATATATATATATATATATATATATATATATATATATATATATAACTAATAAAAGAGTAGTCCTTTTGCCAAGTGTCATAATATTAGAACTCCTAATTAATATGATGTCACTTGTCATTCTATTAATTCTCCATTTTAAATTCATTAAACCTCCTAATTAATGTGATGTTATTTGTCAATCTATTTATTCTTTATTTTAAATTTTAAATTTTATATTATTGTTTTCATTAGTTCACAAATAAAAAGAGTCTAATATATATGATAAATTAATTACACATATTTATTTGAATCAATAATTATAATTTTACATAACTAATAAAAAAATCTCTTAATTAATAATGTATTTAAATTTTTATATAAAATAATTGATTAATAATTTTGAATTTTTTACTATGAATATTTAATCAATTTTGTAACCGTGGTTTCCACGGGTTATAAACTAGTTACTTTATAATAGATACATAATAAAAAGTTTAAACCAAGTCTTTCTTTTTCCTTGAAAACCTTTTTTTGAAAACAGAAGAATGCTTCTAACCATTGCCTCCTTTGCATCCTCTACATCGAAGATCACTCAGCTACGCCATCTCCACCTTAATATCGCTGCCTTCTATAAACCCTAGATCTAAAACGCCAACACTACTCTGCCACCTCTGTTACAACCTCCGTCGTTGCTCGGTTTCCATCACCACCATCTGTCGTTGCTATGATGATGGCATCGCCGATTTGGTATACATTTTCGCCCAAGATTTTCTTACAATGTGTTCTTAACCAGCTTTTATTTCTTATGTTTTCATGTTTTTGATTCTATCATTTTTTTGAAAATCCAGATTTGAAATGCTTTTGATTTGGAAGGGAAGGAGTCATCGACAATTACAATAATTTTTGCTTAATGACCTAAAGTATTTTGATCTTGGTTCTATTTTTTAGATGTGTACTGTGTATACGATGTAACATCACTATTGTTGAATTTTTGAGAAATATTATCTCCATTTGTGTATATGATGTACTTTGTGTATACGATGTAGCATCACTGTTGTTGAATTTTTGAGAAATATTATCTCCAGAGATTAAATCAAACAAGTCAGTTTCTTCATATTGGTGCTCATATTTCAATTGCAAATGATCCATGGAATCTACAAAACCATAGCATCATCCTACCTCTTGAATGTGAGACCCTTCATTCAGTAGTGTACCATTTGTGACTGTTTTTTGAGAACCAAAAGTATAACTACTCATGTCTTCCATCCCTAGAGTGTGAGACCTATGAAACTGTTGGAGAGATAGCCATTCAGTAAATAAATTTTGGGTAAATTTCTGCAACAATCAGCTTGTGATGATTAAATATTTGAATCTGTTGATGTATATTTGGAAGAAGATGGGGTTTGTTCATGAGATGTCATGTTTTTCAAAGTTTATTACTTTTTTTCTTCATCATGGTTTGGTGGCTTACGTTTTGCCTAGCATGTTATGAAGAGAGAAAAATGATTGTTGTCCTCGTGTGATGTGAATGTTTAGATAATTAATCCATCTTAATTGTTTGAAACTGAAAGTCCCTTTAATATTCTAATTCTTAATAGCAATTAGCATTTAATATAAAAAATGTTAAGTTTATGAATTAAAACATTACGTCAACCCTTAAACATTTATGGAGTTTAGTATTCTAATTCTTAATAGCAATTAGCATTTAATTTGACATTTATGTTTTTTTTTCTTGATATATGTTTGATACTACAAAACAACACTCCAAAACCATAATGTCTTATATTATATCTACTTTTATTTTTATCTATGTATCTTTACAAGGAAGGTAAATATGAAATATGGGATAAGAAGTTTAAAAATTAGGACTTCCTTTTTTTCCCTTACATTTTCTTTTGGTTTCTTTTGATGTTTATAAATTATGCCTTTTATAATTTCTATATGTTTATGATATCTACTGTCATTTGGTTTCTTTTTACATTTTCTTTTGGTTTCTTTTTATATGTTTATTACAAGGAAGGTAAATATGAAATATGGGATATACTTAACTCATCAAAAAATGTAGTTTTTATATTTTATTTGATATTTTGTAGAAAATGGATCAATATTTTCAAGTACACTGCTTTCGTTCACTTAGTAGTCTGTATTGCTGGTATAAGTTTTCATGCGCCCGGGTTGATCTCCTATGGAGGGATGACAGAAGGAATAGATTAATCATCATTTTAGTTGATAAAAGTTTGGGATACTCTTAATATATATTAGATGATTATTTTAACTAAAGGATTAGCTATTTTTTTTAATTATATAAAAAAAAATCGATAGAGAGAAAAAATGATGGCTGTCGTTCCTGGTCATTTTATGGGAAGATATGAAAACAGAAATATGGTAGGCCGATTATTCTCAATTAATCATTTTAAGCTCTACTGGAATCCCAATGGCTGTCCTAAGTATGAAGGATATACTTTTTTTATGATGAATATAAACTATTCATCGTCCGCTGCATCGCGCGGGTAGCCCACTAGTATATATATATATATATATATATATATATATATATATATATATATATATATATATATATATATATATATATATATATATATATATATATATATATGGTTATTGGAGCAGTTATCATATTTGAAAGTATATATCAAAGTTGTAAAAATTGATCGACGGTAGCTCAACGGTCGACTGGGTTTGACGTTTTGCTCAAGAAAAATAGTATTTGACGTTTTGCTAAAAAAATAGTATTTTTCAAAATGAAGAAAATAAAAATAGTATTTCATGTATTTTTGGACCATAAATTCCTAATAAAACTATTTTAAAACTTAATATATATCCTAATAAAAATATAAAAATAGTATTTGACGTTTTGCTAAAAAAAAGAGTAATTTTTCAAAATGAAGAAAATAAAAATAGTATTTCATGTATTTTTCCAAAAAAAAAACAAACAGTAATTTTTAGTTATTTATTTTTTATTTTTTCTGGATAAATAAAATGAAGAAAATAATATTTAAAAAAAGAATTTTCGGATTTTTCCTTTTATTTTGCATTTTAAATTTATTTTTAGATTGCGTTCCACAGTCTTACAAAATTAACATGGTCTCAAATGAATCTAAACATATATATATATATATATATATATATATATATATATATATATATATATATATATATATATATATATATATTCGCTAACATTTTTTTGACGTTTTGCTTAAATTATTTTTTCAAATCTTTTTGACGTTTTCTTCAAATACATTTATTAATTTTTTTAGACATTTTGTTGAAATAATTTTTTTGTTTTTTTTAGATCATGCTCGAATACATTTTTTAACATTTAGTATATTTGTTAAAGGATTGCATGGCTACTTAATTATAATTGGTAACTTAATTCATTTTCAATGATGTTTTCATTTTTCTTTTATCAGGTTATATAATTAATGTTTTTTTAATTCAAACATTTAACTATATAACATATATCACGTTGTATAATTATTATTTTTGTAAACTTTTTTTCTAAAAAAAAATGTAAAAAGTTTGTTAAACGTGAATAGATTAATATAATGGATTTAAATGTAATGTTTTCGAGTTATTTTTTGTTTTTAGACATTTTATGCATTTTAAATTATATAATTAAAAACAAATCGTTGTCATACACTACCACCCATCCCACCAAATTCAACGCCCTTAACGCCATCATGCATATTCCTCCCGTTGAATACATGGTCAAAAACACTTACTGAATCATGCCATGAAACACAACTTATACGTTACAACGTTTAAGCCCATTGTCACTTATTTGAAAAATAAAATTATTTATTTTAAACAAATATTTTTTTGGATCCTATTATTTAATTTGACATGTTTATTTAGGTTTCACATTTAAACCTTTTTAAATATTTTTATATCAGGTATTTTTTTAATTTATTTGATATCTTGATTTTAGTTTTCTATTTAAAATATTTAAATTTACAAATTAAATAAATTATATTTACTATTCCAAAAGTATATCATTAATATGATCATGTGTTATATTTAATAACATATGTAACTTAATAATATAATTACATATTAGTTCTAAAGTTGAAAAGTTAAGAATCTTTAAATCATTATGGTGCAAGGAAAATGATTATTCTATGTTAAAAAGTTAGGACTTTGAAAGTCCAATATCACATAAAAAAGAAGAATTTCATTTATATCCTTACAAACTATATATATTACGTCTATATCCTTATAAATTTTGAAATTACGTATATATATGTTTCAAACTATAATACTACATTTATATCCAAACTCATAATTTAATTTGGATTATATCAATTTACTTTAAAAAATATATATCTAAAATTTAAAATCCTATAAGAATTTACCAAAATACCCTTCACAAGTTGATAATTAGCCAACACCAACACTGATTGGCTTCCCTTCATCTTCATCGTCGCACCCAACCCAAACTGTCTTTGAAATTAATTGTTTTTTTCTGAATAACAGAAACCCTCATGCACAATACTCACAAATCAATAAGCACAGGTGTCATGACCTTCTATATATGGCCTTAATTTTTTATTAAATAAACTAATTTTTCCAAAAAAAAAAAACACATGCTCAGCCTCGTTGACGAAGTATTCCATGAGCAACCAAAAATTAAACAATATATATTCCAACTTACAAACATAAACTAGACCAACTTGTGCGCCGATAGTGCATAAATTTATTTGTGTACGCATGAAACATCCAAGATATTACATCATAAGCCATTTACAAAATTGGAGACCCCTTGCCACAATAGAACACAAAAAGAAATTAAAAAACCATCAACATGTTCATTCCTTTGTTTTGTAGGTTATAATGATTAAGGAAAGTGATATTAAAGGACTCGCAACAAAAACGATAAGGAAGAAGGAAGTATATATCATGCCTAATCTTTAATTTAGTATTTAACTTAAGAGGGCTATTCTGGTAAACTTACATCAAATTTTGAATTTTAGATAAGTATTTTAAAATTAAATTGATATAATTCAAATTAAATTATAATTTTGGATATAAATGTGAATTTTATAATTAGAAAATGATATATATATATATATATATATATATATATATATATATATATATATATATATATATATATATATATATATATATATATCATGCCTAATCTAAAGACATAGAAGTAATATTTAAAGTTGTAAGAATAAAGATAAAATTTTCCCTAAATAAAAAGATACTAACCGAATGTTCATATATTAATAGATTAAAATTATGTACTAAACATTTTAAGAAATATATAATATTGAGAATTAATGTCATTAACAGAGGTGGTTGAAGTGGTGGTGGCGGTGTAGGTGACTAAGGTGGCAATGGTGTGGGGTCCGTTGAGAACTCATAGTTTCTTAAGAATGCAAGAACTAAAGATGGAGTGTTAGATCAAAATTAACTTATTAAGGGCATGATCGTCATCTTACCAATATCATTTAATGTTTCATTTTTTGTGTTATTGGAAATATTAATAAATATATATATATATATAAAAGTTAAAATAATAAATCAAATTTTCGGAAATTAAAAAAAAGTTCAAATTTTAAAAAATATGTAGGTTTTTCAAAGTTTTTTTTTTAGAAAATATGAATTTTTAAAAAAAATTAAATTTAACAATAAACTTTTAAAAATCAATAATTAAAAAAAAATGGGAATATTAAAAAAAATCTCAATAAATTTTTAACCAAAACAATCAACGTTTTATGTACATATATCAATATTTTTTCAAATGCATATATACATATTTCTTATACCATAATATTCATAAGTAAATCATAAAAAATCTCATTTTTATTTACGAATACATAAACACTATTAATAGTGTTATCGATAAAAAATAAAATATAAAAAACAAAAAATGTTACAAAGATTCATAGTGTTATCATTTCTTCGTGTCACGATTTCCATATTTTCTTCAATTTATCATTTTCACCTCTTCAATAATTTCCACAAATTCTTCCAAATCTACAAGAAAAATAAAATTTTTTGATTAATGCAAGAACACTCACAAAAAGATGGGAGAGGGACTTGCTCTCGTGTAAAAAAAAAAGTAGATACCCTTTATATGACAAAAAAGGCGTAAAATCATATACCTAGGTTCCCAGCCAAGAACTTCAGCCATTATAGTAAATGACATAAGGAATGGAGTGCCTGCTTTTGATGCTTGGATAGCAAGCTCATGATGACATATGCGTAGGGCATCAAACTTTCCCAATGCTACTATGCCTCCTACAATACAACATCAAATTAAATTCTTTAAAATAATAAAAAAAACAACATAACATAGTGTAATCTAAATATCTAATAATAAAAAATATTGGAATTAAAACCGAAGTTAGAATCATGCCTCAAACGCTTAAACAAATCAAGTTTTTTCAGTCCAGTGTTCAAATTCCAATGATTATAGGATGGAATGGAATTGACATAGCAAAAGATAATGTTTAAATAAAAGAAAAAAAATATGTATTGATAATTGTAAAACAGGTTATAAATCGAAAACGAGAAATTATTACTTAAGTTAGGCAAAAATCTATGGTTTCCTCCGTCAACTTTCTCCCCTATTCATGTGTGCATATATAAGTAATTCATATGTGATTTACATGTGAATCACATGTAATTCATATGTGATTTACTTGTGATTCATATGTGAATTACATGATATTTATATGTGAATTACATGTGATTTACATGTGAATCATATGTAATTCACATGTGATTCACTTGTGATTTATATGTGAATTAAGTGAGATTCATATGTAAATTACATGTGATTTACATGTGAATCACATGTAATTCATATGTGATTTATATGTAAATTACATGAGGTTCATTACATGTGAATCGCATGTAATTCATATGTGAATTACATGTGAATCACATGTAATTCATATGTGATTCATTTGTGATTTATATGTTAATTACATGAGATTCATATGTAAATTACATGTGAATCTGTAGCTGCCCAGAATTCCAAAGTAAAAATTTCATTTTTATTATAACCAAAATATTATTGTAACTTTGTTCAAAACATTGAAAAGAATTTCAAGTAATACAATTATCAGAGTTCAATCCTAAAGATCACATATTGCGGAAAACACGGGTGTATGCGCTGCGATCGTCCCGAGCTCTATCATTTGAAAACTGGAGTACCTGAAACAAAATTGCAATTCGTAAGCAGAAAGCTTAGTGAGTTCCCCCATAATACCACATAATAATCATACAATAAACATATAGTGGGCCCCGCCCAGTCATCGGGCCCCGCCCGTTCATCGAGCTGAGCTCGGAAAGCATATAAACACATACACATGTAATATACACAACATACAAATAGTCATCGGTCTTCACCCAACATCGGACCTTAGTCCAAAAGCATATAAACACAGGTACATGCAAGATTCACAAAGACAACTAGCATTCTATCAGCATAACATAAACATGGGTCGGAATTGGTGCCTTCGACCCGCTAAACCCGGTTAGGAAACTCACCTTGAATGCTGAAACTCATTGCAAGAAATCCTTAGTTGTTGCCCAGACAACTTCTTGAGCTAACAATACCAAAATATCACCCAATTAGCAATTGGGTTCCAAACCATGATCCATAATCCATGCTTGGGGTGAAATGACCATTTTACCCTTGGCCCAACAAGATTCAAAACCACAAAATCCATAAAAGCCCACTAATGGCCCAATTTTCCAAATTAGGCCCAATCCCATACGGGCCTTATCGTAAGCCCATATTTTACAATTCAGATTGTTTCAAACACCCCTTGGGACAAACTTGATCAAAGGCATAAGTCAAAAGTCAAAGTCAACGACCCAAGTTGGCCCAACTTGTTGAGTTGTCCTTCAACTCATCAAGTTTCTTCATTAGACTGCAAAGATCGAGCAAAACCCCCTCAACTCGCCGAGTTCGCCAGAAATCCAACCTCTTGATTTATTAAGTTGACCTTTTCGAAACTAAGGGCTTCTTCACCCAGACCTTAACTGAAATGGCCTCAAGAAGGGTAAAGTTTCCAACTTCACCCCTAAGAACCACAAAAATGGGTTCAAAACCCAATCCCTAAACTTAAAAGGGTAAGGACTTAATCATTAAGCACTTATTCCACAAGGACACAACTCCAAGATGTAGACCTGACTATATGAGGCTAGATAGCCATGTAAACTTACCAACTTTACACTTATTCATGATTAGAAGAAGCTAAAAAGCTTAAAAAAGACCATAAGAAGGACTTACTGAATGGATGAAGCCCTTAAGACCATAAAGTTGGCACCTTTATGCCAAAAGAGCTCATGAAGATCATAGATCTGGAAAGGATAAACACTTCGGACTTCTACTTCCTCAACAACCACACATCCATGGCTAAAAGCATACAAATAAACCCAAGAAGAGATCTAAGCCAATACTAAGCAAGGTTAGAGCTTTATACCCAAAATGTGTTGGAAATGGAACAGAGAACCAAGATTTGAAAGCTCCTACTTGATCCACCACCTTGCACCAAGCTTCTCTTCCTTCAATGAGCTTTAAACACACCAAAACACACCCATAATGAGCTCACAACACAAAAGGAGGCTATAGGATTTCGATATTAGGATTAGGGGCTATGGAGGTTGGAAATGAGGCCAACACCTGGAACTTAAGGTGTTTAAATAGGGTGCAAAACCCCAAAATTAGGGTTTCCTAAACAGCGCCCAACTCGTCGAGTTGGCTCCTCCAAATCACCGAGTTATCTCATTAACCTCGCGACCAAAACAACCTTTACTCGCCGAGTTGAGGCTCCTCAACTCGTCGAGTAGACCCATTAAATCCTCACGATTATTCAACTTCAACTCGTCGAGTTCGACTTGACATTGACATAATTCTACAATTAACCTTCTAGATTCCGGGTATTACAACCCTACCCCACTTAAATTATATTTCGTCATCGAAATCGCTCCTTATTAACACGCATACCAAAACGACAAACCTGACGATTATAAACAAAAAAATTTCGCACAAAATAATCTTCCCAAGGGAACTAAAACTAAAACCGAAACTTCTATCCCGAAGACGACATCCAAACCTTCAGCCCCTGCAAACAGTTCTACCTTTCTGAGACTAGAATCTATAATGGTCTAACTCCCTGGCATACCACTCATGCTGAAACAACTCCATGCCCAACTCTCAATGAGTAACCAACCAAACATAACACTTCCAATTCTGAACATACCACGGCCTATCTAAATTTACTGAAACCACCCTTAGAATAGTTCTTCAAGCCCGATGAAGAGCGAATTCTCAATCTCTCAAATAAAACCAATCCTATATCACCAGAAATCCAAAACCTAAGTGTCAATGGTCTGACTCACTGTCAGACCACCCACGCCGAACCGCCATCGTGCCAACCTCATAGAGTTTCATACCAAACAAATGCTTCCAACCCCCGATCACATTACTACTTCAAAGGGAAACAAAGTCACTAACCATAAACAGCTACAAAACACTTATACTCGACAGAAGGCTCAGATAATCCTTTGAGTAGAAGATTCATTCCTGCAACGGTTAGACTTAGACAAGAGCTGTGCAACAAGGTCAAATCAATTACTCTAAGATTATTTAATCCCACTGCGAGTGACTTAGCATTTCCCAATCCACCAGTTACTCCACACACACACGAGACCCAAATCACTAATACCGCCTGAAACACTGAAAATGCTCGAAACAGCATTCTGTCTCCCGGTTGCTTTCCAAAATCCACTGAGACCTTCTTGGTCCCAATTCGTCAGCCAGTCATCTGAAATACCGGGTTTCATCCCGGTTGCTGAGCAAAAAGAGTCCCACACAATCGCCCTTCACGATTTCTGACAGAAAGCCTCACATGCACTAACTATCCAAACCATCTCGACACTAACCCGATACTAAATTGAATGTTGCAGGACCAACTGTAGTCTTTCCTCATACCCGGTCTCCTACGACCTTCCATAACCTGATTCCAAACATATTGTGGCCCTCCTACAACCTTACGAACTGACCCACCCTTTTCTAAACCATCTGAAGAAAACCACGAGCAAAACATAGGTTTGCCATAATCTCACCGCTGAACAAGGACCGGTGAATGCTACGGGCCACCCCACACTCTTACAACACTCCCACACCAACTAACCACTACTAAATGCTACGGGCCACCCCGCAATCTTACAACACTTCTACACCAACTGACCACTAGTGAATGCTATGGGCTACCCCGCAGTCTTACAACACTTCTACACCAATTGACCGCTAGTGAATGCTACGGGCCACCCCGCAGTCTTACAACAATTCTATTCTAATCATAATTGCGGCCCACTGCCTTACCCTAGTCTATCAAATCGAACGCACCCAGAGTGGAGCACACACTCGACCGAACGCCCAAGCTGAACTCGAGCCACACCTGGAACCCCAACCTGGTTCCCCAAAGCCTTCTATCTAGCACGAAGAGAACGCGACCTCAATGTTTGGTAAGTTTCATGAACTTCCAACTCATACAATCCTCAATCCAAATAGAGATTTGTATTGCCTTCCTCCCCGATGGGGATACAAAACTCATCCTAGATTCAGAACCACTTGTGCTCCTGAATCCCTAAATAGACCTGACAATGGGTCGACCTGGGTTGGCTTCGGGGTCAACCCATTTATTAACTAGGTTGAAAATATCAACCCAACCCAACCTGTTTATTTAAATGGTTTGATATTTCCAACCCAGCCCAACCTTATAGATAGATGGGTTGCCACCGGGTTGACCCATTTATGTAGTTCTCGATCCAACCTATTAAATAAATGAGTTAAACTTAGGTTTACTTATTTAAAATCAAAAAATTAAATACATTAACTAAAGATTATACTATATAAATCAGTTCAAACATAAATAAAATTTCAAAGTACAACAAAAACACAATCACAATTTACAAATTTGAATAAATTGATCAAATAACATAAAAAAATATTTAATTTCAAAGGGATTTTGGAGAGTGGCTTGTATTTTTGGTGATAAGAAAAAAACATGGGAATTAAGATTACATTTTTTTAAAACACAAATAATAATAAAATTTTAATTTATAAATTAATACTTCGATTAATACATGATAATATTCAAATAAATATTAAATTAAGCATATACTAAAGTTAAATAGGTTGGTGGGTTGAAAACTGGTTGATAATTTTTATCCAACCCAACCTATTTAATTAAATGGGTTAGACGGGTTGACCCATTTAACTTAAATGAGTTGAAAATCTCAACCCAACCCGCTAATTTTGGGTTGGGTTGGCAAGTTGGGTCGATTTTGCCAGCTCTATCCCTGGATGATTCTCCCCCACTTTGATTCGACTAAATTCTCACAACACACGAGAATTGAAGAATTCTCAATTCTTCTCACTTCCCAACGATAGATCCGCTGACAACCAACGCTTATTCTTTCTAATGATCCCTCACTAGCCAACTCAAAAGACCGCACAACCCCTGAAGACCAACTAAACGCTTCCTGAATCCCTGCAACGCTGATGATCCCATATGCTTAACCTGATATCTAACTCAAATCTTGAAGTCCAAATGACGGATGCTCCAACCAAAATCTTAGCAACAAACCACCTCCCTCAGCACCTCCAAAAACCAGTCCAAGCATAATTGCTAAAACCACTACATCCTGACGATATTATACAACTATCCCGCTAATTCATGCCCATAAACCTTCCACACAATGCCCCCAACTAATTCCGTTTACCACCGAGATAACATAGAATAGTCCAAACCTACTATAAGAGAAACAACCCTTTACAAAACCACTAACGATTCATGGTATGCAAATGACATATAACATTTCCTGAAGATTTAACTCAAACATAAGTAGAGAAATAAACCAGAGATACACTTACCCAAACCGATGCAAGATTTCAATCAACGAAATGCAGATAAAACTGAAAGAAAGCAAAAGATACATACCCGTAATGTCGCCTGGACAAACCCCGAATCCTTCTTTTTGCTGAAGGACCTACGATGAAACCTGGGTTGCCCCAACCACTAAGCGGGGGTAACTTGCCCTGATATGACCAGGTTGATGACAACCATGGCATAACTCTACTTCCATTGTGCCTTCTTGACGGTTGTGACCCTTCCACCCGCACCTGCCACACTTAGACCTGTTGCACTCATCCCCATGCACCCCTTCGCCCTTTGTGTAGCCACCATGACCCCTCGGGCCTCTGACACCAGCAATGGCAACGACCAACTACTCAGATTGCCGAGCCAGACCAGAAGTATGCTTCCTCTTTCCTAACTGCCCATATAAACTAATCTTCAGCTCCTAGGTTACCTCGACCACCCCATCAACCGCCCGAGTAATTGAGGCTCACTCCTCGAACCTGGTGACCACTCTATCAGTGACACGCCCAATGATGTCGGGTAACTCCTCACGTAGGGCTTGCGAAACTTCCGCGACAATCCATTCCTGTGGTTGAGCCTTCTGAAGACATGGTGCACTATTCACCTCCGATCCCAAATGACAAGAGATAACAATAGGATCCTCCAACCTGTAGGTTCCTAGGATTCCACAAGCTTTGGGCTCAAGATGTAACCAAAAGAATTATGTGGGTAGCCGATGAAAATACACCGCTCACTTAGAGGTTCGAGCTTGTCCTGAGTCTCACGTCTCACGAAAGCTTCGCAACCCCAAACTTTGATGTGGTCTAAATTGGGAACTTTCCCAGTCCACATCTCGTGAGGTATTTTGGCAACCTTATTGGTAGGGACTAGATTTAGGATATGGGCGACAGTCTGTAAGGCATACCCCCATAATGAGATTGGTAACGAAGCTCGACTCATCATGGAACGAACCATGTCTAACAAAGTCTGATTACACCTCTCAGCCACACCATTCAGCTGTGGTGTTTTGGGAGGTGTCAATTGTGAAACAATTGCACATTCCCTAAGATAGTCAAGGAGCTATGTACTAAGATACTCTCCTCCTCGAACGGATCGGAGCATCTTAATGTTTCTACCCAGCTGATTCTCCACTTCCTGTTTAAACTCTTTGAACTTTTCAAAGGTTTCTGACTTATCCTTGATTAAGTAAACATAACCATATCTACTGTAATCATCAGTAAAAGTCACATAAAAGCGGTTAGCATCCCTAGTGGTGGTTTTGAAGGGTCCACACACATCAATGTGTATGAGGTCCAACAAACCTTCACCCCTAGCACAAGAACCAGTGAAGGGTGACTTTGTCATTTTTCCAAGTAAACAAGACTCGCAACTATCATCTGACTTTAAGTCAAATGACTCCAAAACTCCATCCTTCTGGAGTTGGCCTATGCGCTTCTTGTTGACATGTGCAAGACGACAATGCCACAAGGATGCTTTATCCAAACTAGTGGAAGAATCGATATGTAATACATTATTTCCTAAGCTGTCTACAACCGGCACAACTTCATATACACCATTACAAGGTAATGCTTTAAAATAAAGAACATTATTATAAAAAGCATTAATACCACCAACTTTATTATCATATGAAAAAGTAAATCCTTGTTTGTACAAACCGTGAAAGGAAATAATATTTCCATTTCAGACGAGTAACAACACTTATTCAAATCTAACACTAACCCACTATCTAGCAACAAAGAATAAACTCCAATCTTGGTGACAGGTGAAGCTTTCCTATTACTCATGATCAAGTTTATCTTTCCGTGCTCCACATCCTCACTTCTTCTTAGGCCCTGCAAATAAGAACATATATGAATACCACAACCTGTATCAAGAACCCAAGAAGTAGAATGTGATGAGTTATTAGACAATATAGTGTAAATATCTGCATGGGTAGGTTTGACCTTCCCATCTTTAACATCTTGCAGGTACTTGGGGCAGTTTCGTTTCTAGTGCCCCTTTTCCTGACAATAGAAGCATTCAACTTCCTTGGGGTTGGAAGGAGAAGTGATGGAACCACATTTGGTTCCACTTCTAGAGGAGCCATCAAGAGACTTTCCTTTGGTACCCTTGGAAGGGGTCTTCCTCTTCTTCCCTCTACTTTGCCCGATTGCCAGAACAGGGGCGGCAGTAGGAGTAGGAGTTGTAACAACCGATTTTCCCTTAAGACCAGTTTCAACGGTCTTCAAAAGCCCTTGAAGTTTGCTGAGTGTGACCTTGTGACATCCCCAAAATCTCGGCCAGAAAAGACCGATTTTCATTTATGCTTTTTAAACATTTTCAGAGTAAATTCTTTTGATTTGAAAGAGTTGTGGAATTTGTTCCAAAAAACAAAACATGATAAAACAATGTTTACCAAAGCATTTCATAAAAGAAATGTATTTTCGTTATATAATCAAAACTCGGGGTGTCATGTTCTGATACAGACCAATAAGCATAAACGATAACATTACAAGTCATTCAACAAATATATACATATACAGACTTGTAAACAAAACAACTTGATGGTCCATCCATCTTATGCCCTTGCGCCACTTCCTGTAATACAAATTAAAACTGAGTGGGTCAGGCTTGGGAGCCTGGTGAGCATATAGGGTTTTCAACCCACAATAAATAATCATATTTAATTTCCACCAACCAACAATAACCCAATTACCCATTCCCGTTATTCTCACTTTATGTCCCTAAGACAACTAACATAAGGGACCTAGTCTAAGAATATTTCATCGGGGCGACAACACATGCTTCAGGGCTTCCTCAGCAATATAAGTCAAATAAGGCAACCATGAGGGGGATGGAGTACAACGAATGAACACCTAAGTTCATTAACACCTACAGGTGGCGAATCTGCTAATGTTTCCACAAGACTATCTAGAAAAGTCTGTGGTCGTCATCTAAACTCCGCTAGATGACTAAATCAAACAACAACGAGGCCTCTCATCTGTTTATTACACACCAACTATCTACCCATGTTCTACCCAACATATTAGTAGATAAAATATACATTTTTATACATAGTTTTGAAAACCTGTATAGCATGCTTTAATCAATACATATTTCACATAACAGATGAGGCACACACACACACATAACACGTATTTCATAGAGAATAAATCATATCTATGAGATAGAAGAGAGTGAATATACATTCACACATATAACACAAAATATACACATAACACGTATTTCGTATAAAATACTTTATAATTATGCGTTTGAAGAAAGTGACCACACACTCACACCTATAAACAACAATATACTTAATACACTCAAACCAAACTTGTATTATTATCGTGTTTATGAAAGGTAGTATACACTCACTTGATCAGAAGATGATCGGACAAAACTACGACTTGCAGAAGTAGTAATCCTCAGCAGATCTCGAAGATCTTCACAAAAAAATCGAACTTCTCGCGGACAGAGCTTCGGCTCGGGAATCGCACTTCTCGGGATCTTCGGGATCTCGGGACTTGCTTCGGGGCTCGAGAATAATACCGGGGCTTCGGGGTATTTCTGGCACGCAAATCGATGCAAAACGGGAGAGAGAAGAGAGAAAAGAGCAAAAGAACTTGGCTGCCCTCGCATCCTATTTATAGGAGGCTGGAGCCTCGGAGTACGCGGGACGTACTGCTCCGAAATCGTCACTGCTTACGTATCCGAAGTGCTCGAGTGCGAGTGTCGACATCCCTCGGTGTACGCGGGGCGTACTTCGGATCGGATCGGTGACTCCTTCGGATAATCATCCGAATTAAAGATTAAATTTAAATACAAATTATTGAATAAACTTCGGAAATTCATAACTTCTTCATACGAACTCCGTTTTCGACGTTCTTTATATCCACGCGAAGGTGAGACTACGCTCTACAACTTTCGTTTAGACTCCGTCGGCTAATTTTAACTTTATTTTTATTATTTATTTTTAATAGGCAGGGACAGAAAAACTTCGTTATAAATTCATAACTTCTTCGTTTGACGTCCGTTCTCGCCTAACTTTTCATCGCTTCGATACCAACAACGAGACCTTCGATCCTCGTTTAGATTGCTTCGGCTAAAAACCGCTCGATCTCAAATCGAGTATTTCGGGCTGCACACCGCTAAGACGAAACTTCGATAAAACATAACTTCTTCATTTGAAGTCAGATTTGGGCGCTCTATATATATTCGGAAACCTCGTTTCAACTACTACAACATTATCCAAAGATATCAAGTTTATTTTACACTTAAATTTTGACGCTTATTTTTATTCTTAATTAATCAAACCACATAATTAAGCAATTAAGCACAAAACACATAATACTCAAATAATATACTTCTATTATTTCAAAACGGGTTACAAAGGTTAACCTAGATTATTACATTGCGAAAAATGGCAAGCCCGGAAACACAAGCGTTACAATTCTCTCCACCTTAGAATGATTTCGTCCCCAGAATCACACATCAACAAACAAATGCAGATAGCGACTCAACATGTCACTCTCCGTCTCCCAGGTGAGATTCGGCCCATTCGTGTGTTTCCATCGGACAAGCACTAACCCAAACATTTTGTGTCGCAACTTCTTAGTCTTTCGGTCAACAATTGTCTCTGGTTCTACAATCAACCTTTTGTTCTCATCAATTCTCGATTCAGAAATTGGAATTATGTCAGGAACTTCTCCCGTGAACTTACTCAAATAACACACATGAAAAGTGTTGTGAATTCCATTCAGTTCTTCGGGTAATTCGAGCTTGTAAGCTTGGTTCCCAACCCTCTGAAGAACTTTAAACGGTCCAATAAACATTGGACTCAACTTTCCCCTTTTACCAAATCTTATAAGTCCCTTCCACGGCGAGACTTTAAGCAAAACCGAATCTCCAATTTCAAAAGTCATCGGTCTTCGCTTCTTGCCAGCATAGCTCTTTTGACGATCCTGAGCTGCTAACATTCTTTCCCTAATTATTTTCAACTTTTCAGCAGTTGATGGACCATCTCGGGACCCATAAACTGCTTTTCTCCAGCCTCAAGCCAACAAGACGGCATATGACACTTCTGTCCGTACAAAGCTTGATAAGGTGCCATCTTTATGCTCGAGTGGAAACTATTATTGTAGGAAAATTCTACCAAAGGTAAATGTTCATCCCAGTTGCCCAAGAATTCCAGGGTACATGCTCTCAGCATATCTTCAAGTGTTTGTATTGTTCTTTCACTCTGACCATCAGTCTGCGGATGGTAAGTTGTACTTAAACATAACTTGGTACCCATTTCCTCTTGTAGACTTTTCCAAAACCTCGAGGTGAAACGGCTATCACGATCCGACACAATCGTTAACGGAACACCATGAAGCCTCACAATTTCCCTCACGTAAGAATTCGCAAGCTTTTCCATAGACCATTTCTCCTTGGCTGCTATGAAATGCGCACTCTTAGTGAATCGATCAACGACCACCCAAATCATGTCGTGACCATTCTTTGTTCTGGGCAGTTTAGTGACAAAATCCATAGCAATGTCTTCCCACTTACCCATAGGCACAGGCAATGGTTCTAAACTCCCGTACGGTTTCTGATGTTGTGTCTTGACTCTCGCACAAGTCACACACTCGGCCACATACTTTGCAACATCAAGCTTCATCGTCGGCCACCAGTAGTAGGGTTTCAGGTCCCTATACATTTTAGTGCTACCGGGATGAATCGAGTACATGGTCTTGTGAGCTTCTTCCATCAGAAGATCTCTGACTCCTCCTATCTTAGGTATCCAAATCCGATCTAGGAACACCTTCAGTCCATGACTGTTTACACCGAATACCAACGTTTTGCCCAAACGTTCCTCCTTTCGGTCATTCTTTTCAGAAGCTTCGCTTTGAGCTTTCTTTATACTTTCCACAATGGTCGAGACAACTTCAATTCTCAACGCTCTTGGCCTTTTCCTTTCAAGATTGACTTTCCGACTGAGAGCATCAGCAACAACATTAGCTTTACCGGGATGGTAAAGTATCTCACAGTCGTAGTCCTTGAGTAACTCTAGCCAGCGTCGTTGCCTCATATTCAATTCTTTCTGATTAAAGAGATATTGGAGACTCTTATGATCAGTGAAAAGTTTGCACTTCGTGCCATAGAGGTAATGCCTCCATATTTTCAGAGCGAAAACTACCGCTGCCAACTCCAAATCATGAGTCGGGTAATTCTTTTCATGCTCCTTCAGTTGTCGAGATGCATATGCTATCACCTTTTCTCTTTGGGTCAAAACACAACCCAATCCAACCCCAGACGCATCGCTATAAACAACGAAGTCTTCAACTCCATCGGGTAAAGAATGTATCGGTGCCTCGCATAGCTTCTTCTTTAGCTTCTCGAATGCTTCTTTATGCTTATCACTCCAAGCATAAGTAGCTCCTTTGTGGGTCAAAGCTGTTAATGGAGTAGCAATCGAAGAAAAGCCTTGGATAAACCTTCGGTAATATCCGGCTAATCCTAAAAAGCTTCAGATCTCCGTGGGACTTTTCGGTTGTTCCCACTTCATTACAGCTTCGATCTTCGCTGGATCAACCATTATCCCTTCTTGGTTGACCATGTGACCCAAGAATTGGACTTCACGAATCCAAAAATCACACTTAGAGAACTTTGCATATAGCTTCTCCTTCTTCAAGACTTCTAACACTTCTCGCAAGTGTCTGCCATGCTCCTCTTGGCTTTTCGAGTAAATCAGAATGTCGTCTATGAACACTATCACAGATTTATCAAGGAACGGATTACAAACCCTATTCATCAAATCCATGAACGCTGCTGGAGCATTGGTTAGTCCAAATGACATAACCAAGAACTCGTAGTGCCCATATCTAGTTCTGAATGCAGTCTTCTTGATATCTTGCTCTCTTACTTTTAGCTGATGATATCCTGACCTAAGATCGATCTTTGAGAAATAGCTCGAACCTTGCAATTGATCAAATAGGTCATCAATCCTTGGCAACGGATATCTATTCTTTATTGTTGCCTTGTTCAGCTCTCTGTAATCGATGCACATTCTCATACTTCCATCTTTCTTCTTCATGAATAACACCGGAGCTCCCCAGGGCGATGAACTAGGTCTAATGAAACCTTTGTCCAATAACTCCTGAAGTTGCATCATCAGCTCCTTCATCTCCGTCGGTGCTAATCGATAAGGTGCTTTTGCTATTGGCGTGGTTCCTGGTAACAAGTCTATTCTGAACTCCACTTGTCTATCAGGTGGTAGTCCAGGAAGATCTTCGGGAAATACTTCCGAATAATCACACACCACTAGAATACTCTGCATCACCTTCATTTCCTTCTTAGCATCGATCACGAATGCTAAATATGATGTACATCCCTTGGTCAAACACTTCCTGGCTTTCATTAGGGAAATGATTCCAGAATCTACTCGCCGTTTGTCCCCGTACACCATAATGAATCCTTCCCAGGCGGGTTTAGTTTAACTATCTTCTTCTTGCATAAAATTTCGGCATCATTGGCGCTAAGCCAATCCATTCCCTGAACGATTTCGAAACCATTAAGTTCGATAGGCAATAATTCCTCGTGAAACTTATTCCCATTAAGGTCGATTAAGATGTTATTCATACGATGGCTAACAGGTACAAACTTTCCACTAGCAACTTCGACTAATAAAGCATTATCTAGTCTATCAACAGGCAAAGCTAGTTTTCTACCAAACTCATGCGAAATAAAGGAGTAGTTGGCTCCAGAATCAAACAAAATTTGAGCATGTAGTTCGTTAACAAGAAAGGTACCTGAAGCGACATCAGCTTCATCTTTCGCAGCCTCAAGTGTCATCTGGAAGGCTCTCGCCTTCGGCTTTGGTGGAATGTTGGGCCTAACTGCCTCCTTCTTCTTCGGACAGTCTTTCAAAATATGCCCCTCTTCATTACAACCAAAACACATCCTTTTGTTGTTCGGACACTCATTGGCAAAATATCCAACCTTCCCACACTTGTAGTAGGTTACATCCTCGCTACATTTCCCAAAGTGCTTTTTCTTACACTTATCACACCACTTCGCTTCGCCTCCCTTTCCTCCCAACTTTTTCGAATCAGATTTCGAAAATTTGCCTTTCTTACCGGAACCAGATGTTCCCTCAAACTTTCTCTTCTCACCAACCTCAACCTTGTCGGTGGTTCTCCCCTTAATCATGTTCTCAACAGACTTGGCAGCCCAGATAGCTGCCTCTAGAGTATGTGCCTGACGTACTGGCACCTCGTACTCCCATGGGAGTCCCTTCGCATACCGGTCCACCTTTGTCAGCTCATCTGGAACGATACGCAAGGCAAACTCCATCTTATCGGTGAAGTTATTGGTGTATTCATCAACTGACATGCTGCCTTTCGTCAATGTCAGAAACTTGTTCTCCAATTCCAATAAATTTTGAGCCGAACAGAACTTGCGCTTGAAATGCACCAAGAATTCTGCCCATGTCAATTGCAGTGGCTCATTAGGGCTCAACGTCTTCCCTAGAGTGTTCCACCAATGAATGGTTCCACCTCGGAATTGACGCATTGCATAGATAGTTTGCAACTTGTCTTTGCAGCCACAAGTCATGAAGGCTAACTCCATTTCCGAGATCCAATCCATAACTCCAATCGGATCCTCCTTTCCATTGAAGGTCGATGGTTTGCAAGTTAGAAAGTCCTTGTACTTGCATCCCATTCCATCATTCCTTCCATCATGGCTGTTTTGCCTAACTATCGGTGGGTTGGCTTGACCAACAGACCCACTGAAGTTTCCACCTTCCGAGTGCCCTTCATTTAATTCAGGCTCTTCCACACGAATTGACAGTTCTTCACAATTCTGTTGAAGCAACCGTCTAGTTTAATCCATCCGACGATCCAACACCGTCTGAATCATCATTTGCACACCAGCCATGGTTATTGGCTCAGGTGCTGCTGCTATGACAGGTATTTGTTCAATCACTGGTGGTTGATTCCTGTTTTCGTCAGCATTTCCAACTCCACTTCTTGTTCTCACCATTTTGATCTACACACAGAATAAGGTGAAATTAGATCCTCAATCACGATAGATATTCAAATCATCCTTATCACTCCGAAACGTTTACATGCTACTTCTAATATCGTAGACGCATGCTTAGAATCCTACACACATAAGGTTTCTAGATCCGGTCGGCAACAGACCATAGATCCGAACAAATAATATCATATATGGCAACATATAACATTTAGCACATAAAAGCATTTTAGGCAACTTTCCTAAAATAAACCAGTGCTCGTGTCTAAAACATAACAGACACACATCTCAAAACTTCACTTAGCATTCTAAGTTTAAGTATAGAAATCCTACAAATTCCTAGTTCACTTAAACTAATGCTCTGATACCAACTGTGACATCCCCAAAATCTCGGCCAGAAAAGACCGATTTTCATTTATGCTTTTTAAACATTTTCAGAGTAAATCCTTTTGATTTGAAAGAGTTGTGGAATTTGTTCCCCAAAACAAAACATGATAAAACAATGTTTACCAAAGCATTTCATAAAAGAAATGTATTTTCATTATATAATCAAAACTCGGGGTGTCATGTTCCGATACAGACCAATAAGCATAAACGATAACATTACAAGTCATTCAACAAATATATACATATACAGACTTGTAAACAAAACAACTTGATGGTCCATCCATCTTATGCCCTTGCGCCACTTCCTGTAATACAAATTAAAACTGAGTGGGTCAGGCTTGGGAGCCTGGTGAGCATATAGGGTTTTCAACCCACAATAAATAATCATATTTAATTTCCACCAACCAACAATAACCCAATTACCCATTCCCGTTATTCTCACTTTATGTCCCTAAGACAACTAACATAAGGGACCTAGTCTAAGAATATTTCATCGGGGCGACAACACATGCTTCGGGGCTTCCTCAGCAATATAAGTCAAATAAGGCAACCATGAGGGGGATGGAGTACAACGAATGAACACCCAAGTTCATTAACACCTACAGGTGGCGAACCTGCTAATGTTTCCACAAGACTATCTAGAAAAGTCTGTGGTCGTCATCTAAACTCCGCTAGATGACTAAATCAAACAACAACGAGGCCTCTCATCTGTTTATTACACACCAACTATCTACCCATGTTCTACCCAACATATTAGTAGATAAAATATACATTTTTATACATAGTTTTGAAAACCTGTATAGCATGCTTTAATCAATACATATTTCACATAACAGATGAGGCACACACACACACATAACACGTATTTCATAGAGAATAAATCATATCTATGAGATAGAAGAGAGTGAATATACATTCACACATATAACACAAAATATACACATAACACGTATTTCGTATAAAATACTTTATAATTATGCGTTTGAAGAAAGTGACCACACACTCACACCTATAAACAACAATATACTTAATACACTCGAACCAAACTTGTATTATTATCGTGTTTATGAAAGGTAGTATACACTCACTTGATCAGAAGATGATCGGACAACACTACGACGTGCAGAAGTAGTAATCCTCAGCAAATTTCGAAGATCTTCACAAAAAAATCGAACTTCTCGCGGACAGAGCTTCGGCTCGGGAATCGCACTTCTCGGGATCTTCGGGATCTCGGGACTTGCTTCGGGGCTCGAGAATAATACCGGGGCTTCGGGGTATTTCTGGCATGCAAATCGATGCCAAACGGGAGAGAGAAGAGAGAAAAGAGCAAAAGAACTCGGCTGCCCTCGCATCCTATTTATAGGAGGCTGGAGCCTCGGAGTACGCGGGACGTACTGCTCCGAAATCGTCACTGCTTACGTATCCGAAGTGCTCGAGTGCGAGTGTCGACATCCCTCGGTGTATGCGGGGCGTACACGAGTACGCGAGGCGTACTTCGGATCAGATCGGTGACTCCTTCGGATAATCATCCGAATTAAAGATTAAATTTAAATACAAATTATTGAATAAACTTCGGAAATTCATAACTTCTTCATACGAACTCCGTTTTCGACGTTCTTTATATCCACGCGAAGGTGAGACTACGCTCTACAACTTTCGTTTAGACTCCATCGGCTAATTTTAACTTTATTTTTATTATTTATTTTTAATAGGCAGGGACAGAAAAACTTCGTTATAAATTCATAACTTCTTCGTTTGACGTCCGTTCTCTCCTAACTTTTCATCGCTTCGATACCAACAATGAGACCTCCGATCCTCGTTTAGATTGCTTCGGCTAAAAACCGCTCAATCTCAAATCGAGTATTTCGGGCTGCACACCGCTAAGCCGAAACTTTGATAAATCATAACTTCTTCATTTGAAGTCAGATTTTGGCGCTCTATATATATATTCGGAAACCTCGTTTCAACTACTACAACATTATCCAAAGATATCAAGTTTATTTTACACTTAAATTTTGACGCTTATTTTTATTCTTAATTAATCAAACCACATAATTAAGCAATTAAGCACAAAACACATAATACTCAAATAATATAGTTCTATTATTTCAAAACGGGTTACAAAGGTTAACCTAGACTATTACATTGCTAAAAATGGCAAGCCCAGAAACACAGGCGTTACAGACCTCTTCCTTGTTCATGTGATATGTCATTTGGAATTGATCATAACAAGCAGGTAAGGAGTGCAGTATGATATCAATAGCCAACTCCTCAGGGAATTTCACATTCAGCTTCAAAAAACGGTCCACATACTTTTGCATTTTCTGCATGTGGCCCGTGATGGGTTTACCATCCTTCATTCAGGCTGTTATCATGGAAGAGATTATTTTATACCTCTTTTGACGAGCACTCTGATGGTAGCAATCCATCAGGTCCATGTGCATCTCAAAAGGGTAAAAGTCCTCATAGGACTTCTGGAGTTCAGCTTTCGTTGTAGCCAACATGATACATGTCACCTTGGTAGCATCTCTCTCATGTGCCCCAAAGTCGGCGATCTCCTCTGGAGTGGCAGTAGACTCATCAATTTCTGATATGTGTGTGTATATATATATATATATATACATTATATCTTAATATTTTAGCCTTTATTATTATCTTTTAGAACTAAAAGGTACTTATATTGCTTTGTATTATGATTTGCAGCTATTAGTTGTTGTTAGAGCGGAAAAGAAAAGACTGGAGCGGAAATCGGGTTTTGAAGCTAAAAAAATAATAAATGCTGAAAAGTGCAATTATGCCCAGCATAATATAGGTTACGCCAAGCGTAATGCTTAAACACAAATTACGCCTAGCATAGTTTATGGTTACGCCCAGCGTACTGGGTGTTTATCTAGACTTCCCAATCGTGGTGGACTTCTATTTACACCCAACGTAAACCGACTTACGTCCAGCGTACGTAAGTTGGTCACAAAGGTTATAAAAAGCGATTGTTGACCAGCCAGGAGGGGGATTTGACTTCTAACCTAATTTTGTCGATAATTAACTTCTGTTAAGCCGTTTTGAGGGTCTAGAAGGCGGCCGGAAGGCCATTAAGATAACGGTAGTGGAGATCGGAAGGATTGGAGAGCGAATACATGTCGGTAATCATGTGGGTTGTTAACGTGACCATGTTTAGCATCCCACTGTGATACTATTATGTGTTTACTTTCTGATTTAGGTGTAAAAACCTTTTACTTTGTGTTGATGATTGAATGAAACCTTCATTTATAGATTAATTGCTAGATTAAATTGTTTTTTTATGTTTAATTTATCTTTCCAAGCTTGTTAAAAGATCCTTACGTGTTAATGATAATTATTTGCTGTTAATAGTCAAGTAAATTAAGTTGTATGAACATCTGCTTGATTGCTTGTATCTTATGACTTTGATGACCATCAAGATTATAAGTCTAGGAATAACGAATGTGAAACTAGGATTAACTTGGAAATAAGTAAGTTAACGTGTGAGCCTTGTTTGATGACCATCAACAAGAGGTTAATTGAACGACCAATTTGATTAACTATTATTACAAGTCTTGCTTGATACGAACTGAACACTAGGAAACATGTTAGTTTAATCAACTGATCACTGTTTGAATTGACTTGTTTGCTAAAGGATTAGTAATAGTGAACGCGAATCTAATCATTTTAGGAATCGTTGAACATGAATAAATGAACTTGTGTATGCAATTGTCTATGCTTTTAAGGTGTAATTTATCTAAACCAAAGTACCTGAAGAGATTTGGTCTCCTATTAGTTTATCGAGATTTGTCAATTAATTGTTCGTTTGAGATTTATTAAACTATTTCTTTATTCCTTTCGTGTGTTTTGTAACCTGTAATCAAATATTCTGAATTAATTTATGTAACAAACCGTTATTTCAAACTTATGTAATAGTGTAGGTCAATTTGTTCTTCTTTTTAATTAAATAAAGAGAAATTTTGGCATACTATGTATATTTACATAATTGACCCTCAAAAATAAATTATTAAATAATCTCAATTGGGTTGAACCAAGTGATAGAGATTGTAACAAGGTTTCCAAAAATATAAGGAACACTAAAATCCGAGTTATAACGAAGAAGTTATGACCAATCGAAAATCCGCGACAAAACCGGCAAAACATTGTTCAGTGTAAAAACTGAATTTTTGATAAAAGGCTTTCTAGCCTTAACAATCTAAATGAAAGTTATAGTTTATGTTAAACCGAGAACTTTCATAAAAAGAACGCCAAAATCCGACTTCGTATGAGGAAGTTATGATTTTTCGAAGTTTCAATATAGCAGTGTACAGCTAAAAACTCGAAATAAAGATCGAGTGGTTTTTAGCCGACATGACCTAAACGAGAATTGAAGGTCTCGTCATTAGTAGTACAACGGTAAAAAGACAGACAAAAACGGACGTCGTATGAAGAAGTTATGAATTTATAACGGATTCACGTCCCGATCTGTTTAAAATAAAAATATTAAAAATAAATTCAAAATTAGCCGACGAAGTCAAAACGAAAGTCGTAGAGTATAATTTTAGCTACGCGTGCATATAAAGAACGTCAAAAATGGAGTTCGTATGCAAAAGTTATGAATTTTACAAGTTTTGGCAAAAAAATAAAGAAAAATAGAAATACCCGGGAAAATTCGCATGAACAGTAGCGCCACCTCACCCCTCGCATGCGAGCCTCCACGTGTCGGCTGCTGAGTGGACCGAAGTCTCGCGTGTCACCTCCTGATTCGGCCACTGCTGCGGTCCAATCCCACTCGGACAGCCTCGCAAGGAGACACACCGGGGATGCTCCTCGCACACGCCTCGCACCACCCTCGGACACCCCTTCGCACGTGGCTTCTTTGCATTGGACCGAGGGCTAGACCAATCCGAGCCTACCACCTCCGAACCGAAGCTGCTTCCCTTCGCAGAATGTCAGCCTCGCATAGCCTCGCACAAGCTTCGGATCCGAGGCTTCGGCCTATATAAGGCATGCGAGGGTTTCCGGATTTTTTACACTTTTCACCCCAAATTTTACTCTCTTTCACTTTTTCCACACCCTTAAGCTTATATACAACCCTTAAATCCCCGGTATCAAGACTCGAGCCCGAAGTAAGCCGTGAAGCCCCGAAATTCTCGAGAATTCATCCTCTCTCCTGTCAAAACTCTGCCCAATTTGAGCCGGTTTCTCGACAAATAAACTCCTTTTCGTGAAACGAAACCCTGTCCGAATTACCACCTACCAAGTGAGTTCATACCCCCGTATTTTCATAATTTCTACTGTTTTAAGGGGGGAAATACAAGTATAACACAACAACTTTGTGTTATAAATAAATGGTTTCAAATCACGATAAAATGATTTTAAAGCATCGAAAATACTTCAAATTTTGAACTCTTTTATAAACTTATATTTTTCCCAAATATACATATTTGTATATATAATTTAATATAAATAAGATTTAAAAGGCTTAGGACTAATAATTCATGCTAGGTCCTTTTCCTTGTTTGGATGTGGACTTATAGTACTAGTTATTTGTCCGAAGGTCGTTCAAATTTTACTTATTTATAAAATTGTATATGTATATAAAATTAAAAGTTATTTCATCAGTTTAATCACCCTTTGTAACATGTTGAGCAAAGGATTACATGCAAAAATAGTTATTTACCAATTCATAAAGTACATATAAATTATAATAGGTATAGTTTATGATACATAGAGCAATAATTCATATGAATACATTGTTTTACATGCAACAAGAGTTTTAACTCAAAACAAATTAAGGGTTTACACTTATCAAATACATGTTCGGGATACTAAGTCAAGAACATAATGTCAATCATTTATCTCAGAATGATTGGGTTTTCATAACTAATATACATGTAACGTTTATATGCTTTTTATGAGACATTCAATTCAGGTTGTTTAGATTCAGTCTAGACAACCAAGGTAAAGCCCTGACATTATAACCAGAATCTCCAGTCCCGGGATCGAAACAAGTTGTGTGTAGATCTATATCGGGATTGACAACCCCGCACTCAGGCTGCTAGCTACAGTCAGGCATACATGCCAATGAGTGGCAATTGTTATCAACAGTTTAAGCGCTCATCAGGCGTTTGTTTCAGGCGTTCATGTCTTAGTATGGTTATAATAACTCATTAAAAAGATATTAACAACACGTTAGTGTATAAACAACTAAACGTAAGTATATCTTCAAAGTACCAGTTTACAAAATGCAAAGTACAATGCTATACTATAGTTTTCAATAACAGCTGGTGAAGCCAGGCACACTCTCAAATACAAGTTTTACAAATACAATGGTTTACAAATAAGACGGTTTTATAGGAATAAAACTACTTTTCACATACCACAGAAAATATGGGATTTTCTAGAAGTGTTTTCATATTCAAAATACAAATACACCCATTCAAAACATAAAGACTTATGTACTCACTCAACTTATTGTTGATACTCTCTTTTCAAATTACTTGTATTATCAGGGAAATAATAACAGGTACTCCCCGAGCTTTTTGAGAAGATGAAGCCATTAGGAGTCTTATCTTCTTCCTTTGTATAACTGTTTTGATTTCAATATACAATGATTGAACACATGTAAATATTACACTTTTAAATACAATGGTTGTTTGTACTTTGATTACTATGATGCATGTGTTGTGATACTACAAATGAAATCCTCCACCCCCGGACGTTTCCGCCGTCTGGTTTGGGGGTGTGATAGATTGGTATCAGAGCATTGTTTATAGTGAACTCAGTATATCAATCCATAAAAGATATACAAACTATAAATACATTGGGGCTAAGAGCTCTGACTACAAGTATACTTTTAAGAATTTTAAGTATTTTTACAAGAAGTATACTAACCCTCATCCCTACAAGTACATAGTCATAAGAACTTAAAAGTATTTGAATGTTGAACATTATAGTTAAACCCAAGCAGTTATGTAATCATGTCTAGAATTAATATAGCCTGATCAACTATATTGATTTCAGACATGACCAACATATGTTTGGGAGTGATAGTAGTGTTGTGACGTATCTAAAACTTACCAACTACCAAAGAAACTCTAAGAACAAAACATAAAATACTATAAGAATATTATAAACGTCGATATGCTTTAGTTTTCTTTTCAAGCATTTCTCATAACCTTATTCTCGTACAGACACAATGGCAGGACATCATCCACCAGGGGACCCTTATTTTCCAAATCATGGCAATCAGGAATGGATAGTGGAAGATCCAGAAGAAGACTCAGATGAAGAACCATTTGAGGACAGCGAGTCAAGCGGTACCGATACAGAGCCACAAGTCTGCAACCCGGGGATACGTCCCCCGAGACAAGAGGAAGCAATACCTATACCCGAGTGGGGCCAATACATAAACCATTGGAGTCGACAAGACGGCCAACGCCCTCCCTACGGAATGCAACAGGGTTTCTATAACGTCTCAGAAGGAGGAGCAGCTGACAGAGCTCTTCCAGTTATAGTGAATCGAATTGCCCGACAATTCGATCAATCAAGGATGTCAATCAATCGTATCCTAGAAGTGAATGCGGCTGCACAGGCTAACGCTGCCGATATCCTTCGTCTTGACGAGATGCAAGATGATACCCAACACCATACTGAAGCCCTTCAAAGGCAACTTAATGCTGCCGAATCAGAGATCAGAGGACTGAGGGAGCATCAAGCTGCCCAAGAAAGGCGTTGGAAATCACAAGACGAAGCGGAACCCAGTAACCGTCGTAGCAACCGTCGCAAGTAGTGTTTACACTACTTTTCTAGTTTAATATACTGAATGTATAGAATACTTTCAGGACATGTACAAAATTAAGCATCAATAAAATAATAAGCACCTTACTTCAACAAGAGCTATTACAATTTTCACAAACATCCCGTTCCAAAGTTTTGGGATTAAGGATATGTTCCAGTGTTGTTTTTCATACTTTTCGATACGGCCGCGAAAATTTTTATTTTCGGTAGGTCGGTTTAATGTCGATACTTTCATAGTATTGTGGACCTACTTGAAGGTCACATATACAGATTACATAGATATCAACACAATCGACATGTATTTAGATATTCTTTGAAAAATAACCACTCCAATTTATATTATCCTATTGCAAGTTATACTTGCAGTGGACATCTATTTTCAATTCTTTACAAGATTCTTGTTGAATTAAGTGTTTAAGTTCAGAGATATCAAATTCATATTCATTCTTGATATCTCACTATCTTTTTATCTATTGACTTTTATAGAAAAAGATGCCTCCTCGTAGGAATCCTAGACGTAACAATGAAACGGAAGCACCGGCACCACCTCCACCACCACCCCCTCAATTTGATGCTGCCATGTTCCAAGCGACAGTCACAGCAGCTGTAGCGGCTGCCTTATCTCATATCAATGCTGGCGGCACTAGTGGGTCGGGAGTTGATCCACGTCCTTCTAACCTTGTCGAGGGTCATGAGCGCTCGAGGGAGTGCACTTATAAAGACTTCTCGAATGCCAAACCCAGGACCTTTAATGGAACTGGAGGAGTGATGGTTTTAAGGCAGTGGATTGAGAAGATAGAAGCAGTATTTGAAATCTGCTCCTGTCCAGAGGGTAGCAAAGTTAAATTTGCTGCCTTTACTTTCTTAGATAGGGCCCTAACATGGTGGAATGGCCATGTTAAGTCACTAACTTTGGTGGTGGCTAATACTATAAGCTGGGAGAACCTAAAAACCATGCTGATGCGTGAATACTGCCCGCGAGGGGAAATCCAGAAACTAGAACAAGAACTCTGGAGTATTACTATGGCCGGTGCCGACATAACGACTTACACGAATCGATTCTGTGACTTGGCGATTCTGTGTCCAGATATGGTTGCTCCAGAGAGCAAAAAGATTGAAAGGTATATTTGGGGACTGTCACCCCAGATACAAGCAAGTGTCATTGCATCAAAACCTGTCACCTTTGACAGTGCCAAGGAACTGGCACAGTCACTTATTGACCACAGAAACCGTCAAAACTCTGTGGTTACCGCCCCAGAACAACCTAGGGAGAACAACAACAACAACAAGAAGGGCTGGAACAAAAGGAAGGGAAAATCTCCTCTGGAACCTTCAAAGAAGCAACAAATAGTGGCAGTCCATGCTACTACTGTGCCTGCTACCATACCTACTACTACACCTGTTGTTGCCCCTAACTACTCAGCACCAACTAAACCCTATGCCGGTAGCCTCCCCAAATGCAACAAGTGCAATTTTCACCACACCGGAAATTGCCCTGAAATGCAGTGCCGTAACTGCAACAGGAAAGGGCATACTGCCCGATTCTGTAGAACACTGCCTCAACCCCTTAACCAAGTACCTGCCGCTGGAGTAAGTCGAGCATGCTACCAATGCGGTGATGTGGGGCATTTCAAGAAAGATTGTCCAAAAGCTGGAAATGCCCGTGGGGTTGGGAGAATTCTAGCACTAGGTCACGAAGAAGCGGTGGCATACCCTGCTGTGGTCACGGGTACGTTCCTTCTCAACAATACTTATGCATGCATTCTTTTTGATTGTGGTGCCGAGAGGAGCTTCGTGAGCCATAACTTTAAACATCTACTAAATCAGAACTCCCAACCACTAAATAAAACCTTCACAGTAGAAATGGCTAACGGGAAATCAGAATCCACCAACGATATATACATAGGATGTACCCTTATGTTAAATGACTTGCCTTTCCCAATAGACCTTATGCCGGTCTCTATCAAAAGTTTTGACATCATAATAGGTATGGATTGGTTGTGCCCCAACCATGCCGACATCCTATGCTATGAAAGAGCTATTCGTTTGAACTTACCAACTAACGAAACTCTTATTATCTATGGTGACAAACCCGGAACAAACCTTCAGATCATTTCAAGCATCAAGGCACAGAAATACCTTCGCAAGGAGTATTGTGCATTCCTAGCTCATGTGGTAGATAAAAAGCAAGAAGTGAAAGACATCGCAAGCATTCCTGAAGTCTGCAACTTTCCCGATGTATTTCCCGATGATCTTCCAGGAGTGCCTCCCGAACGACAAGTCGAATTCCGAATCGACTTAATCCCTGGAGCTACCCCTGTAGCCAAATCCCCCTATCGTCTTGCACCTTCTGAAATGCAGGAATTATCCAGCCAACTTAACGAACTCCTAAGCAAAGGTTTCATAAGACCGAGCTTCTCACATTGGGGAGCACCGGTTTTGTTCGTAAAGAAGAAGGATGGATCATTCCGCATGTGTATAGACTACCGCGAGCTGAATAAACTTACCATTAAGAATCGATACCCTCTGCCTCGCATTGACGATCTGTTCGACCAACTTCAAGGGGCGAACTACTTCTCGAAGATAGACTTAAGATCCGGGTATCACCAGTTACGAATTTTGGAGGAAGACGTTCCCAAAACCGCGTTCAGAACTCGTTATGGTCATTACGAGTTTATAGTGATGCCATTCGGATTGACGAATGCACCTGCAGTGTTCATGGACCTAATGAACAGAGTGTGTCGTCCATTCTTGGACAAATTCGTTATAGTCTTCATTGACGATATCCTTATCTACTCAAAGAGCAAAGAGGAACATGGCCAACATCTTCATCAAATATTACAAAAATTTAGGTCGGAGAAGCTCTATGCGAAGTTTTCAAAGTGTGAATTTTGGATCAGGAAGGTAGATTTCCTAGGTCACGTGGTTAGTTCAGAAGGAATACATGTCGACCCTTCCAAAATAAAGGCAATTGAAAACTGGTCAGCACCCAAAACACCTACAGAAATCCGTCAATTCTTAGGTCTTGCTGGCTATTATCGCAGATTCATTCAAAATTTCTCTCGAATAGCTAAGCCTCTTACTACTCTGACCCAAAAGGGTGTAACCTTTAGTTGGGGAGAAAAGCAAGAAACAGCGTTCCAATTGCTGAAGCGAGCCTTGTGTAGTGCACCAATCTTGTCTCTCCCTGAAGGGACAGAGGATTTCGTAGTGTACTGTGATGCTTCTAATCAAGGGCTTGGATGTGTTCTTATGCAAAGAGGAAAGGTTATATCCTACGCCTCAAGACAGCTAAAGACACATGAAGTCAACTATACAACACATGACCTTGAACTAGGAGCAGTGGTGTTTGCTCTGAAGATTTGGAGACATTACTTATATGGCACGAAATGCACAATATTCACGGACCATAAAAGTCTCCAACACATCTTCGACCAGAAAGAACTGAATATGAGACAACGACGATGGGTGGAGCTACTGAACGATTACGAGTGTGAAATTCGTTATCACCCTGGTAAAGCAAACGTAGTAGCTGACGCCCTTAGTAGAAAAGAATACTCGGGACGCCGAGTAAAGTCGTTGACCATGACAATCCATTCGCATCTGTCCACGCAGATCAAGGAAGCCCAACTTGAAGCCTTGAAACCCAAAAACGTAGCAGGTGAAACTCTAAGAGGAATGGATAAGAACTTCGAAGTCAGGGATGATGGAGTCTATTATTTCATGAATCGGATCTGGACACCAAAGTTTGGTGGTTACAGAGATGTGGTTATGAATGAAGCACACAAAACCCGATACTCCATCCACCCAGGTTCAGACAAGATGTATTTGGACCTTAAGAAGTTATATTGGTGGCCTAACATGAAGGCCGAAATCGCTACCTTTGTGGGCAAGTGCCTTACTTGCGCCAAAATTAAGGTAGAGTACCAGAAACCTTCAGGCTTATTACAACAACCTGAAATCCCTGAATGGAAGTGGGAGCGGATTACAATGGATTTCATAACCAAGTTACCCAAGACATCAAGTGGTTATGATACTATTTGGGTAATCGTCGATAGATTAACCAAATCCGCACACTTCTTACCAATCAAGGAGACCGACAAGATGGAAAAGCTAACCAGAACGTACCTCAAGGAGATTGTTAGATTACATGGTGTACCAATATCTATTATTTCAGACCGAGATAGTAGATTCACCTCCCGTTTTTGGCAATCTTTACAAAACGCTCTGGGAACTAGGCTAGACATGAGCACAGCCTACCATCCGCAAACTGATGGACAAAGTGAAAGGACGATTCAAACGTTAGAAGATATGTTACGAGCTTGCGTGATAGACTTTGGAAAAGCATGGGATATTCATTTACCCCTTGCTGAGTTCTCTTATAACAACAGTTATCACACTAGCATAAAAGCTGCTCCATTCGAAGCCCTCTATGGTCGCAAGTGCAGATCCCCTCTGTGCTGGGCTGAAGTGGGTGACACGCAGCTAGCTAGAGGTCAAACTCCTGACAGTGCTCTCACTGGTCCAGAAATTATTCGAGAAACTACCGAAAAGATCGTACAAATTCGGGAATGACTTAAAGCTTCCAGAGATAGACAGAAAAGCTACGCAGACAAAAGGAGAAAACCCTTGGAATTCCAGGTTGGCGACCGAGTTTTGCTAAAGGTCTCACCCTGGAAAGGCATGATACGCTTTGGAAAGCGTGACAAACTGAACCCAAGGTATATAGGACCATTCGAGATTCTTGCCCGAATCGGCCCTGTAGCTTACAAACTTCGATTACCCGAAGAACTAAGTAACATTCATTCTACCTTCCACGTTTCGAACTTGAAAAAGTGTCTTTCCGACGAGACTCTTGTGATACCACTCGAGGAAATCGAGTTAAACGAGAGCCTCAATTTTGTGGAAGAACCCGTAGAGATACTAGACAGGGAAGTTAAGAAAACCAAACAAAGCCGCATCCCGATAGTGAAGGTTCACTGGAATGCAAGACGGGGACCTGAATTCACTTGGGAGCGGGAGGATCAAATGCAACAAAAATACCCACATCTTTTTCCCTAGTCTATCTGTAAAGTAAATTTCGGGACGAAATTCTCTCTAACGGGGGGATAATGTAACAAACCGTTATTTCAAACTTATGTAATAGTGTAGGTCAATTTGTTCTTCTTTTTAATTAAATAAAGAGAAATTTTGGCATACTATGTATATTTACATAATTGACCCTCAAAAATAAATTATTAAATAATCTCAATTGGGTTGAACCAAGTGATAGAGATTGTAACAAGGTTTCCAAAAATATAAGGAACACTAAAATCCGAGTTATAACGAAGAAGTTATGACCAATCGAAAATCCGCGACAAAACCGGCAAAACATTGTTCAGTGTAAAAACTGAATTTTTGATAAAAGGCTTTCTAGCCTTAACAATCTAAATGAAAGTTATAGTTTATGTTAAACCGAGAACTTTCATAAAAAGAACGCCAAAATCCGACTTCGTATGAGGAAGTTATGATTTTTCGAAGTTTCAATATAGCAGTGTACAACTAAAAACTCGAAATAAAGATCGAGTGGTTTTTAGACGACATGACCTAAACGAGAATTGAAGGTCTCGTCATTAGTAGTACAACGGTAAAAAGACAGACAAAAACGGACGTCGTATGAAGAAGTTATGAATTTATAACGGATTCACGTCCCGATCTGTTTAAAATAATAATATTAAAAATAAATTCAAAATTAGCCGACGAAGTCAAAACGAAAGTCGTAGAGTATAATTTTAGCTACGCGTGCATATAAAGAACGTCAAAAACGGAGTTCGTATGCAAAAGTTATGAATTTTACAAGTTTTGGCAAAAAAATAAAGAAAAATAGAAATACCCGGGAAAATTCGCATGAACAGTAGCGCCACCTCACCCCTCGCATGCGAGCCTCCACGTGTCGGCTGCTGAGTGGACCGAAGTCTCGTGTGTCACCTCCTGATTCGGCCACTGCTGCGGTCCAATCCCACTCGGACAGCCTCGCAAGGAGACACACCGGGGATGCTCCTCGCACACGCCTCGCACCACCCTCGGACACCCCTTCGCACGTGGCTTCTTTGCATTGGACCGAGGGCTAGACCAATCCGAGCCTACCACCTCCGAACCGAAGCTGCTTCCCTTCGCAGAATGTCAGCCTCGCATAGCCTCGCACAAGCTTCGGATCCGAGGCTTCGGCCTATATAAGGCATGCGAGGGTTTCCGGATTTTTTACACTTTTCACCCCAAATTTTACTCTCTTTCACTTTTTCCACACCCTTAAGCTTATATACAACCCTTAAATCCCCGGTATCAAGACTCGAGCCCGAAGTAAGCCGTGAAGCCCCGAAATTCTCGAGAATTCATCCTCTCTCCTGTCAAAACTCTGCCCAATTTGAGCCGGTTTCTCGACAAATAAACTCCTTTTCGTGAAACGAAACCCTGTCCGAATTACCACCTACCAAGTGAGTTCATACCCCCGTATTTTCATAATTTCTACTGTTTTAAGGGGGGAAATACAAGTATAACACAACAACTTTGTGTTATAAATAAATGGTTTCAAATCACGATAAAATGATTTTAAAGCATCGAAAATACTTCAAATTTTGAACTCTTTTATAAACTTATATTTTTCCCAAATATACATATTTGTATATATAATTTAATATAAATAAGATTTAAAAGGCTTAGGACTAATAATTCATGCTAGGTCCTTTTCCTTGTTTGGATGTGGACTTATAGTACTAGTTATTTGTCCGAAGGTCGTTCAAATTTTACTTATTTATAAAATTGTATATGTATATAAAATTAAAAGTTATTTCATCAGTTTAATCACCCTTTGTAACATGTTGAGCAAAGGATTACATGCAAAAATAGTTATTTACCAATTCATAAAGTACATATAAATTATAATAGGTATAGTTTATGATACATAGAGCAATAATTCATATGAATACATTGTTTTACATGCAACAAGAGTTTTAACTCAAAACAAATTAAGGGTTTACACTTATCAAATACATGTTCGGGATACTAAGTCAAGAACATAATGTCAATCATTTATCTCAGAATGATTGGGTTTTCATAACTAATATACATGTAACGTTTATATGCTTTTTATGAGACATTCAATTCAGGTTGTTTAGATTCAGTCTAGACAACCAAGGTAAAGCCCTGACATTATAACCAGAATCTCCAGTCCCGGGATCGAAACAAGTTGTGTGTAGATCTATATCGGGATTGACAACCCCGCACTCAGGCTGCTAGCTACAGTCAGGCATACATGCCAATGAGTGGCAATTGTTATCAACAGTTTAAGCGCTCATCAGGCGTTTGTTTCAGGCGTTCATGTCTTAGTATGGTTATAATAACTCATTAAAAAGATATTAACAACACGTTAGTGTATAAACAACTAAACGTAAGTATATCTTCAAAGTACCAGTTTACAAAATGCAAAGTACAATGCTATACTATAGTTTTCAATAACAGCTGGTGAAGCCAGGCACACTCTCAAATACAAGTTTTACAAATACAATGGTTTACAAATAAGACGGTTTTATAGGAATAAAACTACTTTTCACATACCACAGAAAATATGGGATTTTCTAGAAGTGTTTTCATATTCAAAATACAAATACACCCATTCAAAACATAAAGACTTATGTACTCACTCAACTTATTGTTGATACTCTCTTTTCAAATTACTTGTATTATCAGGGAAATAATAACAGGTACTCCCCGAGCTTTTTGAGAAGATGAAGCCATTAGGAGTCTTATCTTCTTCCTTTGTATAACTGTTTTGATTTCAATATACAATGATTGAACACATGTAAATATTACACTTTTAAATACAATGGTTGTTTGTACTTTGATTACTATGATGCATGTGTTGTGATACTACAAATGAAATCCTCCACCCCCGGACGTTTCCGCCGTCTGGTTTGGGGGTGTGATAATTTACCACCGTTCCCCTTGTGTTCGACACCCTTGCTTTTCAAAGCTATATTATACTCGATCGGGTTCACTGCCTGTAAGGTGTGGTTTAGATGCGATAAATTAGGACTTATAAATAAAAAACTAGTGCATGAAAAATTCACATCAAGTTTTTGACGCCGTTGCCGGGGAACGGTTTTTAATTAATTTAGTTTATTTGATTATTCGTTATTTGTTTTTAGTTAGTTTTTATTTTACTTTTAGTTTTATTTTTGTTGATATCATTTCACTTGTCGGGAAGGTTCTTCTTGTTAATTGCAGGAATTTAGGATCGTACACATTGATTGACTTTACCTTTTGCATGGGTTTCGAGAATGCAAGCGGTTAGGGAATTCTTGACCTGCTTAGCCTACTACTTTGTTGATTTGTCCAACTCAATCCATGAGGCGTTTTATAGCAAGGCATATTGTGGTGGTTAAGTGGAAGACCGAGCTCTTGTTGTTCTTGACTAGTTAGGTCACTTCTTGTTCTACTTTTAGTTAAAGGTGCGAAGAAAACAAAGGAAATATCCTAACGGGTCCCGAAAGTTGTTGTCACAAACCATTTCTTGCGTGTAAGGGTTTTAATCAACCGTTGTTGTTTGATCTCGACAAAAACAAGTGATCATGATGTCTCATTTTTTAAAATATGTCACTCATCGGAAAGTCATGGCTGTTGTTGGAGCAATAAAAAAATATTAAGAAGTTCCCAAATTTATTAGATGGAAAAAAGTATTTCAAATAAGGAAAAAGAAAATAAAAAAGAAAAGAAAATAAATATAGTAAAATTACGCCCAGCATAATTATAATTACGCCTAGCGTACTAAGAGGATGGTCGCGACCAGGCTAGTCAGGGAATTGGAGTTACGCCCCGCATAAAGCATCTACAGGTTATATACTTATATCTTTCCTCTTTGACTTTTTGTTCTTATTTCAAATTCTAAGTCATCGACTGCGGCGACTGGAAACCTCCAAAATCTTTGACTTTTCTTCTTTTCTTGTAGAAATCGACACAAAGGTATGTTAATCGGATACCATATTGCTTTGATTTGAGATTATTTTCATGAAAATTGAGGTATTAAGCCTAAATCAAAATCCAGGGTTTATACACTTCTTGAATTAGGGTCGATTTCACACAAAACTGAGTTTGTTTATCTCTTAATAAGGCTGATTTTGGTCATTCGACTAAACCTTGGGACTTAATTTGACCTTACACTCGTGTATTAACCTTTGATTTGGGCATTTGAACGAACGCATACAGTTCTAGACGTTAGCCCATGTGTTCAACCTCCTTAGTTTACTGCCCTTGATTTCGATCATTTGACTAAACCTTGGGACTTAATAATATGACCCCCCCATGTTTAAAAAAGTTAGCTTACTACCCATGTGTGTGCGCATTGTTATGGATTATGATTTCTGAACGAACATGGACTGCGCATATACCTGTGTAGTGTATTAGTATGACATTAGACCAAACAGGGGGGGGGGGGGGCGATTCAAGCATCCAGACATACGCGCAGCGTACAACCTAGACCAGCACTTATATTTTTCTCTTGAATCTGTTTAATGTTGTGGTATTTTGTTTTGGTTGTGTGCTGTTTTTATTTTTGCAGAATTATGGCTCGTAGAGCTCAAAGGACCAACCCACTCGAGGACGAGACCGATCACTGTTTCTTGCGATTCCCACAAACTCTAAACAATGAAACCCGGGCCAAATATGTCAACAATATGAGTCTACTTCTTACTAAGGAGATTGACATAACACCTTCATTTGATTGGGAATTGGCGGCCCAGACTGGACTTGCTGCGCTGATCCAGAATTTCTTGCAATACTCGCACTCGGACGCGAGTGGCGTGCATTTGTTCGTATGTCAGGGTTGGGCAAGATTGTTCAGGATCAAGGAGCCTGTGTATCGGGAATTTTTGCTGGAGTTTTATGCTACGGTTTCCTGTGACCCTAGGAAGACACCCGATGACAGGACAACCTTTTCCTTTAGACTGGGTGGTGTGAGTCGGGAGTGCAGTGCGATTGAGCTTGCCACTCGAGTTGGGATATATACAGTACACGAGACGAGGAGTGTCCACTTCCCGGCATTCCTTGCTGATTGTCTCACGGGTTGGCCAGATGACTACAATGAAAACACTTTCTGGGTAGAGATTACTGGGGGAGTGTACACACCATCTACTGCACGGGGGAGGATGATTCGGTCTACCACATATAGATTGATGCACCGTCTGATTTCCATGTCTTTCACGCACCATAAGAATAGTGAGAGAGTGCCTTCTACAGACTTGTATTTCTTATGGGCACTTGTTACTCAAGGGAGGCACCTGAACCTTCCAGTTGCTTTAGCCGCTTATTTGGGTAGGAGGGCCAGGGGACTTCGGGAGGATAGCCCAATTTGCGGGGGGGCATTTTATCACATGATTAGCTCGATCCTATCATTTGTTGACGCGTGAGATTACGAGATCGATGGTGTTTCATGATATGAGGCCGATGAGCCTTCAGTTATTGGAGTCGATGCGTGTACTTGAGCGGGGCGAGGAGGGTGCAGTCGAGCCACAGCCGCGACGAGCCCAGCGGGGTAGACCTACTCCTCGAGGAGCGCAGCAGGGACCTGAGCCAGAGATTGATATACGTTACTTGGCTCAGCGCATGGACGAGGGATTTCAAATCCTGGGTGAGCGCGTTGCACATGTAGAGAGTCAGCAGCTGTGGTATGGGGATGCGTTGACCGCATTCTTTGCCCACCAGGGGTTTCAGTACTCGGTTCCTTTTCCTCCACCATTCCAGTCACGACCTGATGGAGCCGGTACATCTGGGACACAACAACACGATGACGGGGATGACGAGTGACTTAGTTTATCCTTTTTATTTTTATTTTTATTTTTATTTCTGTGTTATTTTAGTTTATTTTTGCGTTACTTAGTATTAGTATTTTTATTTGGTATGTAATTAAGTTTAATTTAGGTTGTTTTATTTTTGTTTTCCATGTTGATGCTCTTTGGTTGTTTAGATCTTTGCAGAATTTTCGCCCTTAGAAAGCTGGCAGTAAGTTCAGCAGCTAGGTCCGACTATTGCTAGAGAGAGCTGTGTGAGAGTTCAAAAATTATAGTCAAGACCCACGATTTGTCATAAGTGTAGGGTGCATATTGATTTCGTGCGAGATTATTTAGAAGAGTGACATTTTTACTATATTTTGACTCTTATGATATGGATGAGCTGTTCCCACACTATAGAGTTTTATTTCGACGTGAGGTAGAAGTATCATCCTGGCTGCCACGACATGGTTGACACTTTCCTATGTCATGGGGGAGTTTTCATCGCGAGAAGAAGAGGCTGCCATTCTTGATATGACGATAATTTTCACATTGAGGCCATGTTTAGATTTCACATCTCTTGACGAGACGACGTGGTTGGCACTTTCCCACGTCATGGTTACCACATATTGCATTTATTTGCAATTTTTGCACCACATCTTAGAAGTCGGCGTTCTTGAAAAATTAGAAGCAACAGTTCCATTTTCCAGTCTTTCAGCAATATTTGGAGCAACTTGTAGCAGCCCCATTCGATCTTGCCACAAATACCCCAGGTGAGTCTGCTCCCTTTTCTCCCTTTATATGTGCTTAATTAGTTGTATGCATACAATGAGGGCATTGTATGAAATAAGTGTGGGGTAGGGGGTCGATAAAAGTAAATAAAAAATTGAAATAATAGTTTGAAAATTTCTAGATTTAGGAAAATTTAAAAATTTATAAACTTGAAATAATAGTTTAATTTAGAAAAATCTAGTGATAATTTAAAATTTTGCTAATATTGTATGAGATGATCCGATGTGAACTCAAATGTTTAGTTGAGCCAATACACGTTATAGTGCATTTGTGGCCTCCCTTATTCTAGTGAAATCATGGGACAAAATCACAACTTCGCTTAGTTTGAGGGATGCAATATGTTTAGCAGCCTGTACCTAAAATGTATCCAGGAAGACTTATGTAATCATTGCACTTAGACTAATGTCTTAACCAATAAAGGTTGAAGTAGAGCGCCCATGCTTAAGCATGTAGGTTTTGAGTGAAAAAGGAAAAAAAGTGAGATACATGTAAAAAAAAAGAGAGAAATTACCAAAAAGTGAAAAATTGAAGAATTTTTGAGCAATCAAAGTCAAAATATAAAGATCAAAGTTTGTTAAAAAAATTCAAAAGTGGAAGATGCCAAAAATCAAAAAGTAAAAAAGTTGTAATTCTCTAGTTTATGTATGTTTGGGTAGCTCTACAAAAATACCTTGAGGTTATAAAGTTTTCTGCGGATGGATTCGTAGGGTTGCATAAAATGAGCATGGTTCAAAAGAAGTGAGCGAGTATTTATGAGGATTGTGAGTATTTAGAATTAGGGGGGTCCTTAGGAAAAAAAAAAATTTAGACACAAATGCATGTGTTGCGGTCTTGACATAATGGCTGAGTTTAAAATGGATTGTTTAGTGCAATATTAGTAAGTTTGCTTGGGGCAAGCAAATGCTAAGTGTGGGGTATTTTGATATGTGTATATATATATATATATATATATATATATATATATATATATATATTTATACATTAAATCTTAATATTTTAGCCTTTATTATTATCTTTTAGAACTAAAAGGTACTTATATTGCTTTGAATTATGATTTGCAGCTATTAGTTGTCGTTAGAGCGGAAAAGAAAAGACTGGAGCGGAAATCGGGTTTTCAAGCTAAAAAAATAATAAATGCTGAATAGTGCAATTACGCCCAGCGTAATATAGGTTACGCCAAGCGTAATGCTTAAACACAAATTACGCCCAACGTAGTTTATGGTTACGCCCAGCGTCAGCGTAATATATTGCTTTGAATTATCCAGACTTCCCAATCACGGTGGACTTCTATTTACGCCCAGCGTAAACCGACTTACGCCCAGCGTACGTAAGTCAGTCCCAAAGGTTATAAAAAGCGATTGTTAGCCAGCCAGGAGGGGGGATTCGACTTCTAACCTAATTTAGTCGATAATTAACTTATGTTAAGCCGTTTTGAGGGTCTAAAAGGTGGTCGGAAGGTCGTTAAGCTAACGGGAGCGGAGATCGGAAGGATTGGAGAGCGAATACATGTCGGTAATCATGTGGGTTGTTAACGTGACAATGTTTAGCATCCCACTGTGATATTATTATGTGTTTACTTTCTGATTTAGGTGTAAAAACCTTTTACTTTGTGTTTATGATTGAATGAAACCTTGATTTATAGATTAATTTCTAGATTAAATTGTTTGTTTATGTTTAATTTGTCTTGCCAAGCTTGTTAAAAGATCCTTATGTGTTAATGATAATTATTTGTTGTTAATTGTCAAGTAAATTAAGTTGTATGAACACCTTCTTGATTGCTTGTATCTTATGACTTTGATGACCATCAATGTTATAAGTCTAGGAATAATGAATGTGAAACTAGGATTAACTTCGAAATAAGTAAGTTAACGTGTGAGCCTTGTTTGATGACCATCAACAAGAGGTTAATTGAACGACCAATTTGATTAACTATTATTACAAGTCTTGCTTGATACGAACTGAACACTATGAAACATGTTAGTTTAATCAACTGATCACTGTTTGAATTGACTTGTTTGCTAAAGAATTAGTAATAGTGAACGCGAATCTAATCATTTTAGGAATCGGTGAACATGAATAAATGAACTTGCGTATGCAATTGTTTATGCTTTTAAGGTGTAATTTATCTAAACCAAAGTACGTGAAGAGATTTGTTCTCCTGTTAGTTTATCGAGATTTGTCAATTAATTATTTGTTTGAGATTTGTTCTCCTATCCGTTCGGCTAACGACCCTCCACCAGTCAAGGAAGCGGTATGTGAGAGTGGACACCCATTAAGCTGCCATTTTATAGGCAACAACCTTATACCCCCTTATAGACCGGCTTCGTGAATGAGGCCTACTAACAGTAAGACTGACTTGATCTTATATATATATATATATATATATATATATATATATATATATAAAAACTTATAATACTATAAAGTATAAGGGTTGAATTTTAACTTTTAAAACTCTAGGGTATGGAATTAACGTTTTCTAAAGTGACTTTACAAATTCCAAAACTTGAGGGCAAGTTTTGAAACTATTCAATACCTTTCATATTCATAACTTATGGGTTTAGTGGTTTATTAAAATGAAGACTCTTCATTTTATGTAACCTATGTCTCTTTAATGACACTTTCAAAGAAGTGACTTTTGGTAATCCTTAACTTGAGGACAAATTATGGACTCCATCAATGACATTTAGATCAAGAATTCCACTAATAAACAATTTGCAAATAATTCCTATGATCTTCTAAAACTCATAAGTATGAACATTCACATCAACAATTTCAAGAATCATATAAACACATATAAAAACTTGAAAATTTGATAATAACCATTGAAAATGGATTCGCATAGTCATTACACCATCAAAAACAAGTTTTATAAGTCCAAAACAGTTTATGGTAATGTTTATAGTCCATTTTCAGCAGCAAAACTCGAAATTCTGCACACAGGGGCTCCTACTCGTCGAGTGCAAGAACCTAATCGACAAGTAGGATGCATTTAGCCATGGACTCGTTGAGTACCCCCATGGACTCGGCGAGTTCACTGTCCAGATTGCAGAATTCTCGACTTTTTCAAGCAGTTTGCATCAAATACAAAGAAAACAAGCCTAGTCTCTGATACCACTGATGGGTTTTGAGCATTCTAACACTCCTGTGGTGTACATGCAACCCTAGAAACCTTGGATCTATGTTTTCTCTAATATTCATGCAAATAAGAATTTTCCAAGGTTTACATCCTAACTAGCATGGCATGGGGTACATGTAATATAAAACTAGTAGAATGACATACCTTTGCAGTTGCTTGGATTCCTTAAGCCTTTGTGAGCCTAACACCTCAAGTGTGATGCCTCAAATATTTCACACAACACCACAACTCTTGGAATAACTTGAGAGAAGAACACCTTGATCACAAAATCGATTAGCCCTCCTTGTCTTGCCTTAGTGGCCGATTTTGCTAGCTATGGAGCTCTTTATATAGTGTGCCACATGTACGGTTACATCATGTAAACCCTAATGTGCATGGCTTTTCATTTTCCTCCATGATCCATGGGTTATAACATCCTTGGAGCATCCATGGAGCACCCAATGGGTCCTAGCCCAATCTAGTGAATCATGAACTATAAGCCCACTATATAAGAATGAATGATTACATATCAATCCCCATATATTTAATTAGTCTCTTTTTTATTACAAAATTAATTCCAAATTAATTCTTGATCAATACTAATTAAATAATATGATTTCATATTAGTATATTAGAACTTATAATATAGTAACAAATCGTAAGTGTCATTTTTCTCATTTTGTCTATCCAACAGTTGAGATGTCGATGCAACCCAAATGGACCATGCGAAGTCGGGTCAAGTACATACTAAACATAGTTATGGACTTAGACACCTTATCCTAAAATGTTTTAAACTACGTGTTCACCAGTTGTAATTTAAGAACCTTGGCAGCGATGGACTTCGTGCCTATTCCTTAGGATAATCCTTAGGAATGAATGAATGAAGGACATATGATTCTTAAGATCTTTAAGAATAAAGAAGATAGTGGGGATGAGAATTTGGGTTGATTGTTTGATGTTTAAACATAATATATTTATTTATTGTGGGTTGAAAACCCTATATGCTCACCAAGCTCCCAAGTCTGACCCACTCAGTTTTCTATATTACAGGTAAAGGAACAAGGGCATAGTTGGACGATGATGAAAGATTTTGGATTATAGGTTAGTAGATGTAAATAATTGTTGTAAGGCCTATTTTATATTGTTTATGCTTTTGGTCTATATCGATGTGACATCCCGAGTTTTGTAAGGAAAATGAAAATACATTTCTTTAAGAAATGCTTTGATAAATGTTTATCATATTTTGTTTTTGGGAAAAATTTCGCAACACTTTTTGAAAGACTAGTCTGATTTTTTTTTTAAAGCATAAACGAAATCGGTCTTTTCTGGCCGTGAAAATGGGGATGTCACAGTTGGTATCAGAGCATTAGCTTAAGCGAACTAGGAAGTTGTAGGATTTCTAGACTTAAACTTAGAATGCTAAGTGATGATTGTGATATGAGTTGTGACATCCCTAATTTCACGGCCAAAAAAGACCGATTTGTTCATGCTTTATTTGAAAATCAGAGTATATTTTTAAATAAATATATTGCGGAATTTGTTCCCCGAAAAACATGATAAATATATTATCAAAGGATTTTTGAAGAAATGTATTTTATTTATATTAAAACTTTGGGATGTCATCGTCAGTACTGAAACATAAGCATAAACAGACCGTACATTTATTTACACTAGTGATCTACATCTCCTTTAATCTCTCAGTGTAAAGTAGCTTCGTATCGACACCTGTGATACAAATAAACTTGAGTGGGTCAGGTTGGGAAACTTGGTGAGTACATAGGGTTTTCAACCCACAATAATATAATTATTATGTTTAATCATCAAACAATTAACCCAATTACCCATCCCCATTATCTTCATTTAATCTTCCCTAAAGATATTATCCTAAGGTTCATCTCCTATATCATATTTACCTCTCATCTCCTTACATCTTATTTCCTTATATGTTTGTTCCTAAGAACTTTTCATAAGGATCATCGCCTACATCGCATAGACAATACTAATTCGGGGATCACTCCCTCAATATGTGTCTAGTAAGGGTTAGGGTATCATCGCATGATTACGCAGCCACAACATCGCTTGGACTCATAAATCATAATAAGGGGTTAGAGTATCATCGCATGAATACGTAGTTACAACATCGCCTGAACTCGTATTCATCACCTACAGGTTATGAGTCTGCTGGTGTTTCCACATGACTGTCTAGAATAGTCAGTGGTTGCCATCTATACTCTGGTAGATGACTACATCGCCGGTCAAGGTTATAGTATCTCCTCTCATCTCACATCACCTATTTATCATCACCTATCTATCATCACATAATTATCATCACCTTTCTATCATCACCTATCTCTCATTACATAATGGTCATTACCTATTTCTCATCACCTAATTATCATCAGTTATCTCTCATCACCTAATTATCATCACACATCATCTAATTCATCTACCCATGTTTTACCCAACATATTCGTAGATATAAAATACATATACAGTTTAAATCAATTAAAACATGTATAAAATGGTTCAACCATCATAGATAACAAGTATACAGATAATATGGACACATAGCACGTAATTTATATAAAATACTTCATATCTATTTGTAAGATGAAAATAATATGCACTCACCATATTAGCGTGAGTTGACAGAATCTAACTAAAAACGGTCGGCAGTTCGTGATCGTCGAGCTCGGGATGCGGAATGCCTTCAACAAACGAGAGAGAAAGAAAGTAGAAGGTGTAAGGAGAACAAGGGCTGAACTTGCTATTTATAGGCTGTTCTGGGCCCATTCAAGTCATGGACTTAATGTTCACATTGTGAATCCAGTGTTGAATCACTTCGTAGGCTTGTCATCTGCGTTCTAGCTTCGAAAGGTGTCCGAATGACATTTCACGTTGTGGACTCTTAACATATCACTCCCGTAGGATTGGCACGTGTTTTATATCCTCAATTAGTGTCCCTAACACGTTTCACATCATGAAATTCATGTTCACGTCATGACTTAAGTCGGCTAGGGTTTCTGCCACGTGTCATGCTCTCAGACAGCTGAATCTTCGGAAGGCCATAACTTTTGCATACGAGCTCCGTTGTTTATGTTCTTTATATCCACACGAAGTGGAGTCGTAATATACAACTTTCCTTTAGAACCATAAGGCTAAAAAGTACTCTATCATAAACTCACTTTTTACGATTCCCGGTGTCGTGCCGGTTTTGTCGCGAAACTTCGACATGTCATAACTTCTTCGTTATAACTCGGATTTCGGCGTTCTTTATATGTACAAAAACCTTGTGACATATAATACAACTTAGTTAAGATTATTTATTCTATATAATCATTTATAAAAAATCATTTTTGATGCTCATCGTCTCTAAATTGACTAGCCTAAATCTGCGGGCGTTGCATGAGTGTCTACCATATTTTAGAGACGAGCACTAGTATATTTTAGGAAAGATGCCTAAAATGATTTTTTGTAATAAATGCTATATGTTTGACATATATGATGTTATTTGTTCGGATCTATGGTCTGTTGCCGACCAGATCTGGAAACCTTATGTGTTCATGATTTAAGCGTACGACTACGATATTAGAACTAACATGTAAACGTTTCGGAGTGATAAGGAGAATTTAAATATCTATCATGAATAAAGATATAAATTCTCCTAATTTGGTGTATAGATCATAATGGCAAGAACCTGAAGCGGAGATAGAAATGCAAATAGGAATCAGCAACCTCAACCCCAAGTGATTGAGCAGGTATCTGTGGTAGAAGCTGCACCAGAGCCAGTCACAATGGCTGGTGTTAAAGCCATGATTCAGGCTATGATGGCTGAATAGAGGGAAGGCATAAGATAATTGTTGAACAACAAGGATGAACCTTCAATGCCTGTTGAACAACCTGAATTAAATGACAGTTAGTCAGAGGAAGGAAATTACAATAGATCTGTTGGTCAAGCTGAACCGCTTTTGATTATGAGGAAAAACCAAGAAGACGGAGTCAAGAGAAATGGATGCAAGTACAAAGGCTTTATGACATGCATGCCGTCAACTTTCACTGGAAAGGAACATCCCGTCGGAGTAATGGATTGGATCTCGGAGATGGAATTAGCCTTCATGACATGTGGTTACAAAGGCAAGCTACAAAGCAAATTTGCAGTACGTCAGTTCAGAGGTGGCTCTGTTCGCAGGTGGAACACTTTGGGGAAGACCCTTAGCCCTAATGAACCATTGCAACTGACTTGGGCAAAGCTCTTGGTAAAATTCAAGCGCAAGTACTGCTCAACCCAAAATCTGCTTGAGCTAGAGAACCAATTTTTGACATTAAAGAATGGAAGCATGTCCATCGATGAATACACCAATAACTTCACATACAAAATGGAGTTTGCTTTGCGTATTGTCCCAGAAGAGCAGACGAAAATCGACAGGTACGCAAAGGGACTTCCATGGGAGTATGTTGTGCCAGTGCATCAGGCACTTACTCTGGAGGCAGCCATCTGGGCTGCCAAGTCTGTTGAAGATATGATTAAGGGAAGAGCCACCAGCAAGGTTGGAGTTGGCGAGAAAAGAAATTTTGAAGAAACTTGTAACGACCCGTCTCCGGTATGACGATTCTATGGTATTTATTTTGAAGTTTGCAAGAGGGACTCGGCGAGTTCATAGCCTGACTCGCCGAGTAGGGACGGGATTTCGAGCACGTGTTAGCTGGCGACTCGGTGAGTCCATATTCTGGACTCGGCGAGTATGCCTGTCTGGATGAAACCCTAAATCCCCGGGTTGCCCACTATTTAAGCCACCTTATAGCCCCAGTCTCGCCTCCTTCACCCTCAGAGAGCTGTGAGAAAACCCTATTTCGTTCTTGAGTGATTTAAGTGATCTTGTGTGTATTTGTGAAGGCTTGAAGAAGGAGAAGAAGAAAGGAGCAAGGAGAAGAGTTGTAGAGCAAAGATTCAAGGGCAAACCAGAGTTCTTTGAGGTATTCTTCGGATTTCCTTCCCTTTTATGCTTTAAAAACCCCATTAGAACTCTTCTAGATCTAGTTGATGCTTTTCTCAAGCCTTATGTTGATATGGAAGCCCTATTATGTCGAGATATCCTTAGATCTGTTCATTTAGGAGTTGTAGAGCCCAGATCTATTGCCTTTATGGAGCTATTTTGCATAATAACCCTAGATCTACCCTTTTAAGTGCCTTTTTAGCCTTTATCCCCTTTTTCATGAGTTTGTACACGTAAAGTTGGAAACTTTACGTGGTAAATCAGCTTATTGGGCTCAGATCTATCATTTGTATGTATTAGATTCAAGCAGAATCGAGTGTAGAATAGTTGCATGGTTGTGACTCGGCGAGTCGGAAGAACGACTCGGCGAGTCGAGTCGCGAGTCCCCGATTTCTTCCTTTTGAGCGGTGTCGAGTGGGACCAGTGAGTAGTGGAGTGGACTCAGCGAGTTTGAGGTTTGACTCAGTAATGGAGGGACTTGGCGAGTTGTTCATACAACTCGGCGAGTCCAAGGCAATCTTCTTAGCTCGAAGAACAACTCGTCGAGTTGTTCATATGACTCGGCGAGTCGGATGCAGATTGCCTAAGTTTTGGTTCAAAAGGAAACTCGTCGAGTTGATGCCATACTCGACGAGTAGTAGTGAGTAGGGTCGAGAAGTGAGAATAGGGACTCGGCGAGTTGGCGGCCCAACTCGGCGAGTCAGGTCAACTGTGGGTTGACTTTAACCAGGAGAGTTGACTTTGACCAAGGGTAAAAGAGTCATTTTACCCAGTGCAGTGTTTAGCATTGATTGAGTGTGTTTATGGATTTGTAGCCGGGGAGATACCGGAGCAGCAACAGATAGTTTCCAGAGCCATACACTCAGCAGCCAGTTCACGAGGTGAGTTTCCTTTCAGTAGGAACGGGTCTACGGCCACAATGTCGGCCCGTTTAATTAGCAGTAGTCCCGGACTTTGGTCTGATGCAGTAGCTAGAGTGCTTGATGTCTTTGTGATTCAAGCATATTTGTGTTATGTGTTCTGGACTTTGTTCCGATGTAGTATGCAGTATGTGTGATTATAATAGTTGTTATGTGTTATGCTATGTCATGATCAGTCAGTTCCGGACTTCGGTCCGATGCAGTCAGTTCCGGACTTCGGTCCGATGCAGTCAGTTCCGGACTTCGGTCCGATGCAGTTAGTTCCAGACTCTGGTCCGATGCAGGGGACAAGGTCCCGGTCAGTTCCGGACTTCGGTCCGATGCAGCTAGTTCCAGACTTCGGTCTGATGCAGTGGGCAAGGCCCAGTATGTGCTTTATATGTATTGTATGGTATGTGGTAGTTTGGGGGGAGCTCACTAAGCTTCGTGCTTACAGTTTCAGTTTTGGTTTCAGGTACTTCCGTAAGCAAAGGGAAGAGCTCGGGATGATGGCATCGCACACACCACCGCTTCAGTTTTCATCCTGGGAGTTGATTCAGTTCTTGATTTTGATATGTTATAGATATGATACAGTTTTACTCACAGTGTTTTTGCTATGTTTGAGATACATCATGGATGGTTTTATGATATGATACTAAGATTATGGTTTTTGGTTATATTGAAAAATGAAATTTTTGGGTCGTATTTTTGGGTTGTTTCAAAACTTCAGGGTCCAACGAGAAAAGAAAACTCTCGAAGTTTGAATGAGGAGGAAGCGAAGCAAGATGGTGCGATAAGTGCAAGAAGAAACACTTTGGAAATTGTGGCGAGGAGGTGACCTGTTTTAAATGTGCAAAAGTCTAGTCATTACGTGAATGAATGTACATCCAGCAAGAGGGTGTGTTATGAATGTAAGGAAGGAGGGCATATTTCGAAGAATTGCCCAAAGAGGAATGAAGTAGCAAGACCAAATGCACCGCCAAAGCCAAAGGCATTCCAAATGATCCTCGACGAAGCAAATAACAATGCAAGGAATCAGGAGTAAGGAATTTATATCCTAAGATCAAGATATGAAGTAGCCAATAGAATCTGGTAGTGTAGCCTATAAGAGGCGTAGTATAGGTTAAACTAGAACATCTTTGTAATCGTTTGAAGAAATAATATAAACCTTCGTTTTGTTAATTGATGTGTTAAATGATTATGTGAACTTTTTGAATGGTGACTTGGAAAACTGCGAGACAATATTTGGGACGAGTATGAGTAGGTGTGAATAGTAGAGGCCTATACTACTGGAAGCACAAGACTCACACTTGGATCATGGGAAAGTCACAACGTTACCAAGAAGCTAGTAATTGATTTCATTTTTGTTCAAGTATGTCGTTACCTTTATTTCGGTGATAACTAAGAAGATGATTTTTGTTCAGACCCAAGTGGTCATAAAGAATCGACTCTGATTAATAAAAATATGTGAAGTGAGTTGATTTGGTTCAGAAAACCATGTCCTGTATGGTGATCGACTTTAGTCGAAAGATTAAAGGAGAAGATAATCGAGGCGATCGACAGAAGGATTGCAGTCTTCATTAAGACTGAGCAACCTGTAGCTAGAAATGCTACCTGTTATAAAGAGATTATATCACATTAAAACATGAAGGAAAGTTTATTCCGTAATAGTATTTGACTATTAGAGACAAGAGTTTGGTTTGTTGTGTGTCTTTTGCATTATGCAATCAAAGGTCATTAGAATACGACAATTCGAGTTGTGTTTGTAGCAAAAGTGAAGACCTTATCTTGGGATGAGTCTATGACCCAAACTTAAGAAGGAGCAGAAGTCTGCAATGAGAATTGAGTTTTTAACTCGAAGATTAGGACTGAAGGTGCAATAGAGAATGAAGAACGGGTGCAAGTTTGAGCACCGTCATCAACTAAGAAGTCCGAAGAGTTTGACAATCATTTGGCAAGCTATAAAAGTAATAGTTGATAAAATATGCATAAGGATGTTTGTTGTGCGTCTGTGTCTAAATACTTTAGATGTGGTCAAGATGATCAATTTAAGAGCAACAAGTTAATCGTCCCAACAAATAGGAAAATAAACTATTGAGTTTAGCAACCGTTGTTGTTGCTAGTATTACCCTCTTATACCATTTTTACTCGAGTATGTTGGTAGACGACTTCATGCTTGCCGTGGTCTTGATTAGACCATGGTTGTGAAATACAAGAAGAACACTCGTTGTGAGAACAAACATTGATACTACATCATATATGTTGTGACATCCCTATTTTCACTGCCAGAAAAGACCGATTTGGCTTATGCTTTTTAAAATAAAATCAGAGTAATTTTTTTTCAAAAGGTGTTGTTGAATTTGTCCCCAAAACAAAATGTAATAAATATTTATCAAATCATTTCTTAAAGAAATGTATTTTCGTTTCATTACAAAACTCGGGATGTCCACTTCGATATAGACCAAAAGCATAAACAAAACTTACATTTATTTACACTAGTGATTTACATCTTCTTTAATCTCTCAGTGTAAAACAACTTCGTATCGATACCTGTGATTCAAATAAACTAAGTAGGTCAGGCTTGGGAGCCTGGTGAGCATATACGGTTTTCAACCCACAAATAATAAATTTATTAATTTTCATCAACCAACAATAAACTTATTAACCCACAATAAATAAATTTATTTTGTTTAAACATCAAACAATCAACCTAATTCCCCATCCCCATTATCCTCTTTATTTCTTATGGATCCACCCTAGGAAATCAACTTTTCTTCGTTTATTTATTCCTAAGGATTAACCTAAGGAATAGACACGAATTCATCTTTGCCTATGGCGCAGCTGCCAATGTTATATATTAGGCGCAACTGCCAATAACATCATTTATTCTTTATTAGGCACAACTGCAATTGTTATTTATTAGGCGCAACTGCAAATAACATCTTTTATTTTTTATTGGGCACAGCTGCAAATGTTATTTATTAGGCGTAACTGCAAATAACATCTATATCATCTTTCATCCCTCATTGTTTATCTACCCATGTTTTACCCAACATATTTGTAGATATAAAATACATATACAATTTAAAACCTGTATAAAACATTCTTTCAACATCAATATCAAATAAACAAACAACATATATACACATAACACGTATTTTATATAAAATACTTCATATCTATGTGTAAGATGAAAGTGACTATACACTCACTTGATAAGACGACGATTGGACAGCGCTTCGTCCCTTAAAACAATATTCTTCGATGAAAACGGGATGTTTCCTAAAAAACCGGGCTTCACGCGGGCAGAGTTTCGGCTCGAAAACTCTTTTTCTCGGGATCTTCGGGGCGTCGGGACTTGCTTCGGGTGTCGGGATGTTATCGGGACTTTGGGGGGCTAAAAGTAGGCTTAATGATGAGAAAAGTAGGAGAGAGGTTGAGTAATTAGCAACCAAAACCGACTGCCTTCGATTTCTATTTATAGGGTGAAAATTTGAGGTTCACCTCGTGAACCAAGTGTGTTCACCTCGTTAGTTCGATCCTGATCATCTCCTAGGCTTTCCGTGTATCTTCTAGGCTCGAAAGGTGTCATGCAACGAATTCACCTCGTGAAGGTCTCGAAGTTTGTGCCCTGAACTTCAAAAATCCATATCTTTCGCATACAAACTTCGTTTTTGACGTTCTTTATATCCACGCGTAGGTGAAATTATGCTTTACAACTTTCGTTTAGACTCTGTCGGCTAATTTTAACTTTATTTTTAATATTATATTTTTAACAGGCTGAGACAGGAAAAGTCCGTTAAAAATTCATAATTTCTTCATCCAACGTCCGTTTTTGTCTGTCTTTTTACCGTTGAATTACTATCAACAAGATCTTCGATTCTCGTTTAGATTGTTTCGGCTAAATATCACTCGATCTAAATTTCGAGTTTTGGGTTGCATACTGCTAAGTCAAAACTTCGAAATATCATAACTTCCACATACGAAGTCAGATTTAGGCGTTCTTGTTATGGACGTTATCGGTTTACCGTATTCTACATCTTTCGTTTAGATCACTAAGGCTAAAAATCGTTCTATCGTAAATTTACTATTTACGTCACGCTGTGTCGTGCCGGTTCTGCCGCGAAACTTCGACAGGTCATAACTTCTTCGTTATAACTCGGATTTCAGCGTTCTTTATATGCACGGAAACCTTGTGACATATACTACAACTTGGTTATGATTATTTATTCTAAACACTCTTCTATCAAAAAGTCATTTTTGACGCTTATCGCCTCTAAATTGACTAACCCGTATCTACGGGCGTTACATATGTCATATATATGACAGTTGGAAATTTCTTCCAAGAAGGAAGGGAGCTATACGTCACATGGTATAGAGACAATTTTTACTTGGAAAAAAAAATGAAAGCGAGTGGCTGAGATAGTATGTATTCGTTGAGTTTGTGGTTTTGAGGACGAAATAATCATAAGTGGGGGAAAATTGTAACACCCCTGAGTTAGGTTAGACGTTTAAGGGGTAATAATAATATTAAATAATTGTTTTATCGAACAACTAAAATCATTGAATATGATAAACGTTCTTCGTATGCGTTACAGGTTATATAAATACTTATTTATTATATAGTGTTATATGAACAAATATTATGAGTATATAATATATGTATAAATTTATTTATAAAATTATTGAAGAGCGATAAAATAACTATGTATGTTAAAGATGTATATGGTCTAAATACATTTAAGGGTGAACACAAGTAGTAAGCCGATATTTTTATGTTACACCTATTTTTTGATAATAATCGATTGAAAACTTTTTACAACGTTAGTTATCGATTATGAAATTTAGATCGGTTGTAAATAAATATATTATATATTGGGTAATATTTCACTTTCTGTTATAATATCAATTTAAGATTCATTGATATATATTTACAGATTGAAAAGTTGTATTACGTTAAACAATATACATATATTATATATATTTTCTATAAATATTTAGATAAATATATATTATTATTTAATTTCAAAGGTTTTAATAACCGAAGAAATGTATGAATACATTTTGTGAATATAGTGTATATTGATCGGAAGCTACCGGATTAGGAATAGATATATATTTACTAAAATTGATCAATTATTAATATAAAAACGTGGGTATAGATTATTGGGTCAAAATAGAGACTTGATAGTTGCATGACACATAAATAGAGTTCTAATTTTCCTTAGACACCAAGCAAATTCTAATTTGCCGGATAGCATCTTCGCATGACTATAAATAGAGTTCTCTTTTCATCATAACATGTATGAATTCAAATTTCAAAGCATACGACTCAAAACATAATTCTAGAAAGAATATAAGATATTGTCTTTTTTGAAAATAAGAGGGCAATTTTAGATCGCAGAGATATTATCGAAATTGTTACGATCTGGGGCTTACACTCGTTATATCAGGTGAGTGTAGTCACTTTCATCTTACACATAGATATAAAGTATTTTGTATAAAATACGTGCTATGTGTATATATGTTGTATGTTTATGGATATTGAAAGAATGTTTTATACATATTTTAAAATGTATATGTATTTTTATCTATAAATATGTTGGGTATAACATGGGTAGATGAAATAGTTGATGTGTGATGAAACAAAATGATGAGAGGTCTCGATTTTGACGATGTTCCAGTCATCTAGCAGAATATAGATCGACAACGGACTGTTCTAGACAGTCCAGTGGAACGTTTACCGGTTCGTAATTTGTAGGTGTTTTTTTGGACTATGTGTTCATCCGGTGTTTTTGAACTATGTGATCATCAAGTATTTTTGAACTATGTGCTCATTAGGTATTTTGAACTAAGTGTTCACTAGGTGTTCATTAGTTATTTTGAACTAAGTGTTCACTGGGTGTTTTTGAACTAAATGTGTTCATTAATTATTTTTGAACTAAGTGTGTTCAATAGGTATTTTTGAACTAAGTGTGTTCACCAGATATTTTTGAACTACATATTTACCAGATGTTTTAAACTACGTGTTCACCCGTTGTAATTTAAGAACCCTGGCAGCGATGTACTTCGTGCCTATTCCTTAAGATAATCCTTAGGAATGAATGAATTTAGAACAGATGATTCTTAAGATCTTTAAGAATAAAGAAGATAATGGGGATGAGAATTTGGGTTGATTGTTTGATGTTTAAACATAATAAATTTATTTATTGTGGGTTGAAAACCCTATATGCTCACCAGACTCCAAAGCTTGACCCACTCAGTTTTTTATATTACAGGTAGAGGAACAAGGTCCTAGTTGGACGATGATGAGAGATTTTGGATTATAGGCCAGTAGATGTAAATAATTGATGTATGACCTATTTTATATTGTTTATGCTTTTGAGATATATCGATGTTGACATCCTGAGTTTTGTAAGGAAAATGAAAATACATTTCTGTAAGAAATGTTTTGATAAATGTTTATCATATTTTGTTTTTGGGACAAATTCCGCAACACTTTTTGAAAGATTACTCTGATTTTATTTTAAAATCATAAACGAAATCGGTCTTTTCTAGTCGTGAAAATGGGGATGTCACAATCCATATATGGGGTAAAAAGACCATTTTACTCCTCACCCATTTACGTGAGACTTTCGTGGGTGAAATAAGTATAATATAGTAACACTTTTTTTTTAAAAAACAATAAATTTATTAAAGCAACACAAGCAAGATGTTAAAGGAAATTCAAGGCAAATTGGGACTGATGTTCCAGCTATCCCATGACAAAAATCTATCTTTCCTAACTCTACTTTTTATCCACCAAAAGGAGGTGGTTTTAATTCCCAGAAAATGGAATTACAATTCATGATCATGCCCTTGCAAATCTTATTTTTTATATACCACCGTAAAACCCATATGAAAGCCAATAGAATCACTCCAAGTCTATTGCTTTTATCCTTATTATCTGCATCCTTCTTCTGAATAGTTTGGAACATATCTTCGATGGTAACCTTGTTAGTTGGGAACTCATGACTCCACATATTAATAAGAGCGATAACTTCCTTATTTGTCGAACACTTAGTAAACATATGGTTCTCCGTCTCCTCATAACTATGCCACAAAGGGTAATGCGTGTATCTGATTTGAGAGCTTCTCACTGCCAAATTCTCCAAGGTTGGTAAACAACCCAACCTTATTCTCCAAAACAGTACATTTGCTCTACTGGGAGTCGACTTGTTCCGGTAAGTATGATAATCCAAACGTTCAAGAGTGGCAATCTATAAGCTTTATGATGGAAGAAACTGTGAATTTCCTGTCATCTTCGAGGCCCAATTCCCAGGCTTCATCAGTTATGTAAAACATGTTTCTAAGATCTATATTTCCGAGGTCAAGAGCTTTATTGATGTTGTTGGTCGTCCCTTATGTTCCTCTTCTGTTTGCAGCTGACCGACAAAACCCAAGTTTCCTATCTTGGACCATGAATGGATTTTACTACATCGTGCCATAAAGATCCTTCCCTTTTCTTAAACCGCCACCACCATTTTGAGAGGAGCGCTAGGTTAAGTGATTGAAGGCGTCCAATTCTAAGACCTCAATTAATATTCAAGTTTATGACCTTCTTCCATGCAACCAATGCGATTATTCTTTTATCCGTTTCACAACCCCCCCACCCCTCCAAAAAAATTGCATCAGATACTTTCTAGTTTATTGATGACTTTGGCAGGAGCCTTGTAGAGCGAGAACATGTACGATCCCAAGTTCCATATAACTGCTTTACAAAGCACTAATCTTCATCCAAAAGAGAGACAACGAGCTTTCCAATTTGAGAGTTTATTTTGAAAATTTTCAATTAGAGCTCTCTGGTTTAACATTCTCGACATACATCCATCAACTGACATTCCAAGGTAATAGAAAGGGAGAGTCCCTTCCTCACACCTTAAAAAGGTAGCCATATTCATCACCTCTTCCTTATGCACGCCAATACCCATAACTCTACACTTGGCGATGTTGATCTTTAAACCAAAAGAAATATGAAAACATCTCAAAAGCCTCATAAGATTTAAGGCGTTTGATATATTCCATTCTCCAAGGAAAAGAGTATCGTCCGCAAACCGGAAGGTTGAAAGATTGGGACCATTATTGGTAAGGTTCACGCCTTTGTCCAAAGCTTCCGCCAAAGCAACTCAAAGCCCTTCTGTAGCAATAATAAATCGGAAGAGGGAAAGCGGGTTGCCTTGGCGTTGAATTGTTGTGTGGCAACCCCGTTAACTAAAGACTCTTAAAGAAGATATACAAGAGAGAACCCATTTTCTCCATTTCTCGCCAAACACCATTTGTCTTATCACATCGTCTAAGTAGTTCCAATTTAGAGTATGAAACGCCTTCTCAAAATCAACCTTAAAATCAACATTTTTTTCTTAGCCCAAGTAATAGCCTCAGTGACCACCATCAGAGGTCCGTCAAGAATGCTTCTACCATTGACAAAAGCTGATTGCGCCTTACTGATATCGAATGCATGATATTTTTAAGTCGCTCGGCAAGGCATTTAGATATAATTTAACCAACACTCCCGGTAAGGTTTGTAGGATGGAAATCCAAGATGTTAAGAGGGTCATTTCATTTAGGAATCAATGTGATAAATGATGCATTGCTACCCGGGTTCAAAACAGAGCGCTCTTCAAATTAACGAACAACCATGAAAATGTCTTCACCAATCTTGTCCCCATACCTTTTTATGAAGGCAAATGTAAACCCATCGGCCCGTGCCTTGTCGTTTCCACAAACACAAACAACTTTTTCCATGATATAGTAACACTTTTGAATTTTAATATTTATGTATCAAATTCAAATAAAAGTTTAAGCACAAATTTTTAAAAAATTAAAACACACTAATTTCAATTGACATACAAATTGAAGTTGCAAAAAAGTGCCCACCAAATGATTATATAAGTCTTGGATGTTAAATATGATTATTATGTTATATAAATAAATTACCAAACGAAAATGAATGTAATGAATAAGAAAAATGTTACAATATAAAAGCCATAAAAAAGTTTATTTAAAAAAAATTCCAAAGTTTGATTATAATTATAATTTTCATGCATAAACTTATTTCCTAATTGACTGTTATTTACTATATAAAATTTTAACCAATAAAAAAATATTACTTTTCAATAGTTGTTTTTTATTAATAAAAAATAAAGTAGAAGGTAATTATTAATTTAAAATACCTTCGTAAAATAATAAAATACCCGATCAGAATAAAAAAAAGAAAAAACTATTATTAAAAACAAAAAATTATTGGTAAATAAAAAATAATTCAAAAAATTCAATGTGATCGGTTAATAATAGAACTAATTAATGCATAATATTCTAATTAAACTCATGATCTTCAAGCCGTTAGGCCCAAACGATTCATTTGACTGCAAAAGTACAAAAAGAGGGCGACTCGCCTGAAACTTTTCATATTTCTTCTTCCACTTCGCATCAACTTTTCCAATGTGGTTCCTCCGAACACTTGTTTTCCTGACATTAACAGGATCTTAATCATTTTCCTCTGGTGCTCCAAGAATAAATTAGATTGATTTCGAGAAATTGGTGATAGCGGGAAGAAGACGATGATATTGGAGGGCAAGCTTCATGGTTGTTCTCCTTCTCATGCTCTCCATTTTTTTTCTTCAGTTATCTATTCTACAAACCCACATTATTCCTACTCATAATGTCCATCCGATGATCAATTGAACCTTCACTGTTCATCTCATCCCACCTAGCCTGCTGCTTCTCTTCTTGATCGAACGCTTCACTTGTCTCAGTAGCTTCTCCTCTTCCGTCTTTGTTTCTTGAAACCCAAACCTCTCACCCCCAATATCAACCCCTCTGAAGCGAACACTTGAAATATTCTTTCGTCTGATCTCAGCAAATCAAACGTCCGGAATCTCGAAACAAAGCAGAGAAATCAAGAATGATGTTCTTCATGGTTTTCCCATATATTAGTGTATTCATTGGCATCTCTGCGTTCACCCTAATCGACACCTTTCTCCTGCTCATGCGCAGGCGATGGCCACAGTCGACAAAAGTTTTATTTTTTTAGTCTGATTCCACTATTTGTTTCCTAAATTCACAATCTTGAGGTATTTTTGAACCCTGTTGATTTTAATGTAACATTTATTTGAGGTGTGAAGTTCATCTGTTTCATTAAACTTATAGTTTTATTAGGTTTGACCTGTTTTTTTAATTAGATTATGGATTTGGTTATGTATGAGTTGTTTTGTGGTATGTATTTGTAGGACCTGTCATCACATGTTATGGGAAAGAAAGAGAAGAATTTTTGTTTATATTCAGTTCTGGGTATGTTCTGTTGTTGTTATTTTTTTTTTCAATTTGAATTTTATCATTGTGATTGTAATATACAATTGAGTGATACTAAATTCTTGTTGTAACTTCCCATTCTCTGTCATCCGAGTGATGGAACTACTCATGGAAGAACACACAATTCTCAAGGAGTATCATCATTGCTCTCACACACAAAGAACAAAAGCTTTTCTGTATATGAATGAATAATGATTCGGTCAAAAGTAGCAAAATAAACAAGAAAACAGCTGATGGATGAAATAGTTGGAGAAACTTATGAGAAGTGCAAGGTATTCATTGATGGATTTAAATATGATATATAAACCTGGAGTAATTAAAAACTGCTTGCTGAAAAACTTATTGATCCTTTACTTTTGCAGGGTGCTTCCAATGGTAGTGGATAAGGCAAGGGTATTATATATATATATATATATATATATATATATATATATATATATATATATATATATATATATATATATATGTTGTCCAGAAGAGTGTTTCAAGCAACAATGACACTTGTTTTAAAGGTGTCATTCTCATTCAGTTAGTTCTTTTTTTTTTTGAATCCTCCAAATTCTGATGAGAAGTATATCCATACTAGCTTGAAATCTGTCTTATATTACTAGCAAAGTTCATTGTTAAACATTTTCTGTTTTGTTCATGTGTGATTGATTGTGTATTATTTTCATTTTTCAGATAAGAAACTCTCAATACCATGGTTTGAATAATGCAAGTGGATCCCTTGAACATGCCTTCGTTGAGAAGCTTCTGTTATGGGTGTTTTATGAATGTCCAAAAGGTAGCTATTTATTTGCTTATAATCGTCTGATAAGTGCTAATATTTTTAGACTTCCAAAAACAAAAGCTGTGAATATATTTATTTAACTGTACAAGTTTTTCCATTTATAATCACAGCTATGGTTTTAACTATTATATGATATGATACACAGGGGAAACAACATAATCTTTTATCTCTCTTGTTGAAACACTGAAGATGAGTGATGCAAGAGTAGTATTGTCTGCTCTTCACAATGTCATTCGGATTTTATCCAATTGCTAAAATCCACCTGAGTCACTTGTTGACTGGTTTAACTGGTAACTTTTTGGTGACATGGTGTCTAGTTGGTATGCATTTGATGACGTGTCAAATACATGACATGCCATGCCATGTAACCTCACCAAAACTTACCGGTTGGTTGGTTAAACTGGGAATAGAATGTCACCAAAACTCTATGATTCTTTGATGGAACAGGTGACACAGCATCCTGTTCTTTTCTGAACCTGTTTCCTAATAATTAATTATTCTCATCTTATTTATTCATTTTTAACTCCTTAATTTATCAATCTAATCATTATTAATTTCATTCCTGTAAAACCAGGTTTTTATGCTATTTAATGACTGGTTTTCCACTTTTCACAGTGGAATTGGACAGAGGGTTTCTTTTTGCCAGTTTGATTCAACCATTTGTTTCCCAATTTCACATTTACTTGAGGTATTTTTGAATCCTTTTGGTTTTAATTTAACTGAATTTTACTAGAGGTGTGAAGTTCCTATGTTTCATTAAACTTACACTTTTATTGGGCTTGTGACCTATTTTTTTTATTAGATTAGGGATTCTGTTATGGAATACTATAATTGTAGGTTGTTTGTGCCTTTTTAATTTTCATGAACACAAACTAATGTTTTACTCTTTTTACAGGATCATGGATGTTGCCATGGTGTCCCCTTCAAAACCAATCTCATGTGGAAGAAAAAAGTTTAGTTTCAAATATATAGAAACCAATTTTGATAAAATTTCTTAGGTTTATATGCAAGAAAAAAGATTGCACTATTCCATTACTTTCCCTTATTAAAGTTATGCTTCCAAAACTCTTTTAATTTAAAAAAGTTTACCCATTACATTATTGATTATGTATGACTTATGACTTGTGTTTTGTGGTATGTGTTTGTAGGAGTTATCACATGTTATGGGAAAAGACAAAGAATAATTTTTCTTTATTTATGAATCAGTCCAAGGTATGTCATGTCCTGCTGCTGTTATTCTTATTCACTTTCCATTTACCCATTGACATTTTAAGATACAATTACAAACGAGTTGATACTAAACATCTGTATAAAATTGTGTGATACTAAACATGTTTATATTTCCATATTTATAGTGGGGATCCAGAAATAGCAAAATACTTTCATTTCTTACTCCAGGTATTTTCCACCACTACACCACTCTATATTTTGTTGTGTGTCATAAATTCAGTGTTCATGTTCATGTCCTGCTGCTCTTATTCTTTTACAATTAGCATGGTGCTTTAATTTTACTTTGAAAAAACTTCCCATTAAATCATTGTACATTCAAAAAACATCCGTTTTGCATTTAATGTTCATCAATGCATTTTATTTTTGAAAAAAAATCCGATTAAAGCATTCTTTTGTCCAAAACTTCCATTTTACGTTGATTTTTCAAAAATCACTTCATTTTCAGCATTGCACTTTCACTTTTTCTTTGTTTAACATCATTGAAACTTCAATTTTTTCATCTATCCATTTTATTTTGAAAAAAATCCAATTATAGCATAATCATCCCATTTTTAGCATTGTACTTTAACTTTTCTTTTTGTAACATCATTAAAATATCAAACTTCACTTTTCTTATCTATGATTTTACATTGAAAAAAATTGCAATTCAAGCATTTTATTTTCAAAAACTTCCATTTTACATTGAATTTTTCAAAAACCATTCTATTTTTTGCATTGTACTTTAACTTTTCTATCTGTAACATAATTAAAACATCATTCTTATTTTTTTCTCATCTATGTATTTTACTTTGAAAAAACTTGCAATTCAAGCATTTTACTTTCAAAATTTTCCATTTTACATTGAATTTTCAATAACCATCCTATTTTTAGCATTGGACTTTCACTTTTTTTTTTCTGTAACATCATTGAAGCATCAAACTTCTCTTTTACTCATCGATGCATTTTACTTTGAAAATCTTCTAATTAAAGCATTCTACATTCATTAACATCCATTTTATGTTGAGTTTTCAAAATATCATCCCATTTTTAGCATTGTACTTTAACTTTTCTTTCTATAACATCATTGAAACATCACAGTTTTTATTAATCTATGCATTTTACCTTGAAAAAAACTTCCAATTAAAGAATCCTACTCTAAAAACATGCATTTTACATTGAATTCAAAAATCAGCCCACTTTTAGCATTGTACTTTAACTTTTTATTAATCTTACGCCCAGCTAGCCTGCTGCTTCCCTCTTCTTTTCCCTTCTTGAAACAACGCTTCACTTAACTTCTCCTCTTCCGCCTTTTTTTTCTTGAAACCGAAGCCTCTCACCCCAAATATCAACTTATACGCTCCAACCCCTCTGAAGAGAAGACTTGAAATATTCTTTGGTTTGATCACAGCTAATCAAACGTCCAGAATCATGAAGCAAAGCAGAGAAATAATGAATGATTTTCATCCACTTTTTTCTTTGACATCTCTGCTTTCACCCAATTCGACGCCTCTCACAGGCTCCTGCGCAGGCGATGTCCATAGTGGACGAGGGGTTTCTTTGTGTTAGTCTGATTCCACTCTTTGTTTCCCAATTTCACAATCTTGAGGTATTTTAGAACCTTGTTGGTTTTAATTTGTTATTTGGGAATGCAACAGGTTCTTCTAAGTTCTGAGCTGATACAAATAGGTTCTGAAGAGCGTTTATTGCTAATTATCGAGGTATATTTTGTTTCATCTTCTTGACTTAGGTGGGATATGGGGATTCTTGGATTAGTTGCTGAAATACATGTAATGCCAAATCTCAATTCTCATGTTTTCAATTGAAGTATGTTTGAATCTATGTATGTGTAGCACATGTACAGTTGTGATTTTGTATATATTCTCATGTTGGTTTTCCCTTTTAGATATTGTTCAAGAATCTTGATTTGGACATGAAGACAGGGTTAGGAAAATTGAAGGAAACCCTGATTTATGTTGCTTCATCTCAACAAAATACTGTAAATCAAGGTGAATTACCACATATATTATACCAGGTTTGTTGTGGTTTTGTTTTTAGAGTATTCAAGCTATTTCACTATCTGATTTTCTGGTGCCTTTTATTTTGGTGGACAGCATGCATTTCCCTACTGTTCCTTTTGTTGAAGATATGAATATGCTTTTATTTTTCTCTTTTTATTTGCTGAAAAACTTATTGATCCTTTACTTTTGCAGGGTGCTTCCTATGGTAATGGATAAGGCAAGGGTATTAAAGATATATATATATATATATATATATATATATATATATATATATATATATATATATATATATATTGTCCAGAAGAGTGTTTCAAACAACAATGACACTTGTTTTGAAGGTGTCATTCTCATTCAGCTAGTTCTTTTTTTTTTTTTGAATCCTCCAAATTCTGATGAGAACGATATCCATACTAGCTTGAAATCTGTCTTATATTACTAGCAAGGTTCATTGTTAAACATTTTCTGTTTTGTTCATGTGTGATTGATTGTGTATTATTTTCATTTTTCAGATAAGAAACTCTCAATACCATGGTTTGAATAATGCAAGTGGATCCCTTGAACATGCCTTAATTGAGAAGCTTCTGTTATGGGTGTTTTATGAATGTCCTAAAGGTAGCTATTTATTTGCTTATAATCATCTGATAAGTGCTAATATTATTAGACTTCCAAAAACAAAAGCTGTGAATATATTTATTTAACTATACAAGTTTTTTCCATTTATAATCACAGCTATGGTTTTAACTATTATATGGTATGATATGATGCACAGGGACAACAACATAATCTTTTTATCTCTCTTGTTGAAGCACTGAAGATGAGTGATGCAAGAGTATTATTGTCTGCTCTTCACAATGTCATTCAGATTTTATCCAATTGCTAGAATGCACCTGAGTCGCTTGTTGACCGGTTTAACTGGTAACTTTTTGGTGACATGGTGTCTGGTTGGTATGCATTTGATGACGTGTCAAATACATGCCATGTCACCTCACCAAAACTTACTGGTTGGTTAAACTGGGAATAGAATGTCACCAAAACTCTATGATTCTTTTATGGAACAGGTGACACAGCATCCTGTTCTGTTTTGAACTTGTTAACTAATTATTAATTATTCTCATCTTACTACATCATTTTTAACTTCTTAATTTATATTAATTTCATTCTTGTAAAACCAGGTGTATATGCCATTTAATGATTGGTTTTCCACTATTCACAGTGGAAGTGGACAGAGGGTTTCTCTTTGCCAATTTTATTCCACCATTTCAGAATCTTGAGGTATTTTTGAATCCTTTTGTTTTTAATTTAACAGAATTTTACTAGAGCTGTGAAGTGCCTACGTTTCATTAAACTTACACTTTTATTGGGCTTGTGACCTATTTTTTTTATTAGATTAGGGATTCTGTTATGGAATACTATAATTGTAGGTTGTTTGTTCCTTTTTAATTTTCATGAACACAAACTAATATTTTACTCTTTTTACAGGATGTTGCCACCTGAAACCATGGTGGGCCCCTTCAAACCCCAACCTCATCTGGAAACCAACATCTCCAAAGGTTAATTTCTTGAAACCAATTACATCAATATTTATACAAATATATAGAAACCAATTTTGATAAGACTTGTTAGTTTTATATTCAAGAAAAAAGATTGCACTATTGCATTGTGTTTTCAGTTTTTCCCTTATTAAAGTTATGCTTCCAGAACTCTTATTTATTACAACATTATAATTTAGAAAAGTTTACCCATTACATTGATTATGTATGGCTTTTGACTTATGTTTTGTGGTATGTGTTTGTAGGAGCTGTCATCACATGTTTTATGGGAAAGACAGAGAAGAAAATTTCTTTTACCAAATAATATTCATATTCAGTCCAAGGTATGTCATCTCCTGCTGTTGTTATTCTTTTTCAATTTCAAATTTCTCATTGACATTGTAAGATACAATTGTGTGATACTCCAGAAATAGGAAAGTACTTTCATTTCATACTCTAGGTATGTTCCACCACTAAACCACTCTATATTTTGTTGTGTGTCATAAATTCAGTCATCTCCTGCTTCTCTTATTCTTTTACAATTAGCATTGTGCTTTAATTTTACTTTGAAAAATTTCCCATTAACTCATTCTACATTCAAAAACATCCATTTTGCATTGAGTTTTCATAAATCATCCTATTTTTAGCATCCTACTTTCACTTTTCTTTATCTAACATCAATGAAACATTAGAATTCTCTTTTTCTCATCTATGCATTTTACTTTGAAACAACTTCCCATTAAAGCATTCTACTTTCAAAAAAATCATCCATTTTACATTGAATTTTCAAAAATCATCCCATTTTTATTTGGCGTTCTACTTTCACTTTTCTTTCTATAACACCACTGAAACATCAAACTTCACTTTTCTCATCTATGCATTTTACTTTTTAAAAAATTTCCAATTAAAGCATTCTGTTGTCCACCAAAACTTCTAGCATTCTACTTTCAAAATCATTCGTTTTTTTAGCATTGTACTTTAACTTTTCTTTTTGTAACATCATTAAAACATCAAATTCTCTTTTCTCATCTATGCATTTTACTTTCAAAAAATTCCAAATAAAGCATTTTACTTTCAGAAATTTCTATTTTACCTTAAATTTAAAAAAATCATCACATTTTTAACATTGTACTTTACCTTTTTCTTTGTGTAACATCATTGAAACATCACTCTTATTTTTTTTTTCTCATCTATGCATTTACATTGAAAAAACTTGCAATTCAAGCATTCTTTTTTCAAAAACTTCCATTTTACATTGAATTTTCAAAAACCATTCTATTTTTAGCATTGTACTTTAACTTTTCTTTCTGTAACATAATTAAAACATCAAACTTCTTTTTTATCATCTATGTGTTTTACTTTGAAAAAACTTAGACATAAAGCATTCTACTTTCAAAAACTTCCCATTTTACTTTCAACTTTCAAAAATCATCCCATTTTAGGATTGTACTTTAACTTTCTTTTCTGTAACATCATTGAAACATCAAGCGTCTTTTTTCTCATCTATGCATTTCACTTTGAAAAATCTTACAATTAAAACATTCTACTTTCAAAAACTTTCCATTTTACATTGAGTTTTTTAAAATAATCACATTTTTAGCATTTTACTTTTTCTTAATGTAACATCATTGAAACATCAAACTTCTCATTTCTCATCTATGCATTTTACTTTGAATAAAGTTTCAATCAAAGCATTATATTTTCAAAATTTTTCATTTTACATTCGATTTTCTAAAATCACCCATTTTTAGCATTGTACTTTAGCTTTTTCTCATCTATGCATATACGTTGAAAAAAACTTACAATTAAAGCATTGTACTTTCAAAAACTTCCTTTTCACATTCATTTTTCATGAATCATCCAATTTTTATCATTTTATTTTAACTTTTCTCTATGTAACATCTTTGAAACAACAAACTTCTCATTTCTCATCTATGCATTTTAATTTGGAAAAACTTACAATCAAAGTATTTTATTTTCAAAAACATTCATTTGACACTCGATTTTCAAAAATATCCCGTTTTTAGCATTGTACCTAAACTTTTTCTCATGTATGCATTTTACTTTGAAAAAACATTACAATTAAAGCAATCTACTATAAAAAACTTTCATTTAACATTCGATTTTCAAAAATTATCCTTTTTTATCATTATATTTTAACTCTTTCTTTATGTAACATCTTTGAAACATGAAATTTCTCATTTCTCATCTATGCATTTTACTTTGTAAAAAAACTTTCAATTAAATCATTCTACTTTCAAAAACTTCCATTTTATATTTGATTTTCAAAAATCATCTCATTTTTAGAATTGTACTAACATTTTTTTTATGTAACATCGTTAAAACATCAAACTTCTTTTTCTCTCATCTATGCATTTTACTTTGAAAAAATTTAAATTCAGGCATTTTATTTTCAAAAACCTTCATTTAACATTCGATTTTCAAAAATCATTTCGTTTTTAGTATTTTACTTTAACTTTTTCTTTTACGTGACATCGTTGAAACTTCAAACTTCTCTTTTTCTCATCTATGCATTTTACTTTAAAAAAAACTTACAACTAAAGCATTCTACAGTCAAAACCTTCAATTTCACATTCAGATTTAAAAAATCGTCCAATTTTTAGCATTGCATTTTAACTTTTTTCTTCAAGTAAGATAATTAAAACATCAAACTTTCCATTTCTCATCTTTGCATTTTACTTTGAGAAAACTTTCAATCAATGCATTTTATTTTTTAAAGCTTCTATTTTACATTCGATTTTCAAAAATCATTCCATTTTTCTCATGTATGCATTTTACTATGAAAAAACTTACATTTAAAGCATTCTACTTTCAAAAACATGTATTTTACATTCAATTTTCATAAATCATCCCCATTTTTAGCATTGCACTTTAACTTTTTCTTTATATAACATCTTTGAAACATCAAACTTATTATTTCTCATGTATTCATTTTATTTTCAAAAAACATCCATTTTACTTTGAAAGAAACTTACAACTAAAGCATTCTACATTCAAAACCTTCAATTTCACATTTAGTTTTTAAAAATCATCTAATTTTTAACATTGCACTTTAAAATTTTCTTTATGTAACATCCTTGAAACATCAAACTTCTCTTTTTCTCATCTATGCATTTTACTTTGAAAACTTCATATGAAAGCATTTTATTTTCAAAAACTTCCTAACATTTGATTTTCAAAAATCATCCAGTTTTTAGCATTGCACTTTAACCTTTTCTCATGTATTCAATTTACTTTCAAAAGAACTTACAGTTAAAGCATTGTATTTTCTAAAACTTCCAGTTTACATTCAATTTTTCAAAATCATCTCATATTAACATTACACTTTGTAACTTTTTCTTTATGGAACATCATACTTCTCATTTTTTCATGTATGCATTTTACTTTGAAAAAACTTTCAACCAAAAACATTTTATTTTCAAAAACTTCCATTTTACATTCAATTTTCAAAAATATCTGATTTTTAGCATTTTACTTGAACTTTTTTCTTTATGTAACATCATTGAAACTTCAAACTTTCTTTTTCTCATCTATACATTTTACTTTGAAAAAACTTCCAATTAAAGAATTTTATTTTCAAAAACTTCTATTTTACATTCAATTTTCAAACATATTCCAATTTTAGAATTGTACTTTTCTTTTTTCTTTCCGTAACATCTTTGAAACATCGAACATTTTTTTTTCTCAGCTATGCCTGTTAAAACATTCTACTTCCAAAAACTTCCATTTTACATTTTATTTTCACAAATCATTCCATTTTTAGAATTGTTCTTTACATTTTTCTTTCATTAACATCTTTGAAACATCAAACATCTTTTTTATTTCTTTCTCATCTATGAATTTTACTTTGCATAAACTTACAATTGAGGCATTATACTCTCAAAAACTTCCATTTTACAATGAAATTTTAAAAATCATCACAAATCTAACATTATACTTTACCTTTTTCTTTCTATAACTTCATTGAAACATCAAACGTCGGTTTTTCTTATTTATGCATTTAACATTGAAAAAACTTCCAATTAAATCATTCTACATTCAAATACTTCCATTTTACAATCAATTTTCAAAAATCATCCCATTTTTAGGACTATATTTTAACTTTCCTTTCTGTAACATTTTTGACACATCAAACATCTTTTTTTTTTCTTATCTACGCAATTTACTTTGAATTTTTTTTTTCCAATCATTATACTTTCAAAATCATCCATTTTACGTTGAATTTCTAAAAGTCATCCCATCTTAGCATTGTACTTTCTTTAACATAATTGAAAAATCAAACATTTTTTTTTCTCATCTATGCAGTTTGCTTTGAAAAAACTTGCATTTTAAAGCATTCTACTTTGATAAACTTCCATTTTACATTCAATTTTCAAAAACCATCATATTTTTAGCATTGTACTTTAACTTTTCTTTGTATAACATAGTTAAAACATCAAACTTCTTTTTTCTCATCTATGTGTTTTACTTTAAAAAAAACTTAGAATTAAAGCATTCTACTTCCAAAAACTTCCATTTTACATTTAGTTTTTAAAAATCATCCCATTTTTAGCACTTAACTTTAACTTTTCTTTCTGTAACATCATTGAAACATTAAACTTCTTTTTTTTTCTTTCTCATCTATGTATTTTACTTTAAAAAATCTTACAGTTAAAGCATTCTACTTTTAAAAATTTTCCACTTTACATTAATTTTTTTTTTTAAATCATCACATTTGCAGCATTGTACCTTAACTTATTCTTTACATAACATTGTTAAATCATCAAAGCTCTCTTTTTCTCATTTATGCATTTTACTTTGAAAAAGCTTCCAAATATAGCTTTGTACTTTACATTTTTCTTTATGTAACATCATTGTAACATCAACCTTCTCCTTTTCTCATCTATGCATTTTACTTTGAAAAAACTTGAAATTAAACATTCTACATTCAAGCTAGAGTGTAACTTCCCATTCTCTGTCAACTTCCTCGACAATGAAGAAATATATATTCTCATGTTGGTTTTCGTATTCCCTTTTATATATATATATATATATATATATATATATATATATATATATAGTTCAAGAATCTTGATTTGTAACATCTCATCTCTTGTGAAGGACAGGGTTAGGAAAATTGAAGGAAACCCTGATTTCTGTTGCTTCATCTCTCAACAAAATACTGTAAATCAAGGTGAATTACCACATATATTATATACCAGGTTTGTTGTGTATATATGTTTTTGAGAGTATTCACTATCTGATTTGCTGATGCTTTTTAGATATTGTTCAAGAATCTTGATTTGGACATGAAGGCAGTTACTCCATTTCCCTGCTGTTCCTTTGGTTGAAGATATGAATATGGTTTTATTTTTTCTGTTTTCATTGCAATTGCCAACTAGATAATTAAAAATTGTTTGCTGAAAAACTTAATGATCCTTTACTTTTGCAGGGTGCTTATTGGATAAGGCTTTTAAAGAAATTAATATTGTCGAGAAGAGTGTTTGAAACAACAATGGCACTTGTTGTTTTAAAGGTGTCATTCTTGTCATTCAGTTAGCTGTTTGTATCAATTAACAGGAGTATGACAACAATCCAACTCCCGTATCACATGTATATATTCATGTGTTGAAGTTGATGAGTTTCAATTCCAATAAGGCAAGTCACTTGTTGACCGGTTTAACTGGTAAGTTTTATTTTTGGTGACACGGTGTCTAGTTGGTATGCATTTGATGGCGTGTCAAATACATGCCATGCCATGTCACCTCGCCAAAACTTACGGGCTAAACTTTGAAACAAGCTGAAGAAAGAAAAGTTAGGTCATATAAATAATTAATGATATCCGGTTTGATGTTCGGATGATGACGATGCATTTATATCTTCTGAACCTGTTTCCTAATAATTAATTATTCTCATCTTATTTCTTCATTTTTTAAGTCCTTAATTTATATTAATTTCATTCTTATAAAACCGGGTGTGTATGCTATTAAATGACTGGTTTTCCACTTTTCACAGTGGAAGCGGACAGAGGGTTTCTTTTTGCCAGTTTGATTCAACCATTTGTTTTCCAATTTCAGAATCTTGAGGTATTTTTGAATCTTTTTGGTTTTAATTTAACTGAATTACTAGAGGTGTGAAGTTCCTACGTTTCATTAAACTTACACTTTTATTGGAATTGACCTATGTTTTTTTATTTGATTAGGGATTCGGTTATGGAATATAATTGTAGGTTGTTTGTGCCTTTTTAATTTTCATGAACACAAACTAAAAAAGTTTACCCGTAACCCATTACATTAATTATGTATGACTTATGAGTTATGTTTTGTGGTATGTGTTTGTAGGAGCTGTCATCACATGTTTTATGGGAAAGACAGAGAAGAAATTTTCTTTTACCAAATAATATTCATATTCAGTCCAAGGTATGTCATCTCTTGCTGCTGTTATTCTTTTTCAGTTTGAATTTTGTCATTGACATTATAAGATACAATTGTGTGATACTAAAAATGTGTATATTTCCACTTTCATAGTGGGGATCCAGAAATAGCAAATTGCTTTCATTTCATACTCCAGGTATGTTTTACCACTAAACCACTCTACATTTTGTTGTGTGTCATAAATTCAGTGTTCATGTTCATGTCCTGCTGCTCTTATTCTTTTACAATTAGCATGGTGCTTTAATATTACTTTTAATAAAACTTCCCATTAAATCATTGTACATTCAAAAACATCCGTTTTGCATTAAATTCTCATAAATCATCCCATTTTTAGCATTCTACTTTAACGTTTCTTTATCTAACATCAATGAAACATCAAACTTCACTTTTCTCTCCTATGCATTTTACTTCTGAAAAAATTTCCAATTAAAGCATTTTGTTGTCCAAAACTTCCATTTTACATTGATTTTTCAAAAATCATTCCATTTTCAGCATTGCACTTTTTACTTTTTCTTTGAATAACATCATTGAAACTTCACTTTTCTCATCTATGCATTTTATTTTGAAAAAAAATCCAATTATAGCATTCTACGTCCAAAATCATCCCATTTTTAGCATTGTACTTTAACTTTTCTTTTTGTAACATCATTAAAACATCAAACTTCTATTTTCTTATCTATACATTTTACTTTGAAAAAACTTCTAAATAAAGCATTTTACTTTCAGAAATTTCTATTTTACATTGAATTTTAAAAAATCATCACATTTTTAACATTGTACTTTACCTTTTTCTATGTGTAACATCATTGAAACATCACTCTTATTTTTTTTCTCATCTATGCATTTTACTTTGAAAAAACTTGCAATTCAAGCGTGCTACTTTCAAAACCATTCATTTTACATTGAATTTTCAAAAACATCCTAACATCATTAAAACATCAAACTTCTTTCTCTCATCGATGCATTGTATTTTGAAAAAAAACTTACAATCAAAGCATCCTATTTTTAAAAACATCCATTTTACATCGAATTTTTAAAAATCATCTCATTTTTAGCATTGCACTTTAACTTTTTCTTTTTTGTAAATGAAACATCAAACTTCTTTTTTTTTCTCATCTTTACATTTTACTTTGAAAAAACTTCCAATTAAAGCATTCTATTTTCAAAAACTTCCATTTTACATTTAATTTTCGTAAATCATCCCATTTTTAGCATTATACCTTAACTTTTTCTCATGTATGCATTTTACTTTGCAAAAAAACTTGCAATTAAAGCATTGTACTTTCAAAAACTTCCATTTCACATTCAATTTTCAAAAACAATCCCATTTTTAGCATTGCACTTTAACTTTTTTATTTATGTAACATCTTTGAAACATTAAACTTCTCATTTCTCATCTATGCATTTTACTTTGAAAAAACTTTCCGTCAAAGCATTTTATTTTTGAAAACGTCCATTTAACATTCAATTTTCAAAAATCATTCCGTTTTTAGTATTTTACTTTAACTTTTTTTTTTGACGTAACATCACTGAAACATCAAACTTTTTTTTTCTCATCTACGCATTTTACTTTGAAAAAAACCTACAACTAAAGCATTCTACAGTTAGAACCTTCAATTTCACATTCAATTTTAAAAAATCATCCATTTTTTAGCATTGCACTTTAAAATTTTCATTATGTAACATCATTGAAACATCAAACTTTTGTTGTTCTTATCTATGCATTTTACTTTGAAAAAATCTTACATTTAAAGCATTCTACTTTTAAAAACTTCCATGTGACTTTCAATTTTCCTAAATCATCCCATTTTTAGCATTGCCCTTTAACCTTTTCTCTTGTATTCATTTTACATTCAAAAGAGCTTACAATTAAAGCGTTTTATTTTTAAAAACTTCCATTTTACATTCAATTTTCAAAAATCATCTCAATTTTTGACATCGCACTTAACTTTTTCTTTATGTAACATCTATGAAACCTCAAACTTCTCATTTCTCATGTATGCGTTTTAGTTTGAAAAAACTTTAAATCAAAACATTTTATCATTTGACATTCGATTTATAAAAATATCCCATTTTTAGCATTTCACTTCAACTTTTTTCTTTATGTAACATCATTGAAACATCAAACTTTCTTTTTTTCATCTATGCATTTTTACTTCGAAAAAAAATTCCAATTAAAACATTTTATTTTCAAAAACTTCCAATTTACTTTTGATTTTCAAAAGTCATCCAATTTTTATCATTGCACTTTAAATTTTTCTTTATGTAACATCTTTCAAAAATCGAAATTCTCATGTTCTCATCTATGAATTTTACTTTGAAAAACTTTCAATCAAAGCATTTATTTTCAAAAACTTCCGTTTACATTCGATTTTAAGATTTCTCTCATTTTTAGCACTGTACGTTAACTTTTTCTCATGTATGCATTTTACTTTGAAAAATACTTACAATTAAAGAACTGTACTTTCAAAAACTTCAATTTCACATTTAATCTTCAAAAACCATCCCATTTTTAGCATTACACTTTAACTTTTTCTTTATGTAACATCTTTGAAACATCATTCTTCTTTTTTTTTTTTCTTAAATTTCTTAAAATACTTACAGTTAAAACATTATACTCTTAAAAACTTCCAATTTACATTAAATTTCTTAAAATCATCACAAATTTGGCATTATACTTTACCTTTTTCTTTCTATAACATCATTGAAACATCAAACATCTCTTTTTCTCACTGAAAAAAGTTCCAATCAAAGCACTCTACATTCAAAAACTTTCATTTTACATTCATTTTTCAAAAATCATCCCATTTTAGAATTGTTCATTACATTTTTCTTTTTGTAACATCTTTGAAACATCAAAACATCTTTTTTTTTTCTCATTTATTTTTACTTCGAAAAAACTTACAACTAAAGCATTCGACTCTGAAAAACTTCCATTTTAAAGTGAATTTTTAAAAATCTACACATTTTTATTACATCATTAAAACATCAAACATCTTTTTTTCTCATTGAAAAAAGTTCTGTTTAAAGCATTCTACATTCAAAAACTTCCATTTTACATTCATTTTTCAAAAATCATCTCATTTTTAGAATTGTTCATTACATTTTTCTTTCTGTAACATCTTTGAAACATCAAACATCTCTTTTTCTCGTTTATGCATTTAACATTGAAAAAACTTCCAGTTAAAGCATTTTACATTCAAATACTTCCGTTTTACATTCAATTTTCAAAAATCATCCCATTTTTAGGACTATATTTTAAGTTTCCTTTCTGTAACATCATTGACACATCAAACATCCCATTTTTAGGACTATATTTTAAGTTTCCCATTTTTAGGACTATATTTTAAGTTTCCGTTTTACATTTAGTTTTCAAAAAACATCCCTTTTTAGCACTTATCTTTAACTTTTCTTTCTTTAACATCATTGAAACATTAAACTTTTTTTTTCTCATCTATGTATTTTACTTTAAAAAATCTTACAATTAAAACATTCTACTTTTAAAAATTTTCCACTTTACGTTAATTTTTTTAAAATCATCATATTTCTAGCATTGTACTTTAACTTATTCTTTATGTAACATTGTTAAATCATCAAACCACTTTTTCTCATCTATGCATTTTACTTTGAAAAAACCTCTCGTTAAAGCATTCTAAGTTCAAACTTATGTCCTTTACCGTTCTCTTTCTGTAACATCATTGATATATCGAACTTATTTTTTTCTTATATATGCATTTTACTTTGAAAAAACTTGAAATCAAACATTCTACTTTCAAATACTTTTATTTTACATTAAATTTTCAAAAATCATCATATTGTTAGCATTGTACTTTCACTTTTCTTTCTGAAACAATGAAACATCAAACCTCGCTTTTTCTCATCTATGCATTTTATTTTGAAAAGACTTGCAATTAAAACATTTTTGTTTCAAAATCTCCCATTTTACATTGAATTTTCAAAAATCATCCAGTTTTTAACAATGTACTATCGATTTTCTTTCTGTAACATCATTGAAACGTGAAACCTCTTTTTTCTCATCTTTGCATTTTATTTTTAAAAAAACTTCCAATTAAAACCTTTTTCGTTGAATATCTTCCATTTTACAGATTTGATTTTTAAAAAATCATCTGTTTTTTAACATTGTACTTTCGATTTTCTTTCTATAACATCATTGAAACATCAAACTTCTCATTTCTCATGTATGCATTTTACTATGAAAAAACTACCAATAAAGCATTTTAGTTTCAATAACTTTCATTTTACATTCAATTTTCAAAAATCTTCCCATTTATTGCACTTTACTTTAACTTTTCTTTCTGTAACGTCATTGAAACATCAAACCTCTCTTTTTCTCATCTATGAATTTTACTTTAAAAGAACTTCCCATTGAAGCATTGTACTATCAAAAACTTCCATTTACATTGAATTTTTAAAAATCAACCAATTTTTATGCATTATACTATAACTTTTCTTTCTGTAACATCATACTTCTTTTTTTTCTCATCTATGCATTTTACTTTGAAAAACCTCCATATTAAGCATTCTACTTTCAAAAAATTTCATTTTACTTTGAATTTTTAAAAATATCTCATTTTTAGCATTGTACTTTAACCTTTCTTTCTATAACGTCATTGAAACATCAAACTTCTCTTTTTCTCATCTATGCATCTTACTTTTAAAAAAAAGTTCTATTTAATGCATTCTACCTTCGAAAACATCCATTTTAAATTAAATTTTTAAAATCATCCCATTTTGTAACATTCTACTTTCAGTTTTCTTATATGCATTTTACTTTTAATTAACATGAACCAATCAAGGGATGCTAAGAATGTACGGATGATAATAACATATATTTAGACAAGAAAGATGAAATATGTATTACATGTGAAATGACCAATGCATTAGGGATCCCATGATTATGTTCTGTCATAACAATAACATCGCAAAAAGATTAATGACAACAAGATTGGATATTCTTACTAATAAGTACCATTTAAATATTTAAGCATGTGCTTTTTGTTAAAGGATATAATTAGTATGATGAGGTTAAGTATGGATAAAAGGTGTTGAGACTTTATATATATATATATATATATATATATATATATATATATATATATATATATATATATATAATCCTTGGGTGTCATAATTATAATAATTAGACAAGAGAAGTATGAATCTTCTACTTTGATGTTAAGTACTTCATAGAAAAAGTATGAGCTGAATTTAAGTCATAATGTCATGAGATATAAAGATCATTTAAGGTATGAATGATAATACATGATACATATATGGACACTGTTAATATTTTGTTTTCTTATTATTACCATATTGCATTTTTAGAACTTCTCCCATTTTTAGCAGTTTACTTTCACTTGTCTTCTATAACAACATTGAAAAATAATCCAACATTCTACTTTCAAAGGTCATTCCATTTTTAGTATTGTGATTTCACTTTCCATTGTGTTACAACATTGAAACATCATAATTTTTTTTATCTATGCAGTATACTTTGAAAAATCGTCTATCTTAAAGCATTTCACTTTTAGATTTTATATAACAACACATTGTATTTTTAAAAATCATCATATATTTAGCATTGTGCTTTCACTTTCCTTTTTGTTACAACATTGAAACATTACACGTTTTTATTTTTTTATTTTTATTTATATATAATCTATGTAGGTTACTTTGACAAATCATTAAAGTATAGCATTTTACTTATAGTTTTCTTATTATTAGCACATTGCATTTTCAAAAATCATCATCTATGTAGTTTACTTTGAAAATCTTGCAATTATAAAATTCTACTTTTTTTAAAAAATTATGAACACATTGCATTTGAAAAAATCATCCCATTATTAACATTGTACTTTCAGTTTTCTTTTTGTTTTGACATTGAATTAACAAACTTCTTTTTCCTCATCTGTTCATTTTTAGAATTGTACTTTCACTTTTCTTTCTGTTACAAGGTTGAAACATCAAACTTCTTTTTTCTCATCTATGCATTTTATTTTGAGATATCTTCCATATATAGCATTCTACTTTCACTTTTCTTATTATGAGAACTTTACATTTCAAAATTGGGAGATCTTCGATAAAGTTTCAATAATTTGGGTGAGTTTACGGTTTACGGTTTAATTTGAACTTTTATTTTTTTGAACAGATAAGTTCTGGATATTTTATATTTTATCCAAATTAATGAAACAGTCCTTATTGTTTTTTCAAGAGAAATGAAAAATTATTGCATAAAATTAGATAATCGAGACTTTTCTGTTTAAAAAATAAATGTTAAGATTATATTGTAAACTGACTCAAATATTGGGACTTTATCGGAGATTTCCCTTCAAAATTCATTCCTATATTAGCTTTGTACTTTCAGTTTTTTCTCTTTTACAACATTATAACATCGAAATTTGAAAAATCATTCTATTGTACATTGCATTTTTAAAAATTGTCCATTTTTTAGTATTGTACTTACATTTTTCTTTCTGTTACAACTTACAACATTGAAACATCAAACTTCGTTTTTTTCTTGTCTTAGCATTTTACTTTGAAATAAACAACCACCAATGTATAGGATGCTAAGAATGAACGGACGACAAAAGGTTTATTTAGAAATTTTATTATGAGTGGATATTTAGTGTAAGGATATGGATTATAGCCTTTTTGTAGGAATACATTAGGATTAGAATGATTGACAAGAAAGATAAAATATGTGTTACATGTGAAATGACCAATGTTTTAAGTAACCCGTGATTATGTTCTATCATGTTAATAACATCGCAAACAGATAAATGACAATATTGGATCTTTGTAATAATAAGTACCATTTGATTATTCAAGCATCATATATGTATATGTGCTTTGAGGACCTGATCAACATGGTTAGCATGATGAGGAGCATGATGAGGTGCAAAATGGATAATAGGTGTTAATGTTAGACTTTATCTCGTAATGATCTAGTAATATGATGAATTATAGACATATGATATATACATTAAGGAAAAGAAGGATATTAGAATGTTAAGTCTATGAATAAATCATAAAGTGATCTTAGCAGGAAGTCAAGGATTGAGGATTTGAAGGGTACGAATGGATCATAAACTTAAGATTATTGGTAAGTCGAGGATTATGTAAGCCTTGGGTGTTATAACTAGAATAATTATACAAGAAGTAGGGTTCTTCTATTTTGATGTGAAATACTCCTTCCGTCTCATATCAATAGTTCATGTTTCCATTTTGGTTTGCCCAAAATAATAGGTTACTTCTAAAAATAAATATCCCTTGTACCAAAATACCCTCATTATTAGTTAATATATCATGGAATTAAATGAAACTAAAAGTATATGTCATTTCATTTAATAAAGTGAGGGGTAATTTGTGTTTTCTTGTCGGTGGACAATAATTTTGGGACGGAGGGAGTACTTCATAGAAAAATTATGAGCTAGATTTAGTCGCAATTTCATGAGATATAATGTAAAATACATGACACATATAGGTAGACATGGAAATGGGGAGAGTTTGGAGCGAGTCGACCATGATCCAATTTTAACAAATTTCAAAATCCAATCCTAACCCTTTTTTGTAACCCACATGTTTTTTAAATAGTTAAACACATTTTACTTAATTCTTAAGTTAACATTTCTTAAATAAAACAAATGTTAATTTAGAAAATGTATTACATACTCAAGGACTTTCGATTGGAATTAAAATCACCATTGTAGTAAGTTCCAATTGATATTTGACCATCATTTACATAGATACAAAATAAAAATTGCAAACTTTCTTTCGGCTGATAATGACTATTGATTTATAAATGAAATTGGTGATTGCTTGATGAAATATAAATGAAATGACATCATGATTCTTGGTAGAAGACTAGAATTCTAGAAATCGACTCCTCGAGTCCTATGTAAAAACAACTTGGTCTTTTTCTTTTTCCCTTTAGACTTTCATATGGAATTAAAATTAAAGTTTTAGTTAGTATAAATTATAAACGTATAACTCTAATATTTATGTGGGGTGGGTATAGATTGTTAACGGTAAACGAATAAAAAACTATGCTCAAAACCCATATAATTCTTATGGATTTAGATCAAATCATGGTTAAAACCCGCTCCATTGTCATGCCTACATAAAGGAACACTGTTAAATTTTGGTTTTCTTATTTTTAGTAAATGTATTTTATAAAATGATCCAATAACAACATTGAAACATGAAAAGAAGAATTTCTCATCTATGCATTTTCTTATTTTTAGTAAGTTGCTTTTTAGGACATTGCATTTAAAAAATCATTACATTTTTAGCATTATACTCTTATTTTTAAAATTCATTCCACCTCTACACAACCATTGCCCACCCCTCCCCCTTTGATGAGCCTTCCAAGGACCAACATCTCCAACCAGTTAAAAGTAACCAATTGCTCCGTTTTGTTTTACTTTCACTTCTTCGCATTCGATGTGAAATCTCTTCCAAGAAAACCTAACAAAATACTTATGGATGAAAGCTACTTCTGGACTACGGATCGGACATGTTGGGCTTACCTTCAGGGTCGATGTAATAGCCGTAAGTTAGGGCTATATGATTTAAATTATATTACTAATAATAATTATAATTGAAATCCACGAACAAGATAATCATTAATTATGCGTGTTGCTGAATATAAGCCTTTTTAGGGAAATTATCGATGAACGATAAATCATTGTTTTTTTAAAGATGATTATTTAGGAGAAATAATATTGATAAAATTATAGTCGCCGCGATGATGATTCTCTATAGATATAAGGAACATTTAAATCTGACTTCGTATGAAGTAGTTATGCTTCTTTGAAGTTTCATGATCATCGACACAGCTATGCGCGTCATAAAATGTGAATCAGAGATAGGTTGCTTATTAGGTTAAGTAATCCAAATGAAAATCACAGTATTCGTAAAACTGAGAGCGTGTATATAGAGAACGTCTAAATCTGATTTTATATGAAGAAATTATGATTCTTCAAAGTTTTAGTGTAGTACTGAGGATATAGAAATCTAAAAATTCAAACTCGGTAGGGGCGTGGTGCGCCTGTGCTCTAGAAGAGAGGTGACATGGACCGATAGACTTGCGACATGTGGCGAGAAATTGGGGGAACGATGCAACAATGATGTAACATCTCGATTTCTAGGTATTTTACATTTTGACACTTGATATGAGAATTGATTGCAAATATGGTCCCAAATGGCATTTTAATGAAAAATAGAGGCTGCATGCGTATGTTGGGTGTATGTTGCGTACGTTGGGCGTACGTGTTTAGGGGTCAAACCTTAATTTTTAGGGTTTGAACCCTATTTAAACATCCTTATCTCTTTGAAACCTCTTCACTCTTCAGCTCCACGTCCATATTCGACCCTAGCTAACCCTAATCCATTTTTTTGAGCATCCTTGACCCATTAGTGTGTGTTTTGATGGTCGTGGAGAAAGGAGAAGGAAATGAGAATATCTTGGAAGCTTGGAGCAACATTGGGTCTGTAAATTTTGCACCCTCTTATATCTCCAGAAGGTATAAAGCTTATATCTTGATGCTTATCTGCTTTTCTCCCCAATCAATGATGTTCTTGAGTATGACATGCTCTAAACCCAAATGGATTGTCCTTCCAGATGTTGTGGAGTGTCTAAGACCATAAAAATGCAATTTGGTCATTAGTTTTCTTCCATGTATGGGTTATAATGTCTTAATGAGTTAAGAAGTTAGGGTTTTTAGTATTGAGCATTTCTTAGCTATGCAAAGTCATAAAGTATACGTTTTTGGGACTAGATCTGGATCTTGGACGAAAGCCCTTAAGGGATTAAGCTCTTAATAGAAAGAGAAGTTGGTTGGTACGCTGCACGTATAAGGTTAATAACTCGCTTTTTGGTCAAGCCTATAGTACGCCGTGCGTACAAGCTAAGTACGATGGGTCTGGAAGTTTTGACCAAAGGGTATTTTGGGTATTTTGAGTTGTAGTTGAGATTTGTCACTATTTGATGTATATGTGACTTGTATAGTTGATATTCGGAGTAGTGTCCTGCCTAACTAACTTTCCGGATTGAGAGGTGAGTTTTCCTCACTGTACTAATGGGTCGAAGGCACCAATGTGGACCCACTAGGTTATGTATCCAGGTTTTGATGATGTTACTATGTTGTATTGATCTGTTAGAACCGAGTCCTGGTATATAGGATATTGTTATGTGACAATGATCTGTAGATCTGTCTGTTAGTTTGTTGAGTGTTTATATGATTATCTGTTTAGTGGATATATGTTATCTGACATGTATATGTTGACATAGTTTGGTTGGGTTGAGGCAATATTGCTTTGTGCAGAAGCCAACAAACCGGGAAACAAGCAAAACATAAGCTATGTGCTTAGGAGTAAGCCATACATGAGCTGTGGGCCGGAAGGTAAGCCAGACTCATGTTGTGGACTCAGGGGTAATCCAGTCTGTTAGCTGTGGACCTAGTACGCATGTTGTTATATGTTTGTGTGGTGGGACTTTGGGGGAACTCACCAAGCTTTGGCTTATAGTTTTCAAATTCATGTTTCAAGTACTTTAGATGATCGTTACAAGGCGAATGTCTGATCATACACATCCTTCTATGACATGTTCTTGGAGATTTATGGTACACTGATCTAGGGATATCTGTACTTTATACTTGATTTTGTTATGGGTTTGTTTGAAAACAATGATTTCTTTTGATTTCAAAATGAAAAATTTTATCGTGATTTTGGCATGTTACAAGTTGATATCAGAGCCCTGGTTTGTGATAATTGGATGAACATTCGTGTGAATCTAGACTCAAACTAAGGATCTGCTAAAGTTTTCAATTTGTTTTCAAATGGTTTTCAAAAGTAACCAAGGAAAGACGGGATGTGTATGATCAGCCAGAGTAAGAAAGTATACCCCCAAGTCACTGTTATTTTCTTATGATTGAATTGCATGTTTGTAGTAGGATAGAGATGTTTAGGAATTGCATAATAAAATTGCCTGAAATTTGATGCCATATGCCTATAGAGTTTTTCTGCTCGAATGTTGCTTGTCGCTTTTTCCTTTCAACTCAGGGAAGAAGTGTCTGGTGATGCTGATGCCAAGAAAGACAACTTAGGTGCTGTTTGTTTTTTCTGATACAAAATATTTGCAGTCTGTGGACCACATCTGTGGATCTCTGCAGCAGAAGAGGTAGACCAAACTTTTGCAGTTTGAAAAAAGAAGATTGTTTTTTTAACATCTGCAGACTACTAAAATAAACCAAAATCTAAATAAATTGATTTTTTAAATTACAAAGTGATTTTTTAATATATTTATGACTTTGTTATAAATAATTAACAAATCTAAATCAACTTTATGCATTATTGTATAAAAAGTGAAAATAAAAATGGTATAAATTAACGAATATATTTAATAAAAACTAATAATTTTGGTCGCAAAGTTATACCTAAACATTATAGTTAGAAATCAAAGATTTTGATACATAAGTGGATGGAAATAAACTTCGATTTTTTGATTTAAATCAATTAAAAACTAGTCATAAATATTTTTCAAAGATATTGACGATATTGTATTAAATAATGTTTTATAAAATTTGGCATAAAAAATATTAGGATATATTATTTTATTTTTTTTTTCATATTTTTATAAACAACTTCAACGACCATTATTGTAATAAATTTTTATTTATATGTGTTTTTTTAGACTAGAAGATGTCTGAAGATGTTAGAAGACTCCGGTCCACATCTGCGCCAAAAGAGGGCCGCAGACATTTTTAGGTCTGCAGTCTTCAAAAAAACAAACAGTCTTTGAAGACTAATGTATGTGCGTGGTCTGCGCCGCGCAAACAGAAGAGACCAAGAAGTCTGCGGACAAAAAACAAACATCGCCTTGAAGAAGAATCTGGAGAATGAGCTTGTAATGAATGATTTAGGATCTTAAAAGAAGATAACATATCGGAGTGATAAAAGAGCAGGATGGTTATACATTTCTCACTACTTTGAGAAAGTCTTGCGGTCGTTCTATTGTGATCAGTCCAAACTTGTTACTTCTTTGGTGGTTTGAGGCAATCAGGGATGTTGTGCCATGGCATTCCTTCTTGCACCATTATGCTCCCTCTTGCGCCATGAGTGGTTTCTCTTGTGCCATGAGGATTCCTCTTGCGCCATGAGGTATACTCTTGCGCTATGTATGTCCTTGTTGCGCCATGCATGTTCCTATTGCGCCATGGTGGTGTTGTTTCTCAAATCTTGATGTTCTTGTGCCACACTTGAAGCCACTTGTGTAATCTATATTCTTGTTGCACCATGATGGAGCAAGATGGACCATCTTGGTCCTTGATGAGCCAAGTATGCTATGAAGTCCTCTATAATGCTCAAGATCGTTCAAGGATGCTCAGAAGTTGGTATTGCTCAAGAATTACACCATGTTGTGCCACCATGATGGATGTTGGGCCATTAGAGTTCATGATGTGCCACTTGTACATCATGATGCTCCACTATAGCGCAAGGTGCTCCATCATGTGTGTTGCTGATGCTCATGGGTGTATGACATGGAAGAATGTTCCAGAAGATGCTGCATTGCGGCTTGTGATTGTTTGACACCTGTCATGGGCTTATGGGCAAATGAGCTTGACCCATTAGGGTTTTAGGTTTGATCCTTCAAGTATAAATTAAGATGCATGCAGAGTCATTTGTCTAGTGTCTTGTATCTTGAATTATAGAGTGATAGGTGAATCTTTGGTGAATTGTACTTGTCACCTCTATTTGAGAACTCTGAAATAAAGAATACTCCCCTCCTAGTCGTGGATGTAGGTCGCCTTGACCGAACCACGTAAATACTATGTCTTTGTATGCTTATAGTTTTGCTTGTTATTCACATTTCTTCCTAACAAGGGTCACCAAAACTTGGCAAGTGACATCAAATTTGTTTTGAGTCTTGACCAGTATCGTCTGTTTTCCCTAACAAGTGTAGCTTAAGTTACATAGATTTTTTGACAAAAGTCTGGAAAATCGCAGACGTAATTTGACATGATTACTTTTAACTGTCGGGCATTCAAAGACTCCAAAGCTTCGCTAAAATATTCTAGGTATTACAAATTTTCGGACATAAAGAGTGGAAATTCGAGTGAGTGTATGGAGGGTGTGGAGAAGTGAATGAGGGGTGAAATGATATTTATAGGCAAATTTTGGTCATGTGTGTCGCGCGATTAAGGTGACGTCTCCTCATTCGTTTTGTGCCACATGTCACCTTCTTTGTGCTCCGTGTTGCCACCTTCTAGAAGCACGCGCCACGCTCATAACACGCATTTCTGTAATTGCTACACACGAGCTCCATTTTCTCCGTTCTTTATATCTATACGTAGCTATTGTCGAGATCTAGAACTTTTATTTAGACTCTGTCGGCTAATTCTCACTTTATTTTTAAATTTATATTTTTATAGGCTTAAATTGTTAAAGCCGTATAAAAATCATAACTCTCTCATAAGATATCCATTTTCGACTACCTTTAGATCTTCACAAACTGGTTTAATCTAGTTTTCCTATTGAAAACTAGATCCGTTTCAGTTTGTGTAAACCTTAGGGTTTTTGTTGTTGCAGTCATTTGTTTTTTGATTGATTTGTTCTTCGATCTTGGTTACTGCGAGTCTTTTGTGTGTTTCTTGCAGATTTAGAAGATCAGATATTTCTTTTCTTCTCTTTGGTTGGGTGGAGGGTGCTTTCTTCTACTGGATATCGGTTAATCTCGTCATTCTGAAATAACTCTCTAAGGATCGGAGTTCATCACCGATAAACCTTAGTAAAGAACGGATCTGAGAGCCGATTGGTTCTCTGATTGACTATTTGTCTCTTCTGGACTCACTGTGAGGGTTTCCTGTTCTCTTTTTTCCTATAATTATTCTGGGAGATTTTGGTTGCCTTGTGTACACCAGTTAATTGCTAGTTGTTATTGTTTTCTTTGACTCGGTGATTGCTTGTCTTGGGCCCCAATATACTGTGGTGACCATCTGAACTTTAAGGCTGTCATTGTTGTCTTTTTTTTTCATTATCTGATTACTTGTTAGTATGACTGGTCTTGTTACTAGAATCTCAAGTCGATCAGAATCCAAACCTGATCATGTTGTGAACTTTGATGATCCAAATGTTCATCCTTCTGATAATATTGTTACTAGTGTCATGAGTTTCAAGCTGTTAGGAACTGAAAATTTTAGGATATGGCGCAGTTCTATGGTTAGAGTTTTAAAGGCTCGTAATAGACTTGGTTTTACTGATGGAATTGTTCCTAAACCTATTAATGATCCCATTAAAGAGTCTAAATGGGAACATGCTAATGCTATCACTTGTTCTTGGATTCTTCTATTTATGAAAATTTGTATGCTACTCATGTCTGCTCAGAAAGTGCACATGATTTATAATATGAATTGTCTGAAACTTATCATAAAACGGATGGTTCTGTTATTTTCAATGTTCATCAGAAGATTAATTCTCTCATTCAGGGTAGTTTGTCCTTGTCTGATTATTTTAGCAAACTTGATTCTTATTGGAAATAATTTGATGGATTAACTAATATTACTAAGTGTACTTGTGAAGCTGCTAAAAGTTTTAATAATCATTCAAATCTTATGAAAATAATGCAATTTTTGAGCGGGTTAGATGAGTCTTATAATCAAGTTAAAAGTCACATTTTGTTAATGGAACCTCTTCCCTCCGTTAAAATTGCTTTCTCTTTAGCATATCGTGAGGAATATAACAAAAGACGTAGTTGTAATTCTTTGAGCTCATGTTCTAAAACCTCGTTTTCCGCTTATGTATCTAAATTTGTTGATCAGAAAAAATCTAAATCTAAGGTTCACTCTGTTAACAAAAGTTTCAAAATAATAGGGTATCCAAATGACTATAAGCCAAGATCTAAAGTTAATAATCAAAACAAAAGTTTTTCTAGTAATTCAACTTCTGTTTTTCAAACTGAATTTCCTAGGTCTAGAACTAGTGATAACTATAATGATTGTCGTTTTTTTACTAATTAGCAATATGCTAAGTTTCTCAGTCTTATTGGTGAAAATAAGCAAGGTTTGGAAACGTTTGTCAATGCCAACATGGTTGGTATTTCATGTAACTATTTTCTTAATGATGGTTGTTATAAATGAGTTGTTGACTCTGGAGCTAGTCAACATATGATTAGTTTTGAGTCACATCGTCAAGATTCAGGTAATGTTTCTAGGTTAAACCGAAGGGTTAGTCATCCAAATGGGCCTTCTGCTCAAATAAATAAAATTGGAAACATGTAATTGTTAAATTCTCTTACTTTCTTTGATGTATTTGTTGTTCCTGATTTTAATGTTAGTTTGTTATTTGTTCATAAGTTGTGTAAAGACGGAAAATGTGAAGTTGTTTTTAATGAACATAACTTTCATATTCAGGATTCACAGTCCAAGGGGACGGTGGAAAGACTGGTAATCAATTTAGGGTCTTTATTATCTTGATCCTTATATTTAAGGCAGTAGATCCTCTATCTCAAAAAATGTATGTTGTATATCTAAGTTTACTTGGCATAGTAGACTTGGTTATCTTGCTGACCAAGATTTAAACTTTCTCAAAAATAAACTTCAGTTTAATAATGATTCATTACCTCCTTGTGAGATTTTTCATAACTCTAAGCAGACTAGGGATGTTTTTCATAATAGTCATCATGTTACTAAGTTTCTTGGTGAGCTTATTCATCTAGACGTGTGGGGACCATATCAAATGGAGTGTGTAGGAGGTTTTTGTCTTCTTGACTATTGTGGATGATTTCACTAGGGCTACTAAGGTTTTTCTTCTTAAGTCTAAGGAAGAAGTTTTTCAAGATTATGTTACATTCTTTAATATGTTAAAAAAATCAGTTTCAATTTGTTATTAAAACCATAAGAACTGATCATGGAACTGAATTTATAAATTCTCATTTTAAAACTTTTATTGATAATAATAATGGGATTTTTCATCAGACTTGTGTTTACACTGTGGCAACCGCCAAATTCCCGGTCAAGTCAAAGTTAAGTCAAGTTCAACGGGTTAATCTGGTCAACTCAACTAGTGTTTATATGTTAGGGATTACCTTATGTTACTAATGTATGACTCTAAATGTTAATGCGAAGTATCACTTGAAAGTTCAAATGCTCAAAAATTCTAGATCCTAATCACGATAAGGGAAGTAAAAACTCTATAAAACACTATTACGTTCCCTTCGGGGGTGTATAACACTCAAAATAAGGTGTAACTAAGTCTAAGGTCCTTGCTCTACGAAGAAAAACATTAATAAAGGCCCCATACAAAGTCTCTCTAAATCTCTCCCACTCTATCCCTCTCTCTCCCAAATCTCTCCAAGTATATCGAAAATCTCCCAAATCTCTCCAAGTATATGAAATCTCTCCCAAATCTCTCCAAGTATATCGAATCTCTCCCAAATCTCTCCAAGTATATGAAATCTCTCCCAAATATATCGAATCTCTCCTAAATCTCTCCAAGTATATGAAATCTCGCCCCTATCTCTCCATATATCTCAAATTCTCTCTCAAATCTCTCTATGTACCTTCCTTAGTCGAAAACAACTCAAAACCTAGGGAGAAAACCCAAAAGGACCCTTTTGGTCTGGAACCCTCTTAGTCCGGAATGCCTTCTGAGGAACCAAGAGGAATCGTATCTCGAAACCTCCCCTACTTCGGATCTCCTCGCCTGCTCCGGAAGGACCTCGCTTAGGACTTGCTTCGGAATTCTAGCCAGCTTCACACCTCAGTCCGGACCTACTGAATTCGCACCTGACTCCGGATCCGAGGGAAATACTCCAGAACTGAGCATGTGGCTTCGGAAATTACCCAATTGACTCCGAATTTTGCTAAGAGGCTCCGGAACTCCCCTAAGCACTTCGGACCCTCGCAGGAACAAGGCTACACCAGATTTTTGTCCATTTCGGACTTTTTCTTCAATTTAGGATATTTTGACGTCGGGAGTACCTCAAAACTCGTATTTTTCATCTCTTAGACCCCCTTAAACCCCATTTTATGCCAAAATTAATTATTTTAAACATATTTATATAAAATAATACCCAAGATTTTTTTTAAGGGATCCTAACTAGATAAAGGGTTTGACCTTGTGATGTGATGTAAATCATTCATTTTCCATGTAAATCCCAGTTAAACACAAAATGTCCATGGATAACTAAGCCTTGTACAACAGTTCTCCCCATATTCCACCTCTCACTTTCACATCCAGTAAACTTCTAAGAGTGCTCTCAACTCATTCAAACCTCAAGTCCCACTCCTTCAAGGAAAATTCCCAGATTTCTTTTGTGTATTTCATCTTCTTTTATTTGTGATTCTCCACATCATTCCTAGGATTTCATTATATTTACACATATAATTATTCTTGGGATCTTCTAAAGTTCAAAGAAACCTTTCAAGTGTTGGAACTTGGAAGCTCCTTAACACTTCTTCAAATCACCTAGCAAGTTCAAAGAAACCACCTTTTTCAAAGTTTTTATTGTTTTTGGGGAAGAATACAAGTCAAATCTTGTCTAAATCTTTGGATAATTGCATGTAGTGGTATGTTAAATGTGTGTATTAAAATATTATTATTTCAATATGACTTTTCATACATGTGGGATTTTACAAATCTCATGAAGTTGGGAGTATATTTTAATCACCACATAAAGGATATTCTATTTACAAAGAACCTCCCAAATGTTTGGTTGTGTCCAACATACTCCCTTATGCCATGTCTTCATGCCTAGAAATGAAAGTTGTTGAAATAGACCTTGATAAATTGACACTATTTCTTGAATTTTCGAAATTTGGACCTTTATGCCATATTAACAACTTTTTGCAAACTATTAGTGATTATTTATAAAATCTTGATATAAATAATTTCATTAAGAAAATATACAAATAGAACCCTTATGACAGAAATATTTACATGTCATAAAGATGTTGTCATAATTTCATACAAGTCATAGTTTTATACCAATCTAACTTGACATCTTTTGACAAATTGGTTCTCACTAGTAGTTTATAAAGGGAAGGCCTATGTTCCCGACATAGATAATATTGGGTCACTTTGATAAATATTCAAAGTGGATTAATTCCAACAAACGAAACGAAACGAAATATCTAGTCAACGAATATAATTATTATTATTTATTTAATCAATAATGGATTTCAACGATTTGCTCAAAAGGGTGTTAGTATTCTAGTAAGACAAATCTTCACAGTACATATATTTATAAATAATAGTGTACGCTTAATGTCCTGTAAGAGTTATAACCAGAGTCTCCTGGAGGGGGAGCGGGAATTTATGTATAGATCTATACTTGGTTGACACCCCGCACCTTCGTTGTTCGCTACAGCTTGACCGACTAGTCTAGGGTGACAAATGTCTTAAACAAAACTGACACCTGAAGAACGTCATAACAGACACTCTGTCATATTAGTATGGTTATAACGACTCACTAGAATATATTAGAAATGTATTTATACAAATTTCACCTTTGGTTTACAATCAACTATGTTTTGATTACCTCAAATGAGACCTTTTCCACATGATTTTATACGATTTCTAAAACGACGAATTAAGACACAAATGCAACTATACTCGATTTGAAACAAGACTTACAACTATTTTGATAAGAAATTATTGGATTTTTTAGATTTCTAAACTATCAGCGAAGTTTTACACGAATGCTTATGAACTCACCATCATATTTTATGTTGACGCTTTTCAAATGACTTGTATTCTCAGGAAACCAATTAGCAGGTTTTGGATCGCGGACTCCGGATTATTTTGCTGTGTTTTGGGAATTACTTACTGATGTTTCTTTTGTGTAAAATTTGAGAACATAAACATGATGTAAAACAATGTAAGTTTGATATCAATGTATGATGTTTGGATTTGCTATGTTTCATTTATATGCAATTATTATGATACTACACAATGAAGTCACCCGTCTCCGGGCGTTTCCGCCGTTCTGGTCTGGGGGTGTGAGATACACTCCACAACATAATGGAGTTGTGGAAAGGAAACACAAGTTTATTCTCAATGCTACAAGATCTCTGATGTTTCAATCAGGAGTTCCATTAAAATACTATGGTGATGCTATTCTTACATCAATATTTTTGATTAATAAAACTCCTTATGTTTTAAAAGGATCATCTCCTTATGAGTTGGTTTATAAGAGGTCTCCTAATTTTGATAATGTTCGTGTATTTGGTTGTGTTTGTTTCTCTACTAATTTAAATAATAATGATAAATTTTTTGCTCAATCTGAAAAGTGTGTTTTTATGGGTTACTCTTTAGAAAAGAAAGGATACAAAGCTTCGTGATTCAAATTATATGTTTGTTTCCAGGGATGTTAAATTCTATGAGTCTATGTTCCCGTTCAAAATGCAAAGTCCTGTTTTTAGTAGACCTGGTGATGGTTCTAGTAGGGTTGATTCATTTTCCTATGATGATCCTATACATTCTAAATTTTTTGTTGATGATGGTGTTTCTAATAGAACTTAGAGACGGGATCATCAGTTAGATGGTGCTAGTTCTCATTTGAATCTTAATAAAACAGGTCCTACAGGAGGAGAAAAAGATGCTAGTTTAAGATTTGAAGGGTCCAATGTGCCTTTATCTGATGGGTCTGGTCGTAGTTCTGTTGTCAAGACTGAGGAAAGTAGGAGAGAAACTTGTCTTCCATCTAGGTTTAGTGATTATGTTATAGAAGGTATATATATATATATATATATATATATATATATATATATATATATATATATGGAATTGAAAAAACTCTTTATTACTCCAATTTAATTTTTGATAATAAATGTTTTGTTTCCAACCTTGACAAAACTGTTGAACCTCAGTCTTATTATGAGGCTTCCCTTAGTCCTGAATGGATTAAGGCTGTGAATCAAGAAATGGAAGCGCTATATTGAAATAATATCTGGGTCATAACTGATTTACCTAAGAATAGAAAGCCTATTGGATGTCACTGAATTTATAAAATTAAATACAAGGAAAATGGTGAAATAGAAAGGTATAAAACTCGTCATGTAGCTAAAGAGTATAATAAAATGGCAGGCATTTGCTATAAGGAGACTTTTGCTCATGTAGCCAAAATTGTTATATTCGTGTGGTTATTACCTTAGTTGTTAACTATGGTTGGAATTTGTACCAATTTGACATTAAAATGCTTTTTTATATGGCTCTCTTGAAGAGGATGTCTATATGATGTGTGATTATTGGACTAGTTTTAGTCCTACTTTTTTTAATAATTTAAACACACAAAAGGCAATGTACCTGTCAATTGGTGGTATAGTTATGCAAGTAGGGTATCGAACACAGGGAACGGTAAGTAAACTAACTACTAGAATTATCTAAAAAAACAAATAATAAAAGAAAAGAAGTTTTCTCTAGTTTTGCAAGACTAGAAACTTAAGCAATTAACTAACACTCAAACAAAGCAATTAACAGCTAAGCAAATAAAAATCAACTAAATTCAATAATAAAGGAGACTTCTACTCAGGTTCGACTTACTTATTCCTATGGTTGATTTTATGGCACGTGCAATGGATTAATTTGTCATTGGCTACCGATTAATGTAATTAGGTTCATGTTCACTATTACTAATCCTTAGAAAACAAATCAATTCAAATAGTGGCCAATTGGTTAAACTAATGAATTTCCTAGTTTATTGATTCGGGTTTAGTAAGACTTGTAGTTAGCTAATTAAATTACTAATTCAATTAACTTCTTGTATGGTGGTTCTTCACATAAGCTCACACATTGACTTACCTATTTTCTAATTAACCCCTAGTTTCATGTTCAATATTCCTAGGCATATAACATTGTTTTCACATAAATTATACGAGACAAGCAATTAAGAGATGTTCATGCAACTTAATATACTTGATAATTAACATAAAATAGTTATTGTCAACACATAAGGATCTTCAACAAGCTTAACAAAGATAAATTTACCAAATTAAATAATCCAAGCCATAAAATTCAAACCATAATTATAAGTTCGTCTACCATAAACAAAAGCAACGAGCTTTTAGCTCATAATCTTAGTATAAAATATATCACAAACTAAAACTAATGATTTAAACATGATGAAAACACTAGATAAAGAAAAGAGAATAAGGTTGTGCCTTTCGATCTCCTCAAAATTGAATGCTAAGGTTGATCCTCGGTTTCCAGAGCTCTAGTAGCACTCTCAATCGCAATTCAGTCTTCAAGGGTTCCAAAGAAAAGTCATTGTCTCGTGAGTTTATGCCCTTTATATAGGTTCTGAAAACAGGGGCGACTCATTGAGTCCATAGATCGACTCGCCGAGTCCCTCACTTCAAATCTGTGTGCGGTAAGGTACTTGATGGTTCGCAATTGTTTGTGTCTACTCGTCGAGTAAGTGTCCAACTCGCCGAGTTCTTCATGTTTTTGACTCTTTTTCTTCTTTCTTTAATTCCCGAGCTTCCGATTGCTATTCCTACTTCCTTTTGCTTCCGAGCTCGTCTTTTAGGTTGAAAATACAATCTAAACATAATTAATTACCTTTTTTTCAATAATTGCAATAAAATAGCCATAAAGTATTGAGATTCTACATGTAACACCAACGAAATTAGGGTCAAAATTTAACTTCTATAAAACCATAATTGGGATATACCAAGTGGTAGATATCGTAACAAGGGTTCCAAAAATATAAAGAACACTGAAATCCAAGTTAAATCGAAGAAGTTATGACCAATCGAAGATTTGCAACAAAACCGGTATAATACTGTTAAGGGTAAAATACGAAATTTCAATAAAATATTTTTCAACCTTAGGTATCTATATTAAAGTTGTAGATATCATTAAACCATAAACGTACACAAAAGGAACGCTCAAATCTGACTTTGTATGAGGAAGTTTTGATTTTTCGAAGTTTCAGACATAGCAGTAGACAACTAAAAACTCAAAATAGATATCAAGCGACTTTTAGCCAATGCAATCTAAATGAGAATCGAAGATCTCAACAATAGTAGTACAACGGTAAAAAGACAGACGAAAACGAACATCGTAGGGAGAAGTTATGGATTTTTGATGGAGTTTTCTAGTCCTGACCGACTAAAAATAAATATAATAAAATTTAAAGTCAAAATTAGCCGACGAAGTCTAAACGAGAGTTATAGATCATAATCTCAGCTTCGCGTCGATATAAAGAACGTCAAAAATGGAGTTCATATACGAAAGCTATGAATTTCTGAAGTTCAGCGCGCAAACCCTAACACTATGTCAGAGTTCACGACATGAACAGAGGTTCACGACGTGAACTCAGTGCTGACGCCTCCTGGAGTCTGTCAGACCCAACTTGCGATGACACATGCAGTGACGACCAAGTTCACGACGTGAATAAGTTTGGTTCACGACGTGAGACCCCAAAAATGACCCTATAAATAGAAATCAAAGCTTTCCGAGTTTGGCTGCTCATTCCTATCCTCTCTCCTACTTCTACTCTCTGTTAAGCCCCTCTAAACCACCCCGAAGCCCCGGTAACACTCCTGGAACACGACGAGAGTCCCGACGCCCCTGAGATTCCCGAGAAATCGACTTCTTTCTAGTCGAATTGCTGCACGAGTCAAGTCTCGTTTTCTTCAAACCGCCACCTCAACCAAGTGAGGTCATACCCCCATTTCTACACTTTTAAATGTTTTATAAATGTTTTGAACATATTACGGGGGAGAATACAAGTAAACAACCGGTTAATTCCGAGTGCAAATATGGAAAGTTTTGCTATGCTTTGCATGTGATTATCTTATCTATAAAAATGGAATTGTTAAGCATGCAAAACACATTTTACATGGTCTTATCCTTATAGGATGAAACAAAACTATACTATTACGAATCTCATCTATACAAATGCATTATATCAAGGGTAACCACTCTTGTTAAACTATTTTATGCATTCAAGAAAACTCGAATTATGCCTTTGTTAACATTGTTAAAAAGTATAATCATTGCATATAAACTCATCATTATCAATACGCGACTTAGTTGAGAATTCGTGAGACGATTCGTCTTCACTCTACCTTTTGTTAAAGGTACCAACAAAAGTCATGTTTATAACCAGAATCTCCCGTTTGGAGAACGTGATAAGTGTGTATAGATCTATACGGGACTAATGATCCCACATCCTGACTGTTAGCTACAGTACTTTGGGTGACAAGTGTCATAATATTTCGATGCCTGAAGAACGTCGCCACAGGCAAAACTATGATAGTATGGTTATAACAACTCACCGGATTGACAATTATTATGGTATTATGATTTCGGTGGAAAGTAACTATTAATGTTATTTTTCATATTTTTCAAGCTCGATCTTCATATAGTTTTATTATATAAAACAATACCTCTATCTTTTTAAGCATGTTATAGTTGCTTACATTTTATGGTCTTGGACATTTAAGGCTGCTATTCACAGTTGGAAAATAAGGGATTTTCCTGGTTCAACTATTTACAATTCATACAACGATCTTTCATACTCATTGCATACATCTATAAGAAAATAAGGGATTTTCTAGAAAACAAACATGAACTTTCGAATGGCATACATTTTCTCAAAACACTACTTATGAACTCACCAACTTAATTGTTGACACTTTTTCTTGAAATAACTTGTATTCTCAAGAAACCGCTAAGCAAGGTTAGCAACTACTTTTGGAGATTAACGCTCTGGTGTTAATGTCATCTTTTGAACTCATCATGCAGTAGTTGATTCTTAAACATGTAATAGACAACAATCATGTAAACTTTTCAAATATATGTATTGGTGGTGTGTACTTTCTTTACTATTAAATTGTTATGATACTGAATATGACGTCCTCCGCCCCCAAACGTTTCCGCCGTTCTAGTTTGGGGGTGTGACACTACACAAAATATATAACTAAATATGCACATATCACTATATGACTTTACCTCCTAGATGTCACAGTAAGAATGACAACAAAGTTTGTAAGTTGTTAAATTCTTTGTTGTTGGATTAAGTGTCTAAGCCTATAACTATAATTGATATGTACTTAACTCGAGAGTAGCATGATCCATTTCGGGTTGCATTCACCTGAACAATTTGATAGGATGGATATTTGAGAAAAGAAGTTATTTGTGATTTATTAATATATTATAAGTAAAATATATTAACTGAGAAATCATATTATTTAATTAGGCTTCATGCTTTGGAAAATAATATTGCATGTATAACTAGAGAAAACTTAGATCCAAAGCATTCGGGTTGTATGTGCACCATAGGGATGTTTGAGTACATAAAAATCAACAGTGGTATCAGAGCTTAGGGTGTTTTCTGTTATTTGATGCAATTGTTATTTGTTCAAAGCTGAAAATATCATTTTACTGGACTCTACCTGATCACCACGAGTTGGTGACGGGTCTGACAGATTTTTCGAATTTCTTGGTTTAATTTGGATTTGGATAATTACTATAAGTTGTTTTGTTGATAAAAGTTCAATTTTTATGTTATGAAAATAATTATCCTCATCTAAATTAAAAGATAATGGTCAAATTTTAAAATAATTACTAAATTATATGATAAACTAATTATTTGTAAATTTTGAATCGTGATTATCTTGTCAAATTTTTGAGATAGTTATTTGTTTATGTGATAAATTAATTGTTTCTAGAATTTGATGTGAAATTATTTTGATACAAAAGTTGCATTAGGTCAAATTGACAAAAGATAAATATATATGATTATATTATATTATTAGTTTAAATTTGATCTAAATTGTTTTGAGAGGTTACAAAACTTGTCATCAAGTTTTGGAACTCAAAAGCTTTTTTAAGGAAGTCTAATATATTATATATGTATAAGTTAAAAGTCAGTCTTACCGTCAGTAGGTCTCATTCACGAAGCCGGTCTATAAGGGGTGTTTAAGGAAGCGGCCTGTAAAATGATCGTCATTGGGTATCCATTTTTACCCACCGCACTCTTGACTAGTGGAGGGTCGTTAGCTGAAGGGGTTGATAGGACATTTAAATCCTCACTAAAAGTATAATGAAATACAAAGTAACTAAACACTTTATAAATTCTCAATCTTAGTTACTTTAGGAAAAATGTGAATTTGATGCTAACCCATAAAATTGCACATTGCACCTTATTGGTTAGTTAATGGAGCGTGTGTGGTTAACCGACACATTAATGTGGACTAATAAAGGATGGAAATGGGTAGCTTATAGTTTGTCATAGATCAATGGAGCGTGTGTGGTTAACCGACACATTGATTAGGTGATAAATGACTTCGAGAGTACCAAGCTAATTTCCATGGTTATTCACACCTTGTTTGTGATCCTCGATATCCTAGTCACAAACTTGAAGGGCATAATCAAGATTAAACATGCCATTGAAAAGTTCAATGAATCTCAAAAGATCTAGGAATTCCATTTAAAACTTAGTTCGTTTAAAATTTTGTTTTCGTGGTGGAATTGGTAAATCGTCATTTACCTACCAACAAATAGTTTGCAATTGGATTACGGCATCCCTCCTCTGAATTGTGAATTGTTGTGTTGGGTCCTAGCCTTAATATTTCGTTTGGGAGTTATATTAAGGACTTAATTCAACTAAACTTGAATTTCTTCCTGGTAGATGTCTAGTTCTGACAACTATGGTCTTCCTGAATCTTTTGGAAAAAGCTTTCCTCACGAAGATGATGTTCCTAGAAATCATACTTCACTTCCTCCACCTCCTTCAAATAATTCTCCTTGACCCACATGTTCGTCAACTTGAAAAGTTCAAGGTCACTCAAGCCCTATTGGCTAGCAAACACGAAGATTGAAACTTTGCATGTACTCACGTCTTAGAGATGAAGTTGCATATTGATAGGCTAGGAATGTTGGGTATCGCTTTCCCGAGGAAGTTGGTTGTTGACTTGGTTCTTCAATCACTTCCTGATTCGTATGGTCAGTTTGTTAAAGACTACTATATGACAGATCACGACGTAACTCTTATTGATCTTACATATTTGCTAATTGTTGCTGAGTTAATAATGATTTGGTGCACTGGTCAAGCAAATTTGAATGAAAGATCTATATCCCAAATTTCCATGGACCCTAACAATGGCAAAGGTGATAGTTCAGAAATGGTTTCTTCTCCAAAGGGAAAGAAATCGGCCATGGTTAAAAAGCTTGATCATAAGAGAAAGGCCATGTCCGAGATAATCCCATACGCCATTCCAAAAGAGTCTATTTGCTTCTCTGCTTCAGATAAGTCCACTATCTAACTCTATTAAGTTCCTATTTCTATATTCTTAATACATGATGTGATAAGATTAAATTTTGATGTTTTGTAGGATCGATGAAAGGAAGCTTAAAGGAAAAGCATGCTGAGTCTGATCGCAAAGAGATGGATTTTGATCGCATGGTTTGATGATCGGATTTTTGAGCTGCTACTTGGGAGTTATGAGAGATTTCTTAGGAATATTTAGAAACATAGTTTCCATATGTACTTGCATTGTAAGGAATGGTTTTCCACATTTTATAAATAAAGAAATTTTTTGATTTTATCTTATATTTCCTTGCAATGGCATTTGTGAAAATTGATGTTTATGTATACTCTAGCAATGATGGAAAATGGATTTGATTCTTTCTTTTGTGGTAGTGTCTAAATTTACCAATTCAGGAAAGATTCTCATCACCAAAGTTTCAGTTAGACAGAAACTTGAAATCATGCAACTTGTATTGTATGATGAATGAGAACCTTCATCTTTGGGAAATTAAGACTAATTCCTTGTTCACAAATAGATGTGAGTCAAGTGAAGGACTAGGGGATCTAGTGCACGCTGTTGTGCACTGATCAGGTCCACCACAAAGAACAATAAGATTATTCGTCATGATTTACTAAAAGTTTAGTAAATATGATCATGTTTACAAGATTAAGTGTCATTCTGAATCATTGAAAAAGTTTCAATGTATAGCAGGACGAATAAGAAGAATAAAAAAGACAGAAAGATAAAAGTTTCTCCAATCTGAAAGGAAAGGGGAGTACTTTAGTATCGTGTTTTATGATCATCTTAATGATTATAGAACCATACCACAATTGATACTCCAAGAACACCTTAGTGCACTTGTGTGGCTAAGAAGAGGAATCGGGAATTGTTGAAATAGTTAAATCAAAAAGGTGAGTCATACTTCGTTCCAAAGTGACGTTTTAGAGTTATACTCCAAAATTGTGTCTTGAGTGACATGTCCTAAGAAGGTTTGTAACACATCATGAAATGTGGGGTAGAAAAGTTTTCTTGCTCTTGCACATTTAAAATTGGTAGTTTTGATGTTTATATAAGACAAAGACCAACTAAGACCAATTGAGTGAAGTGTTAATCTTGATAAAAAAAACCGCACTAACTCTTGAATATTCGTTTGTCAATGAATGATTCTTGACGGAGAGTCTTATATGTCAAGAGGTCAGTGGGAGTCTTAAAAGGTCTTGAATAGCTTCAAGAACTAATAAAAAATAAGCCTATTGTTTATTGCTAGCACACGAATTGAGGTTTGTAACATATCGTATTGACATATTATTGTGTTGACATATTATTGTTTATGTGTCCGTTCCAATTAAAGTTGACTATGCATGCGAGTTCTATGAGTTCTCAATTGTTTGCATCAGACAAAGCACCTTGATCAGTGAAAGTTCATTGACCAGTATAGGTGAATTGGTAAACAACTTGGAAGACATGGTAGACCCTTGTGCTGCCAAGTGGCAAGAAATTAAGATTGAACAACTTCGGTCCATATGAGTTTGAATTTGCCATAGACCTTATCTAATGATAATGGTTGGAAATGACAGACTCACATGGATAGGAACACATACACCATAAAATCTAAGTGACATAATGGTTCTCTCCAATTCATGAAAATGATTGTGAGGAAACACTTTCAGTAGGTAGATTTTTAGGAGATAGCAGTTGTGTTAATTGCGTTCTCAAATTCGAGTATGATTACGACATCCCTCTTCATAGTTCGAATTGTGAGAAATGGCAAATAGTTTGAACATTTGGGACTTATTGTTGTAAGTTCTGAAATAGCTTAGAGACACATATGAGCTTTCTAATAAAAGGTGTATGAGCTTAGATAAAGACTTATCGAAGCATCTCGTATAAGATATCTGAACTTTGGTATGAAAGTCAATAAGTATTGATTTCTAGAAGTCCAGTTGATTTCTGGATACATGTCAAAGCTAGTGGGAGCATAAATGTTATGCTAGTAACAAAATAATTGTTATGCTAGTGGTATCATGATTATTATGTGAAGTGTTGCAAGTTAGCAATACTGGTTATAGGAAACAAAGGTTAAAAATTTTGCAAAGTTGCAAAATTTGAAAAGGTGTTTCACTATAATAAGGGAGAGGATAATCATACTTTATTTCGAATCTAAAAGCTTAGATTGAAATATTAATTAGCTTAGTCATGAGCATATATGAATACCATGTTGAAGTAGTTCAACATTGGAAATTCTATATAAGGGAATATTTTAGCAAAAGACTGGTCAAGTATCATGTCTTTATGTAAGACATTATAAATCGTATTCCATATGCTTCGGATATATGATCGATTGAATATGATATAATATTCATGTGTTCTAATTTTCCAAATGCCTAGTGCGATAAGAGGGAAAAAGGACTAGAACCGGATATGACTAAAGTTATTAAACAATTGTCAAGGACGATCTAAGGTTCGCTAAGGATTGATCGTTTGTAGTTGGAAGTATAGTAATGCATGGACCATATTGACATTATTATGAATAAACAAGATTCTATTTATAATGAGTTGTTATATGGCATTTATGGGAATGTTTCCATAATAGGAGATGGATATTAAGAATCTATTTGTGCAAGAAGGATGCTCAAAGGAATGTACTTTGAATTTGAGACTTCGCTTCCTTCGAATTGTTTTGTTATTAATCTCCAAATGAATACTTTGTAATATCGTTGGCAAAGTCTCTGTGACTTTTGTACCTCAACATTAAAAAAGGACCATTGCATGATAGTGGCAAGAATTAGGTGCTCTTACACCAAGGATTTGGAATTGTGAAATGAGCATCATTGAAATGTTTTCAACTGATCTATTTCACAAAGTAAGGACCATAGGTAAACAAAGTGTGCATGCTTAGATCATGGGATAACTATTGTTTTGATTCAAGTATTAATTTGATTAATCGAAACATTATACAATGAATGATGTATAATCAACATGATGATTAAATAAAAGGTGTTTTATTTATATTCAAAAGTTTTGAGACCATATTGGATTCGATTATTCTTGTGTTTCACTTCACATATTTTGACTTCAAGAATAATAAGATTATTCAAACCATCCACAATCGATTATACTTTGGAAGTAGGTATTGAGGCAAGACTGTCATGAATCTGACTGTAGATTGTCTAAAGTGTTTAGACATAGTGCAGTGCTCATGAGTACTCCTGTAATAAGATTTGAGTATTGGATTAAACCCACGCTCATCTGAATCACTTCATGGATTTCATCACGGGTGATTGTGAGATGATAATATCTTATATTCTTGAAACAGGGACAAATAGTTGCAGTTTACAAGTCAGTTGCACCTTGATGATATGTAAACGCACCAGTACTTGGTGTTATAAAACATATTATTGTGTGTGATTTGATGAGTAAATAGAGCAAGAATATGAGTCAAAGTTTATCCGTTCCTTTTACCCTAAGAGGGGATAAAAGTGATATATGTGGGCCCCTCGATGATATAGTGATGACAACCCTGAGCGCCTGGCCAAGCCTGGACTGATTTGATTTGTTCAATTAGTCATTCTTCATAAATCGGAAATCGGGAAACAACACATGGACATAGAGAATGACTATAATCCATGTCTCATGTCCATACGATATCTAGAATGGAGGAATATATGATCCCTTATCGAATGGATGCGTTGCTGATAAGATCAGAGTTCAACAAGCGGCTTTTGAGAGCTACGATTGCTAATCGGATTTTGAAGTCGTACCTACAATTATAGTTATTAGACTTATGAAAGTGGGATACTGTTGGATTAGGTGTCTAAGCTCATAAATATAATTGGTATGTACTTAACCCGAGAGTAGCATGGTCCATTTCGGGTTGAATTCACCAGAACAATTTGATAGGATTGATATTTGAGAAAGAAGTTATTTGTGATTTATTAATATATTATAAGTATAATATATTAATTGAGAAATCATATTATTTAATTTGTATTGATCAAGAATTAATTTGGAATTAATTTAGTGATCAAAAGAGACTAATTAAATTAACGGGGACTGATTATGTAAATCAGTGATACATATAGTTTGCGCCAATGATCCATGATTGATTAGTGATGGACTAAGTTTATGTGAGAGTCCATGAAGTGTTAGTCCATAAGGCTGATGAGTTATTGATTTAAAAGCCCAAGGGAATTAGGGTTTAACAATTGAAACCCTAGGAATTCCAAACTATATATTGAACCTCTAAGCTTGCAAAATCGACCCTAAGACTCCTAAGGTGTAAGCCTAGCTGATTTGAGCTTCATAACTTTTCTCTCATATTCATATTTTGTTCATGGTCTCTTAAAACCGTTTGAGGCATCACGCTTGAGGTGCTACGCTCTTGAAAGGCCAGCTTCCACAAGCTACAACAAAGAGGTAATCTTCTAATTAGTTTTTATGATTTATGTATCAAATTTTGTATGCTAGTTAGGCTTCATGCTTTGGAAAATAATTTTGCATGTATAACTAGAGAAAACTTCTGTATTAGGGTTGTATGTGCACCATAGGGATGTTAGAGTACATAAAACCCAACAATGGTATCAGAGCCTAAGGTGTTTTCTGTTATTTGATGCAATTGTTGTTTGTTCAAAGCTGAAAAAATCATTTTTTTTGGACTTTGCTTGATCACCATGAGGTATCTTAAACTCAATAGCAATGAGGTTGTTAAGGTATCTTAAACTTAGTCCTGGTATAGGTGTTAGTTATTTGAAGTCTCAATCTGATTCTCTTTTGTTAAAAGGATATTCAAATGTTGATTGGGCTAAGAGACTTTTCTCTAGAAAATGATGTGGTATTTTTTGGCGATTCTCCTGTTTCTTGGAGAAGCAAGAAGCAATCCACTATATCTCGTTCATCCACAGAGTCTGAATATAGAGCTTTGAGTTCATTGTCATGTGAATTAATTTAGGTTTTGAAAATTTTATACGATATTGGATTTAAGATTTTTGTACCTGTAAATATATTTTGTGACAATGATTCAACCATTAAATTGGCTATGAATCCAATTTCTCATGATAAAACCAAACATTTTTGAAATTGATGTTCATTTCATAAGGGGAAATTTTGTAAAAGGAATTGTTAAATTGATTAAGATTAGTTCTTCTTAGTGATAAACTGTGTTTGTTTGATCCCTTTTCTTCTAAGTAGTTATTTTCAAAATATTCAAATAAAGAATATTTTCAAAATGGTTAGTTTGAGGGGGCTGTTAAAATAAAGAATATTTTATAATATTCAAACTAACATTTTGTTATTTAAAATTAAGATATATTTTGTAGTATTTTTTAAAAGGTTTTGCAGGTTCATTTATGAAATATTGAGGGGACAAAGTGTATGTTTCACAAGATTATCCGGGTTTGCACACGGATCTTCAGGTCAGGTGTGACCCAGATAGTTAAGGTCAGAACAGCTGGGATCGATCATTCATTCATCTGATCAAGAGTTCTCTTCTCTCATTCTCTCAGTTTGTGTATACGTATTAGGGTTTGTTCTTCAGTCTGGTATATTCTCAGTTTGTGTATACGTATTAGGGTTTGTTCTTCAGTCTGTATCAATCCTTCATATGTTCTTGTAAGATGTTTTAGATTAGGTTGAGGGTTCTATTTTGAGAATAGTGTAGGATTTATGTAGTGAGGTTTTCTCTGTAAGTTGTTAAAACCACCTGTCTATTAATCCACAATTGATATAATAGATGGCAATGTTGGGAAATCGTGTTTTTACAAGTTTCTATAGTTAAATAGGTATATTCTTAGTGAATAAAAGTAAAATCTTTTTGGGTTGCCTTCATAACAAAAAAAAAAAGCTTGTATTGATATTAAGAGAGAGAGATAAACTAATTTATTAATATATTGTATGATTAATATATTAATCAGAAATAGTTAATATTTAATTAAGAATTAATCAGAATTAATTGGAAATTAATTTTGGATTAATTAGATTTAAATTTAGAATTAATTACAGGTACAAGGGTTGAATTGGAATTGTTCACTTGTCGAGCAAAAGTGACAATTCCATAACCTTCCTAAGCCTGTACAATTTTGAGGAGGAACTAGAAGGATTCTGGAAGCCTCCTAAAGCTGATAAAGAAACATATTTGAATTAGGATAAAATACTATTATTTTATTATTCAAATTAGGGTTTTAACAGCTATAAATAGGGACATGCCCTAGCTAAAAACATATCCCTACACACAACACATAGAGAATTCAGATTTCTCCTCACCTATCTCTCCTAAATTTCGATGCCAGGGTTTTCTAGGGTTTGTGTGTGAACCATTATAGACATCCACATTATTTGTGCTTGTTTTCCAAGGATGAATTCAAGAGGATTGTTTGCATCATTCGATTGTTGCAAAAGGTATGCATTCCAACTATATGATTTTCAATTTCACATAATAGAAGTTTTTTTTTTCATAAAGTATGTTGCTATAATTTGAGAAAATGTCATAGAGTTCTAGAGTGCATGTACCCATAAGTGTTTATGTAAAATCTGCTATGCAAATAATTTTATGACCTAGAAAACCCATCAAGGTAGACTAGTTTAGACAGTTGTGTGTGTTGTTGGATTGTTTGTTAGTTTGTTTGTTATATATGTCGACATATGTTGTGGTGAATTGAAGGGCCAAGATACTCGGGCGGACCAACGATAGGCTGAAGGCTAAGGGCAGACCAACTTTATGCCAAAGACATGAGGGGCGGACCAGTACATGACTGAAGGCCAATGTTTGTATGCTTGTATGTATATTGTGGTGTGTGCTATTTTTAGGAACTCACTAAGCTTTGGATTACAGTTATGGATTAAACATTTTAGATATTCCAGATGATTGTGGGAAGCCGAAGGCATGACTATGTGCATATTCACAACTTTCATATTTTGTGATTCTGTATTTATAATCATACTCTGATTTTTGGGATGTAAACTTTTAGAACAAATGATTTTATGATGTTGCCTTATGAAAATGACTTCTTTATTTAAATTAAAAATCAAGCGTTTTTTCTTAAAAATTGGGAGGTTACAAATATGACCATCCCTCTCTTCCCATGCCCCCAAAAAGACCAAAAAGACTGCAAAAAACTTCATTAAATTTTTTTCTTACAACGATGCATTGTATGTCACTTCAACCCGTCGTGCAAACCCTAATTCAAGTGATTTAATGTACCCCATGTAACTATCAAATTATCACTTTAAAAAGAAACCAAGACCCCAATACTCAAACACAACTAGCAAGAATGTTGGTAACAAAAAAGAAAGAGATAGAACCTAAAAAAGTTGGTACAAAACTGTGAGAAGAATCGAATATTGTGTGATCTTTATCCACTTTATACAACATTGGAGTCACAAGCAGCAAGAAAGAAGTCCATAAACGACTATCAAATCAAAAAATTTCTTTTAAGGCAAGGTTTTATATATAACCGACATGATAAAAACATGTTAGATTATGTTCGACATGCTTTAGACTAGTAACAAGACTGATGTCAATAGGAGAAATTTGCAAATCATTCCCCACCTTTGCTTGTCACTACTCTCATCATACAATCAACCCATTTTATAAGTGGTCATTGCCATATTACAAAAGTGTTTATGATTCACACTATGTAGAAAACTATCAATATATTCTACATCACACGATGATCCGCTCTACAAAGCATACCCGGCCTATTTTGGACCCAAAATCAAAGTTATCAACTTATTAACAAATAATTTGTTGGTGATTTTATATCATCAAATATTATTTAAGTATAATAGGATTAAATTTGTTGACCAAAAGTGATCTTGTTGAATATTGAACAAGTTAGGATGGTGTAGGAGTGCACACTTGTTCAAAATTTTCAAGATTCAAAGTACATTGTTATTTAGGGGCGAAGCCCCTAAACGAACGGGGGTCCCAGGGCGGCAGCCCCTGGCAGGGTCCAAAGGGCAGAGTCCCTGGCTGGGATCGAGCTGCCAGGTCAGCGCGGTTTTTTATTTATTTGGACTATGTTCCTATATTAAAAAATGCATTAAAAATCCCAATTTAAAAAGTTGACCATTTTTTCCCAGAGATCCGTTTAATGACAGGTTTGGTAGTTTTATGACAATTTGTAACTGTTGATTGACAGTTTTCAGACAGGAATGATATATCTGTTTTTTTGGTCATTTTTCTCGTACATCTTGAAGAATATTTTCACATACATTCTCAGATTTCATTCTCTGAATTTCATCCAATTGAGTGTTCGATTTGTACCATCGAACACTCAATTTGATAGTGAATCACGAATTTCAGAGAATCCAAGCAATCTATTCGTCCCCTATTTTCTAACATAATTCAAACTTAAAAGGAACAAAATGTTAGAATTTCAATACAAATACAAAAAATATATATAAAAAAACGTATAAAACCAGACCTTAGAAGCTTCAAACTTGAACATGAATCTCGTAACATATATATGATATACAATAAAATACAGAAACTGTGTACAAAATCAATTGACAACAAAAAGAATTTCCAGTGACCTAAAAATAAGATGACTGATCATGAAGCACATTTAACTGACCAAGTATCCTCGCAGCCAAAGATTTAGTCCTAGAATTCCCCCTCTGAGTCAAATCAACCAACGGCATATGCGCCAAATTCCCATATTTATGCTTAAAATCCACCAACCTAAAAACCCTCTCTAACTCATTCAACACCTTTTCTTGCAAATTCGAATTATTGCTATTTAGCAATTTGATAATTTGAGGTATCGCATTAGCATCACCCAGTACTTTACACCCATCCGTTAACCTTTCAGCTTCAATTAAAGTCAACAACGCATCCAAAGACGCTTCACATACATCGGAATCGGAATCCCCCAAAAGCGTCACCAGCGGCGCCACCGCATTCGCTTCCACTAAACAAAAATTCACCTCCACTTTGCACATTCCTTGATGCACCGGACACCTGGATTCCAATTGCGGCGAGAAGCACCGGAATAGACCCGCCTTCGGAATCGGCCGGGTCAACTCCATCGAATTTTTCGAAAGGTGCGCGAGGGAAATCGACGCCTTTCGTTTTGTGACTCCGGTTCCGACCTCGAGAAACTGGACAAGCAACGGAATCAGACCGGATTCCGCTACTTTCTTTTGTGATTCCTTGTTTGTTGGGTTTGTGAAATGACAAAGGGAACCAACCGCGTTTTCTGTTAGATGTTTTTTGTGGGGCCCGTTTTGGGTTTGGAGACGGGAGGATATCACCGGGAGTCCTTCGGCTTTGACTAGTGACTCAGTGAGTTGAGTTGACTCGGTGAGATTTGAAATGATGCCTAGACCAGAAGCAATCTCTTCTATATCATTTGAAGACTTGATTATTTTGATTAAAGTCTCAATTAATTGTTGCCCCATTCTGTCTGTTATCTCTTTGTCTTCACCATCTTCTGTTAAACAACAAAACAACTTCACAGCATTTGCTCTCACTTTCGGGTTTTCATTGTCACATAAAACCACCAACGCTTGTTCGTTGTCTGAATTCTGAAAAAAAATATATACAAATAAAAAAGTAAATTACATTTATTGAAAGATCAAAATAGAAGTAAAAGGACACAAAGAGGAATATATTACCTGTCTCAACTTTGATTTAACAGTAGAAGCTAAACGAGAGTGGCACATGGCGTAAATAGCATGAAGTAAACGTTCTTGCACCAAAGGGCGAGTACATGGAATAAAAGCAAAAAGGCTATCAATATCTTCATCAGAATGGAATAGAGAAACAGGGGTATTTTCGGAATTCTGTGACATGGTTGATGTGGCAAGATGCATGATGATTGATGCTACTTCATCTTGTAAAGAATGGGATGATGTGTGATTGTAGAGAAGATTGACCAATGGAGTTACAGAACCTTGTGTGATCATTTGGGTGCTGTTTCTTTGTAAGGTTGAGAGGTTACAAAGTGCTTTAGCTGCTGTTTCTTTCATTCTAGGGTTTCCATGTGAGACTAAGTCAAGAAGTGGGCCCAGTGCACCTTTTTCAAATAAAGACGACTTGCTGTGATCTGTGAATTCCATTTCTGCTAATGTTGTCACCATGCTCATCTTCACTTCTTCAGAACCTGTGGAAAAAAAAATGTCTCAATGATAGTGTTGATTGTTTGTAATAATTAATAAAAAGGGTTTGTATAAATTAATACCTGAAGATAGTCGATGAAGGAGATGTGTAAAGTAATTAGCTTTTGCCATTTGGATGACATTTTGATCAGAGGAAGAAAGAGAATCCAAAAGCTTGTGTGCATTAATGGCAGCTTGAGTGTCTTCACTGTTGGACATGGTGACCAAAAGTAGAATGCATCCCTGAACATTTCCAATTCGATTTCTTAAACCTTCGTTTCTTGATAATTCCAAAAGCAATTCAACTGCTAACTTTCCTTCAGCAATTCTACGCCCAAGTGAACGAACTATACATTCAATCACACCATTCACCCTTGAAATCCTATCCTACAACAGAGTATGAGAATTAACAAAAGAAAAAAAAAACATAAAATACTACAAGTTTAGTAATAATAAATACCTTTGCATCATCACTATCCTTTGACAAAATGGAAAGCAAGACAAGGGTACGACTTCTAATCTCTCGGTTTTTACCACTAAGAAGATCCACAAGGGTAGGAATGTAATTCTCCAGCACTATCCATTCCCGGTGAATTTCTCGTTCTTCACATAAGTTTTGAATCTGTTCAAGACAAGATATCACTTCTTCTTCTTTGTTTTCTGATAAAGGTTTTACAAGTTTTGATTTGATTGAAGCAATTGTGATCATGGTGTTTCTGTCTTTCCATTCCTCAATTGATTGTTTAAGAGTTCTATTAGGGCGTAATGTAAGATTATCCAAAGGGATCATGGTAAGAGGACATGAAGTGCTTCCATCAGAAAGCCATTTTTCAATGGCTGATCTTTCAAATGTGTGGCCTGAAGAAGTTTCCACGGGGTCCACCATAACGTCTCTTGTAATTGGGCAATAAAATGATTGTAGAGGCTCTAAAGGTTGATTACCCAAAGAAGAACGTTTAGTCAAATACTTTCTTGCTTTTTCTTCATCAGAACATGTGGCATCTGCTCTTTCCAACAATGCAATTATCTGATCCATTTGAATGGCTTCAGCTTGATCTTTTCTCAGTTGTGCGTTTTCTATCTCATTCTTGAAATCTTCAAATTCCTTCTTTAATGTTGATCTTTCTGTTGAAATCCCTAAAATCTGTGCGATTGAAACAAGTAGATTGTTGGCATATGAACGATCCACGTTTCTTTCTTGGATTCCTGACTCGATTTTTTCAAGAATCATTTCATCTGCTATGGCTGTTTTGAACTCTGCAGACTGCATGCTTTCACAGAGTTGACCAAGTTCTTGCATCATGTTTGATGAAATTTCCAGCTGTGAAAAAGGGATTAGATTTAATGCCTTGCTGATTTCCCTTGTAATGTCTTGTATGCGTTTTGTAATTGATCTGCAACTTATTAAGAGGAAGACTTTGTTCTTTTTGCTGCATTCGGTTGTGAGTTGTTTAGCTACTCTGACTTGTTGATTCAGGATCTCAACAAAAACCTTCTCGGAATTGCTGATGTCTTTTTTGTTTAATTCTTTTAGGAGAGGAACAAGTCTATTCAAATATGAAGCAAGTTCTGAAAAACATTCCTTCTCAACAAAGACATTGTTGACTTCAGAGACTACTTCCATGACTAATTCTACAGTATGAGAGATGCACTCTGTAGCTGCCATTGCCTCCAATGCCATTGTCTTATCATAAATATAAATAAATGCTACCACTTGATATGATCAGGATCATGTTTGACTCAACTTAATTCCATCATATCATTCTCTCAGAAGATTAGGACAAGAACCTGAGGGAAAAAAAATTGGTCAATAGTCAACATATTTCACTACTCCCTTTGGTCCACACAAAGAGTTGAATTTGTCAAACTCAATTTTGGCCCATCTTATAAGTCCAATTTTTAGCTTGCCCTAGCTTCTTGTTGTTGATAATATCCTAATCCTAATGTTTGCATATGAACTTTTGAAGAATGTATAATCTAAAATGCTTTCCAATTATGACATATACAGCCTATCAATTATGGTATACTCATCATAAATGTTTAATAACTTGAAGAATGGATGCTAATTATAGAAGATAGGGGTGTCATAGCGTACCAATTTTATGTTTGCGAACATGTATTCACAACAAAATCTTCTATTTAAAGATGTCCTTCTTCTGTGTTACTAGGGTTTCACCTTGTTCTCATGTGTTTACACCAGAGTCGACAAGCAAATCTGCGCATTCAAGCACCTGTGTGAGCGAAACTGCCGGGCGGCTATAAACTCCAATCGAATTTTAATGTTTCCGCGATTCTCTAATTGCTCTGAAACGGCATAATTTTTAATGTCAAACACAAGAGGTGACCTTCTACATGTGGTGAGAACTGAGAAATTCAATTTTAGGCATTTGGACTCTTGATTCTTCTTAGGCTAATAACCGAAATGGAGCTTGACTGCTAAACATAGATCAACTGTATTATATGGCAAAGCTAACGAGACAGTTCTATCTTCCGATTATAAAACTTAAAATATGAATTAGCAACGATATAGGGAGGAAGAAGACTTGGAGCAAGCTGAAGTCAACAGCAGCATCAAAGATATGGAAAGAATTGTAAAATTAGCTGACCTGATAACCAATTAACATAGAACTGTGGGAGAAATGCAACGAAGATAAGTAGTTCACATGATCAACTTGCTGTTTGAATTGACGCCATTTTTGGGGATTTATTGAAGAGAATTCCAAGGGTCTTGAGATGAAAGAGAAGAAACGAGAAATGGAAGAAGTACCAGTAGGGACTAAACTAACCAGGTCAACACAAGAATATTCATTCAATGGAATGGAAAGTTCAAATTATTTTGCAAGTTAAAAACTTACTTTAAATTCATTTTTACTTTATAAATCGATCCAGAGTGTGTTGATAATCTACATAAACTGGGAAGACAAAAATAATTATATATTTATTAAAATATAATTCTCATTCATGTATTATAAATAATCCTCCCTCCGTCCCAATATTATTGTCTACAGACAAAAAACACATAGATTAAGAAAACATTAATTACCACTAACTTTATTTAATAAAATGACAGTTTTGTCCTTACTTTGCATTTAATGTCCCATTAAATGCTTAGTTTGTTAAGTAATAATGAGGAGGTATTATGGTAAAAATGTTATTTATTTTTAGAAGTGGACTATTATTTTGGGACAAACCAAAAAGGAAAGATGGACTATAATTTTGGGACGGAAGGAGTAAAAATTAAGTTTGTTAAATATATAATTAAGGGAAATCTCCATAAAAATCCCAAAATTTTAGTCAAATTTATGAAAAAGTCTCAAACTAAATTTTGTTTATAGAAAAGCACAAACTACCGGCTAAAGCTTCGAAAAAACCCTTTTTGATCGGCTTCGTAGATTTAGCCGGTATTCTGGTCTTTTTCGTTAGTTTGCTCAAAATATTAATACTTTTATGAAAATTCCCCGATAACCAAAATATTAGGACTTTTCTGAAAATTACTATGAAATTAATGGACATTATTATTAAAAAAATCATTTGTAAACATAACAAATATTTTTTATTATAAACAAAGGAAATACATTTTTTTTCTAATTTCTAGGAATAGAATGGTCGACATGGTTTATTGTTTGTTGACCACTTCAAACTCCTTATGTTCCTCCTATGTATCGTTATACAAGAGTTGATAATATTTATTAATACACAATCAATAAGTGTCTACTTTCTATTAGGTGTGACGTTATAGGATCACATGTTATTAGAAAATATCATTAAATAATAATTCTTGAATATATAGATATTTCATTATGTTCTTTAACATAAATACCGCCTAACCTCCATACATTATTCGGTAACAACCATCAAATTACAAACATAGTGAAAAATAAACTTTGAATGACAATTTAAATAGATAACCACCCTACACTTTTTTCCATATAAACTATCATTCACAATTCACTTTTTCACATTTGATAGATGTGTGTTAGCTTATGGTTGTTACCGTGTGAAGTATGGATGTTGGGTGCTAGTTAGGTTAAACAACATAAGAGGAACACCAACATTAGAAGAACACTCACTGAGTACATCTCACCATCATACCCACAACGATGCATACAAGGAACGTAGAGAGTTTGATGTGGTTAATAAGCAATAGAGGAGTACTTAAACCACCAATTTATTCCTAGAAATTAGCAACAAGTGTATTTTCTTTTTTATAATAAAAATATTTGTTATGTTTATAAATGATTTGTTAATAATAATATCCATTAATTCCATGGTAATTTTCAAATAAGTCCCAATATTTTGGTTATAAGGTAGTTTCCGGAAAAGTCTCAAGATTTTAAGCAAACTAACGAAAAAAGACGGAATACCGGCTAAATCTTCAAAACCGGCCGAAAAAGGGTTTATTCGAAGTTTTAACCGGTATTTTGTGCTTTTTCGTAAACAAAATTTAGTTTGAGACTTTATCATAAATTAGACTAAAATTTTGAGACTTTTCTGAAGATTTCCCTATAATTAATTCTATTAATTATAATTTAAATATCGATATAAAAACATTGTAGCCTCTTAGGTACTAAAGGACTCAAGCGAAATTCAAATTTTAAAATAGTATTTTATATTTATGTTTGAAACTTGAAAGTCACGGTTTCAATTTATTTACAACATGTGCAAGAGGCAGGACTATCATTCTTGCATTTCACATTCAAGTATTCAAAGGTCAATTACAATCGGAGTAATTCAACAATGTGTGTAATTGAACAAACGTTACAAACAAGCAACTTAACATTTAAATATGAGAGATAGAATATGAAGATTTATGTTATAGTTAATAGAAACGTTCTTTTCAATTCTCTGATTGCGTTAAACTCGGTACTAAGTTTCACAAAAAAATTTGATTTTGACACAATGGTTTTTAATCATAAATTAGAAACTTATTTTATCAATTTTGTTATAAATCTTACTACTTAACTGGTAGCATGTTAGCTTGTCATTTTTAAGGACATGACATGATTGTGTACACCATTTGCTGACATCATATTTTGGGTATTAAAATTAAAAAAAAAATCTAAAATATAGCAACGTTTGTAATAGTTATCCTAAATGTAAATATAGTGACTTTTGTGAGGTTTACAAAATATAGTGGTTTTGTGATATTTATTTAAAATATAGTGACTTTGTACAGTTTTCATGAATGGTTGTGTTTGATAAATTAATTATGCTTTTATATTAACTTTGTTTTGTTTAATAACTTAAAAAATCAATAAATATTTATTTTAAAAAATATTTATGTTTAATAAATCATGATCATTAGTTATACTAATTTCTGATATATTATATAATGATGATTGTTTAAGGAATGATCAATATTTTTATAACTTTTGAAGAAATGGATAGTGGTTTAAAATCATTAAGGAATGTTTCAAAACTTATGTATAGTTATATAATGGATATTGCATCGGATTTAAACTTGAAACCTACAAATATACATTCACTTGCAAAGGAACTTTCGGAATCGTCTATTAAGATATAAGTCATGTGTATATCATTTATTTACTTTGTCAAACATAGTTATAGATCTCCACTATTATCTACGGTGTATATCTCCCTTTAGTTACTTCTCACTGTGTACAAATAGGTCATCTGTTTACTCTGTATAACAACAAAGAAATACAAGTTCATCTACTTTTTTTGCTTTCCTTTATATGGTATCAGAGCCTTCTGTTCCAATCACTCCCATTAATTCACCTCAAATTTCTCCCCCCTCTACTCCCAAACACTCATCAATGGGAGATGGAAACTCATCCTTCAACGTTAACACCATTCTCAAAGACATCACTATAGTCAATTTCCCAGCAACCCTAAAATTGACATCCACTAATTACCTCGGATGGAAAACGCAAATCGAAGCATTGCTACATGGACTCGATCTTTACCGCTATATCGACGGCACTCACCCGGCTCCACTACCGACCACTGCTGCCGATGGCACCGTCACCCCTCATCCTGACTTTCAAAAATGGTTCAGGCAATATCGTCTTCTCTTTGGCGCTCTCGTGGGAAGCCTATCTCCACAGATCATACCACTGATCACAAACGCATCTTTTCTCTTGAAGTCTGGAAAACCCTAGCTAGCACTTATGCGTCTCCTTCACGCGGCCACATCAAACAGCTTCAGTACCGCCTCAAACAAATTAGTAAGACATCGAACCAAACAATCACTGACTATATGCAAAATGTCAAAACAATTGTTGATGAGCTTGCTATCCTCGGTAAGAAACTGGATCAAGAGGATCAAATTGATGTTGTAATCAATGGACTTGATCCTAACACCTATAAACCTGTAATTGATGCTATCTACGCAAGAGACTCTACTATTTCATTTAATGAGCTTCATGAAAAACTCATTAATCATGAACTCAATCTTGCACAACAAACCTCAGTCACAGGTATTCATCAACCAGCATCTGTTTTCTATACCACCAACAAAATCAGAAGAAACAATGGCCCTCCAGGCAAGGAAACGAACCAGCACTTCTAGCCACCCCTGCCAAACAGAATTCCCAATCCACAGGCCAACACCCCTTCTTAGGAAAGTGTCAATGGTGTCATACCAAAGGACACTCCCTAAGCCACTGTGTCACTTTCAAAAAGTTGTTTCCAAATGCATGTGTACTCTCCCCTCCTAATCGTTTTGTGCAGGTCTCAAATGTTCAAGCACACACTATGCATCCAGTGGTACCACACACACCAGAAATAGGACATTGGTTGTTTGACAGTGGAGCAAGTTTCCATGCTACAAACGACCTCAATAACCTCTCTGTTCATGCCCCATATGATGGAATTGAAGAATTGGTCATCGGTGATGGTTCGTGTCTAAAAATCTCTCATATTGGCTCTCTAATTCTCTATACTTCATACACTCCTCTTATTCTTAAAAATGTTCTTTATGTTCCATCTCTATCCCAAAACATCATCTCTATCTCTCGTCTATGCATTGACAATAATTTTCTAATAGAGTTCTATTCCTTTGTTTTTGTCATCAAGGATCTAGCAACCAAAATCCCCCTGTTCAAGGGCACAGCAGTCACTATACGGAAGAACTAAATGCAAGTTACAAAAATCTTGACAATATGATACAAAATTGTCATATCACAAACGTCCACGATGGTGATTTAATCAATAGACTGAAATTGTTACATAAAAATACCAACTAAACATAATAAAATTAACACAATATCAAATTTCATAAAAAATGATAAACAATATCAAATTTCATAAAAAATGATAAACATGAGCCGTAACTGTAAAATTAAAACATCAAGTTGTGTTTTGTACTGGCTATACTGCGAATTCAATATTTCAGATTGATTCTCATATGAAGTAATACTATAAGTAAGCGTTTCATAAAATATTTTTTCTTGCTATCCGAAACCTGACACCTAGTGTGCAGACCAGTCACTTAAAAGGAACTTGGCTTAGGTTTCTTTACATCACGTACATTCTCACCATCAACTCCAAAAACGCTCCTAACTGTTGGATCAAACTCAACCTCTACTATAAATACATCCCCTCGCACCCTCATTCTCTCACTCTCTTTAGAAACTGTCGGTCACCACCACCCTCCTCCACCTCTTTTCCAGCGATTCTGACCACCGATAACCACCGTTGATCACCACCAACAGCCACCAGCAGCCTCCGCAAATAGTCGTCATCAACCATCAGTAGCAGTGACGCCGACCTCTTTTCCTTCAAAATCTCCAGCAACAACCACCTTCAACGACTCTTTCCGACGAAACTTCCGGCAACCTTCCTCCAGCGAAATTCCGACAGTTTCTCTTCGATGAAACACTATTCCAACATACTTTTTCTGACAAAATATTTTCCGACGACCGTTTCGATGCCATCTTCAGGCTTATCTCCTTAGTCTTTTATTTATCTGCGCGAACATCACGATGAGTCTTACGACCCCTTTTTCTTACGTTTTATAATTACAGGGGGGAATACATGTAAAATGCTTATAAACTTATGCTTATTTATGCTTTTGAATTTATGCATTTGAATATATGTTATTGACCTTGTGCATGTGAATATATTCTTATGAACTTAGGCTCATGAACTTTTTCGTACAAGTTTATGCCTGCGATTTTATGAACTTACATATACAAGTTTATGCTCACGAATTTATAACTAAATTGTTACGTAAGACATATTCATTACCTAAATGCGATGATGTCGAAAGACACATACAATACTTAGAAGTCCTCTAACCTATAACCGTTAATCTTCGTGAGCGAGGAAATTATATATAGATCTGTGACATCTCCAAATTCACAGTCATTTTAAAAAAATTTATTTATGCTTATTTTAAAATCAGAGTAATCTTTTAAAGAAAAGTGTTGTGGAATTTGTTCCAAAAAAACATGATAAATATGCTATCAAAGCATTTCCTAATAAATGTATTTTATTCATTTTAAAACTTTAGGATATCATCGTTAATACAGAAACATAAACATAAAGAGACCTTATATTCATTTACACAAGTGATCTACACCTCCTTAATCTTTTGGTGTAATGTAGCTTCATAACGACACATGTGATACAAATAAACTGAGTGGGTAAGGTTGGGAAACCTGGTGAGTACATAGGGTTTTCAACCCACAATAATATAATTATTATGTTTAAACATCAAACAATCAACCCAATTACCCATCCCCATTATCTTCTTTACTCTTAAGGATCTACCCTAAGAATCATCTATCTTGCATTCATTCATTCCGAAGTCCATTGCTTCCACGGTTTATATGATAGGCACTAAGTCCATAGTTGTCAATGCTCGTTTGTAAATCACTAATTTCATAGCTGCTAAAGTTCATTCATCAGGTACTAAATCCATAGCTACCAGTGTTTATCTAATAGGTACTAAGTCCATAGCTACCAACGTTTACCTAATAGGTACTAAGTCCATAGCTACAATCATTTATCCAATAAGCACTAAGTCCATATGTAACATCCCAAAATTACAAGCCAAAAAAAATTCATTTTTAAAACATATACTTAGTAAAATATTGGAATTAAACATTCACCGAACACATTGTTCCACAAAAGATATCGCATGTTTGGAAAACATTTTTATAAAACATAATAGTGTCAGAGTACAAATCCCCAGGAAGATTTCATAGTGCGGAATACAAAGCGTGTATGTGATGTGCTGCTACCGCGCCGGCTCCTTCCCCTTCGAAGAAGAGGTACCTGAAACCAAAATTGAAAACTGTAAGCACGAAGCTTAGTGAGTTCCCCCAACATACCACATACCATACAATCACATATCATGCATAATGTCGGACAATTCTGGGGTGCCCGACCTACCCGGTACGGCCATTCTGGGGTGCCGACTACCCGTGTCAAGCCGTTCTGGGGTGCTGACTACCCATGTCAAGCCATTCTGGGGTGCTGACTACCCATCGGTCCTAACAACCGATCCTCGGGGACTATTTCACCCCCTACTGCTACTGTCACATATATCATAACCTAACATATTATCAGACATATCTGGGGTGTCCGCTCTACCCTTCGGTCCTAATGACCGAACTTGGGGACTATTCCCCTCCTACTACCACTATCACATATAACATATCATGCCAGCATATAAACATATCATCACATACTGTCAGACATATCTAGGGTGTCTGACCTACCCTTCGGTCCTAACAACCGAACTCTACTACTATCACATACACATATCATGCCAGCATATAACATATCAGGTAGTAGCAAACCTAGATGATATCACAAAGACAATCATCTAACATACAACTCCTACTGGTGGGCCGACATTGTGGTCGTAGACCCACCGCTACTGGAAGGTAACTCACCTCAAAGTAGCTACTGATCGGTGTGGGAACTGACTGTCTTCTGCTGTTGCTGCTCCGGAAATCCTCCGGCTATAATTCCCACAAAACACTCAGTCACATACTGCTAACCGACCTTAGGGTAAAATGACCATTTACCCCTAGCCAAACCAAGAGTCAAAGTCAAAGTCAACTTCCAGTTGACCCGACTCGTCGAGTTGGCTTGCCAACTCGCCGAGTCCCTATCTATTCGCTTGACCATCATCCCGTCTCTGCTCGTCGAGTTAGGTATTGACTCGACGAGTTTTCCTTCTAAACCAAGGTCCAATAGTCCTTCATCCTACTCGTCTAGTTGTATGAACAACTCGCCAAGTTCATCTTCATCCGAAGAACATTCTATGCTGAGACTCGTTGAGTCTGTTCTTGGGACAAGGAGATTGCCTTGAACTCGCCGAG